>NC_077227.1:576866501-577530668 GCF_027887165.1 Monodelphis domestica | reverse complement strand
ATTGATTTAATTTGGTCATTTCCAAACATTATTCATTGGAAACAAAGATCATTTCCTTTTCTTCCCTCCCCCCTCAACCCCCCACCCCCACCTCTCCCATAGCCACCGCGCGATTTCACTGGGTATCACATGTGTTCTTGATTCGAACCCATTTCCATGTTGATGGTATCTGCATTAGAGTGTTCATTTAGAGTCTCTCCTCAGTCGTATCCCCTCCACCCCTGCAGTCAAGCAGTTGCTTTTCATCAGTGTTTTGAATCCCAGAGTTCATCCTCTGCTTGTGGATAGTGTTTTTTAGATCCCCGCAGATTGTTCAGGGACACTGCATTGACACCAATGGAGAAGTCCATTACCTTCGATTGTACCACGGTGTATCAGTCTCTGTGTACAATGTTCTCCTGGTTCTGCTCCTTTCGCTCTGCATCACCTCCTGGAGGTTGTTCCAGTCTCCATGGAATTCCTCCGCTTTAGTATTCCTTTGAGCACAATAGGATTCCATCACCAACATATACCACAATTTGTTCAGCCACTCCCCAATTGAAGGGCATGCCCTCATTTTCCAATTTTTGGTCACCACGAAGAGCGCAGCTAATGAATATTCTTGTACAAGTCTTTTTCCTTATTGTCCCTGTTGGGGTACAAACCCAGCTGTGCTATGGCTGGATCGAAGGGCAGACAGTCTCTTATCGCCCTTTGGGCATAGTTCCAAATTGTCCTCCAGAATGGTTGGATCAATTCACAACTCCACCAGCAATGAATTAGTGTCCCTACTTTGCCACATCCCCTCCAGCATTCACTACTTTCCATAGCTGTCATGTTAGCCAATCTGCTAGGTGTGAGGTGATACCTCAGAGTTGTTTTGATTTGCATCTCTCTGATTATGAGAGATGTAGAACATTTTTTCATGTGCTTATTAATAGTTTTAATTTCTTTGGCTGAGAACCGCCTGTTCGTGTCCCTTGCCCATTTATCAATTGGAGAATGGCTTGATTTTTTGGACAATTGACTTAGCTCTTTGTCAATTTGAGTAATTAAACCTTTGTGGGAGGTTTTTATGAAGATTGTTTCCCAGTCTGTTGCTTCCCTTTGATTTTACTTACGTTGGTTTTGTTTGTACAAAAGCTTTTTAATTTGATGTAGTCAAAAGTATTTATGTTACATTTTGTGATTCTTTCTAAGTCTTGCTTGGTTTTCAAATCTTTCCCTTCCCAGAGGTCTGACGTGTATACTAGTCTGCGTTCACCTGATTTACTTATACTTGCCTTCTTTATGTTCAAGACATTCACCCATTCTGAAGTCATCTTGGTGTAGGGTGTGAGGTGTTGATCCAAACCTAATCTCTCCCACACTGTCTTCCAATTTTCCCAGCAGTTTTTATCACATAATGGATCTTTGTCCCCAAAGCTGGGGTCTTTGGCTTTCCCATAAGCTGTCTTGCTGAGACCATTTACGCCAAGTCTATTCCACTGATCCTCCTTTCTGTCTCTTAGCCAGTACCAAATTGTTTTGATAACCACTGCTTCATAGTAGAGTTTCAGATCTGGGACTGCAAGTCCTCCTTCCTTTGCATTTTTTTCCCCACATGATTTCCCTGGATATCCTTGATCTTTTGTTCTTCCAAGTGAACTTATTTATGGTTGTTTTCTAATTCGGTAAAGAAGTTTTTTGGTAGTTCAATGGGTATGGCACTAAACAAGTAAATTAATTTGGGTAGGATTGTCATTTTTTATTATGTTAGCTCGTCCCACCCATGAGCAATCAATGTTTTTCCAGTTGTTTAGATCTAGTTTTCGCTGTGCGGAGAGTGTTTTGTAGTTGTGTTCATATAGTTCCTGTGTTTGTCTCGGCACACAGATTCCTAAGTATTCTATATTGTCTAGGGTGACTTTAAATGGAATTTCACTCTCTAATTCTTGCTGCTGAGATGGGTTAGAGATATATAGAAGTGCTGATGACTTATGCGGGTTTATTTTGTATCCTGCGACTTTGCTGAAGCTGCTGATTATTTCGAGGAACTTTTTGGTTGGTTCTCTAGGATTCCTTACGTAAACCATCATATCATGAGCAAAGAGTGATAGCTTGGTCTCCTCATTGCCAGTTTTAATACCTTCCATTTCTATTCCTTCTCTAATTGCTACTGCTAGTGTTTCTAGTACAATGTTAAATAATCGAGGTGATAGTGGGCATCCTTGTTTTACTCCCGATCTTATTGGGAAGGCTTCTAGTTTATCCCCATTGCAGATGATGTTTGCTGATGGTTTCAGCTATATACTGTTTATGATTTTTAGGAAAGGCCCTTCAATTCCTATGCTTTCTAGTGTTTTCACTAAGAATGGGTGTTGCATTCAATGAAAGGCTTTTTCTGCATCTATTGAGATGATCATGTGATTTTTGTCAGTTTGCTCGTTTGTACGGTCAGTTATGTGGATGGTTTTCCTAATATTGAACCATCCTTGCATTCCTGGTATGAACCCTGCCTGGGCATAGTGGATGACCCTTGTGATGACTTGCTGGAGTCTTTTTGCTGGTATCCTATTTAAGATTTTTGCATCTATAGTCATTAGGGAGATTGGCCTTTGGTGTTCCTTCTCTGTTTTTGAGCTGACTGGCTTTGTGATCAGTACCATGATTGTATCGTAAAACGAATTTGGCAGAACTCCTTCTTGGCTCATTCTGTCAAATAGTCTGTTTTCTATTGGGATTAGTTGTCCTTTGAATGTTTGATAGAATTCATTTGTGAATCCATCTGGACCTGGGGATTTTTTCTTAGGGAGTGCTTTGATGGCTTGTTCGATGTCTTTTTCTGATATGGGATTGTTAAGGTAATTTATTTCTTCCTCTTTTAGTCTAGGCGATTTATATTTTTGTAAGTATTCATCCATATCACCTAGACTGCCATATTGGTTGCCATATAATTGGGCATAGTCGTTTTTCACGATAGCCTTAATTTCTCCTTCATTAGAGGTGAGGTCTCCTTTTTCATCTTGGAGACTGTCAATTCGGTTTATTTCTTTTCTTTTTTTTTTTAATTGGACTGACTAGTACTGGGTCTCTTTTATTAATTTTTTCAAAGTACCAGCTTCTAGTCTTATTTATTAAATCAATAGTTCTTTGACTTTCAGTTTTATTAATTTCTCCTTTGAGCTTTAGGATCTCTAATTTAGTCTTCATCTGAGGATTTTTAATTTGTTCTCTTTCTAAATTTTTAAATTTGCCTGCCCAATCCATTGACCTCTGCCCTTCTTAATTTGTTAATATATGAACTCAAGGATATAAATCTCCCCCTGAGTACTGCTCTGGCTGCATCCAATAGGTTTTGAAAGGATGTCTCATCATTGTGATTTTCTTCAATGAAGTTATTAATTGTTTCTATGATTTGTTCTTTAACTAACTGGTTTTGGAGAATCGTGTTGTTTGATTTCCAATTAATTTTCGATTCACCTCTCCATGTTCCCTTACTCATTATTATTTTCCTTGCATTGTGATCTGAGAACGTTGCATGTATTATTTCTGCTCTTTTGCACTTGCTTGCAATGTTTCTATGCCCTAATACATGGTCAATTTTTGTGAATGTACCAGGTGCTGCAGAGAAGAAGGTACATTCCTTTTTGTCCCTATTGATTTTTCTCCACATGTCTACTAACTCTAATTTTTCTAAGATTTCATTCACTTCTCTTACCTCTTTCTTATTTGTTTTTTTGGTTTGATTTATCTAGTTCAGAGAGAGGAAGGTTCAGGTCTCCCACTCTTATAGTTTTTCTATCTATCTCGTCCTTGAGCTCCTCTAGTTTCTCCTTTAGAAATCTGGATGCGATGCCATTTGGTGCATACGTGGTGAGTACAGATATTTCCTCACTGTCTATACTGCCTTTTATCAGGATGTAATTACGTTCCCTATCTCTTTTAACTAGATTTATTCTTACTTTGGCTTTGTCGGATATCACGATTGCGACTCCTGCCTTCTTTCTGTCAGTTGATGCCCAAAAGATTTGGCTCCACCCTCTTACTTTCACCCTATGTGTATCTACCTTCCTCATGTGTGTTTCTTGTAGACAGCATATGGTAGGGTTTTGGATTCTAATCCACTCTGCTCTTCGCTTGCGTTTTATGGGTGAGTTCATTCCAGTCACATTCAGAGTTATGATTACTAGCTGTGTCTTTCCCGGCATATTGATTTCTGTTCCTGTTCCGGCCTTTTCTTCTCTCACTATTTCCTTCTACACCAACGTTTGCTTTTAAACATTCCCCCTTGTTCCCACCCTTATTTTACATCCCTTTCTACCCCCCTCCCTTCTTATGCCCCCCCTTATTTTCCGTGTAGTCTTTCTAAAATTAACCCCCCACCCCTCCCTCTCTTGTACTACTTCCCTCCCCACCAGACCTTTTGTTACCCTTCTGCTCCCCTATTGGGCGTAAATCTATGCTCTGCCCCCAGTGAATTGGATGGTTTTTCCCTCTTTGAGTCAATGTCAAAGCACATAAAAGTTGAGTATTTCCTGCCTCCGACCTCTTTACCCTTCCAGTATATTGATGTTCTCCCCCCTCCCACCATGAGCTTCTTTATGACGTATAAATTCACCCCCATTTGTTTCTTTTTCCCATTTCTTTAAATATTAACCTATTTTTAAGCTCTAATTATATATATATATGTGTGTGTGTGTGTGTGTGTATGCATTCTCATGTGTATGTATTTTTGCATGCATATATCTGTATACCTATTTGTGTCACGTCTTTTCGTCCTATAGGGTTTGTCACTGTTCCCTCTAAGTGTACTTCTCTTTGCTGCCCAGGTAATAAGAACAGTTTTTCAGAGTTACCAATGACCTCTTTTCTTATAGGGATACGTATCATTTTAACTTATTGAGTCTCTTAACAAGAATTCCTTTTGTTTTGTTTTGTTTTTTCTTTTTTAATTATCTTTCGATGATTCTCTTGAGTTCTGTGCTTGTACATCCAATTTTCTGTTCAGGTCTGGTCTTTTCTTTAGAAAATCTTGAAATTCTTCTATTTTGTTGAATGACCATACTTTCCCCTGTAAGAGTATAGTCAGTTTTGCAGGGTCGTTGATTCTTGGTTGTAGACCTAGAGAAAGGAAGTAAGGTAGACACCCAATGCCTGGGTTGGGGGTGGGGATGGGAGTGGTGGTGGGGGACTAGCAGGTGCCAGGCCCTCTCAGACTCCTGGGAATGCAGCCCTCACACCAGGGGACCAAAGGTGTGAACCCAGGTGTCAAAGATCCTCTTGGTGTGAACCCAGGTGCCACGCCCACTTTGATATGAACCAGGTGACAAGGCCCTCTTGGTGTGAACCCTATTGTGGGTTTTGTAGATTCTTTAACTCTGAGAAAACCAAAGAAAAACTTGGCCTTTGGTTTGGACTCAGAGTCCTAACTTGCTTCTTGACTCAACCAGGTAGCCTTTGCTATTTCATCATCTGAAGGTGAGGTTAAGATTTCCAAAGATAATAGCAGTAGGTTTTATTTAGATAGTATAAATTTGGGTTGGTCAAATCAGAGAGGATTAGTGTAGCTGGTGAAACACAGGAGAAGCCGTTCCTTGGGGAAACTGGGAGTCCATTTGGGTTCATCTAGAATCCATTCCCATTAGAAATCTTTGATTCATCCTGATGTCTTTCAAGAAATATTTTATGTTTATAATAAGAGGCTCCTTAGCATCCTTGAGCCTGCCCCCGAAGGGAAGCTCACATTTGACCTTCACTTCATCACCGAGGATACTTTTGATGACCTCTATCAAAAGTATCCAAAGAGTTGGAACCTGATTGGCAAGTTGAAAAGTTTTGAGCCTACTTTGGAGCCGTTTTTCGATCTAAACGTTTCTTTTCCGTAAGTCATCAAAATTCATTTTTACAGAATGGGCTTTAAAGGGCTCTAAAATTGTGCTTGCCCACTGATTCAGCAACACCACGCCTAGGTCCCAATGCCCAAGGGATCACAAGAAGGGGTGGGAGGGTGGGGATAGAGGGGGCGGGCATTATTTCTTTTCGTTTTTATTTTTTTTACTTTATTTATTTATTTATTTATTTATCTATCTATCTATCTAGTCATTGATTGATTTAATTTGGTCATTTCCAAACATTATTCATTGGAAACAAAGATCATTTCCTTTTCTTCCCTCCCCCCTCAACCCCCCACCCCCACCTCTCCCATAGCCACCGCGCGATTTCACTGGGTATCACATGTGTTCTTGATTCGAACCCATTTCCATGTTGATGGTATCTGCATTAGAGTGTTCATTTAGAGTCTCTCCTCAGTCGTATCCCCTCCACCCCTGCAGTCAAGCAGTTGCTTTTCATCAGTGTTTTGAATCCCAGAGTTCATCCTCTGCTTGTGGATAGTGTTTTTTAGATCCCCGCAGATTGTTCAGGGACACTGCATTGACACCAATGGAGAAGTCCATTACCTTCGATTGTACCACGGTGTATCAGTCTCTGTGTACAATGTTCTCCTGGTTCTGCTCCTTTCGCTCTGCATCACCTCCTGGAGGTTGTTCCAGTCTCCATGGAATTCCTCCGCTTTAGTATTCCTTTGAGCACAATAGGATTCCATCACCAACATATACCACAATTTGTTCAGCCACTCCCCAATTGAAGGGCATGCCCTCATTTTCCAATTTTTGGCCACCACGAAGAGCGCAGCTAATGAATATTCTTGTACAAGTCTTTTTCCTTATTGTCCCTGTTGGGGTACAAACCCAGCTGTGCTATGGCTGGATCGAAGGGCAGACAGTCTCTTATCGCCCTTTGGGCATAGTTCCAAATTGTCCTCCAGAATGGTTGGATCAATTCACAACTCCACCAGCAATGAATTAGTGTCCCTACTTTGCCACATCCCCTCCAGCATTCACTACTTTCCATAGCTGTCATGTTAGCCAATCTGCTAGGTGTGAGGTGATACCTCAGAGTTGTTTTGATTTGCATCTCTCTGATTATGAGAGATGTAGAACATTTTTTCATGTGCTTATTAATAGTTTTAATTTCTTTGGCTGAGAACCGCCTGTTCGTGTCCCTTGCCCATTTATCAATTGGAGAATGGCTTGATTTTTTGGACAATTGACTTAGCTCTTTGTCAATTTGAGTAATTAAACCTTTGTGGGAGGTTTTTATGAAGATTGTTTCCCAGTCTGTTGCTTCCCTTTGATTTTACTTACGTTGGTTTTGTTTGTACAAAAGCTTTTTAATTTGATGTAGTCAAAAGTATTTATGTTACATTTTGTGATTCTTTCTAAGTCTTGCTTGGTTTTCAAATCTTTCCCTTCCCAGAGGTCTGACGTGTATACTAGTCTGCGTTCACCTGATTTACTTATACTTGCCTTCTTTATGTTCAAGACATTCACCCATTCTGAAGTCATCTTGGTGTAGGGTGTGAGGTGTTGATCCAAACCTAATCTCTCCCACACTGTCTTCCAATTTTCCCAGCAGTTTTTATCACATAATGGATCTTTGTCCCCAAAGCTGGGGTCTTTGGCTTTCCCATAAGCTGTCTTGCTGAGACCATTTACGCCAAGTCTATTCCACTGATCCTCCTTTCTGTCTCTTAGCCAGTACCAAATTGTTTTGATAACCACTGCTTCATAGTAGAGTTTCAGATCTGGGACTGCAAGTCCTCCTTCCTTTGCATTTTTTTCCCCACATGATTTCCCTGGATATCCTTGATCTTTTGTTCTTCCAAGTGAACTTATTTATGGTTGTTTTCTAATTCGGTAAAGAAGTTTTTTGGTAGTTCAATGGGTATGGCACTAAACAAGTAAATTAATTTGGGTAGGATTGTCATTTTTTATTATGTTAGCTCGTCCCACCCATGAGCAATCAATGTTTTTCCAGTTGTTTAGATCTAGTTTTCGCTGTGCGGAGAGTGTTTTGTAGTTGTGTTCATATAGTTCCTGTGTTTGTCTCGGCACACAGATTCCTAAGTATTCTATATTGTCTAGGGTGACTTTAAATGGAATTTCACTCTCTAATTCTTGCTGCTGAGATGGGTTAGAGATATATAGAAGTGCTGATGACTTATGCGGGTTTATTTTGTATCCTGCGACTTTGCTGAAGCTGCTGATTATTTCGAGGAACTTTTTGGTTGGTTCTCTAGGATTCCTTACGTAAACCATCATATCATGAGCAAAGAGTGATAGCTTGGTCTCCTCATTGCCAGTTTTAATACCTTCCATTTCTATTCCTTCTCTAATTGCTACTGCTAGTGTTTCTAGTACAATGTTAAATAATCGAGGTGATAGTGGGCATCCTTGTTTTACTCCCGATCTTATTGGGAAGGCTTCTAGTTTATCCCCATTGCAGATGATGTTTGCTGATGGTTTCAGCTATATACTGTTTATGATTTTTAGGAAAGGCCCTTCAATTCCTATGCTTTCTAGTGTTTTCACTAAGAATGGGTGTTGCATTCAATGAAAGGCTTTTTCTGCATCTATTGAGATGATCATGTGATTTTTGTCAGTTTGCTCGTTTGTACGGTCAGTTATGTGGATGGTTTTCCTAATATTGAACCATCCTTGCATTCCTGGTATGAACCCTGCCTGGGCATAGTGGATGACCCTTGTGATGACTTGCTGGAGTCTTTTTGCTGGTATCCTATTTAAGATTTTTGCATCTATAGTCATTAGGGAGATTGGCCTTTGGTGTTCCTTCTCTGTTTTTGAGCTGACTGGCTTTGTGATCAGTACCATGATTGTATCGTAAAACGAATTTGGCAGAACTCCTTCTTGGCTCATTCTGTCAAATAGTCTGTTTTCTATTGGGATTAGTTGTCCTTTGAATGTTTGATAGAATTCATTTGTGAATCCATCTGGACCTGGGGATTTTTTCTTAGGGAGTGCTTTGATGGCTTGTTCGATGTCTTTTTCTGATATGGGATTGTTAAGGTAATTTATTTCTTCCTCTTTTAGTCTAGGCGATTTATATTTTTGTAAGTATTCATCCATATCACCTAGACTGCCATATTGGTTGCCATATAATTGGGCATAGTCGTTTTTCACGATAGCCTTAATTTCTCCTTCATTAGAGGTGAGGTCTCCTTTTTCATCTTGGAGACTGTCAATTCGGTTTATTTCTTTTCTTTTTTTTTTTAATTGGACCGACTAGTACTGGGTCTCTTTTATTAATTTTTTCAAAGTACCAGCTTCTAGTCTTATTTATTAAATCAATAGTTCTTTGACTTTCAGTTTTATTAATTTCTCCTTTGAGCTTTAGGATCTCTAATTTAGTCTTCATCTGAGGATTTTTAATTTGTTCTCTTTCTAAATTTTTAAATTTGCCTGCCCAATCCATTGACCTCTGCCCTTCTTAATTTGTTAATATATGAACTCAAGGATATAAATCTCCCCCTGAGTACTGCTCTGGCTGCATCCAATAGGTTTTGAAAGGATGTCTCATCATTGTGATTTTCTTCAATGAAGTTATTAATTGTTTCTATGATTTGTTCTTTAACTAACTGGTTTTGGAGAATCGTGTTGTTTGATTTCCAATTAATTTCGATTCACCTCTCCATGTTCCCTTACTCATTATTATTTTCCTTGCATTGTGATCTGAGAACGTTGCATGTATTATTTCTGCTCTTTTGCACTTGCTTGCAATGTTTCTATGCCCTAATACATGGTCAATTTTTGTGAATGTACCAGGTGCTGCAGAGAAGAAGGTACATTCCTTTTTGTCCCTATTGATTTTTCTCCACATGTCTACTAACTCTAATTTTTCTAAGATTTCATTCACTTCTCTTACCTCTTTCTTATTTGTTTTTTTGGTTTGATTTATCTAGTTCAGAGAGAGGAAGGTTCAGGTCTCCCACTCTTATAGTTTTTCTATCTATCTCGTCCTTGAGCTCCTCTAGTTTCTCCTTTAGAAATCTGGATGCGATGCCATTTGGTGCATACGTGGTGAGTACAGATATTTCCTCACTGTCTATACTGCCTTTTATCAGGATGTAATTACGTTCCCTATCTCTTTTAACTAGATTTATTCTTACTTTGGCTTTGTCGGATATCACGATTGCGACTCCTGCCTTCTTTCTGTCAGTTGATGCCCAAAAGATTTGGCTCCACCCTCTTACTTTCACCCTATGTGTATCTACCTTCCTCATGTGTGTTTCTTGTAGACAGCATATGGTAGGGTTTTGGATTCTAATCCACTCTGCTCTTCGCTTGCGTTTTATGGGTGAGTTCATTCCAGTCACATTCAGAGTTATGATTACTAGCTGTGTCTTTCCCGGCATATTGATTTCTGTTCCTGTTCCGGCCTTTTCTTCTCTCACTATTTCCTTCTACACCAACGTTTGCTTTTAAACATTCCCCCTTGTTCCCACCCTTATTTTACATCCCTTTCTACCCCCCTCCCTTCTTATGCCCCCCCTTATTTTCCGTGTAGTCTTTCTAAAATTAACCCCCCACCCCTCCCTCTCTTGTACTACTTCCCTCCCCACCAGACCTTTTGTTACCCTTCTGCTCCCCTATTGGGCGTAAATCTATGCTCTGCCCCCAGTGAATTGGATGGTTTTTCCCTCTTTGAGTCAATGTCAAAGCACATAAAAGTTGAGTATTTCCTGCCTCCGACCTCTTTACCCTTCCAGTATATTGATGTTCTCCCCCCTCCCACCATGAGCTTCTTTATGACGTATAAATTCACCCCCATTTGTTTCTTTTTCCCATTTCTTTAAATATTAACCTATTTTTAAGCTCTAATTATATATATATATATGTGTGTGTGTGTGTGTGTGTATGCATTCTCATGTGTATGTATTTTTGCATGCATATATCTGTATACCTATTTGTGTCACGTCTTTTCGTCCTATAGGGTTTGTCACTGTTCCCTCTAAGTGTACTTCTCTTTGCTGCCCAGGTAATAAGAACAGTTTTTCAGAGTTACCAATGACCTCTTTTCTTATAGGGATACGTATCATTTTAACTTATTGAGTCTCTTAACAAGAATTCCTTTTGTTTTGTTTTGTTTTTTCTTTTTTAATTATCTTTCGATGATTCTCTTGAGTTCTGTGCTTGTACATCCAATTTTCTGTTCAGGTCTGGTCTTTTCTTTAGAAAATCTTGAAATTCTTCTATTTTGTTGAATGACCATACTTTCCCCTGTAAGAGTATAGTCAGTTTTGCAGGGTCGTTGATTCTTGGTTGTAGACCTAGAGAAAGGAAGTAAGGTAGACACCCAATGCCTGGGTTGGGGGTGGGGATGGGAGTGGTGGTGGGGGACTAGCAGGTGCCAGGCCCTCTCAGACTCCTGGGAATGCAGCCCTCACACCAGGGGACCAAAGGTGTGAACCCAGGTGTCAAAGATCCTCTTGGTGTGAACCCAGGTGCCACGCCCACTTTGATATGAACCAGGTGACAAGGCCCTCTTGGTGTGAACCCTATTGTGGGTTTTGTAGATTCTTTAACTCTGAGAAAACCAAAGAAAAACTTGGCCTTTGGTTTGGACTCAGAGTCCTAACTTGCTTCTTGACTCAACCAGGTAGCCTTTGCTATTTCATCATCTGAAGGTGAGGTTAAGATTTCCAAAGATAATAGCAGTAGGTTTTATTTAGATAGTATAAATTTGGGTTGGTCAAATCAGAGAGGATTAGTGTAGCTGGTGAAACACAGGAGAAGCCGTTCCTTGGGGAAACTGGGAGTCCATTTGGGTTCATCTAGAATCCATTCCCATTAGAAATCTTTGATTCATCCTGATGTCTTTCAAGAAATATTTTATGTTTATAATAAGAGGCTCCTTAGCATCCTTGAGCCTGCCCCCGAAGGGAAGCTCACATTTGACCTTCACTTCATCACCGAGGATACTTTTGATGACCTCTATCAAAAGTATCCAAAGAGTTGGAACCTGATTGGCAAGTTGAAAAGTTTTGAGCCTACTTTGGAGCCGTTTTTCGATCTAAACGTTTCTTTTCCGTAAGTCATCAAAATTCATTTTTACAGAATGGGCTTTAAAGGGCTCTAAAATTGTGCTTGCCCACTGATTCAGCAACACCACGCCTAGGTCCCAATGCCCAAGGGATCACAAGAAGGGGTGGGAGGGTGGGGATAGAGGGGGCGGGCATTATTTCTTTTCGTTTTTATTTTTTTTACTTTATTTATTTATTTATTTATTTATCTATCTATCTATCTAGTCATTGATTGATTTAATTTGGTCATTTCCAAACATTATTCATTGGAAACAAAGATCATTTCCTTTTCTTCCCTCCCCCCTCAACCCCCCACCCCCACCTCTCCCATAGCCACCGCGCGATTTCACTGGGTATCACATGTGTTCTTGATTCGAACCCATTTCCATGTTGATGGTATCTGCATTAGAGTGTTCATTTAGAGTCTCTCCTCAGTCGTATCCCCTCCACCCCTGCAGTCAAGCAGTTGCTTTTCATCAGTGTTTTGAATCCCAGAGTTCATCCTCTGCTTGTGGATAGTGTTTTTTAGATCCCCGCAGATTGTTCAGGGACACTGCATTGACACCAATGGAGAAGTCCATTACCTTCGATTGTACCACGGTGTATCAGTCTCTGTGTACAATGTTCTCCTGGTTCTGCTCCTTTCGCTCTGCATCACCTCCTGGAGGTTGTTCCAGTCTCCATGGAATTCCTCCGCTTTAGTATTCCTTTGAGCACAATAGGATTCCATCACCAACATATACCACAATTTGTTCAGCCACTCCCCAATTGAAGGGCATGCCCTCATTTTCCAATTTTTGGTCACCACGAAGAGCGCAGCTAATGAATATTCTTGTACAAGTCTTTTTCCTTATTGTCCCTGTTGGGGTACAAACCCAGCTGTGCTATGGCTGGATCGAAGGGCAGACAGTCTCTTATCGCCCTTTGGGCATAGTTCCAAATTGTCCTCCAGAATGGTTGGATCAATTCACAACTCCACCAGCAATGAATTAGTGTCCCTACTTTGCCACATCCCCTCCAGCATTCACTACTTTCCATAGCTGTCATGTTAGCCAATCTGCTAGGTGTGAGGTGATACCTCAGAGTTGTTTTGATTTGCATCTCTCTGATTATGAGAGATGTAGAACATTTTTTCATGTGCTTATTAATAGTTTTAATTTCTTTGGCTGAGAACCGCCTGTTCGTGTCCCTTGCCCATTTATCAATTGGAGAATGGCTTGATTTTTTGGACAATTGACTTAGCTCTTTGTCAATTTGAGTAATTAAACCTTTGTGGGAGGTTTTTATGAAGATTGTTTCCCAGTCTGTTGCTTCCCTTTGATTTTACTTACGTTGGTTTTGTTTGTACAAAAGCTTTTTAATTTGATGTAGTCAAAAGTATTTATGTTACATTTTGTGATTCTTTCTAAGTCTTGCTTGGTTTTCAAATCTTTCCCTTCCCAGAGGTCTGACGTGTATACTAGTCTGCGTTCACCTGATTTACTTATACTTGCCTTCTTTATGTTCAAGACATTCACCCATTCTGAAGTCATCTTGGTGTAGGGTGTGAGGTGTTGATCCAAACCTAATCTCTCCCACACTGTCTTCCAATTTTCCCAGCAGTTTTTATCACATAATGGATCTTTGTCCCCAAAGCTGGGGTCTTTGGCTTTCCCATAAGCTGTCTTGCTGAGACCATTTACGCCAAGTCTATTCCACTGATCCTCCTTTCTGTCTCTTAGCCAGTACCAAATTGTTTTGATAACCACTGCTTCATAGTAGAGTTTCAGATCTGGGACTGCAAGTCCTCCTTCCTTTGCATTTTTTTCCCCACATGATTTCCCTGGATATCCTTGATCTTTTGTTCTTCCAAGTGAACTTATTTATGGTTGTTTTCTAATTCGGTAAAGAAGTTTTTTGGTAGTTCAATGGGTATGGCACTAAACAAGTAAATTAATTTGGGTAGGATTGTCATTTTTTATTATGTTAGCTCGTCCCACCCATGAGCAATCAATGTTTTTCCAGTTGTTTAGATCTAGTTTTCGCTGTGCGGAGAGTGTTTTGTAGTTGTGTTCATATAGTTCCTGTGTTTGTCTCGGCACACAGATTCCTAAGTATTCTATATTGTCTAGGGTGACTTTAAATGGAATTTCACTCTCTAATTCTTGCTGCTGAGATGGGTTAGAGATATATAGAAGTGCTGATGACTTATGCGGGTTTATTTTGTATCCTGCGACTTTGCTGAAGCTGCTGATTATTTCGAGGAACTTTTTGGTTGGTTCTCTAGGATTCCTTACGTAAACCATCATATCATGAGCAAAGAGTGATAGCTTGGTCTCCTCATTGCCAGTTTTAATACCTTCCATTTCTATTCCTTCTCTAATTGCTACTGCTAGTGTTTCTAGTACAATGTTAAATAATCGAGGTGATAGTGGGCATCCTTGTTTTACTCCCGATCTTATTGGGAAGGCTTCTAGTTTATCCCCATTGCAGATGATGTTTGCTGATGGTTTCAGCTATATACTGTTTATGATTTTTAGGAAAGGCCCTTCAATTCCTATGCTTTCTAGTGTTTTCACTAAGAATGGGTGTTGCATTCAATGAAAGGCTTTTTCTGCATCTATTGAGATGATCATGTGATTTTTGTCAGTTTGCTCGTTTGTACGGTCAGTTATGTGGATGGTTTTCCTAATATTGAACCATCCTTGCATTCCTGGTATGAACCCTGCCTGGGCATAGTGGATGACCCTTGTGATGACTTGCTGGAGTCTTTTTGCTGGTATCCTATTTAAGATTTTTGCATCTATAGTCATTAGGGAGATTGGCCTTTGGTGTTCCTTCTCTGTTTTTGAGCTGACTGGCTTTGTGATCAGTACCATGATTGTATCGTAAAACGAATTTGGCAGAACTCCTTCTTGGCTCATTCTGTCAAATAGTCTGTTTTCTATTGGGATTAGTTGTCCTTTGAATGTTTGATAGAATTCATTTGTGAATCCATCTGGACCTGGGGATTTTTTCTTAGGGAGTGCTTTGATGGCTTGTTCGATGTCTTTTTCTGATATGGGATTGTTAAGGTAATTTATTTCTTCCTCTTTTAGTCTAGGCGATTTATATTTTTGTAAGTATTCATCCATATCACCTAGACTGCCATATTGGTTGCCATATAATTGGGCATAGTCGTTTTTCACGATAGCCTTAATTTCTCCTTCATTAGAGGTGAGGTCTCCTTTTTCATCTTGGAGACTGTCAATTCGGTTTATTTCTTTTCTTTTTTTTTTTAATTGGACCGACTAGTACTGGGTCTCTTTTATTAATTTTTTCAAAGTACCAGCTTCTAGTCTTATTTATTAAATCAATAGTTCTTTGACTTTCAGTTTTATTAATTTCTCCTTTGAGCTTTAGGATCTCTAATTTAGTCTTCATCTGAGGATTTTTAATTTGTTCTCTTTCTAAATTTTTAAATTTGCCTGCCCAATCCATTGACCTCTGCCCTTCTTAATTTGTTAATATATGAACTCAAGGATATAAATCTCCCCCTGAGTACTGCTCTGGCTGCATCCAATAGGTTTTGAAAGGATGTCTCATCATTGTGATTTTCTTCAATGAAGTTATTAATTGTTTCTATGATTTGTTCTTTAACTAACTGGTTTTGGAGAATCGTGTTGTTTGATTTCCAATTAATTTTCGATTCACCTCTCCATGTTCCCTTACTCATTATTATTTTCCTTGCATTGTGATCTGAGAACGTTGCATGTATTATTTCTGCTCTTTTGCACTTGCTTGCAATGTTTCTATGCCCTAATACATGGTCAATTTTTGTGAATGTACCAGGTGCTGCAGAGAAGAAGGTACATTCCTTTTTGTCCCTATTGATTTTTCTCCACATGTCTACTAACTCTAATTTTTCTAAGATTTCATTCACTTCTCTTACCTCTTTCTTATTTGTTTTTTTGGTTTGATTTATCTAGTTCAGAGAGAGGAAGGTTCAGGTCTCCCACTCTTATAGTTTTTCTATCTATCTCGTCCTTGAGCTCCTCTAGTTTCTCCTTTAGAAATCTGGATGCGATGCCATTTGGTGCATACGTGGTGAGTACAGATATTTCCTCACTGTCTATACTGCCTTTTATCAGGATGTAATTACGTTCCCTATCTCTTTTAACTAGATTTATTCTTACTTTGGCTTTGTCGGATATCACGATTGCGACTCCTGCCTTCTTTCTGTCAGTTGATGCCCAAAAGATTTGGCTCCACCCTCTTACTTTCACCCTATGTGTATCTACCTTCCTCATGTGTGTTTCTTGTAGACAGCATATGGTAGGGTTTTGGATTCTAATCCACTCTGCTCTTCGCTTGCGTTTTATGGGTGAGTTCATTCCAGTCACATTCAGAGTTATGATTACTAGCTGTGTCTTTCCCGGCATATTGATTTCTGTTCCTGTTCCGGCCTTTTCTTCTCTCACTATTTCCTTCTACACCAACGTTTGCTTTTAAACATTCCCCCTTGTTCCCACCCTTATTTTACATCCCTTTCTACCCCCCTCCCTTCTTATGCCCCCCCTTATTTTCCGTGTAGTCTTTCTAAAATTAACCCCCCACCCCTCCCTCTCTTGTACTACTTCCCTCCCCACCAGACCTTTTGTTACCCTTCTGCTCCCCTATTGGGCGTAAATCTATGCTCTGCCCCCAGTGAATTGGATGGTTTTTCCCTCTTTGAGTCAATGTCAAAGCACATAAAAGTTGAGTATTTCCTGCCTCCGACCTCTTTACCCTTCCAGTATATTGATGTTCTCCCCCCTCCCACCATGAGCTTCTTTATGACGTATAAATTCACCCCCATTTGTTTCTTTTTCCCATTTCTTTAAATATTAACCTATTTTTAAGCTCTAATTATATATATATATGTGTGTGTGTGTGTGTGTGTATGCATTCTCATGTGTATGTATTTTTGCATGCATATATCTGTATACCTATTTGTGTCACGTCTTTTCGTCCTATAGGGTTTGTCACTGTTCCCTCTAAGTGTACTTCTCTTTGCTGCCCAGGTAATAAGAACAGTTTTTCAGAGTTACCAATGACCTCTTTTCTTATAGGGATACGTATCATTTTAACTTATTGAGTCTCTTAACAAGAATTCCTTTTGTTTTGTTTTGTTTTTTCTTTTTTAATTATCTTTCGATGATTCTCTTGAGTTCTGTGCTTGTACATCCAATTTTCTGTTCAGGTCTGGTCTTTTCTTTAGAAAATCTTGAAATTCTTCTATTTTGTTGAATGACCATACTTTCCCCTGTAAGAGTATAGTCAGTTTTGCAGGGTCGTTGATTCTTGGTTGTAGACCTAGAGAAAGGAAGTAAGGTAGACACCCAATGCCTGGGTTGGGGGTGGGGATGGGAGTGGTGGTGGGGGACTAGCAGGTGCCAGGCCCTCTCAGACTCCTGGGAATGCAGCCCTCACACCAGGGGACCAAAGGTGTGAACCCAGGTGTCAAAGATCCTCTTGGTGTGAACCCAGGTGCCACGCCCACTTTGATATGAACCAGGTGACAAGGCCCTCTTGGTGTGAACCCTATTGTGGGTTTTGTAGATTCTTTAACTCTGAGAAAACCAAAGAAAAACTTGGCCTTTGGTTTGGACTCAGAGTCCTAACTTGCTTCTTGACTCAACCAGGTAGCCTTTGCTATTTCATCATCTGAAGGTGAGGTTAAGATTTCCAAAGATAATAGCAGTAGGTTTTATTTAGATAGTATAAATTTGGGTTGGTCAAATCAGAGAGGATTAGTGTAGCTGGTGAAACACAGGAGAAGCCGTTCCTTGGGGAAACTGGGAGTCCATTTGGGTTCATCTAGAATCCATTCCCATTAGAAATCCTTGATTCATCCTGATGTCTTTCAAGAAATATTTTATGTTTATAATAAGAGGCTCCTTAGCATCCTTGAGCCTGCCCCCGAAGGGAAGCTCACATTTGACCTTCACTTCATCACTGAGGATACTTTTGATGACCTCTATCAAAAGTATCCAAAGAGTTGGAACCTGATTGGCAAGTTGAAAAGTTTTGAGCCTACTTTGGAGCCGTTTTTCGATCTAAACGTTTCTTTTCCGTAAGTCATCAAAATTCATTTTTACAGAATGGGCTTTAAAGGGCTCTAAAATTGTGCTTGCCCACTGATTCAGCAACACCACGCCTAGGTCCCAATGCCCAAGGGATCACAAGAAGGGGTGGGAGGGTGGGGATAGAGGGGGCGGGCATTATTTCTTTTCGTTTTTATTTTTTTTACTTTATTTATTTATTTATTTATTTATCTATCTATCTATCTAGTCATTGATTGATTTAATTTGGTCATTTCCAAACATTATTCATTGGAAACAAAGATCATTTCCTTTTCTTCCCTCCCCCCTCAACCCCCCACCCCCACCTCTCCCATAGCCACCGCGCGATTTCACTGGGTATCACATGTGTTCTTGATTCGAACCCATTTCCATGTTGATGGTATCTGCATTAGAGTGTTCATTTAGAGTCTCTCCTCAGTCGTATCCCCTCCACCCCTGCAGTCAAGCAGTTGCTTTTCATCAGTGTTTTGAATCCCAGAGTTCATCCTCTGCTTGTGGATAGTGTTTTTTAGATCCCCGCAGATTGTTCAGGGACACTGCATTGACACCAATGGAGAAGTCCATTACCTTCGATTGTACCACGGTGTATCAGTCTCTGTGTACAATGTTCTCCTGGTTCTGCTCCTTTCGCTCTGCATCACCTCCTGGAGGTTGTTCCAGTCTCCATGGAATTCCTCCGCTTTAGTATTCCTTTGAGCACAATAGGATTCCATCACCAACATATACCACAATTTGTTCAGCCACTCCCCAATTGAAGGGCATGCCCTCATTTTCCAATTTTTGGCCACCACGAAGAGCGCAGCTAATGAATATTCTTGTACAAGTCTTTTTCCTTATTGTCCCTGTTGGGGTACAAACCCAGCTGTGCTATGGCTGGATCGAAGGGCAGACAGTCTCTTATCGCCCTTTGGGCATAGTTCCAAATTGTCCTCCAGAATGGTTGGATCAATTCACAACTCCACCAGCAATGAATTAGTGTCCCTACTTTGCCACATCCCCTCCAGCATTCACTACTTTCCATAGCTGTCATGTTAGCCAATCTGCTAGGTGTGAGGTGATACCTCAGAGTTGTTTTGATTTGCATCTCTCTGATTATGAGAGATGTAGAACATTTTTTCATGTGCTTATTAATAGTTTTAATTTCTTTGGCTGAGAACCGCCTGTTCGTGTCCCTTGCCCATTTATCAATTGGAGAATGGCTTGATTTTTTGGACAATTGACTTAGCTCTTTGTCAATTTGAGTAATTAAACCTTTGTGGGAGGTTTTTATGAAGATTGTTTCCCAGTCTGTTGCTTCCCTTCTGATTTTACTTACGTTGGTTTTGTTTGTACAAAAGCTTTTTAATTTGATGTAGTCAAAAGTATTTATGTTACATTTTGTGACTCTTTCTAAGTCTTGCTTGGTTTTCAAATCTTTCCCTTCCCAGAGGTCTGACGTGTATACTAGTCTGCGTTCACCTGATTTACTTATACTTGCCTTCTTTATGTTCAAGACATTCACCCATTCTGAAGTCATCTTGGTGTAGGGTGTGAGGTGTTGATCCAAACCTAATCTCTCCCACACTGTCTTCCAATTTTCCCAGCAGTTTTTATCAAATAATGGATCTTTGTCCCCAAAGCTGGGGTCTTTGGCTTTCCCATAAGCTGTCTTGCTGAGACCATTTACGCCAAGTCTATTCCACTGATCCTCCTTTCTGTCTCTTAGCCAGTACCAAATTGTTTTGATAACCACTGCTTCATAGTAGAGTTTCAGATCTGGGACTGCAAGTCCTCCTTCCTTTGCATTTTTTTTCCCCACATGATTTCCCTGGATATCCTTGATCTTTTGTTCTTCCAAGTGAACTTATTTATGGTTGTTTTCTAATTCGGTAAAGAAGTTTTTTGGTAGTTCAATGGGTATGGCACTAAACAAGTAAATTAATTTGGGTAGGATTGTCATTTTTTATTATGTTAGCTCGTCCCACCCATGAGCAATCAATGTTTTTCCAGTTGTTTAGATCTAGTTTTCGCTGTGCGGAGAGTGTTTTGTAGTTGTGTTCATATAGTTCCTGTGTTTGTCTCGGCACACAGATTCCTAAGTATTCTATATTGTCTAGGGTGACTTTAAATGGAATTTCACTCTCTAATTCTTGCTGCTGAGATGGGTTAGAGATATATAGAAGTGCTGATGACTTATGCGGGTTTATTTTGTATCCTGCGACTTTGCTGAAGCTGCTGATTATTTCGAGGAACTTTTTGGTTGGTTCTCTAGGATTCCTTACATAAACCATCATATCATGAGCAAAGAGTGATAGCTTGGTCTCCTCATTGCCAGTTTTAATACCTTCCATTTCTATTCCTTCTCTAATTGCTACTGCTAGTGTTTCTAGTACAATGTTAAATAATCGAGGTGATAGTGGGCATCCTTGTTTTACTCCCGATCTTATTGGGAAGGCTTCTAGTTTATCCCCATTGCAGATGATGTTTGCTGATGGTTTCAGCTATATACTGTTTATGATTTTTAGGAAAGGCCCTTCAATTCCTATGCTTTCTAGTGTTTTCACTAGGAATGGGTGTTGCATTCAATGAAAGGCTTTTTCTGCATCTATTGAGATGATCATGTGATTTTTGTCAGTTTGCTCGTTTGTACGGTCAGTTATGTGGATGGTTTTCCTAATATTGAACCATCCTTGCATTCCTGGTATGAACCCTGCCTGGGCATAGTGGATGACCCTTGTGATGACTTGCTGGAGTCTTTTTGCTGGTATCCCATTTAAGATTTTTGCATCTATAGTCATTAGGGAGATTGGCCTATGGTGTTCCTTCTCTGTTTTTGAGCTGACTGGCTTTGGGATCAGTACCATGATTGTGTCGTAAAACGAATTTGGCAGAACTCCTTCTTGACTCATTCTGTCAAATAGTCTGTTTTCTATTGGGATTAGTTATCCTTTGAATGTTTGATAGAATTCATTTGTGAATCCATCTGGACCTGGGGATTTTTTCTTAGGGAGTGCTTTGATGGCTTGTTCGATGTCTTTTTCTGATATGGGATTGTTAAGGTAATTTATTTCTTCCTCTTTTAGTCTAGGCGATTTATATTTTTGTAAGTATTCATCCATATCACCTAGACTGCCATATTGGTTGCCATATAATTGGGCATAGTCGTTTTTCACGATAGCCTTAATTTCTCCTTCATTAGAGGTGAGGTCTCCTTTTTCATCTTGGAGACTGTCAATTCGGTTTATTTCTTTTCTTTTTTTTTTTTAATTGGACCGACTAGTACTGGGTCTCTTTTATTAATTTTTTCAAAGTACCAGCTTCTAGTCTTATTTATTAAATCAATAGTTCTTTGACTTTCAGTTTTATTAATTTCTCCTTTGAGCTTTAGGATCTCTAATTTAGTCTTCATCTGAGGATTTTTAATTTGTTCTCTTTCTAAATTTTTAAATTTGCCTGCCCAATCCATTGACCTCTGCCCTTCTTAATTTGTTAATATATGAACTCAAGGATATAAATCTCCCCCTGAGTACTGCTCTGGCTGCATCCAATAGGTTTTGAAAGGATGTCTCATCATTGTGATTTTCTTCAATGAAGTTATTAATTGTTTCTATGATTTGTTCTTTAACTAACTGGTTTTGGAGAATCGTGTTGTTTGATTTCCAATTAATTTTCGATTCACCTCTCCATGTTCCCTTACTCATTATTATTTTCCTTGCATTGTGATCTGAGAACGTTGCATGTATTATTTCTGCTCTTTTGCACTTGCTTGCAATGTTTCTATGCCCTAATACATGGTCAATTTTTGTGAATGTACCAGGTGCTGCAGAGAAGAAGGTACATTCCTTTTTGTCCCTATTGATTTTTCTCCACATGTCTACTCACTCTAATTTTTCTAAGATTTCATTCACTTCTCTTACCTCTTTCTTATTTGTTTTTTTGGTTTGATTTATCTAGTTCAGAGAGAGGAAGGTTCAGGTCTCCCACTCTTATAGTTTTTCTATCTATCTCGTCCTTGAGCTCCTCTAGTTTCTCCTTTAGAAATCTGGATGCGATGCCATTTGGTGCATACGTGGTGAGTACAGATATTTCCTCACTGTCTATACTGCCTTTTATCAGGATGTAATTACGTTCCCTATCTCTTTTAACTAGATTTATTCTTACTTTGGCTTTGTCGGATATCACGATTGCGACTCCTGCCTTCTTTCTGTCAGTTGATGCCCAAAAGATTTGGCTCCACCCTCTTACTTTCACCCTATGTGTATCTACCTTCCTCATGTGTGTTTCTTGTAGACAGCATATGGTAGGGTTTTGGATTCTAATCCACTCTGCTCTTCGCTTGCGTTTTATGGGTGAGTTCATTCCAGTCACATTCAGAGTTATGATTACTAGCTGTGTCTTTCCCGGCATATTGATTTCTGTTCCTGTTCCGGCCTTTTCTTCTCTCACTATTTCCTTCTACACCAACGTTTGCTTTTAAACATTCCCCCTTGTTCCCACCCTTATTTTACATCCCTTTCTACCCCCCTCCCTTCTTATGCCCCCCCTTATTTTCCGTGTAGTCTTTCTAAAATTAACCCCCCACCCCTCCCTCTCTTGTACTACTTCCCTCCCCACCAGACCTTTTGTTACCCTTCTGCTCCCCTATTGGGCGTAAATCTATGCTCTGCCCCCAGTGAATTGGATGGTTTTTCCCACTTTGAGTCAATGTCAAAGCACATAAAAGTTGAGTATTTCCTGCCTCCAACCTCTTTACCCTTCCAGTATATTGATGTTCTCCCCCCTCCCACCATGAGCTTCTTTATGACGTATAAATTCACCCCCATTTGTTTCTTTTTCCCATTTCTTTAAATATTAACCTATTTTTAAGCTCTAATTATATATATATATGTGTGTGTGTGTGTGTGTGTATGCATTCTCATGTGTATGTATTTTTGCATGCATATATCTGTATACCTATTTGTGTCACGTCTTTTCGTCCTATAGGGTTTGTCACTGTTCCCTCTAAGTGTACTTCTCTTTGCTGCCCAGGTAATAAGAACAGTTTTTCAGAGTTACCAATGACCTCTTTTCTTATAGGGATACGTATCATTTTAACTTATTGAGTCTCTTAACAAGAATTCCTTTTGTTTTGTTTTGTTTTTTCTTTTTTAATTATCTTTCGATGATTCTCTTGAGTTCTGTGCTTGTACATCCAATTTTCTGTTCAGGTCTGGTCTTTTCTTTAGAAAATCTTGAAATTCTTCTATTTTGTTGAATGACCATACTTTCCCCTGTAAGAGTATAGTCAGTTTTGCATGGTCGTTGATTCTTGGTTGTAAACCTAGAGAAAGGAAGTAAGGTAGACACCCAATGCCTGGGTTGGGGGTGGGGATGGGAGTGGTGGTGGGGGACTAGCAGGTGCCAGGCCCTCTCAGACTCCTGGGAATGCAGCCCTCACACCAGGGGACCAAAGGTGTGAACCCAGGTGTCAAAGATCCTCTTGGTGTGAACCCAGGTGCCACGCCCACTTTGATATGAACCAGGTGACAAGGCCCTCTTGGTGTGAACCCTATTGTGGGTTTTGTAGATTCTTTAACTCTGAGAAAACCAAAGAAAAACTTGGCCTTTGGTTTGGACTCAGAGTCCTAACTTGCTTCTTGACTCAACCAGGTAGCCTTTGCTATTTCATCATCTGAAGGTGAGGTTAAGATTTCCAAAGATAATAGCAGTAGGTTTTATTTAGATAGTATAAATTTGGGTTGGTCAAATCAGAGAGGATTAGTGTAGCCGGTGAAACACAGGAGAAGCCGTTCCTTGGGGAAACTGGGAGTCCATTTGGGTTCATCTAGAATCCATTCCCATTAGAAATCCTTGATTCATCCTGATGTCTTTCAAGAAATATTTTATGTTTATAATAAGAGGCTCCTTAGCATCCTTGAGCCTGCCCCCGAAGGGAAGCTCACATTTGACCTTCACTTCATCACCGAGGATACTTTTGATGACCTCTATCAAAAGTATCCAAAGAGTTGGAACCTGATTGGCAAGTTGAAAAGTTTTGAGCCTACGTTGGAGCCGTTTTTTGATCTAAACGTTTCTTTTCCGTAAGTCATCAAAATTCATTTTTACAGAATGGGCTTTAAAGGGCTCTAAAATTGTGCTTGCCCACTGATTCAGCAACACCACGCCTAGGTCCCAATGCCCAAGGGATCACAAGAAGGGGTGGGAGGGTGGGGATAGAGGGGGCGGGCATTATTTCTTTTCATTTTTATTTTTTTTACTTTATTTATTTATTCATTCATTCATTTATTTATTTATTTATTTATTTATTCATTCATTCATTTATTTATTTATCTATCTAGTTATTGATTGATTTAATTTGGTCATTTCCAAACATTATTCATTGGAAACAAAGATCATTTTCTAATCTAATGGACTTCTCCATTGGTGTCTATGCATTGTCCTGGAACAATCTTCAGGGCTCTAAAAAACACTATCCACAAGCAGAATATAAACTCTGGGAGTAAAAACACTTATGAAAATCAACTGCTTGTCTACAGCGTTGGAGGGGATATGACTGAGGAGATACTTTAAATGAACACTCTATTGCAAATACCAACAACTAGGAAATGGGTTCGAATCAAGAACACATGTGATACCTAGTGGAACTCTTCTTCAACTATGGGAGAGGTGGGGGTGGGGGAGGGAAGAAAAGAAAATGATCTCTGTTTCCAATGAATAATGTTTGGAAATGACCAAATAAAATATTATTTTAAAAAAAAGATCTTTTTGTGTACTCTCTGAGGAAGGGTTTTTGGGTTTTTGAGCTTCCCTATTCTCTGGAGGCTTTTTACTGTATTATAGTCCAGCCGACAATGGGAGAAGTGTGTGGAGCCTGGGCTTCTCTGAGTTCTGAAGACTATTGATGGAATTAAGTTCAGCTTTGTTGGGCTTGTGGTGCTCTGAGTCCTATACCTCCTTTAAGGCTGGAGCAAATATGGAGGATCTGCAGAGCTCTGGCCAGGCTGCCATCTCTATGTTCCTTCTCTAGTTCATTCCCTGCCATCTGTGTTGGATGCTCTGAACTTGGTACAGCCCTGTCCGCAAGTTACACCCTCCAGACCAGCACCTTTTGCCACCCAGAATTTCCCACTCCTGCTGGAGTCTCTGTACTCTAGGTGGGTGGGGGGGAAGGATCCTGGGACCTTTCTTCTGCCTTCCCCTTCAAACCGAGTGTTCTTGGATTCCAACTTTGGGGGAGGGGGACTATCTTTTTAATTGAGTCCAGCATGATGCTTCCTTGGCTCTGTCTTGTTGTTAGGTTTGATTTCAATCCCCAATTTCATTCAGTTTGTGATCAGAAAGGAAGAATATTCAGAGGTCTGAACTTCTGCTCCTTCTAGGCTGCCATCTTGACTCCTCCCCCAACATATTTTTTTAAGTAAATAACAAAATATATAAAATATTTTAGTAAATCAAAGCACATACAAAGCCATTATAGATACAATTATAACATTTTCTAATATGAAATAAAGAAAATATTAAATTTTCAGTGCTCATGTCTGGACTATATCAACATAATAAAATTAAAATGCTGAATAGATGAATATTGAGATTGAATATCATACTGAACTATTCAGGGCATACTTTATTGACCATAATTTAATCATTTATTAAAATTGAAAAAAAAGAATAGATCATCCAGTGAAACTAAAATAAAATGAAAAAATATTTTTCTATTCAGAATATTTTTGTTTTTCTAATGTAATCCTAAAATTATCTTAAAAACAATAATCATTATGAAGTATTGTATATTAAAAATATAAATGTAGATTAATTTAACAAAATATACACCAAAAATCTGGGGAAAATAATTGAACTCCATCACCTGGATATAGGAGGCAAAAATATTGATTAACTAGGAAAGAATTTCCTATTTAACAAGATTCATTGGTTGGAATGCAATCTGACAAAAATTAGGTTCATACCAGCATCTTGCACCATATACCACAATAAACTTTTAATGGATATGTGACCTGAATGTGAAATGTCATTAATTTTAAAAATTCAAAAGAGAGACTGAGCAGGTACATTTACAGTTTTGGCTAGAAAATGAATTTTTATCTAAAGAAGAGATTGAAGGAATTACAAAATAAAATTAAATTCTATGGTTTTACCTTATACTTGGAAAGTTGGGAAACTTGCCAAAAGAGGAGAATAAGTAATCTTGGAAGTAGTAGATTGGCTGCAGCCTATTTCAACCAGTTCACAAAAGCCCAGTATTAAAATTTTAGAGTAAACCTTTTCACCTTGGAAATTGACATATGCTAAAAATCAGAGCTTAATGTATTGTTTTTTTGCTTATTTAGACTTAAGAGATGATGTAGAAAAATGCTAATTGAATGTGTATGTCATGAATACTTTGTTTTTTTGATAGTAAAATATTATGCATTTAATAGCACACAGATTTGGAGTTGTTCTGGAAAGACAGGAACACAAACGAACAATATTTGCAACCACAAAAAGCAAAGCCAATTGAAATTAAGTAAAAATGAGACTAAAATATGTGTGCCTTTGATTCAAATATTACACTGCTGGGTGCAGACCCCGAAAACTCTCTGTTTCATAAGAGAAAGGATGGAGATGATTAATACAGATTTGACTAGGAAGATACAAGAACTGATTCAAAATGAATTAATTAGAACTTAGAAAATATCACCAATGATTACTGCAATGTGAATGGAAAGAATAAAAATAGCAAAACAAATGAAAATGAATCCTGATAAATGATTAAAACACTTTGCATCAAGGGAGAGATGTGATAAAGTACACGAGGATACAATTGGCCACAACATTGGGCTTAGAGTCAGCAAGACTCTAACTGATTGTGTGATCTTGAGCATCCCATTTAACTGCTGTTTATCTGAGTTTCTTCAACCATAAAATGTAGATAATTGTCCTACCCCCTATGATTTTTGTGAGGATTACATGAGATAACTGATTGTAAGCACTTAGCATAATGCCTGACACATAGTAGATGCTTAAAAATATTCTTCCTTCTTTGAGATATTAGGGGTGACTTTGAGAGTGGAACATTATAGAACAAAAATTGATTTGTTAGTTTTGTTTCATTTTTGTTGGTAAAAAGATGTCTTTCTGTTAGTGGAGAAAATATATATTTGGATACTATAAAATAATGTTAATAATAAATTGTATATATAGATGTTATATATATTTGAAGACAAATGATAAGGGATATATATCCCTTATCTTCTGTCTTTGAATCCATACTAAATATTGGTTCCAAGGCAGAAGAGTGTAAGAGATAGGAAATTAGGGTTGAATGTCTTTTTAGGGAAGTATCTGAGCCCAGATTTGAATGCACAATCTCCCATCTCTAGGCCTGGCTCTCTATCCACAAAGGCACCAGTTGCTCTGTCAAATTTATATTAAAAAATGTCAACAAACAAACATAACTCAGGGTCATCTCGATGCCATGATGTGACATTACAAGAGGACTTGTGTGGATTAGTGTGTGTTTAAACCTTTTTTAACAAAAGTAGAGAGACATGATGGCAATGGTATCAGAGCAGGGATCTGGATTAAAATCCAGGTTGTCTTTGACATTGGAAGATTGGAAATACATTGTCTTTGACCTTGGAAGAGTTTCTGGGAATTCAGTTTCTTCATCTATTAAATGATAGGGTGGGCAAGAACATGCCTCATTTTCCCCTCTGGTATTCAATCCCTAACCCCAAGGAAATGAAAGAAAGAAGAAACAGGTCAAAGGGAATTATCCCAGATTGTTTTCAAATAAAATTTCAGATTGTTACTAAGTGGTAGGACACCATTACTTCCATGGAGAGTGATTTCACCCATATGGATACTTTCTCTCCTGACAGAGATAGCAGTACCCTCCAAACCTTAGTAGGGGATTTTCATGAGATCACTTGGTTGCCATTGTTCTGCTGATGAGCATTGTAGTTCATAACTAGACTAGCCCTGGGATAAAAAACATAGAGCTCATAATAAAACTAGATATCTGCTGCCTTTTTCCCATAATCAAATCATAATGTAAAGACACTGCATATTTTAAGGCACAGTGAGGGGATCTCTTAGCTATGGGAAAGAGAACAAAACAAATGTAACCAACCAAGTTCACATATTCTCGCTAAAGTGGAAAGTTGGTAGCATCAAGTGGGAAATTTTTGTCTCTATTCTCATTTAGGGTTCAGAGACAGTGGCAAGAGAAGTTGGACTGACGAATGACTCTGGAGAAGCACCAGAGGAGGTCAAGCGTTCCTCCTAAATGTGTCTGATTGCACTTATGAGAAGAACCTCTTGAATTGCCAGCTAATGATTGCAAAAATGGGGTGTCAGAACATTAGGCGATGAAGAAAAACAAGGGGAAAGTCTCCTTTTCTTTTGAGAACAAATGCCTGGGGGAGAAAGCAGGTCAAATGTTCACAAAAGTGGTTTGGTTTCAGCTTCTGTTCTCTCTTGGCCTCTGATGTAGCTTATCTGGAATGATGATCAAAATTCAAATGAAAGCATCAGCAGTATTTACAAACCTCAGAAAGCTAGCAAAGTTGGAGCAGAGCAGACGTGCTTCAGTGCTTTAGTCCTCCCCCAGTTCTTCTTCAGAATTCCGGTGCACATGGTCCCTGACTGTTGACACAGGTTGGTAGTTTGGCAGCTTGGCATGTGCTGAACCTGTTGGAAGAGACCCATCTTGTGGAAAGTATTATGCTGCTTGCTTTCCAGGCAGTCTCTGTAGCAGCATCATTGGAGGTATGAAGGGGGCCGGGTTTTCTGGTTCTGTGCAAATCACCATTGAATGTGGCTGGCACTGTTTGTCTGGCAAAAATGCAGATCAGGTGTTGTAAACTATTTGTCAAGAATGTTTGGCCATGGACATGATGGTTGAAGTAGGAGCTATGAGTTTTCTTGTTTCCAGGCCATTAAATTCCTGGCTTATTTTGCAGCTAGGCTATACAGATGGCATATGTCATAGACTTGGGGTGAAATGAACAGTGATAGGGCCATTTTCAATGAGATAAATTTAAAAAAATAATTCTGGAAATTTCCAAATCACAATCCTGCAATTCAGAACAGAACACAGGTATTTTTCTTATTTTCCAGGTAGCCTAATCTCTAGGATACTAGAAATTCTACTGAAATATAAGGGAAAAAATGAGAACTGGGTTTGAAGAGGTGATGACAAGTAATAGCCATCAAAAACTTGAAAACTAAATAAACCAGGAACAGGTTTGAGAATATTGATGTTTTCTCTTGTTAATTGTGCTTCCCTTGACTGAATAAACTTCACTTGGCTTTGGCTAGATCACTTTGAACTAAGCTAGTAGCATGGGGTATTTTATTCCTTTATCTTTCCTCCTAAACAAAAAAAAAGGGGGGGGGGGACAGGTCAGGATTTGACAATAGTATGGGAAAAAATTGTGTCCAATTTAAAAAAATCCATAAAGTATATATATAATTATATATGTTTCTAATTATGGTTTTTGTTCTAGTTTTATGCAGTTATATATGCTACGTGTATAATTTTATGTCTGTGAGTGTGTGTTTCTGTTTGTTAGTTTGGGCTTGTTCAATGGAATAATCTGCTCGATGTTCTACTTTTTTTTGTTTTTTGAGCTAAAGAGAATGGCAGAACTCTCTCCTCCATACCTCATGCATGTGTGTGTGTTTATCATATAATCATTTAGGTGGCATAGCTAGACATTTTGAATGTTGGAACTGGAATTAGGAAGACATGAGTTCAAATCCTGGCTCTGACACTTTCTAGCTGTGTCTTAGATTCCTCATCTGTAAAATGGGAATAATAAGCATCTATCTCAGGACTATTGTGAGAATCAAATTATCTAATATTCATAAAGTGTTTTGCAAACCTAAAGGCTCTACATGGATAGCAAATATGTAAATATATTCATATGTGTGTATATATATACACACATATGTTTTATAAATATATATATGTATTTTTACAGAAGAGAGAGAGGGAGAGGAAAGGAGTAGAGGCAAAGAAGGCTTAAAATGGATATTTTTTTTTCCAGTTGGCTTAAATGTTGACACTTTCTTCATTGTCATATCCTAATGGTGTGAAAATGTGTCAGTGCCAATAACAAACTCACCTCTTTGGGCTCGTGTATTGACTACAAAATACCCTTATCACTTATGCTAACTGCAATATTTTTTAAACTGAGATTTGTTTTTCCTTCATTGCTAGTACAAGAACACCACATCCCTTTGGTTACTAAGCACCTGAATTATTCAAGATGAATGTGACATATATAAGAAAAGTGGTTTGATGTAGCCAAAGCAAAGACAGGACAATTGCTACTCACCTGGTAGTAACTTTCTTCCAGAGGTTGCACAGTCTTTTTCTACAATATGAAAAGATCCATTAATTACCACCCAAGGGGGAAAGCCAGGGTGTCAACTGAATCTCTGAAATATTAAGATGCAGCAAAGGCTCTGACTAATGAACTGGAATTAAGCAATAGAATACGAACCTGAAGTATATTCTTTGCATTTTTGTTCCTCAGTGTCAACTCTCCCACAGGCAAAAGGACCAAGGGCACTCCTTAATATCGGCCCACTCCCCCTTTCTTAAATTTTAATAAAAGCTGTTCTAGTTAGCTATAAAATAAAAATATCAATGCACTTAAAATGCTTTCTTTACAACAACACCACACCATAAGGTAGATAAATGCTGGCATTGTTCTATCTATTTTACAGATCAGGAAAATTCAGAATCATTGATGTGAAGTGACTTGCCCAAAGTCACACAACTACTACTTTGTAGTCAGGAGGTGAAAAAAACTCAGATCCTCTGATTTTATTTCTAATGCTTGTTCCAGATGTGTAGCATGTGGACATGTTTTTAGGTCAGTTTAATTTATAGATCAGGGATTTTAAAGCCCATCAGACTCTTAGAGATAAAATAATATAATGCCCGAATTTTTTAAAAAGCCCTTATCTTCCATTTTAGAATCAATACCATATATTGAAGTGCAGTAAGGGGTAACCAATGGGGTTTAGGTGACTTGCCCACAGCTAGGAAGTATCAGAGGCCAACTTTGAACTGTAGATGAATCACCCATCTACAGGCCTGGCTTTCTATCCGCTGAGCCACCTAGCTGCTCCCAATGGCATTCATTTTTAAGATGAAGTAACTGAAATCCAGAGCTAGGAAATTATTTACTCAAGGTTACATTGGTTTAGATTTAACACAATTACTTTGACTACAAATCCCAACTTCCGCCCATTACACCAGGATGTTTCAATGCAATTCCATTCAATTTGATTCTGTTTATTTCAACGATCATTCGCCAGTACTGTCTATTAGGAGCAGCCTCCACTTTTAGGCTTTGGTGGAGACTGGAAATTTACATGAGAAATGGCGTCCTCACCAATCATGAAGCTCAGGAAAGAAAATGAGATTGTTTGTTGTGGTCTAAACCTGTGTCTTCATTAATGCAGACATTCTCAGGATGTGGATAGTCCCTTTACAGATGAAACATCTGGAATCAGCTAGGGAAAGCCAATGGTTGAAACTTTAGTGTGATCATTTATACATCAGAAATCAGCAAACACTATAAATCAAAGTCTGACTTCTTATTTTCTTAATTGTCTAAATTTTTTAAAGAGTTGAGAAAAAGTTAATAATGTATGTTAAACTAAAAATTTTATCTTTCATGTACTCCTCTGCATGTCTATCTTCTGCCAGTCCTTCTTGCCCCTAAGAGCCAGTTATTAAATATTTACCAGTTCACCTCTGGTGATAACTGTCACAAAGATATTAGGTGACTTCCTGGGGCCACACAGATCACTTGTGCCAGAGGCAAGATTTGAATACAGATCTACCTGACTGCAATCTCTTAAAATACATATATATTCCAAATATTTATATATTTTATATGGATGTACACTCTAAATATTTATGTTTTATATATATATTCCAAATATTTATATATACACCAAATAGTTATATTTCAAATATATACATTCCAAATAATTATATATTTATATATGTATATACCCTCCAAGGTTATATATTATATATATATGCACTCCTAATATTTATATATTTTACATATGTATACTCTAAAATTTATATATTTTATATATATACTTCAAAAATATATTTATATAATTTTAGATATACTATAAATATTTATATAATTATATATACTCCAAATATTTATATACTGTATATACACAGAATATTTACATATTTATAAATGAATATATATATGTATTATAATACATGTGTTGCCTGATGGTAACATTAAAAGGTTCAAAACAAGTCCCATGGATGGAGCAATGAGTGAAAGGTTATTATTATTCCCACTAGAGATCAGAGTATGCTTCATGGAGCTTATATAAGTAATAAAATGTTATTTTAAGGATGGTGGACAAATCTTAGCACAAACCAATAGCTGTGTATGATTTATGCATGGGGAAGAGATCTAACAGTTATTGTTTCTTCTTTATGAAGCATAAACTATAAATGGGGTACCATATGGGATGGAAAGGTAGTCCCAGCTCTGCCAGGGCCTAGAATCATCCTGCCAGGGTTGAGCTGAATGGCGCCTCTCCCCAGGGTGCTCCAAGACAACAAATAGCTTTGATGCAATTCAGTCTGACAATGAGATTTGAGTCCTACTCAGAGCCAATTCAAATCTTCTTTGTCACATGCCAGCTCAGTGGGGACAATATAACTTTAGTCTCTTCATCTCTTCCTTTGGGATGTTCCAAATTCATCCCCCTCGGAGTCTTCTCTGAGGATAAAAGTTGGGAGGAGGAGAGGGGGCATGGAGCTGAGAGGAGTACCAAGGGCCCTTCTATTTCACTAGAGTGCCTGCTTCTAAAATATTAGAAATTGTGGCTTCTGCAGCGCTTTGCTGCTTTCTTGACTTCAGAGCCTTGATGTGCTATTTCTGCTGCTTTTTTTTTTTTAGTTCCAACATTACCCAATTAATTTTCAGTTAAATAATTCATCCTGTGTGTAATAAGCTCCTTTTATTGAGGCAAGACAAGACAGGGCGCTTCTAACTAAAACCATGATTTCTGATTTGACAAGTGCTGGTCCTGGTGACCTCTTTAACAGAAAATCCTATTTCTCCATAGACATCAATATCTGTATTTGGGATGCTGTCTAAAAGAACCTTATTACTACAGAGTGTTGCTGACAAGTGAAGTACTAATGCCATCTATTGTAATGGAGAGTACTAAAAGAGAATGTGAGCCATACAAATGCTAATAGGAGTTCCCAGTGTGATGGAAACAGAGTAGGCAATGAAGCTGAGTTCAAATGCTGTTCCTTACTGCTATTTAACCTTAAGAAAGTCTCCTAACCTCTTTGGGCCTCAGTTTCCCTAATTGTAAAATATGAATTTTTTGCTGTATTGCTGTTGAGGGTCCCTTCCATTTCAAAATTTATGATCCTCTAAATTATCGGTAACCTAGGGCAGCACAGTGATTTTGGCATGATGATAAATATTTAGCTAGTTAAAACTAAATTAGTTCCTAGCTATGTTAGCAGCTAGGTGGCAGGACTGGATCTCCTGGAGTCAAGAAGACCAGAGTTGAGATCTGGCCTCAGTCACTTACCAGCTGTTTGGTCCTGGCAAATTCCCTAACCTCTGTCTACCTTAGTTTTCTCAACTATAAAATGTGGATAATAATAGCATCTGCTTCTCTGGGTTGTTGTAAAGATCAAATGAGAACATAATTGTATAGTGATTAGCATTTTAGAGAGCGCTCATGCCCTTCTTTGGTACCCTCCTCTTCCCCCACCCCCAGTGACTTGCAGAATAAGTTCCTGGATATTCAAAGGATATTCAAAAATGTTTGCTGATAAGGAGTTGTTTGGGGACCTTATTTCTCTGAATTCAACGAAAAGGGAGTTAGTTATCATTATCTATCCCCCATGAAGCTTCTTAAAAAAGAGGCTGATTCCCATTGTTTTATGCATAGGAGCAGCAAGACAGGCTCTGACATCTGACAGCATGACAGTGTTTTGACTGCTGAGGATGTCTTCATGCCATGTACTCTGAGTGCAACCCCAAAGAAATGTGAAATGCTCAGTGATTTGGGCAGAATGTTTGCTGCATCCCACTGACTTCCTATCCCCAGGGCTGATGAGAACTCAGAGCAGCTCTTCTCCAAATGGCAGAGACTTTTCTTTTCTTTTGGATGGTCTCTAGTCATAGGAATCTTTAGATAAGCTCTAGGAGCACTCAAAAGTTTTGATCAAATTCACAATTTGTAATCTTGAACCCTGAGACAAGACTGTGGGAGTCATGCTGGGTGATAGAATCACAACTTGGAAGGTAGCACAGAGATAACAGAATCCAATGCATTGCTGAGCCAGCATTCTCTCCACAAGAGATTGTATGGGCTCTTCTTGAAGGTCTTCAATAATGGGAAGCTCATTACCTACTGAGGTGTTCTAGGACAAATCTGATTTTCTATAAGCACCTCCCACATGAAATCTCTCTCTAAACAAGATCCAATCTTCATTCTAATTTTGTCCTGTCAGAGAAAGGAAGGAAAACAAAAAACAAAAAAAAAAACAAAAAAAGGGGAAGCTTAATCCTAGCTCCCATTCTTTATGTATTTGAATGCAGCTGTCACCAGTAAACATTTTTTTCCTTCACTTTAAGTATCTCTAATTCCTTCAATTGACCCCTAAATACCATAGTTCTAAGACTCTTCAATCATCCTGATCATCTCCTCATTCTGGACAGGCTCCATGTTATCAATATTCATCCTAAAATTATCTTTAACTTAAATAACAACAAAAACCCTTAAACTTAAAAGAAAAAAAAAACAACATAATACTTTAGATTTAGTCTGACCATAGCACAGTATAATAGATCAAACATTTCCCTTTTTCTTTCTACAATTGAAGTCCAAGATACCAATAATGCTTATCATGTCATTGACTCATATTAAACTTACAGTTCATTAAAATCCCAACATCTTTCAAAACATAATGGACATGTAATCTTTAGAAAAAAAACACGTCTTTTTATAAATTCCTACATTCCTTATAATTTATTCTGACATTAAAATATATACATTTAAAACAGAAGGATCTTGTGTGCTGTGGTCCTCAGGGTCACTAAGAATCAGACATGACTACAACAACAAAGACAAACTCATATTAAAAACAATGATTATTGTACCCTCCCCCCCAATTTATAACCCTAGCTACCTACATTCTCTTATTCTGATTTTAATGCTGGTGACAAGGTTTTCAGTGCTTCTGAGTGCTATTGGTTCCCTGTTGCACAGAACTTCTAAAAAAATTTTTTTTAAGATTTTTTTCTTTTTTCCAGGTTTTTAAAAGAAACATGGAATAGGCTTATCTGAAGAAAATTGTGATATTTTAGAGAAGTAATCGTAAGGACCCATGTTTTCATTAGTGACAGAGAACTCTTTCAATATTGATAGGCTCTTATTCTATATTTTATATAATAAATTCTTTTCTGTGGCAGTTAACTATGAAAGATATTGAACAAATGTTGTTAGCTTGAACTAAAGATTTAGATGTCTCCAAGACCTTTTCTTCGTCCTCCACACCAATAACACCTTGATTTTCCAAAGATGTGCAAAACTTCTTCCATCATTGCTTTGCTCCTAAGCTTCCAAATGTTCTTCATTGCCTAAAAATCCTAATCTAAATTCCTTGACCGGTCACTCGAGACCTTCCACAATTGATTTATCCAGGTGGGAACATGGGATTAACTATCTCCTCATCCACTTTGAGATTTAATCACAAGAAGGGTATACACCCCCACATTTCCTTAACTTAGGAGAAGTGCACAACCCACATGCTAGAGTGAATGACAACTCAGAAATGACCGACTGCCCCATGGGCAGTCCTAAGAAAATTCTAAAACTGCAATTGGTCCACATAAAATGAAAGGAAGGCACAAGAAGTGATGCAAAGACAGGTATTTTAAATTAGTTACAACTTCCTGTGACCAGCTTTTCTCCTTCAAACTTGGCCTTGGATGAACTCTGGCTTGGGACCTCGGACTGCTTCTGGTAAGACTGTTCTTGGATCTTCTCTTTGGACTACCATGTAGGTGAATGGGTGGGTGAAAAGGCTGACTCCTTTCCTTGCTCCTGGAGGGACTAGCATCTAGAGAGGCCCCCTCCCCCATCTTGGAGGAGGAGGCCTCATGGCTGGAACCCTTGCTTAATTTACCCCCAGACCCTCTGGCTGAGGCTTTTGTAGCCCTGCCAGAATAAAGCCAAGGTCAGAACAAATAGTCTAGCTCATTAAGCTATATTTCTTACTCTGCCCCCTTTCTTATTTCTCTACTTTCACTCTGACCCTCTATTTTATAAATAAACTGCTATAAAAATCATTTTGACTTGAGATATATTAATTTCGGTGACCACACTCATATATTTAGTCCAACCTTAATTTTTCAACCCTTACACAGATTATATAGCTAGTATATATCAAAGGTATGACAATTACCCAAGTCATCATGACTGAAGCTACCTTAGGATGCTGTCTTTCTATCTAATAGTATTGATAATTTGAAAGATCTAAAATTGGTTAAGAACTTTGAATGTCAGACCATTTGAGCACTTATGAACATGGCAATGATAGGAGAAATTTTATGTGTTTTAGGAAAATTAAGCTGATTTTGGAATGAAGGATGAAGAGGAGGCCTAAAAGACCTCTAAATCTTCCTTTTAAGTCAACATTTGATACGAGATTATTATAATAAGTTCTAAGCCCTGGATTTAAAGTTGGGGATAATATAAGCTTTTCCCCCAGGAAACTTGCTTTTCAATGTGGGAAAGAAGTATATAAATAGTTGCGAAATCCAGAACAATTAACTCAACTTCAATTGGACACAGTTTCCTGATCTGTACAATGAATGGATTATATTAAATTATTTTTAGGTCTTTTTTTTCCCCTCTCATTCTATGATCCTGTGTACTAGGAGTGAACATAGGAATAAAGGAGATATCTAAGGAAAAGCACTAAAATAACTTTTGAAGATGACGAGATGAATTTCCTCTGCTTTAACTACATAAATTTAAAGAGTTAGAATTACCCTAGTGCCTATAGAAGGGGAATCCTTTGATCACTATTAGGACAACTAGATTCTGGGAAACAATATAAAAACTCAACCATAGGATTTCAGTTATCTAAATGCATTTTTTCTGGTCCTCTTGGATGCCATAAGACCCTCAGAAACCCTCCATTCTTCCATTCATAGTTAAGCACAGAGCATGGGTTGGCTAGGCACAAGAATCATTCCTGAGATAGACTGGAAAGGTCATACCTATTGATGAATAGAAAAGTATAAGGATCCAAGTGATCACATTAACATCCTATCCTTCTTTCAGAGCTATCTGATCAGATATAAAGTCCACTTTCTCCAGTGAATGAGGTCAGCCCTTATTCTAAAATAATTTCAGAGAACTGTCAAACTACTTCTTGCTAAATGATCATAAGGCTTAATTCAACAGGCCCCACTTTATTTGATTTGAGCAATTTAACCATTTTGAAGATGAATCTACTACAGTTCCCAGATTAGTTGCACCATATTTTCAAATTTGGAGTCCACATTTGTTAGAATAATGTCTTGTGGTGGCTTTGGGGGCAAGTGGAGGGGTGGAGGGAGGTGTAAAAGACAAAACAGGAAACAGGAAATGAAAGTCAATGCTAACATCAAGCAGTATGCATGATCCTAACACAGGATGTGTTTACAAGGTAAAGATAGAAAGGTGTTTTAGTGCTGTATGAGGCCTATTGGAAAACTGTTACTAGCAGAGAAAAGAATCAGCCAATGTAGCACTGTCATAATCATTCTTTCTATAAAGAAGAGTACAGCTGCCTCTTCTAATGAAATAGCCCTTTCTTCTTGCCTTAATCAGCTGATTGGATCCTCTTCAAAGATTAAATAATAACAGCAAAAAAAAAAGCCCGTAAAAAATCAGTAAGGAATGGAGAGATGATAAAGATAGTATCCCATTATCTAGAAGATTACTATTTATATTTCTATATTAACTTCCATGTCCTAAATTTCTTTGACTGTAATGAAAATAATAATAATAAAATAATAATAAATGTATATCACTCTTTTTTGAAAATATTATTTAGTCAATTTAGAAAATTATTCCTTGGTTACAAGAATCACATTCTTTCCCTCCCTCCCATACCCCACCACTTCCTGTAGCTGATGCACAATTCCACTGGGTTTTACATGTGTTCTTGATCAAAAACTATTTCCATGTTGTTGTTTGCACTAGGATGATCATTTAGAGTCTACATTCCCAATCATATCCCCCAAAAACCATGTAATCAAGAAGTTGTTTTCTTTGGTGTTTCTACTCCCACAGTTTTTTCTCTGAATGTGGATAGTGTTATTTCTCATAGATCCCTCCGAGTTGTTCTGGATAACTGCATTGCCACTAATGGAGAGGTCCTTTACATTCTATTGTACCACAGTGTATCAGTCTCTGTATACAATGTTCTCCTGGCTCTGCTCCTCTCACTCTGCATCAGTTCCTGGAGGTCATTCCAGTTCACATGCAATTCCTCCAGTTCATTATTCCTTTGAGCACAATAGTATTCCATCACCAACAGATACCACAATTTGTTCAGTCATTCCCCAATTGGAGGGCATCCCCACATTTTCCAATTTTTTGCCACCACAAAGAGCGCAGCTTTAAACATTCTTGTAAACGTCTTTTTCCTTATTATCTCTTTGGGGTATAAATCCAGCAGTGCTATGGCTGGATCAAAGGGCAGATAGTCTTTTAGTGAGTGCCCTTTGGGCATAGTTCCAAATTGCCCTCCAGAATGGTTAGATCAATTCAGAACTCCACCAGCAGTGTATTAATGTCCCAACTTGACCACATCCCCTCCAGCATTCATTATTTTACTTTGCTGTAATGTTAGCCAACCTCATAGGTGTGAGGTGATACCTCAGAGTTGTTTCGATTTGCATTTCTTTGATTATAAGAGATTTAGAACACTTTTTCATGTGTTTATTAATAGTTTTGATTTCTTTATCTAAAAATTACCTATTCATGTCCCTTGCCCATTTATCAATTGAAGAAAGGCTTGATCTAGGCAATTTATATTTTTATAGATATTCATCATTATCACCTATTTTGTTGTATTTATTGCGATATAATTGGGCATAATACTTTTTAATGATTGCCTTAATTTCCTCTTCATTACAGGTGAGATCTCCCTTTTCATTTGATTTTCTTCTTTCCTTTTTTAACTAGATTTACCAGTACTTTGTCTATTTTATTTGCTTTTTTCAAAGTACCAGCTAGCTTCTAGTCTTATTTATTAAATCAATAGTTCTTTGACTTTCAATTTTACTAATTTCTCCCTTGCTTTTTTGGATCTCTAATTTAGTCTTCATCCAAGGAGTTTTAATTTGTTCGCTTTCTAGTTTTTTACCATGCCCAATTCATTGACCTCTGCCCTTCTTAATTTGTTAATATATGAACTCAAGTATATAAATTTCCCCCTGAGTACTGGAATGGCTGAATTCCATAGATTTTGAAAGGAAGTCTCAACATTGTTATTTTCTTCAATGAAATTATTAATTATTTCTATGATTTGTTCTTTAACCAATTTTGGAAAATTGTATTGTTTAATTTCCAATTAATTGTTGATTTTACTCTCCATGTACCCTTACTAATTATTATTTTCATTGCATTGTGATCTGAGAAGTTTGCATTTATTACTTCTGCTCTTTTGCACTTGTTTTCCATGTTTTTATGCCCTAGTACATGGTCCATCTTTGTGAATATACCATGTGTTGCTAAAAAGAAGGTGTATTCCTTTTTGTCCCTATTTATTTTTCTCAACATATCTACTAACTCTAATTTTTCCAAGATTTCATTCACTTCTCTTACCTCTTTCTTATTCATTTTTTTAGTTTGATTTACCTAGTTCTGAAAGAGAAAGGTTCAGGTCTCCCACTTGTACAGTTTTTCTATGTATTTCATCCTTGAGCTCCTCTAGTTGCTCCTTTAGAAATTTGAATGCTATGACATTTGGTGCATACATGTTGAGTACTGATATTTCCGCATTGTCTAATACTGCCTTTTATCATCATGTCATTATCTTCCCTATCTGTTCTGACTAGTTCTATTTTCACTTTGACTTTGTCAGATATCAGGATTGACCCTCCTGCCTTCTTTTTCTCAGTTTATGCCCTATAGATTTGGCTCCATCTGCTTATTTTTATCCTATGTGTGTTTACCTTCCTCATGTGTGTTTCTTGTAGACAGCATATGGTAGGGTTATGGTTTCTAATCCACTCTGCTTTTTGCTTGAATTTTATGAGTGAGTTCATTCCATTCACATTCAGAGTTATGATTACCAGCTGTGTATTTCCCAGCATTTTGATTTCCATTGCCAGTCCTGCCCTTTCGTCTTTCATTATTTCCTTCTACACCAGTGTTTTGTTTTTAATCAGTCCCTCTAATTCCCACTCTTATTTTACTCCCCTTTTATCCCCCTCCCTTATTATTCCTCTCTTATTTTCTTTACAGTCTTTTTAAACTACCCCCCAACCTCTCCCTTCCTTGTATTGCTTTCCTCTCCACCAGTCTGTTTGCTACCCTTCTACTTCTTTATAGGGCACAAATCAATTCTCTGCCCCAATGTATTTGATTGTTATTTCCTCTTTGAGTCAATTTCAATGTACCTAAGAATTCAGTATTTCCTATCTTCAGCCTCTTTACCCTTCCATTGTATTAAGGTTTTCCCCCTCTCCTGCCATATGCTTCTTTGTGACATAAATTTACCCCATTTTGTTTCTTTTCTCATTTCTCTTAATATTAACCTCTTTTAAAAAATTCTATTATATAAATTTATATCACTTTGAGGACATTTATATTTTTAAGATAATTTCTTGGGATTAATGGGAGATTAAGCAACTTGACCAGTGGCATATAGTCAGGTGGGCACAGGATTTTCTGATGGTAAGTCTACGCTTCTGTATATAATCCTGTCTTTCTAGTTATTGTGCCAGTTCTACAAATATGAAACCTCCAAGAGGTTTTCACTTGTCCATGATGATAAAGCTAGTATCTTAGTCAGAATCAAATTCAAATCATCTGAACTCCAAATTATGGACTTCATCTACTATATATCTGTATCTTTCTATAGCATAAGGCTAGGCTAGCAAGTTCCCAAAAGGCAAATTGGAAACATATGTGATAGAAGATGTTAGGTTTGGAAAAATAAATAAAGCTCTGATAATTCTTTTTTCCATAAGGCTTTCCTAGTCTATAAGTGGTTTCTCATACTTAATATGAAGTGTGATAGTCCAAATCCAAGGAATTAGATACTAGGATGAGTTAAGTTATCAATGGGTGGAATTTATTATCTCCATCGGTTACCTACTGGGAAAAAATTAGAACCAAAGAATCTTAGAATTAGCAGGGCTTATAGTCCATCTGTTCTGACATGTACCTGAATGAGAATGCCATCTACAACAACCCAAGAAAGTTTCTGTTTTTAAAATCTGTGCCTCTCTGTCTGTCTCTCTGCTTTCATTCCTCTGCAAATCTATACATATGTGATATTATATTGCAAAGTGTGTATTTAGACATAAACATATGTATATATGAATGTATATATTCACACATGCATGTGTATGGTAGGGTATAGGAATATTTTGAATCTATACCTATGCCATATATACTTATTGCTAGTTAGTTCTATGTGGCACATTTCATAGATTATGGGCCATGGAGTCAGGCTGACTTTAACTCAAATTCTGTCTCAGATTCTAGAGACTGTCAGCTTTGTGATCCTGTGCAAGTTACTTACTCTCTTTCTTCATTTGTAAAATGGGGATAAACACCTGTCCAACATGGTTGTTGCATGGATCAAAAATGAAAACATGCAAAGAATTTTTAAACCTTAACATACTCTATAACATAGAATTCACATATACAATGCATGCTGTATTACTCTATTCTATTATTATTTATGCCATAATGTATACAGCACATTTGTGTGTCCACATGCATGCACATATACACATAAATATATAAGGTGTCTATGTGTCATTATAAGATATATAGATAGATAGATAGATAGATAGATAGATAGATAGATAGATAGATAGATAGAAAAACATGAGATGTCTGAATGTATTTTTAGGGGTTAGGCTCGTCCGTCCTTCTCCAAAAGAGACTTCAATTCCTCCCTTGAGGGAGAATGACAAGGAAACACAAGGCTTTCCTAGGAGAGAGGAATACCAGACTAGAACTAGATCTATTGGCCCCTTAAAAATTGCTAGTCCGTGGTTGCAATAGGTTGAAAGCAAACAATAAATCAAAAAGTTACTGTCTTCTCTCACTGCCATCCCTTAGAATGTGAAGGGTAGCCCTGTGTTCATCCTGATCAATTTGTCTCTTTCCTACAAAAAGTTAGTTACACAAAATATCATCTCAAATGAACAAGGACACCCATTTATGCAAGGACATAGCACAAATATAGGAGAAATTAAACAGATTAGAATATACTATAAATGTACCAATCGAATGATCTCTCTCACTCAGTGTGAGATAGTTCAGTTCTAGTCAAGAGAAACAGCAAAAGGCTCCAATCCCAATTCCCAAGGGGGAATTGCCTGGTTTCTAGAGAGTCAAGATAGGAATGAGGGGCATGCTGAGGAGCCAGTGTCACCTACGTGTCTATCTTCTAAAGTCTTCTCTCTATTTACATGCCTAGCGTTGGTCTCAGAGAGCCTGGAACCATATCTGCCTTTTCTTTTAAAGGAAAAGGAGAATGGCTCTCTTTACCCAAAGTCTTTAACCAACTCCTATCATCACTTAGTCATGCGGGGTAAAATCTGCATTTTTTTCTTAAGTTAGAAAAGTGTCATCATAATTCCACAAGCTTAGTCAGAAACTCAGATTATAAATGTGCATTTGTGTATATTCATAATGTATATAAAATTATATGTCTATATACAAAGGTAAATAAATGCACATATGGATATATTATTATAGATGTATTATGCATCACATATATTTATAGAAATATACATGTATATATGCCATATGTGTCTATGTATTTGTAGAGGGAGAGAGAGAGAGAGTGAGAGGATGAGAGAGTGAGAGAGAGTTATGTACATATCATCAAATAAATTTCAAGTCAGAAAAGTTTCAATATTCTGGGAGGGAGGGCTCATGCAATGAAGTCACTTCTTGAAATAGTAGAATTAAGAAATATATTTATTCTTACATGTTCACATACATATAGTGTAAATTGTCACGTTTTTCTCATATTGAATAAATATAAATCTATAAAAATTCAGGCAAAAAATGATTTAAGTGAATTAGAATGTCTTTCTATTTTGAAACCTATAAAATTAAAATCTATTGTACTTGCATCATCAGATTTAGAAAAGATCCAATGATGTGTCAAATATAGGTGCCTTTTAATGCACACATACAAAGACGTATCTTTTAGAAACTCTACAAATATATATATATATAAATATGTGAAAGACATATATATTATCTGTCTATCTATCTTCAATATATATATACATACATACATACATACATACATACATATATATATATATATACATTTCCTTGGTTCCCTATTCCTAAGTTGTTTCCCATTTTATTTGAATCTGGTCTTTATATTATTTCTCTGAAATCACATTTTTGTGATGTATAGGTTAAAAACATTTTTAAAAATAACCAAATGAGGAAACAGTTCAATGCTGGGGCTGATTATGATATAGATTACAAGAGAGTTGTATTGTAAAAATGCCTTAAGTCTCCTCCTTCACAGACACATTTTTAATTCATTGTGTCAATATATTGAGTTGGGTTCTTTTAGGGTTCGAGGCCAGATTTTCTTTCATATACTGATTTGTTGGTTCTTCTCTAAATATTTCTATGTGATCTATGTACCTCATACTAAGATAGAGTTAAGACTTTTAGAATGTGGCCCCTGTTTGCATAACTAAGAAGAAATTGATTTTTTGTAATGGAAAACTGTGTTTTCATCATTCACAGTTTACTGTTTAATTTCTACTGAGCTTGGATAATTAAAGGGCCAGCTTTACATTTATTTTTAGTGAGTCTCTGGCTCTCATCCCAACTACACTTCTTATCTTAGCTTTGTTTGAAATGCTAGGCAATGTAAAAACAGGAAAAAATCTTTTGTGATTCATTTTTAAAATGCAAAAAATTTTTCTTTTATATTAACACATATAGGATAATGTAAATGTGCTTTAAAGTTTGCAAAGGAATTTACATATATTATCTCATTTGAGGCTGACAGCAACCTTATAAGGTAGGTGTTATTGTTAGACTAAATTTACAGGTGAAAAGAAAAACAAACAAACATGATTGATAAAAGTTATGTAACTTGCCCAGACTTTCATAGATAGCTAGGCGGCTCAGTGGATTCAGAGTCAGTCCTAGAGTTGGGAAGTCCTAGGTTCAAATCTGACCTTAGACACTTCCTAGCTATGTGATCTTGGGTAAGTCACTTCACCCCCATTGCCTAGCCCTTACCCTCTTCTGCCTTAGAACCAATACACAGTACTGATTCTAAGACAGAAGGTAAGAGTTTAATATATATTTCTATTTCATGGCAATATTTCATTTTGGTAAATATTTTAAATAGTTTAGAATGAAATGCAATTAATTAACCTTTAGGAAACATTTTGATATTTCAATGAATAGTTATTAAATAATATCAATTATATATTCATATATATTGTATTTATATAGTTATTATAATGATATATTGAGAATAAAACATTTATATAATACTTATTATGTTCAAGGAACTGTGCTAAATGCTTTACAGTCATTATGTTATTTGATTCCCACAAAAACCCTTTGAGGTAGATTCTTTTATTAGCCCCATTTTATAGATGAGGAGATGGAAGCAAACAGATTTAGTGACTTGTCAGCATCACACAGTTAGTGTCTTAGACTGCATTTGAACTCAAATATTCCTGACTCCAGGCCCATTGTAACACCTAGCTGTCTTCTAATAAAGTAAAACTATTAAAAATTAGACTTTTATTTATATTCTCAAAAAAAAGAAAAATTCTTACAATTGAATTTTTAAAAACTAAGGCTCAAACAAACCTGATGTTCTCAATAGTTTTTTCTTCCAACTAAAATAAAGAATTCTATGAAACATCTATTGTGGAAAAGATTCCTAGAAATATATTTTAGTTGCTATGGGAGGTACATAGCTTAACTAAGATGTAGTTCTTCCCCTCATGTACTTCATAGTCTAGCAGAACAATAGGACCTGGGAACAATAATAACACAAAATAAGAAATATGCAAGGAAGGGAAGGTCCAGTGGGGAAGACTATGAAAACCTGGGGAGTAGAGAAAGGGACAGAGAATATTTTCTGAAGGAGCTGGCATTTAAACTGGGCCGTTGGAGTTTGGAGAAAATTGTAGAGAAGCGAGTAAAGAATTTCCTGCTATTTTTTTTTAATCATAGTTTGTTGACTATTCTCACATACCCATTTCCTTTTCCTAAAATGCAATTTTTCATGTTGGGAAATTAATTTTTCTTTTAGGACATATATTGTTTCATGGGAAACTAGAATTTAGGAAAAGAAACAAATTTATGAGCCAAGGTATAAAAGAAAGAAGGGGGAAGCCAGAAAAGGGACAGGCAAGACTAAAAAACAAAAATTGGAGCTTTTGAGAATAAATTGTTTTTCATTTGTAGTGAAGACCCATTCCTCTGACTCTTTTCAACCTTTTAGATAAAATATTATCAAATAATTATTCTCTCCTAATATAGAACTCAAAGGTTAAAGGAGAGTAATTACTGATTACTTAAAGGGTAATTGTAATGAACTAAGATAACAGAATCATCACATTTCAAAGTTTATACCTCATTTTTACAAAGAAAATAATGAGGTAAGATAGTGGCATAAATTGTTCCATTTAGACCCAAAGTTGGTATCTACTACTGACCTCTTTGATAAAATGTACTTGAACCAAACATGCTATTTATAAATGTTGAAGCACGAAGGAGATATTTATGACAAGTGCAAAACAAAAAGACTTAATTTACTGAAAAATTTAGACACCATCCATCATGGGGAAGACATGAAAACCTGGGGTTAGAGGTTAGTGGATGATGGGACAAAAGGAGGCACACTCAAATCATTGAACAGTTAAGATATGCAACTTTACTTAGCCTTAACTCAGCAAGGATAAGCAACAAGGAGACAGTGAGAATTTAGCTTTTCTGATTGAGAACCTGATTCTTTGCATTTATCTACATGTTCAGAAGGGCAAGGAACAGTGACTCACATGATCTTTAGAAATTCACTGAGTAAGAGGAACCCAACTCCAGTGGGTTCCTCTTTTCGTACTTTTCATGCCCATGTTTAGTTGTTTTTAGTTGTATCCAACTTTTTGTGTCCCCTTTTGAGGTTTTATGGGCAAGGGCAGTGGAGTGGTTTGTGATTTCCTTCTCCACCTCATTTTACAGATGAGACAAGCTGAGGCAAACAGCATTCAGTGACTTGCTGAATGTCACACAGCCACTAAATGTCTGAGCCTGGATTTGTACACAGGTCTTCCTGACTTCAGGCCTGATACACTAAACACTATGCCACCTAGCTGTCCCCCAAATTAAGTCTGTTGTTGTTGTTCAATGGTGTCTGACTCTTCATAGTCATTGGTGTCTGATTCTTCAGACATGTCATGATTCCCACTTGGAGTTTTCTTGGCAAAGATACTACAGTAGTTTGCTATTTTCTTTTCCAGAGTCCTTTATAGATGAGGAAATGGAAGCAAACAGGCTTAAATGACTTGCTCAAGGTCACAGGGATAGTAAATGTTTGGGGCTCTATTTGTATTTGTGTTGCCCTGACTCTATGCCCATTGCTTCATCTACTATACCACCTAGCTGCCCTATTTATTCCTTGTATAGATGAAACTGTGGCAAGGAAGGCAGCAACTAATCAAATTCCAAGGGCCATTGTTGCCATTTGGGGAAAACCAATTCCTATTGTTCAAAAAATTAGAACACTGGTTCTTTCACACCTATGGTAGAACTTTGCAATGGGGATATAAAGACAAAGAATGAAATAATCCCTATATACAAACAGATAAGAAATACATAATACATAAAAAATAAATGCAAATAGATAAAAGTAGTTAAATTTTAAGTTACCTTGATAAGGAAGTAACTAACAATTGAAGGGATCAGGAATGACTTCAGGTAGAAGAAAATGCTCCAGTCTTGTCTCTAAGGAAGAGAGGAATTCTTTGAGGCTGAACTGAGAAGGGAATTCATGTAAAGCACTGGAAACAACCAGAAAAAGCATAAATTTCCTGTGTGAGAAAAAGAGAGAAATCTGGTTTGGCTGGATCACAGAGTGTGAGAGGTGTGATGTAGACTGAAGGTGGGAAGGTAGCTGGGCCCAGGTTCCAGGACCTCCATTTTGGTCAGTTGAAGATGTAAAGGCTTCAATCCTTTCTTGGCTGTTTCTCTGTCTAGATTTCACTACTACACAACAAGGAAGGGATCTTTCCCAATCTCATATTCTCAGGTTTGTTTGTTTTTTTTTTCCTATTTTTCTTGAATTACAATGTAGACTCTTTGAAAGCAGAGAATGTCTTCCTTCTTTTCTTCCTTCCTGTTTTTTCTTTCTTTTTTCTTCTTTCCTGTCTGTTTTTGTATCACATGTACTTAACACATTTTCTAGAATATAGCATGTATTTAATAAATGTTCATTGTTGTTGCTCATTTCCTTGTAATGGGATTTAAAATAATAAACAGAGAAGTTTATATCTGAGCAAGTAGCATTAAGAAGGGGAGTAATATGGTCATATATTCACTTAAATAAATCACTTGTTGGCACTGGTAAGGATGGACTAATGAAAGGAAAGACTTGAGGCTGGGAAATCAATGAGCTGGCTGTTGTAGTGATCTAGGAGAAAGGTGATGCGGACCTGCATTAATGAGGTAACTATATGAGTAGAGAAGGACAGATGAAAAAGATTGTTGAGGTAGAAATGATGAAATTTGGGGAATGTTTGGATTTATGGGATAAGGGAGATTAAGGAGAAAAAATGATGATAGAATTCTGAATCAGCAAAAATGGAAAATTGGTGACTTTCTAATGCATTTTTTGGGCAGAAAATTTGGGCAGAAAAATGAGTTTAATTCTGGACATGTTGAGATGGACACAGGTAAGGGATTAAGGAAGGAAAAGTTGGGAAAAGGAAAGGAAAGAAGGTAGCTACCCCCTCCCCTTTTTTTCTGGGTAGAGAAATTGACCAGGGCACTTCCTAGGCAGGATAGGGAGCAGATTAAATCAGGCTAGACTCCACTCCACAAGATTAGGGGAAAAAGGCTCCAAAACCCAAGATTCTCTCCTCATTTATTCTCCCTCTCACTCTTCCCACAAAGGAAATGGGATATTTCAGTAGAGAGTCCTAGGAGATGGAGTCTCCCAGGGCTTAGGTCCACTTCAAAACACACAATACATTTCTGGGATATCTAATTTGCAATGCTCCATAGAATATTGGTAATTAAGAACTGAAATTCACAGGATAGATTGATGCCAGATAGAAAGATCATCAACATAGATAAGATAATTAAACCCAAGGGAATTGTTTAGACCACCAAGTGGGACAGAATGAAGGGATAAGAGAAGAAATAGAACAGAACTTTAGGGAACAGTCAACATTAAGGGATATGATATGGATGATCATTCAACAAAGGAAACTGAGAAGTCATTAGAAAGATAGGGGAATCATTTATACAAACCCTCCCATCAAACTGATGAAGAAACTGAGGCTATGGGAGATTAATTGCCTTCCACAATGTCACAAAAGCATCACGCAGCAGAAGTAGGATTTGAATCTACATCCTCTAACTTTATAGCAAGTACTCTCTATACTGGGTTGACTCTGATCTGAGGTTTCAGAAATGTTATCCTCCCACAATCACACAGCTAAGTAACTTATGAATTGAACACAGGACTTTCTGACTCTAAATTCAGAAATTTATTCATGATGCCTCACTGTGTTTACTTGAAAACCAAAAACAAGCATAATCTGCCAGTGACCTTCATGCAAGACATGCCATCTCCTTGCTCTCATCTTCATCTATAAAATAAAAGAGGTGAGCTAAATTATTTACAAAGTCCCTTCTCCCCTTGGTAGTCTACAATTCAAACTTTTGTTTTACATGAAAAATTCCATAATATAGACATCAAAAAGTTTCAATCTCTCATCAAAGTATACTGTAATAAATTGGATGATTTAGCTACAAAATAACTGTATTGATATCAATACTGAACAGCCTCATGCACTTCCTTTCTGAAAAACAGAAATTTGTCTTTACCTTATCAATATTTTGCTAACTCAACAACAGACTACAGGAGGTCTCTTATCACCTGGAGGAGGAGGAGGAAGAAAAGAAGGAGGAGGAGGAGGAGGAGGAGGAGGAGGAGGAGAAAGAGGAGAAAGAGGAGGAGGAGGAGAAAGAGGAGAAAGAGGAGGAGGAGGAGAACAAGAAGAGCAGAGGCACTAGGGAAAGATCATCTTTCCCTTTTGAAACAAAACAATTAGTAAGTTGGAGTAGGCAAAGCTAGAGAAAGATTTCTACGTCTTTGTGTCTCTATTTTCAATCCTAACCAGTCCCAGGAATGTGTTCTAGGAATATAGGGGTAACAGGGGGACACATATAAGGCATCTCCCTAGCTTATGAAGATTAGAGAAAGTGAAATGAATACAGGATGCCAACATGTGATTCCCCCTTACATCTTCTGTAGTAATTCTGGGTCTCAACGAGATGAAATGATGCTTTGACAAACAAGACTTGGGAGTAAATAGCAAGATGCTGAAGACACTTAATTCTCTTCTCCAGAGAGAATGTTGCATCTTCAAAATAAGACTATGATATCCAATCAGAAGACAGACAATGGAAGTAATTCCATGGATGCTTTAACCCAGATTTTCCCTTTCTATGTAATTTTGTTGGATATTAATCATGGGGACTAAACACACATAGTCATGCATTATAGTCTTTTCCTTATAGAATAAAAGATATTTTTTATTTTTACCTTGTTCTTTTCCAGCTGGATCAAGTAGCTCTGTGAAACTAAGGCTTTAACCTTAACCATTCCAGAGTGTCATTTTAATTAAATTTGTATCCTAGAAAATGCTCCATCCTGTGAAGCCCTTTGATAAGATCCTATTATCAGGAAGGAGCAAATCTGCAATGTTATCTGAACCAGTCCTTGATTATCTACCAGAACAAAAAGGGGGTTATTAAAAGTGGGACTTGTCAGATCATTTATGGGAGGACAAAATGAAAACTATATTCCTCAGGGGTGGCTCATCCTGCTAGATACTCCCTCCCCTTTCCTCCCCTTCAAAGACAGCATTCCTGCACTAGGAATAAACAGGGTTTTTTTGTTTTTGTTTTTGTTTTATTTTTGATTTTGTTTTTTTCCTGACTCATCTCAGGCTGGGTAAAATGTTGTTTCCTTCTAGAATTTTGTAACCAGCAGAGACCCTGGCTGGAACAGTGGTGAATTCCTGGGAGAGAATTTTCAGAGGAACATTTTATACATCCCATTACCATCTTGAAAGCTGGAATTTGCCTTTCTCTAAGCAGCTAAAGTCTCTGGGATGGTTTCTTTGTGAAAAAGGTAGCATGGGTGTGTGTGTGTCTGTGTGTGTGTGTGTGTGTGTGTGTGTGTGTGTGTGCTTGTGTTTTGATATTTGTTGTGTAAATGAACATCTAGTGAATCCAAAAAAGAAGAGAATTAACTGCACCTACTTTGTTGGATCTTGTTGCTATCAATTGTCACCTTAACCAAGTGGCATTCCAATCCCCTAGAAGTAAAATTGTACACTCTTGCTACAAAGTGGAACAGCTGGAAAGATAAAGTGAGCTAAAGGTGGGCATGTAGGATTAAGGAGCAATTTTTTTTTCTATACGGACATGAGATGTTCAAAATATATATACAAAATTAATGGCATCATAGAGGGTCCTAAATCTAAGACAAATATTAAACTATGACCAAATTTTGAATTATCTTTAATCTTTAAATCTTTAAAAATGTTGGCCCTAAAGGTGGCTGAATCTAGGGAGCAATCAAAAGGGAGGAAGTGATATAAATGAATATAATCACAAGAGAACAAGGGAATCAAAAGAATTTAACATCATTTTTGTAGGCAAGTACAGTATAGACAAGAGCAGTGAACTTGGCGCCACAAGATCTGAGTTAAATTACCTGTTCTGCTATTTGCTACCAATATGACATAGAGTAAGCCATTTCTTTTCACTATTCTAGATATACACAGACCAAGACAAAATTGTGCGACTTTCAAGGGGCTTATATCCTAAGGATTATGTGAAATGACCTATTTTATTTCTCTGTATGTGGAGTACATGATTGTGTGTGACCTATTGCAGTAAATACTCAGATAATTTACCTATCAGATATTCCTCAAACTGACTTAAATCAATATTTCTCATACCATCTTGTCCTGTAATCCACTTCACTTGGTCAAAAACTTTGTGTCTCCCATGTTAGTAATTGATATGTGGATTATCTAAAATAACATTTGCTAATTCATATCAGATGAGGTTATATGTATAATCATTTATAAATATTAGCACTATACTTTGAATCACCAAAGATTTATATTCCACCATTCTTTGTAATTCCTATTAAACTTGTTTGATCATTTTCACCAGAACACATCTCCTTCATATTTGCCATCATGCCTTTGAATGGTTAATCTTTTGGTTTGTTTCTTTTATTGTTTTCTTTTGTTGTTTAGGCTGAGGATGCCTATTTTACCCAAGCTGAGTTTCATTAGCCATTTGTGCCCCTAATCGCCAGTCATCATCATAGGAGCATTGACCAGATCTGTTTCTTACCTGGGCCAGTTTCACCCTTTCTCCTTAGTTAGCCTGATGACCTTCTTTTCCCTATCCTCATCCCTGGGGCTCATCGTACCATGCCAGAAGTCTGGAATGCAAACAGTCCACCAAGCTTGACAGCAGGAATTACAGACATCTGCCACCAGTTCACAGTGAACTTTTTTCCCTCTACCTCTCTTCTTACCTAAATTGTGTTCATCCTTAAGGACCCATTCAGAGACCTTTTTCCATCATAAAAAAACTTTCCTGACAACATCAGCCTAGAACGATCTCTCCCTCCCCTGAACTTCCCCAGAATTTATTGTTTGCAATACTCATTTGGCACATACCATATACTGCCTTATGTGGTTAGCTAATTTTTCATGTAACCCCCCCTTCCCCCCTGTCCCAGCTCAGCACAGTGCCTCATGCACTGTTGGTTTGGGATATGTATTTATTGATTGTTTGATTGACTGTTTTGGAGGTGCCTGAGGTACTATAATTTTGAGAACCACTGCCTTAAAGAATCCCCAGCCCATTGCCTGTGAACTTTATGAAAGACAAAGAATTAAAACTCCCATCATGGGATCTCTCAAATGATACTTTGTGAATGTTTTATTCAAGGTAAATTCAGTAAACAAAAATGTTTTATTATAGTTTTTGAAAAATGCCCACAGTGGCTTCTGGATTACCATGCACAACTGACTATTTTTTGCTGATAATTGTCTCACTTTACCATTGTCCTGAAAGTCTCTTCCTACTCATATTCCACAGCCTTCTATCTCTGACAGGGAGGGAAAGGAATAAACATTTATATAGTACCTACTATGTGCCACACAGCTAAATATTTTATAAATATAATCAATCTGATCCTCATTTGATAGGTTTATATATCTTGATCTTGGAAAAAATCTAATGGGTTTTTGATGTAGGATCAGGCATTCATAGCAGCCAGGTGGCATATTTATTTATATATTGCTGGATTAAGGATCAGAAAGAACTTCATTTAAATCCTACCTCAGATACTAACTACATGACCATGGGCAAATCACTGCCTCATCCTGAGGTTCTTCATCTGTAAAATGGGGATAATGACAACATCTACTTTGAAGGGCTGCTGTTATCAATTTGCAAAAGAAACTCCATATAAATATTAACTATTTTAGAGGTCATTTCATATGAACCCTTTATTTTGTCGGTTAGGAAACTGAGACTCAGAGTGTTTAAATAACTTTGTGTGTGGTCACAGAGGAATTGTACACATACCTTGGTAAGCAGAGATTTGAACTTAACTCTGAACTGGGGCAAGTCACTTAACCACTGTGTGATTCACTTTCCTTCACTCTAAAATGATGTTAATGATAGCATCTACTTCACAAAGCTGTTGTGGAGATAAGTGAGATCATATTTACAGAGTGCTTAGTGCAGTTCCTGGCACACACATAGTACACCCTTAATCAGTGGTTCCCTCCTTCCTTCCTTCCTTCCTTCCTTCCTTCCTTCCTTCCTTCCTTCCTTCCTTCCTTCCTTCCTTCCTTCCTTCCTTCCTTCCTTCCTTCCTTCCTTCCTTCCTCCCTCCCTCTCTTTTTTCCTTCCTCCCTCCCTCCCTTCCTTCCTCCCTCCCTTCCTTCCTCCCTCCCTTCCTTCCTTCCTTCCTTCCTCCCTCCCTCTCTTTTTTCCTTCCTCCCTCCCTCCCTCCCTTCCTTCCTTCCTTCCTTCCTTCCTTCCTTCCTTCCTTCCTTCCTTCCTTCCTTCCTTCCTTCCTTCCTTCCTTCCTTCCTTCCTTCCTTCCTTCCTTCCTCCCTCCCTCCCTTCTTCCCTTCCTCTCACCCTTCCTTCCTCCCTACATGATGAATGAAATGTGCATAGTCTTGCCATATTTTTACTCATCAAAAACTTCCTGCCTATTTTCATTTACAATGTCATTTTCTACGGTTTTCTTCCTTTGTCTTCTTTTCCTTAGTTGGACAAATAAATAAAAAGAGAGTCCCAGTTTCTATTTGTAGCATTACAAAAAATTCAGGTGTTTCAGAAGAGAAGGACAAGGCCAGTTAAGGAGAAACAGCAAGAGGATGGACGTCAAAGATCTTATGAAATAAAAATTATGTTCTTCATTCCCTAAATCAGACGCTTCCATGATATCAACAAGACACCCTGGGGAATAACAATGACAAATGAATTGTTTCTTATAAGAAAAATAACATGGACATATAATATGCTGACTTGAAAAATAGACTTTGGATGGTCTAAGACAAAATAGATTTTTAAATGAATTCATTAATAAAGATCAAGTATCTAACATGTAAAGGAATAGATTTTGTCACTTTTAGAGTGGTTACTTTTTTCTTTTTTTTTTTTTGGATAGAGAAGCCCTTGTCACATTTTATAAGTACTGCAATCATTAATATAAAATTTGACAGGTGGAGACAGGTGTATCTAACTCTAATTACAGACAGACCATATATGTTAGTTTCTGTTTAACTGTGGCATATACTATCAGCTATATCTGCTTTGCAGCAGCTCCATCTGTTGGTAACCAAGGGGAGGGGACAGATGAATGCAAATTGTTTAGCTACATAAGTTTGGAGATATCTGAATTCTGGGTCACTGGATATGGGCAGGGAAACAGAAGGACCTGGATTAATAAATCTGAGCCTCCATTTTCACCTCATACACTCATACACTCACTCATACACACATATTCATCCACATGGACTTGAGTGCATGCACACACACACACACACAATTACAGAACTAAATATGTAGAGAATAGTCACTGTGTCTGGCTTAAGATGGCCCTAGGAATAACTATTTTTTTCCTAAAAGGATAGTAGAATGATTTGCAGCCCAAATAAAGGGAAATGATGCTGGAGAATTTCAAATTGCAATTTACCAAGGAGCGTCACCAAAGGTCTTCAGCCCAGCATCTGTTTGTCTGTCTGCAAGATCCCTGTTGGAATCCCCATCAGAAGCCTTGTCTTCTTTCCATCTGTCATTTGGTTGTGGGGGAGGAAGTTTGTACCACCTTAAAGTTAATGAGTTTTGAACAGTCTATTAATGAATTCTATTCTGCAAGCAGGCTCTAAGGCTTAAGGCATCAAGGGGCCTGGATGACTGGGTTGGCATAATCATATTCCAAAAAAAAAATGTTTCTACCCACAAGTTCTGGGACAGGGTTACTGCCAGTTGAGTGGATGGTTTCCTGAAGTATATCTCTAGGATGAAGTTATGAAAATATTGATATTAGGAAGGCAAACTGCTTTGCATAAAATTCAAGACCGAAAAGACTTGTTTTCTGAATGCAATACTCTAAACTAGATTTGTTGATGAATCACCATTTGGGTATAGTGGGAGGGATGGAGTAGAGGTAACTAGGACCTGTGTGGATTTATTTCTCATTTTCATAGAGTTGAAATGTATCCTAGTGCACAGAATGTAAGGTCTCGTAAGGACCTTTGAATACAACACAGAATGTCAAAGCTAAAAGAGATCTTAAGATTATTGGACATTATAGCACATAAAGGCTGTAGAATACAGAACATAGATTATCAGGTTATCAGAGCTGAAAAGCAACAGGGACTAAGTAGTTCCATAGGTAGAATACTTTACAGAATATTAAACTTAAGAACTGAATTCAAATTATGCTTTAGATACTAGCTGTGTGACCCTGTGTAAGTCATTCAACACTTTTGCCTCAGGTTCGTCATCTGTAAAATGATGGAATAATAATAACCCCTACCTCTAGGGTTTCATGAGGATATTTTGAGATAATATTTATGAAGCACTTTGCAAACCTTAAAGTACTATGTCATTATAGTTATAGTTATTAGTAATTGTTATAATAATTATAGAACAGAGAATATCACAGCTGGAAGAGAAATTAGCAGCATTTTTTGTCATTTTTAATTACCCAGTGTAAACCTCCTCCTGCTTTTTTACCCTCCTATTTATCCTTTTCCCAACATCTCTAGGACCAGGGTGATATTATGTTAGATCTGTTGTTAGGGGAGGTCCTTGGAAGACTTGGGTAGAGACTGGAGACCATTTTAATATTTTATTTAAATTTTGGCTTCATTTCAGACCATCAAGGCATCTTTGTAACCAGTAAAGAAACCTGATTCTAATGATCATTTGCATATATTAATAATGAAGAACCAGTGCTGACCTCTTATTTGATTTTTCTTTTTCAAGCATCACTTTTTAAAAAGTCAAGGAGCTGAGACAGGCAGATAGCCTCAAAGGAAAGAAAATAAAATGCCAGCCTTGGAACTTGGTAAACAAATATAACAAAAGCATAAAAATCATAACTGGCAACTGTGAGAGTGATTCAAACTCTATATTTCAACTTTCATTATTAAAACCTACCAAAGATGATTCCTCATGACACCTTTCCCTGCCTTTATCGAATTGTCTAGAACCCATCCTATTAATATCTAGGTCTGGAGTCATTCCAGTACTGAGTCAAATGGTATGATTCATAAAGGGGCTTTTAAGTCAGTTCTACCAGATATAGAAAGGTCTAATTGACCCAAAATAAGTCCCAAAGGCTATGCAGAGTATAATTGCAGTGATCAAGGTTACATGATTAAAAAAGAGTGCAGCAATTCAATATCAAAGCAACCAGAACTGACTTTTCTATCTGTGGGTTGAAAGACATGATTCTTGAGTCTCAGTACTTGAACTGACCCTTAATCTCAACAGACATTGAGCCTATAAACATTTATTAAGCACTTGCTATGTGCAAGACATCATGCTAAGCACTAGATGCTTACCAGTGTGTATGCCACTTATATTAGTGTAGAACACAACATTTCCACACTTTCCCTCTGTGATTTCTGTTAATATCATAATATAAATTCTCCATAAAATTTTCAAAATTCAAGAGAGTTTTTTAGTTTAATACATGTGTATTTATATATTATACATAGATGCCTGCATCTATGTATAAACACATTTTTATATATTTTTGTGAATCTAAGGGCAGCAGTTAAACCATTTTCCCTTTATTTTTCACTCTAGATAAAAATGTCACCTCTTTTCCTGGTCACCCTGGCTCTTATTATGTCTTTTTATAAAATGTCAAGGCAAGTGGATTCTGAAAACTTACTATAGATTGCATATACCTACCATATATCTTACCAATGGCCCTTTAATCAATGGAAATTTTGATTTTTCTGAGAATATAAATTTCTTCCATAATTCATATAGCATCTTGCTTTATACTTCTCTAATATATGTATTATATAATAAAATAATTCTGTTATTCTCCTAGTAGATTGTAGCTCCTTCAGGACAAAAAACATATCTCAGTTTATTTTTCAACCCCCACCCTTGGCACCTGGCATAGTACCCTGCACAATGTGGAATGTAATTAATGTTGCATAGAAAAAAATAAATGACTTAATGAGAAAATGGTATTCTATAAATCACAACCATGAAGCTTTATTAGGACAGTTTTGGTGTTTATAACAACTTTGTTTTTTTGGGGGGGATAATGAGCAGCTTAGGATTGTTGAAATCACTGTGAAAATTTCCAAATGAAAATCAAGTTTCCTTCTTCTTACTCAACCTTAAACTCAATTCATTGTTCATTACACAATCCCTGCTGAAAATATATGAATCAATGACTGGTTGCTATTGGACCAACTGTCTTCCCATCAATTTAATTCATTTTAGTGAGTAATCACCAAGAATTTCTTGGGTAAAATGCATTCTACTAAGTTTGGGGGTACAAAGAAAAAATCCAATTACTGCAGTCTTCATGGAGCTGACAGTCTACTGATGAGATATATAATAGGTACACTAATAGGTAAATATAATAGTATTTTGAGAGGACAAGAGTGCCAAGAATTAGGAGGAAGGAGTATAAGTTTATCTGATTTTATAATCTGAGCAAAATGCATTAAAAAACTCTTACCTTCTATCTTAGAATCAATTCGATGTATTGGATGTAAGGCAGAAAAGTAGTAAAGGCTAGGCAATGGTAGTTAAATTACTTGCCCAGGGTCACACAACTCAGAAGTGTTTGAGGTAATATTTGAACCCAGGACCTCCTGAATTCCAGACATGACGCTAAATCCATTGATTTCCTTGCTTCCCCCATTCTTTATCTACCTCTACTTTTTTATCTCTTCATTGGTGGAAAGAGTCTTTGAATAGCACTAAATTTGATTTAGAGCTTATTTGACTGTTTTGGAGTTTGATGTCATTAATAACATGCTACCTGCAAATAGGAACACCTTGGCAAAAAAATTGTTAGTGCCATCTTATACCTCTATTGTAAAGTAGAAATCTAGATGTTTTTAGAGCATTTATGTGTGAGACACTGTGCAAAGGTCTGGTGATACAAATACTGAAAAAAAGAAAGACTTCCTCTTTCATCCAGAAGATTATATTCTAATACAAGAAGACAACATATTAGAAGGAGCTGAAAATGTGTCAGGACACAGGGGAACAGTACACAGAACCATGGAACCAGGGGCAAAATAGAAGGGGAATGGAATTCAATCACCAGACATTCCTTGAACCCACAAGATAATGTGTCAATACTAAAGACATACAAAGATCTACAAACCATGATGCTTTCCTTCATGCAATATACATTATAGGTGGTAGGATTATACATAAATATTTGAAAAGCCAAATATATGTTCTAACACTAATGGAAAAGATATCATTGGACACTTTTTGACTGATGATCAAGTGAGTTCTATTGCTAATGAATCTGGAGGAATAAGAGCTAATAATAATCATTCATTTAACTTTTTATGACTTTCAAAACACCTTACAAATATTTCATTCTATCCTCACAAAGACTCTATGAAGTAGATGGCCCCAATTTACAGATGAGGAAACTGCAGTTAAGAGAGGTTAGTTGATTAGGGGAGTTTTAAACACACATCTTGGCCCAAAGTCCTGCACTTTTTCTGCTAAATCACCTAGAGTGACCACTCTGTACTGGATTAGTATAACAAGGCTTAAATGAAGATTAAAAAACATTGAAAGCTGCCTAGCCTTTGGATAAAGATAATGTGTTATATATTATATATATAATTATATATATTATATAATGTGTGCAGTATAATACTGCAACTTTGTATTTCCCTTACTAATTAAGTAGTTTTGTGAATATTAGTAAGCAAAGAACCAAGAACTCCTGGACTATGCGAGATATAAGAGGACAAAGGGTTCAGACATTTCTAGATTCTAATAAAGCTAGAGAGAGTAACTATAGGGGCAATAAACCCCAAATGGAACTGTCAGTGGCAGTGAGGAAGGTTTTTGTTGATTAGTCATATCAGACTCTTTGTGACCCCATTTAGTGTTTTCTTGGCAAAGATACTGGGGGTTGTTTGCCATTTCCTTCTCCAGCTCATTTTACAGATGAGGAAACTGAGGCAAATATAGTTAAATGACTTGTCCAGGGTCACATAGCTGTTAAGTATTTGAGATCATATTTGAATTCAAGAAGAGAAGTCTTCCTGACTGTAGACCTGGCACTATTCCCTGAGATACCTAGGATTACTTCCTGTGTATACAGCAACACAAAATACTAGCTTAATTTTCTAAAAACAAAACTTTAATATTTAAAAATAATTTTATACTCATTATCTCATCTGATCTCAACAACTGTCTTGGGAGGAAAGTAGTAAAATATTATTTTGTATATTTTACAGATAAAGAAAATGAAGCTTTGATAGCTAGGTGGTACAATAGATAAAGTATTGGGACAAGAGAGGGAAAATCTCAACTTTCAGAGATCAAATTTGGCCTCAAATACTTACAAAATGTGTAACCTTGGGCAAGTCATTTGCCCATATTTGCTTCAGTTTCCTCATCTATAAAATGACCTGGAGAAGAAAGTGATAAATCACTCCAGTATCTTTTCTAAAATAATCCCCAAAGTGGATCATTAACAGTGAGACATGACTGAAAAAAAATGACTGAATAGCAACAGCTTAAATAGTTTACCAAAGGACACATAGCTAGTAAGTAAAATTTCTTTTATATCTTTGTTTAAAATTTTTAATATTTGTATTCATATTCCTAATGTATAGCCCCATGTCTTCCCTTTTTAGGCATTTAACAAATGTTTATAAGATTGTTAAGAACAATTTTATTTATGGAATTTTGTTTCCACATCCAGTGAATTTATCATTGTCATAGTATACTAGATATAACTTCATACCCTCTTTGATCCAACCAGACTGACCTCCTTGCTGCTCCTCACCCAGAACACTCCATCACTGCTCTGTGCCTTTTTAGAGATATTCTTTATTCCTGCAATGTATTTTTCTCCTCCCCTTTGCCTCTTAGAATCTCCTCTTTCTTTAAAAAAAAAAAAAACAGTTTTAGCTGCTTCCTCCTATAGTACATGAGGCCTTCCAGAATCCCCCTCCCTCCCAAATAATGATGCCTTTCCTAATATTTATCTCATATTTGCCTATATGTTTATATGCCTAACACACGCATGTTGCCTTCTGTAACTAAATGAAACTTCTTCAGACAAGGTACTTTCACTTTTGTTTCTCTATGCAGAATGGCTGATATGAAGAAGATCTTTCTTAAATGCTTTTTGAGTAATTTATTGGCTAAGAAACAGAAACCTCCATGTCCTAGTACCAGATCTACCATGAATTAGTTGTCTGATCTCGAGGAGAGTACTTTTATTTTCTCATTTGTAACTTAAGAGGAGAGACAATGACCTGTTTGACTATTGTGGCTCAATGATTCTGTGATATAATAATCAGTGAAGATGGTAGAGATTCATTAGAGTAGTTCAGAAGTTATGATTATTTGTTGATCTATAAGAAATATAAACCCTGAGACTGTCACTCACATTATGCTGGTGACAAAAAAAAAACCATAAAACAGCTTATAGATGACTTTCCTCACATATATAGCATAGCTTTATTTTCCTTAATTTAGTGACATGGGAACTAAATATTTAAGAGACTAATTTGCTTTTCCCAAAATTTTCCATTTAGTAAGTGTCGAAACTGGGTTTTAGACCCAGTTCCTTTGCGAGTTCAGTGTTTTTCAAAATGTACTCCAACTAGAGTGAAGTTGTTTCTTATACTTGAAGCATTTGGCAAAATGGGATATTACTTATGTCTTCCTCTTGAGAAGAGGAATAGTAAGAGATTGAAGAGGTAAATGCTGCATTCACAAGGCCATAGCCTAAAGAAAAGACAGCAATTTCAATTCTTAGATAGTAGCAGAAGTGACCAACAGTGAAGACAGAGAGCCTGATGTGTAGGGTGACCCTGACAGATTCATAACAGATGTGCTTCTCTTTTTGTCTGAATAACATGATTGTTTCCTCTTTTAATTCAAGGAGAAAAATACTCCTGAAAAAATATGTGCACTCAATGCAAGATAAATCAATGTCCTTGCTATAGTAGAATTAGCTGGCTGCAGACAGTGTTTTATGGGCTGTTTCGCAACCACTTTAATTAACTCCAAACAAGGAATACTTCATTCTAGCTCTGCTCCCTTTCTCAATGGTGAGAGATCATATTCTATGTCTGGAAACAGATCAGACACAGAGACTGCAGTTTGGGCACCAATCAGCCACTATGGGAAATGGTCTTTTCCATTGGATTTCTTTAAAAGAAAGGGCACTGCAAATGATTCATTCTCCATTTCTTGTCCCATTAATATGGTTATCCCTCAGGGCTCTCTGTCCTGGGGTACTGTTTCTTCTCTCTCTATTGTATCTCTCTCCCTGAGATCTCAGGAGCTCCCAAGGGTTCAAGTATCATAGATCCAATGAGGACTCTTTGCTCTATAGCTTTACATTGCCATCTACAAACTAAATATTTCCTTCCAAATATCCATTAGAAATTCCAAACTCATGTCCTCCAATTCATTAATAAACTTCTCAGACTTGTTCATTCTTCCAACTCTCTTGATTATGTGGCACCACAATCATTCCAGTTACCCCAATTTGTAACTTGGGAATCATCATTGACTCATTCCTTTATCCATTCCTCTCAGATATATTCAATTAGCAAATTTCATCATCTGTACTTCCATAATATCTCTTATATCTGTCTCTTTTATATAGCCAACGTCCTTCTTCAAATCTCCATCACTTCTCTCCTAAGCTATTATAACAAATGTTGGTTTACTTTTAGGAGTGCCCAATTAAAGAAGTTTGGAGATTTCTATCCTAGAGAGTGTATCTTGTTTTTTTTAAAGAGCCAAAAAGAGAGAAGCTTGTCCTTTGGTCATCCAATAGCTAGTTACTAATTCTATTGCTCTTTGCTGAAGAAATTTTTCAGCCTCAAAATTTTTTAACACAATATAAAAATCTATTTCAAAAGACCATAACTCTTTGTTCTCTCAAGTTACCTGCTCTTTCCATCATGTCATTTTTTTTTCACCTGGGGTAGGGAAATCAACTCGTTAGAGAATGAATCTATGATCTAATTTGTTTTGTTTAGCCTCTTGCCCAATAGAACACAAGCTATGAGAAGGCAGATTGTCAGTTGCTTTCCTGTTCATTTGGTTTGAAGGTATTAATAAGATCAATTAGAAAGAGAAAAGGAGGAATATATAGTGGCTATATGGATGGTCAGAATTCCAAAAAAACAAAGCAAAAAATTTCAGCTGAAATTTTCTTGGGAAAATTGCTGAGGAGTTTCTGCTCCTTCCCACCCCCATCCCCATGCAATTAATGTTATTGTTTTCAAGGTGACTGGAAAATAAATGAGAAATTGTTTTAAGAATTTGTTTTTCTGCCCTTATACCCAGTGGAATGGAAGTGGGGGGGGGGAGAAAGAAAGAAAAAAAAGAAGGGTTAGTTGTGAGTTATTTTCCTTCCCCCCCTTTTTTTGGGTTTGTTTCTTTGCTTGTTTCAGGAGGGTGTTAGAGGATCTGATCCCCAGAAGATATCAAGTAGTTTTCCTTACCAGGGAGGGGCAATGGACCAGGTGACCTTTGGATGGTCCATCCAGTTCCAAGATCTTATAAATTTATGTCCAATTAGAAGAAATGGAGAACTGTGCCCTGGCTTCCCTTAGGGCACTAGCTGGAAATTTATTCATCCGAGGAAGAGAAATCTTCTCTGGATATTTCACCCAGAAGCCAGCTTTTCCTAACCCTGGAACATTGTGTCACTAGTACAATGTAGTGGAACAATGAGAGACTCAGAAATGATGACAGACTGCCAGCTCCCTGCTGGAAATTCACAGGTTCAACTCCCTCCTCCTCACAAATTCCCCTCAAATCCTCCCTCTCCCGAACTCCCGCTCAGCTCCCCTCCCGCCCTTATTGAGACTGAGAAAACTGTTATTAGTACACATTGTGATTTTCCAAGGTGAACTGCAGCTGTAAGCAGGGCCTCCTGAGGTGTGGCGGGAAGAGGAGACAGGAATCACCCCGCCTGGCTGGGATCAAAATTACGGATCATTTTGACTCCTTGTTTTACAGCATTTTTTAAAAGCCGAAATTCATCACTGTTCTTTCATCCACCATGGAGACAGCAGACAAACAGCTGTCACATGACCCAGCCATCCACAGCTTTCAGTAGCTACTCCCTCTGGGGAGATTTCTTAACCAGGGACCAAGACTAAGATATTATTTCCTCTCTTTACTTCCACTGGTTTTCTGTCCTTGTCTCTATGTCTCCGTCTCTCCCGCTCTCTTTCTCTTGTCTCTGCCTTTATCCCCATCTCTGTCTCTCCTTTCTTTCTACCTTTCTTTTTTGTCTTTGTTTCTGCCTGTGGCTGCAACTCAGTATCTTGCGTATGTTTCAGTCTCTATCTTTCTCTCTCCACATCTCTTTCATTCTCTTTAATTTTAATCTTTGTCTCTACACTGTGTCTCTATTCGTTTCTCTTTGTGCCTGCATCTCTTTCTCTGTATCATTTGTCTCTGGCTTTCTGTCTCTATATCTCTGTTTCTTTCTATTTGTCTCTGTCTTTTGGTCTATCCTCCCTCTATATTTATCTCTTTCTTGGTCTCTATAAGCATCTTTTTCTCTATATCTTCTCTCTCTGGCTTTCTTGCCTTCTCTTTGTCAGTGTCAGTCTCTGCTTGTCTCAATGTACCTCTCTCTCTCTCTCTCTCTCTCTCTCTCTCTCTCTCTCTCTCTCTCTCTCTCTCTCTCTCTCTCTCTCTCTCTCTCTCTCTTTCTCTCTCTCCCCATCTATAGTTGAATTGTTCTTCTAATCTAGCTTTTGCAGCATGTTTCATATAGTTCAAATTACCACTTTCTGAATATTTTTCCAAGTTAGTTTTCCATTCTTTGTTATTTTAAAACTTTTATATGTTCATTTTGTTGGGCTCTTCTTGCTTTTAGATAGGCATATCCTCATTCAGAGAACTCTGCCCAGCTTTACCTAACTTGTTGACTCAGGAAAGAAGCAAAGTGGATGGTGATAAAGGTGTGGGTAGAATAAGAATATGGATTTATGGATCTAGTGCTAAAAGTGACCTGATATTTGGAAATGATCATCTCAAAAATGGTGCTTATTCTTTCCTCCCTCCATCTCTGAGGTAAAGAGGCATGGCTGCCTTGCCAAACATCCCTATATTCCTTTCAAATTTCATATAGTTAACCAAGTAGGGAGAGAGAGCAATGAAGCCAGGAGGAAATGGACCGTATTGCTAATAATCACACGGCTTGTGGGAGCATCATTTGGCTGGAAAATTATGAAACAGAAAGGTGGTGAGTGCCAGCAGTGGAGTTTTCAGAGTGGTCGAATTCCTTTTACCTTGAAGCAGATCCAGCTGCTTTGCATGATCATCAGGCCCAGGTCAACTTTTAGACATTATAAGAACAAAGATTTATAGCAAGAAAAGAATTTAGATAATGTGAAGTCCCACCATCTGCTTTTAGAGAAGGAAAAACTGAGGCCAGATGTTAAATGATTTGCCTAAGATCACACTGCTGCTAACTATCAAAGTAAGGATTTGAATCCAAGTTTCCCCACTCAAATTGTAATGCTTATTCTTAGGAATTGAGTGGTTTTACCTCTTTCTGTGTATTTCCCAGATCTGCAATAACGCAGCATGAAGAATATGTTGCGTCCACATCTTTCTTCTGTTGATGTGTTGTATGCCATGGCTGTCCTTGGGAGGTTCAATTTATGTTGAAAATTGAGTTTGTGATGATAAATCTATTCAGATGCAGTTCTGTTTATATCTCTGACATAACCATTGTTCTCAGGTCCAAATCCTCAGTCTTGAAGGGATGTTTGTGAATTTTTTTTAATTTTATTTAGTCAATTTAGAACATTATTCCTTGTTAACAAGAATCATATTCTTTCCCTCAATCCCTCCTTCCACCCTTCCCATCGTTGAAGCACAATTCTGCAGGTATTACATGTGTCCTTGATCAGAACCTATTTCCATTTTGTTGATGTTTGCACTAGGATGTTCATTTATAGTCTACATCCCCAATCATATCCTCTCAACCCATACATTCAAGCAATTGTTTTTCTTCTGTTTCTGTTCCCACAGTTTTTCCTCTGAATGTGGATAATGTTATTTTTCTTAGATCCCTTGAAGTTATTCAGGATCACTGTGTTGACACTAATGAAGAAGTCCATTACATTCAATTATATCACAGTGTATCAGGCTCTGTGTACAATGTTCTCCTAGTTCTGCTCCTTTCCTTCTGCATCACTTCCTGGAGGTTGTTCCAGTCTCCATGGAATTCCTCCACTTTAGTATTCCTTTGAGCACAATAGGATTCCATCACCAACATATACCACAAGTTGTTCAGCCACTCCCCAATTGAAGGGCATGCCCTCATTTTCCAATTTTTGGCCACCACGAAGAGCGCAGCTAATGAATATTCTTGTACAAGTCTTTTTCCTTATTGTCCCTGTTGGGGTACAAACCCAGCTGTGCTATGGCTGGATCAAAGGGCAGACAGTCTCTTATCGCCCTTTGGGCATAGTTCCAAATTGTCCTCCAGAATGGTTGGATCAATTCACAACTCCACCAGCAATGAATTAGTGTCCCTACTTTGCCACATCCCCTCCAGCATTCACTACTTTTCATTGCTGTCATGTTAGCCAATCTGCTAGGTGTGAAGTGATACCTCATAGTTGTTTTGATTTGTATTTCTCTGATTATAAGAGATTTAGAACACTTTTTCATTTGCTTATTAATAGTTTTGATTTCTTTAAATGAAAATTGCCTATTTATGTTCCTTGACCATTTATCAATTGGAGAACAGTTTGATTTATTGTACAATTGATTTAGCTCTTCATAAATTTGAGTAATTAGACCTTTGTCAGAGGTTTTTGTAATAAAGATTGTTTCCCAATTTGTTGCTTCCCTTCTATATTTAAGTTGAATTAGTTTTCTTTGTACAAAACCTTTTTAATTTGATGTAATTATAATTATTTCTTTTCTGTTTTGTGATTTTTTCTAATTCTTGTTTGGTTTTAAAATCTTTCCTTTCTCAAAGATCTGACATGTATACTATTCTGGGTTCACTAATTTCCTTATAGTTTCCTTCTTTATATTCAAGTCATTCACCCATTCTGACTTTATGTAGATGTAGGGTGTGAGATGCTGATCCAATCCTAATTGCTCCCATATTGTCTTCCAATTTTCCCAGCAGTTTTTATCAAATAGTGTCCCAAAAGCTGGGATATTTGGAATTATCATACTGTCTTGCTGAGGTCACTTACCCCAAATCTATTCTATTTATCCTAATTTATGTCTCTTAGCCAGAACCATATTGTTTTGATGACCACTACTTTATAGTATAGTTTGATATCTGGTATTGCAAGGCCCCATTACGTCACATTTTTTTCCCATTATTTCCCTGGATATCTTTGATCTTTTGTCCTTCAAAATGAACTATGTTATTTTTTTTTCTAATTCACTAAAAAAGTTTTTGGTAGTTTTATGGCAATGGCACTAAATAAGTAAATAAGTTTCAGTAGGGTAGTCATTTCTATTATATTAGCTCATCCTACCCAGGAACAGTTAATGTTTTTCCATTTGTTTAGATCTAGTTTTAAATGTGCGGAGAGTGTTTTGTAGTTGTGTTCATATAGTTCCTGTGTTTGTCTAGGCAGATAGATTCCTAAATATTTTATATAGTCCAGGGTGATTTTAAATGGACTTTCTCTTTCTAATTCTTGCTGCTGAGATGTCTTGGAGTTATATAGAAATGCTGATGATTTATGTGGGTTTATTTTGTATCCTGCAACTTTGCTAAAGTTGTTGATTATTCCCACTAGCTTTTTAGTTGATACTCTAGGATTCCTTAAGTAAACCATCATATCATCTGCAAAGACTGATAGCTTGGTCTCCTTATTGCCAATTTTAATACCTTCAATTTATTTTTCTTCTCTAATTGCTTCTGCTAGTGTTTCTAGTACAATGTTAAATAATAGGGTGATAATGGGTATCCTTGTTTCACTCCTGATTTTATTGGGAATGGATCTAGTTTATCCCCATTGCAGATAATGTTTGCTGATGATTTTAGATATATACAATTTATTATTTTTAGGAAAGGCCCTTCTATTCCTATGCTTTCTAGTCTTTTCAAAAGGAATAAGTGTTGTCAAAGGCTTTTTCTGTATCTATTGAGATAATTATGTGATTTTTGTTGGTTTGCTTGTTGATATGGTCAATTATGTGGATGGTTTTCCTAATATTGAACCATCCTTGCATCCCTGGTATAAATCCCACCTGGTAATAATGAATAAGCCTTGTGATCACTTGCTGGAGTCTTTTTGCTAGTATCCTGTTTAAAATTTTTGCATCTATGTTCATTAGGGAGATTGGTCTGTAGTTTTCTTTCTCTGTATTTGACCTGCCTGGCTTTGGAATCTGTACCATATTTGTGTCATAGAAGGATTTTGGTAGGACTCCCTCTTTGCTTATTATGTTAAATAGTTTGTATAGTATTGGGATTAGCTGTTCTTTGAATGTTTTATAGAAGTTACTTTTGAATCCATCAGGCCCTGGTGATTTTTTCTTAGCGAGTTCTTTGATGTCTTGTTAAATTTCTTTTTCTGATACGGTATTATTTAAGAAATCTATTTCTTCTTCTGTTAATCTAGGCAATTTATATTTTGTAAATATTTATCCATATCACCTATATTACCATATTTGTTGCCATATAATTGGGCAAAATCATTTTTATTGATTGCCTTAATTTTCTCTTCATTAGAGATGAAGTCTCCCTTTTCATCTTTGATACTGTAAATTTGTTTTCTTTTTTTCCCCTTTTTCTTATGTGATTGACCAGTGCTTTGTCTATTTTATTTTTTTTTCAAAATACCAGCTTCTAGCCTTATTTATTAATTCAATAATTCTTTCACTTTCAATTTTATTAATTTCTCCTTTAATTTTTAGGATCTCTAATTTCATTTTCATCTGGGGATTTTTAATTCATTCACTGTCAAGTGTTTTGATTTTCATGTCCAATTCTTTGTCCTCTGTCTTCCCTATTTTGTTAATATATGAACTCAAGGATATAAATATCCCCCTGAGTAATGCTTTGGCTGCATCCCATAAATTTTGAAAGAATTTCTGCTCATTGTATTTTACGTCAATGAAATTATTAATTGTTTCTATAATTTGTTCTTTAACTGATTTTGTAGAAGCTTATTATTTAATTTCCCATTAATTTTTTATTTGGCTCTCCATGTACCCTTACTGATTATAAATTTTATTGCATTATGATATGAAAAGGTTCTATTTCTCATTTCTGCCTTTCTGCACTTGTTTGCCATGTTTTTATGCATTTGTAAATTTTCATTCTTTATGAATGTACCGTGTCCTGCTGAAAAGAAGGTGCATTCTTTTTTGCCCCTATTCATTTTTCTCCATATATCCATTAACTTTAATTTTTCTAAGATTTCATTCAACATCTCTTACCTCTTTCTTATTTGTTTTTTGTTTTTTTTTTTTGATAGTGGTAAGTTCAAGTCTCCTACTAGTATAGTTTTACTTTCTATTTCCTCCTTCAATTCCACTAGTTTCTACTTTAGAAATCTGGATGCTATGCTATTTGGTGCATACATGTTAATTGCTGATATTTCTTCATTGTCTGTACTGATGTTTATCAGGATGTAGTTACTTTCCCTATCCCTTTTTATCATATCTTTTTTTTTTTACTTTGGCTTTGTCAGATATCATGATTTCAACTCCTGCCTTCTTTCTGTCAATTGAGGTTCAATAGGTTTTGTTCCAACCTTTAATTCTAACCTTGTGAGTGTCTACCTACCTCATGTGTGTTTCTTGTAGACAATATATATATATATATATATATATATATATATATATATATATATATATATATATATATATATATATATATTAGGATTTTGGTTTCTAATCTACTTTCCCATTTGTTTTTGTTTTATGGGTGAGTTCATCCAATTCACATTCAAAGCCATGATTACCACGTGTATATTCCCCAGCATTTTGATATCCTCTCCTAGTTCCATCCTTTCTTCTTTTGCTATTTCCTTTTGAACCAGTGGTTTGCTTTTAGTCAGTGCCCCTAATCCCTACCCTTAAGATGCTTCCTTTTCTGCCCCATCCCTTTTTGTTCCCTTCTTCTTATTTTTTTAGGGTCTGTTAAGTTCCCTCCTCCCTCTCTTTCCCTCCCTTTTTCTACTCCCTGCCCCCCAACCCCTTTAGTTTTCCCTTCTCACTTTCCATGTAGGGTAAGATAGAATTCAATACCCCAATGGATCTAGATGTTCTTCCCTCAGAACTGATTTCACTGAAAGTAAGGTTTAAGTGTTACCTATTAGCACTCTAACTCTCCTTATAAGAGTATTCTTCCCCTCCCCTTCCCATGTGTCTCTTTGTGATAAATATTATCCTACTCATCTTATTTCTTCAAGTATCTCTTGGTGTCATCTTCAATTCCCACCTCCCTTTTTCTTTTTTTTCCATATCATCTTATGCCACTTATTACCTCAATTTGTTCCTGTGAATGATTCTTGTAATTACTATAATAGTGAATATAATTTTTGAGAGTTACAAATAACATTTTCCCCATATATTAATATAAACAATCTTATTGAAGCCCTTAAGAAAGTTTGAATAAAAACATTTTCCCCTTTTCCCTCTCTTTCATATTTACCTTTTCATGTTTCTCTTGATCTTTGTGTTTGGATATCAAACTTTATACTTAGTTCTGGTCTTTTCTTTACAAATTCTTAGAAATCTTTTATTTTGTTGAATGTCCATACTTTCCCCTAGATAGTCAATTCTGATGAGTTGGTGATCCTTGGTTGAAGACCCAATTCTCTTGCCTATCTGAATAACATATTCTAAGCACTGTGGTCCTTTAGTGTGGAAGCTGCCAGATCTTGTGTAATCCTGATTGGTGCTACTTTGTATCTGAATTGTTTCTTTTTGGCTTCTTGTAAAATTTTCTCCTTAGCTTGGAAGCTCTTGAATTTGGAAATTACATTCCTAGGAGTTGTTTTTTGAGAATTTAGTGTAGAGGGTGTTCTATTAAATCTTTCAATGTTTATTGTGCCCTCTTGTTCAAGATCATCAAGATTTATGTTTGTTTCTGGGTTTTTAGGTAGACCAATGATTCTTAAATCCCTTTGTGATTAGTTTTCCTGATCTGTCATCTTTTCAGTGAGATATTTTATGTTTTCTTCAATTTTGTCAGTCTTTTGACTTTGTTTTATCAATTCTTCCTGTTTTGCAAGATCATTGTCTTCCAATTGCCCAATTCTGGCCTTTAAGGCCTAGATTTCTGTTATAATCTTTTGATTATCTTTTTCGATTCAGTCTATCCTGCTTTTTGTGTGTTTCAGCTGTTTCTCCAATTGGGAGTTCTTGTCCATTAAACTGTTATATTCTTTTTGAACTATTTCCCACTTTTCTTGCAAGAAGGCTTCCATCTTTTTGATAAGCTCCATTTTAAATTATTCAAGAGCTTGTGGCCAATTTCCATTTCTTTTGGAAGGTTTTGGTGCATTTATTAGTATTTCCTCTTCTATTTCATCTATAGCCAGGGTGTTTCCTCTGTAAAAATTATCCAGGGTCAACCCCTTCTTCTTTTGTTGGTGTTGGGAAGTTGCTACTGGGCACTGTTTGCCATTACTATGATGGTTTTTCCTTCCCTTTCCACTCAGAAATCTGAGTGAGGACAGCAGGCACTCTGTGTATGGAGCTAAGGTGCAAGGATTTGCCTAAGGACAGCTCTTGAATCTCAGAAGCTTCTACTGTTTGCTGCCCTTCTTTGTGCTATCTCCCCACAGGTGCCCATGGCCTGTGCTCTTCATCCTGCTGGGGTTTCAGGTTTAGCTGCTCTCAGGGGTAAGTCTTTGGTGGTCTTAGTCAGCTGCCAAGGACCTAGAGGTGCCCCCCACTCACTTGCTCACTCACTGATTCTTACACACACTGGCTCTGACTCTGACTCCATAGGTGGGGTGGGGGAGGGTAGATCAGCTCATGTTTTGGTGAAAGCTTTTTCATCCCCTTATAGTGTGGAGATGCCTAAATCCCACATACCTTCAATGCTGAACCCTACTGTAGAGTTCCTTTGTTCATAGGAATTTGGTTTTTTGGTCTTTTGAGGTACTCTTGTGAATGTTAAAAACTGTTAATGCCAAACTGTAAAGGGTTTGGGCCAAACTATAAAGGATAAGTTTTAGTGTTTTGACTTAATATCTAACTAAGTGTTCATGATGGCAAATTCCCAGATAAGAAAATACCCAAGTCAGCTAGGGATTTATGGAGATTTTAATTAATAATGAAAGAAGGAATTAAGGGAAGGAGAGAGAAAGAGAGAAAAAGAATTAATTGCTCTGGCTCAGGATGAGGCAAGCAGTAGAAAAGGGCCTAGGCCAAAATGGCCTGGGCTTGAGCTTAAGGGAGAGTGAGTCAGTCTATCACTCACCACAAGATTGTCTCCAAGAAGCTATCTGAGGGGGAATCCTTCAAGCTGAGTTCCAGTTCTCCACTGAACTCAATTTCCTGAACTGAGTTCCAAGTCCCACTCAATTCAACTGACTTCCTTTTAAAGATAATTTTCTCTTATGTCACCTCCCCTAAATTTTCACTTTCACCAATCACAGTAGACACTTTTTCCTGGGACTGCCCTTTTTAAGTTTTCACCTTCTTTGGTTTTCACCTTCTCTGGTTAGATTAAATCTCCTGAGTATTTTACACCTCTTTGTTAAGCTTGCCTTTTGTAAGTTAATTAACCTTTTAGGTACTAATTTAATCTTTATAGGTACTTAGCACTTTTTTGTATTAGATCTAAAAATAGACCTCCTAGCTTAAGGTTTTGGCTTTACTATTAGGTATGAGTTTGGGACTTTTCATTGTTCAATCAGGAGTTTACAACTTTATCTTCCCCTAAGGCACTGTCTGAGTAGGGTGGAGTAATTTTAAAAGTTCCCAATACATTCTTGATGAAGTATCTCCATTGTTAAAAATGGGCAATAGCTTAATCAAATCTTCTAAAGTAGAGTCTGAGTAGTTTTAAAATTCACATTCTATATTGGTAAGTGCTGAGGAGAGGAAGAGTCCTGTGTCTAGACTGGTACCATGTTTACCCCACTCATCTGTGAATTTTTAAACATAAGATATGTTTGAATTTTTTATTCTTTTTTAGGCCAAAGATGAATTTCCTAGTGATTTTTAGTTTAGTTTCATTACTAGTGAAAACCAGGTTCCAAATTAATAAATTCTTTGATAAAAGAACTACCACTACCACTTGTAACTGTATTCTTTGGCACTTAATGCGTCAGTGTCCTGGACAAATCTATAAGAATATAAGTTACAAAGGAATGCAGATCTTCACTTTTAGAAGATACTGTCACACTCTATTTTGATCTAATGATGCTATAATTCTAGACTTTGTTATTAGAATTAATTATCATTAATCATTGTTAACATCATCTTAGCCTCATTTTGTTTGGTGGAGTTCAGTTGGAAATAGTCTTGGAACAGGCTGATGTCAGTCAGTCAATGAACATCTATTAAATATCTTCCATATGCCAGACACTGTGCTAAGTTCTGAGTGAGGATACAGAGACAAAAGTCATTTCCTGCCCTATTGCAGTCATAAAGTTCTGTGGCCCATTGAGCAGGTAATTAAAATGATTAATTAAAGTTTTGAGATATAAGTCAATCTTCCAAGGGTTCATCCAAAAGCAAAATCTTTATGACTAGTATTTAATAGGGTGAGAGGATGTTAAGTACTTTGTCCTACTGGCATTTTTGTTATTGTTGTAATTGTTTTATATTTTTTTCACAGCTCTCTGTATTTCCAATTATTTTCATTCCTCATGGCTTATAGAATAAGACATTTTAGTATGTCAACATCTATTAAAATAGGATGAACTCACCCATAAAACGTAGATGAATAGCAGAATGGATTAGAATCCAAAACCCTACCATATGTTGTCTTCAAGAAACACACATGAGGTGGGTAGACACACACAAGGTCAGAATTAAAGGATGGAGGCATTTCTGGTCCTCAACTGATAGAAAGAAGGCAGGAGTTGCAATCATGATATCTGACAAAGCCAAGCAAAAATAGACAAGATAAAAAAGGGATAGGGAAGGTAAATATATTTTGTTAAAAGGGACTATAGACAATGAGGAATTATCACTAATCAACATGTATGCACCAAATGGTATAGCACCAAATTTCTAATGGAGAAACTAGGAGAATTGAAGGAGGTAAAACGATATTAGTGGGATATCTGAACCAACCACTATCAAATGTAGATAAATCAAATAAAAAAATAAGAAAGAGGTAAAAGAAGTGAATGAAATCTTAGAAAAATTAGAATTAATAGACATATGGAGTAAAATAAATTGGGGACAAAAAGGAATATACCTTCTTCTCAGCACCACATGGCTCATTCACAAAGATTGACCATGCACTAGGTCAGAGAAACATGGCATACAAATGCAGAAAAACAGAAATAATAAATGCAGCCTTCTCAGATCACAAGGCAATAAAAATAATGATCTAATGATCAGTAAGGGTACATGGAGAGCCAAATCAAAAATTAATTGGAAAATAAATAATATGATACTCCAAAATTGGTTAGTTAGAGAACAAATCATAGAAACAATTAATAATTTCATTGAGGAAAATGACAATGGTGAGACATCCTTTCAGACCTTATGGGATGCAGCCAAAGCAGTACTCAGAGGAAAATTCATATCCCTCATTGCATATATTAACAAACTAGGGAGGGCAGAGATCAATGAATTGGAAATTCAAATAAAAACTTGAAAGTGAACAAATTAAAACCCCCCAGAAGAAAACCAAACTAGAGATCCTAAAAAGTAAGGGAGAAATTAATAAAATCGAAAGTAATAGAAGTATTGAACTAATAAATAAGACTAGAAGCTGGAACTTTGAAAAAAACAAACAAAATAGACAAAGTACTGGTCAAACTAATAAAAAAGGAAAGAAGAAAAGGAAATTAACAGCATCAAGGATGAAAAGGGGGACATCACCTCCAATGAAGAGGAAATGAAGGCAATCATTAAAAACTATTTTGCCCAATTATATAGCAATAAATATATCAATCTAGGCGATATGGATGAATATTTACAAAAATATAAACTGCCCAGACTAAGAAAAGAAGAAATAGAATTCTTAAATAATCCCATATCAGAATAAGAAATCCAACAGGCCAACAAATAACTCCGTAAGAAAAAATCCCTATGGCCTGATGGATTCACAAGTGAATTCTATCAAACATTCAAAGAACAGCTAATCCCAATACTATACAAACTATTTGACATAATAAGCAAAGAGAGAGTTCTACCAAACTCCTTTTATGAAACAAACATGATACTGATTCCAAAACTAGGCAGGTCAAAAACAGAAAAAGAAAATTATAGACCAATCTCACTGATGAATATAGATGCAAAAATCTTAAATAGGATACTAGCAAAAAGACTCCAGCAACTGATCAGAAGGGTCATTCACCATGATCAAATAAGATTTATACCAGGGATGCAGGGCTGGTTCAATATTAGGAAAACCATCCACATAATTGACTGCATCAACAAGCAAACCAACAAAAATCACATGATTATTTCAATAGATGCAGAAAAAGCCTTTGATAAAATACAATACCCAATCCTATTAAAAAGACTAGAAAGCATAGGAATAGAAGGGTCTTTCCTAAAAATAATAAACAGTATATATCTAAAACCATCAACTAATATCATGTGCAATGGGGATAAACTAGATGCATTCCCATTAAGATCAGGAGTGAAACAAGGATGCCCATTATCAACTCTATTATTTGACATTGTACTAGAAACACTAGCAGTAGCAATTAGAGAAGAAAAATAAATTAAAGGTATTAAAATTGGCAATGAGGAGACCAAGCTATCACTCTTTGCAGATGGTATGATGGTTTACTTAAGGAATCCTAGAGATTCAACCAAAAAGCTAATTGAAATAATCAACAACTTTAGCAAAGTTGCAGGATACAAAATAAACCCGCATAAGTCATCAGCACTTCTATATATATCTCTAACCCATCTCAGCAGCAAGAATTAGAGAGTGAAATTCCATTTAAAGTCACCCTAGACAATATAGAATACTTAGGAATCTATCTGCCAAGACAAACACAGGAACTATATGAACACAACTACAAAACACTCTCCTCACAGTGAAAACTAGATCTAAACAATTGGAAAAACATTGATTGCTCATGGGTGGGACGAGCTAACATAATAAAAATGACAATCCTACCCAAATAAATTTACTTATTTAGTGCCATTCCCATTGAACTACCAAAAAGCTTCTTTACTGAATTAGAAAAAAAAAAAACATAAATAAGTTCATTTGGAAAAACAAAAGATCAAGGATATCCAGGGAAATCATGGAAAAAAAAATGCAAAGGAAGGAGAACTTGCAGTCCCAGATCTGAAACTATACTATAAAGCAGTGGTTATCAAAACAATTTGGTACTGGCTAAGAGACAGAAAGGAGGATCAGTGGAATAGACTTGGCGTAAATGGTCTCAGCAAGACAGTTTATGACAAAGCCAAAGACCCCAGCTTTTAGGACAAAGATCCATTATTTGATAAAAACTGCTGGGAAAATTGGAAGACAGTGTGGGAGAGATTAGGTTTGGATCAACACCTCACACACTACACCAAGATGAATTCAGAATGGGTGAATGACTTGAACATAAAGAAGGAAACTATAAGTAAATTAGGTGAACACAGAATAGTATACATGTCAGACCTTTGGGAAGGGAAAGATTTTAAAACCAAGCAAGACTTAGAAAGAGTCACAAAATGTAAAATAAATAATCTGGAATACATCAAATTAAAAAGTTTTTGTTCAAACAAAACCAACGTAACTAAAATCAGAAGGGAAGCAAGAAACTGCGAAACAATCTTCATAAAAACCTCTGACAAAGGTTTAATTACTCAAATTTACAAAGACCTAAATCAATTGTCCAAAAAATCAAGCCATTATCCAATTGATAAATGGGCAAGGGATATGAATAGGCAGCTTTCAGATAAAGAAATCAATACTATTAATAAGCACATGAAAAAGTGCTCTAAATCTCTTATAATCAGAGAGATGCAAATCAAAACAACTCTGAGGTATCACCTCACACCTAGCAGATTGGCTAACATGACAGCTATGGAAAGTAATGAATGCGAGAGGTGATGTGGCAAAGTAGGGACACTAATTCATTGCTGCTGGGATTGTGAATTGATCCAACCATTCTGGAGGGCAATTTGGAGCTATGACCAAAGGGCTATTAAAGACTGTCTTTCTTTGATCCAGCCACAGCACTGCTGGGTTTGTACCCCACGGAGATAATAAGGAAAAAGACTTGTACAAGAATATTCATAGCTGCGCTCTTTGTGGTGGCCAAAAATTGGAAAATGAGGGGATGCCCTTCAATTGGAGAATGGCTGAACAAATTGTGATTTAAGTTGGTGATGGAATACTATTGTGCTAAAAGGAATAATAAAGTGGAGGAATTCCATTGGGACTGGAACAACCTCCAGGAAGTCATGCAGAGTGAGAGGAGCAGAACCAGGAGAACATTGTACACAGAGACTGACACACTGCAGTACAACAAAATGTATTGGAGTTCTCCAATTGTGTCAATGCAGTGTCCCTGAACAATCTGCAGGGATCCCGGAGGAAAAAAACACTATCCAGAAGCAAAGGACGAACGGTGGAAGTAAAAACACTGAAGATAAGTAACTGCTTGGCTACAGGAGTGGAAATGACGTGAATGAGGATAGACTCTAAATGAACAACGCATCTAATACCTAGTGGAATCGTGCTTCGGCTATGGGAGAGGTCATGGAAAGGGGGGATGAGAAAAAGAAAATGATCTTTGTCTCCAATGAATAATGTTTAGAAATGACCAAATAAAATAATGTTCAAAAATGTTTCATAAATTTTCTTAAACTTTTATTAACAGATTCTTATTGTATGTAGCCCTATGGAAGATGTCACATTCCTGAGAGTTCTCTTCAATACTCATCATTCTTCTCACATATCTTATCTTAGGAGAAGGAACAAGTAAACCTTTAACTTCTGCCTCTTATTTCCTGACCAGCCTTCTGTACCATTACTTACAAACCTTCCTTTCTTTTAAATTCTGAGGATTCAAGCTACCAGTGCTCTGAGAAATATACACATAGCATACACACATGTATGTATATGCATATACATATATGTATATACTACATTACCCCTTCCATTATAATAATACATACTTGAGAACATCATGCATTTCACTTTTGTTTTGAGTCTAAACCCATTTCCTTGCACAGAGTAAGTGCTTAATGAAAGTTGATTTTTTTAAAAATAATTTTATCTGTGCATTTTGTTTTAACTTTGCCTAGATTTCTCCTTGTATTTCTGTCCCTACTCCTCCCAGAAGTCATCCCTTATAACAAAAGATTTTTAAAAGAAAGATGAGAAAAAAAGAGATAAAAGATAAGCACAATATATTTATATATAGTCCATAATAAATAGTAAACATTCAGTACGTCTACTATGTGACAATCACTCTGCAAATCCATCCATCTAAACTCTCTGTTTGACTGTGTATGTATGTATGTATGTATGTATATATCTATCCATCTATCTATCTATCTATCTATCTATCTATCTATCTATCTATCTATCTATGTCTTTCTTTCAGTCTGTCTATTCAACCTCAACATTATATGGTATGTTCTTCACTCATTGATGTAGAAAGGAGGAGAGAAGTCCTAGTCTTGTCTCTCTTCCTTGGGAATAGGCTTTTTTTTTTTTGGTAATTTCTCAACTTTTATTCTTAGTTCTTTAGTGCTTGTTCTTTGAATTTACATTATTTTAGTCATTTTATTTTTTTTCTTTGGTTCCACTGAATACATCTTCATGATTATCTTTTCATGATTTTCTGTATTTAACATATTCACTGTTACTTATGATTTACATTGTAGTTACATATGGGTCTGGAGTCAGGAAGACATGAGTTAAAATTTGACTTCATATGTTTACTATCTGAGTTACTCTGAATAAGTCAGTCAAGCTCTAACATCCTCAGTTTCCACATCTATAAAAAAGGGATAATAATGGAACCTACCTCCCAGTGTTGCTGTTAAATAATATAAAGTGCTTTTACAAATCTTAAAACTATGTGAATGCTAATTCTTATTGATTATCCATTCTACAATCAATGAGCATCTACTTTATTTATTTTGTTTCTACCACAGAAAAATCCTACTGTAAATATTTTAGTGTAACTGGAGCATTTTTTTTTTATCAATCACTTTCTTGGGGCATATACCTTACAATGGAAACTCTGGATAAAGGGATTGGGGAATTTTGCTATTTTTTGCATAATTCCTAATAGTTTTCATAATGTTTATATTGATTCATAGTTCCAACAATAATTCATGGGGACCTTTCTCTTTCTACTGTCCCTCCAACAAAATACATATGCTTTGTCACTTCTGAAAATATTTTGAGAGTGAAATATGACATCATATTTGATTTGATTGGCTGACAATTATTATTTATTTAGAACACCCTTTCCTATGATTGTTAATAGTTTCTAATTTCTCTTCTGAGAATTGGATGTTCATATTCTTTGACCCTTTTTGTACAGAGAATGGCTTTTGTCCTTATGTATTTCTGTTGTCTATATATTTTGGATATCACTACCTAATTAGAAATATTTTATCAAATATTTCCCCCTTGTCATATGTGTCCTTTAACTATGATGCATTGCATTTTTGCAATTTTTAAAGTTTCATTAATTAATACATACAAACATATCTTAGTAAGAATAACAATTCTTGCTCATGAAATCAAGACATGAATTTCAATTAGAAAGGGAGTTTACTACTACCTCAAAGTCAAGTTATATTTCTTTTGCATTAATGATTATGGAAGACCTATGGTTATGACTTGTAAGAATGCTATCTTATGCTGAGACCTTTTGATATTTCATACCTCCCTTTTTTTTGGTGCTGACAGAAGCTGCTTATATAGAGTACACATCACCAACCCACAGCCAGTAGGGAGAACAACCTTCCTTAGGCAGCAGGGCAATAAGAGAACATCTGGTTGATTAACAGATGCTAATGCCAGAGTAACTTTAGCTTGATCAATGATGTCATCTATCATGAAAGTTATCATTTTAGCTAGCTTTAGACTGTCACATTAAATAAAGATAGGGCATGTCTGATATTTTCAGATTTACAGAAAATACATGTCTCTAAAACCAATATTTGAGGAACATCTGCATGCATATTATTTTAGATATAATTTTAACATACCCATATGGCAACTGCTATAGGTAAAAGTGTTATGATAGGAGAGGAATGGCAAACTTTTTTTTCTTTCTTTGGTGAGAATTTGATATAATTTACCAAATGTATAAATAGCAAAGGACTTAGATAACCATAGTTGAACTAGGAGTACCTAATTATGAAGGGAAATGCCTTCTGGATTCAAAAATCTATTTTATTTTTAGTGCCATTGTTATTCACTGAAAAACAGTAAAGAGAAACCAAAGTTTATATTTATGTATGTCTAACATTTGCATTGCTCCCATTGCTATAGGAAGAGTTAAAATTATACAGAAAATATGTATGCATAAATACTCATACAATTTACAGGAATAACTCACAGGAGCCAAGGTGTTAAGGCACAAACAAGAGAATAACTGTAATCTGAAAAGTCAGGAGGAGACTTGTAAAATTGTCTTCCATTCCAAAGAGATAACAGTTTTGAGAAAGAAAATAAAATAAAACATCTAAGTGAAAAATTTTTTAAAAGATAACTTAAGGAAGTTTATTTTCATGTCTATTTTGAACAGTTCATTCATTGAGAACATTGGCAATATTTTATTTAACTAAATTAAATACTTCTTATAGAGACTCTGCAAAAGAAGGTATTGATTATTTTTTAATGACATACAAAATCAGCTAATTTAATTCTGTTAAAATAGTGTTTGAAAGTTATTGCTAACCAATCTATTTTGATTTGATGTATTAGATCTAAATATCCCACTTATTTCAAACCACTTTGTATGTGTAGATACTTCTATGTTTTCTGCTGTTAATGCATTGGTAATATCTTGTGGTTTTGTGTAAAATTCTATGATTCTACAAGCTTAATGCCCTTGATACATTATCTCATTTGTCCTCCTTGTATCTCTAGGAAGCAGAGAGGAATATAGATAATTAGGTCCCCAATGGCAAGAAATAACACATCTCACCCAAATGAGCAATTTACTCCCAATTCTCTCTCTGTTAGGATTGGACATATTCTATATGACTGCATATAGAGATAACATTTTCCCTACTGCAGTTATGTTCAAAACCTTCATTCCAAACTAATTTTGAAATCCAAGCATTTTAGTCCCATTATAAAAAGAAAACAATTTCCCAAGTGGAATTCTAGATCACATTGACCACAATGACTTGGTGAGGATATAGGGCACAGTTAAAGAGCTACTTTTTAATTCGTAATATATGCCAAATCAGCAAAAGCCACATCTTACTTTCTAGGTTCTAACAATTAAGATATCTTGTACCTCTTTGGAGACAGTAAGAATTTCAAGAATTTATACTTCTGCCCATTTATATGCAAGTAAAATTCAATTTAAATGAGAGTATGAGAGGATAAGGAAATATCTTTCAAAAGTTCAGATCAAGGGAAAAAGAAAAGGAGAAACTAAGGGAGTGAGGGATAGGGAGGGAAAGAAGAAAAGAAAAAAGATAAAAAAGAAAGCAGGCAGGCTGGAAGCAACAAAGGAATGAGGGAAGGGGTGATAAAATCCTCACAATATTAATACTGCAAAAGCTTCACCCACTTTTTAAAAGGTCATGATTCCCCCATCTCCTCTTCTAAGCTACACAGCTTTCAGAGGCACTGAATCTATATTGATGTGTATGAATCAGAAAGGGAAATCCTGTTTTTGTAAAACAAACTGAATTGTTTAAACATAGAAAGTGTAGCTTACAGTTAAAAGGTTTTATTTTATTTTTTAATAATTACCTACAAAATAAGTTTATTACACTTTGGACTTTATTTAAGAGGGAGAAATTTCTTGTAAAAGATATTCCCCATAAGATAAATCCTCAACCACAGACATTGAGGTTCATGTTATTGTGTATAAGGTTTGGGCAAGGAAAAAACATCAACCCCTTTCATTTTGCTGCTTTAGGAAACTGAACTTGAATTTAAAAATGTGCCAACTATAAAGGAAGATAATAAAGGGGATTCTTGATAAATTTAATGAACTCTTCACTCTATCTGATAATACAACAGGACTTTGTTTATAGGATTTTGAATGTTCTTCCAATGGAGGATGTATATATATATGTATATATATATATTTCAATCTTAATAATCTTAGTTTTTATTTTTTATTGTCATGCAAAACACACTTCCATATTGATCAATGTTGTATGAACACACTCATACATGACACAACTTCTCAAATAAAACCATAAATACACTGACATGGAAGAAAACTTTAACATTCCTTTCTCTGGAGGTGGATAGCATTCCCTGTCATAAGTCTTTCAGGATTATCCCAAATCATTGCATTGCTGAAAGTAGCCAAGTTTTCAGTAATAATCTTAGTCCAATATTGCTATTATTGTGTACAATGCTCTCCTGGTTCTGTTTATTTTGCTCTACATTAGTTTCTGCAGATCTTTCCAGCTTTTCTGAAATCATCTTGATTTTTATTTCTTATAGTAAAATGGTTTTCCATCTCCAACATGTACCACATTTCATTCAGCCATTCCCCAATTGATTGACATCTCTTCAATTTCCATTTCTTTCCCACCACAAAAAGAGCTGCTATAAATATTTTTGTACAGTGGATCTTTTTGCCTTTTTTTTTATTATCTCTTTGGGATACAGACCAAGTAGGAGTGGATCAAAGGGTATGCTGTTTTATAGCCCCTTAGACAAAGTTCTAAATTACCCTCCAGAATGGTTGGATCAGTTCACAATTCCCCCACAATGCATTAGTTTCCAAATTTTTCCACATTCCCTCCAACATTTACCACTTTCCTTTACTGACCATATGACGATGTGGTAGGTGTGAGGTGGTACCTCAGCATTGTTTTAATTTAATTTAATTGTTTGATTTGATTTAATTTCTATAATCAAGAATGATTTAGAATATTTTTTCATATAACTATTGATGGCTGTGATTTCTTCTTCTGATAACTACTTCTTCATGTCAATTGGAAAATAGCTCATATTCTTATGAATTTAATTTGATTTATCAATTTGAGAAATGAGACCGTTATCAGAGACATTTGTTATAGAATTTTTCCTAGTTTATTGTTTCCCTTCCAATATTAGTTAAATTAACTTGTTTGTATAAAACCTTTAAAATTTAATATAATCAAAATTATTCATTTTATATGTATATATAATAATACATTAAATCTCTTTTTTGGTCATAAATTCTTCCCTTTTCCAAAGGTCTTTCAGGTAAAATATTCTTTGTTTCCCTGATTTAGTTATGGTACCATTCTTTGTATTATATCAAAATCATTTATCCATTTTGACCTTATCTTGGTATAAGGTGTAAGATATTGGTTTATACCTAACTTCTGCCATAGTTTTTCCAATTTCCCAGCAATTTTTTATAAAATACTGAATTCTTATTCCCAAAACTAGGATCTTTGGGTTTGTCAAACAGTAGATTGCTAAAAATCATTTGCCTCTGTATAATGGGTATCTAATCTATTCAATCTAGCCTTCTGTTTATTAGCCAGTACCAATTTTTTGGATGATTATTGATTTATAGTAGTTAGAGATCTGGTATTGGTAGGCCTCCTTCGTTTACATTTTTTTCCACATTGACCTTTTTTCCTTCTAGATAAATTTTGTTATTATTTTTTCTAGTTTTAGAAAATAATTATTTGGTAGTTTGATTGGCATGACACTGAATAAATGAATTAGTTTAGGTAGAATTGTCATTTTTATTGTATTAGCTCAGACTAACCATGAGCAATTAATATTTTTCCAATTACAATTACAATTTTCCAATTACAATTCCAATTCCAATATCTGAATGTGTTTGTTAGAAAAGTGTTTTATAATTGTGTTCATATAATTAATGTGTTTGCCTTTGCAAGTAAATTCTCAAGTATTTTATATTGTTTAGAGTAATTTTAAATGGAATTTCTCTTTACAACTCTTGCTGCTGGACTGTGTTGCTAATATATAGAAATGATGATTTATGTAGATTTATTTTGTATTCTGCAACTTTACCAACATTATTTCAACTGTTTTTTAAATTATTCTCTAGTATTCTCTATACCAATGATGGTGAAACTTTTACAGATGGAGTGCCAAGCCCCACCCCCACTCCTCTCCCACAGAGGGGAGGAAGAAAGCCCTCCCATTGGACTGCTAGGTGGAGGGTCGGGTAATGTGAAAAAATTTCATCAGGAATGATGGAGAGGGGAGAAGGAAACATCTCCACCTGAGTCCCACTGCCTTTCTAATAACAAATGGGCATTCTGGGCAGGGGGCACAGCCGTGTGCCCATGGAGAGAGCTCTGGGTACCATCTTTGGCACCCATGCCATAGGTTTACCATCACTGCTCTATACCATCATATCATCTGCAAAGAGGCAAAGTTTAGTTTCCTCATTACCTACTTTAATTGTTTCAATTTCTCTTTTCATTCCTTATTGCTAAAGCTAGCATTTCTAATACCATATTAGATAATAGTTGTGATAATGGGAATCCTTGCTTTACTTCTAATCTTATTGGGTAGACTTCTAACTTATGACCATTGGAGAAGATACTTGCTAGACCTTTTAAGTACATACGACTTATTTTAAGGAATGACCCATTTATTTTTATACTTTCTCCTTTTTTTAAACAGGAATGGGAGTTGTATTATTTTGAAGGCCTTTTCTGCCTCTATTGAGAAAATCATGTAATTTCTGTTATATCTGTTATTGATATCACCAATTATGCTGATAGTTTCTATAATATTAAACCACTAGTCCTTCATTCCTGGTGTAAATCCCACCTAGTCATAGTGAATGATCCTTGTAATATATTGCTATATTCTCCTTTACTAGTATTTTATTTAAAGAATTCACATCTATATTCTTTAATGAAATTGGCCTTTAGTTTTCTTTCTCTGTTTTTGTTTTTTTCTGGCTCAAGGTAACATTATCATATTAGTTTCATAAAAAAGAATTTGGTAGGATTTCTTCTCTGCCTATTTTCCCAAATAACCTAGGTAGTATTGGAATTAATTGTTCTTTCAATGTTTGCTAGAATTCACTTGTGAATTCATCTGGGCCTAGGGATTTTTTCTTAGGGAGTTCATTGATGGCTTGTTCAATTTATTTTTCTGCTATAGGATGTTTTTAAGAATTCTATTTCCTCCTTTGATAATATGGGCAATTTGTATTTTTGTTAAATGTTCATCAATGTCATTTATATTATTAGATTTGTTGTTGTAGTTGTGTAAGATAGCTCCTAATGATTGCTATAATTTCCTCTTCATTGGTGATGAGTTCACCCTTTTCATTCTTGATACTAATTATTTGATTTTATTCTTTCCGTTTTTAATTGAATTAACCAAACACTGTCTATTTTATTTGTTTTTTTCCAATAAAAACTACTCCTAGTCTTATGCATTAGTTCAATGGTTTTCCTATTTCTAATTTTAATAATTTCTCCTTTAGTTTTTAGTATTTCCAATTTAATCTTTAAATGAGGATTTTGTTCTTGTTCTAGTTTTTTAGTTGCATGTCCAATTCATTAATCTGTATTTTCTCTATTTTATTGATGTAAAGATTTAGAGAAATAAATTTTCCCATTAGAGTTTTTGGCTATTAATTGTTATATGTTTAATATGTTGTTTCCTCATTGTCATTCTCTTTAATGAAATTATTGATTGTTTCTATAATTTGTTCTTTGACTCACCCTTTGTAGCATTATGTTATTTACTCTCCAATTAATTTTTAATGTATCTTTCCATGGAGCTTCATTTATTATGACTTTATGGTGTTACATTTTGAAAAGGTTACTTTTATTTTTTCTGCTTATCTGTATTTGGTTGTGTAGTTTTTATGCCCTAATACATGGTAAATTTTTGTATAGAAGTCATATACTTCTGAAAATAAAGTATATTTATTTCTATTCCCAACCAATTTTTTCTAGAGATCTAGCAATTTTCTAGAGAGATCTAGATATTTTCTTACCCTTCTAAGATTCCATGTACTCCCTTTACTTCTTTCTTGTTTATTTTTTGGTTTGATTTATCTTGATCTGAAAGGGGAATTTTTAAGTACTCCATCCATATAGTTTTACTCCCTATTTCGTCCTGAAGTTCATTTAATTTGTCCTTTAAAATTTTAGATGCAATACCATAAGGTGCATGTATGTTTAGTATTCGAATAACTTTATTGTTTTTAGTATCTTTTAGTAATATGTAATTTCCTTCCTGATCTCTTTTAATCAGATCTATTTTTGCTTTAGCTCAGTCTGAGATCATGATTTCTACTCTCAATTTTTTTACTTTAAATGATGCACAATAAATTCTTTTTCAACCCCTTACCTTGGCTCTGAGTGTTTCACCCTGTCTCAGATGTATTTCTTGTAAACAGCATATAGTAGGATTCTGATTTTTAACCCACTCTGCTATCTGCTTCCATTTTATGGCTGAGTTCATTCCATTGTCATTCAGAGTTGTAATTCCCCTTCACCTTATTTTCTTCTTTTGTTCTTTCCCTTTTTCTTTCACTTTGTCTCTTCTCATCAGTGTTTGGCTTTTTATTAACCCCCCAACTTCTGACTCCTACCTATTACCCATCCCCCTTCCATTTTCTTATCCTCCTTTTAATTCTCTAAAGGATAAGATAGGATTCTATACCTCAGCGAGTATGGTGGTTATTTCATCTCTGCGCCAGTTAAGATGAGAATAAATTTTAAGGATTGCCCATTACCATCCTCATCCTCACCTCCACCATAATAGATTTTTATGCCTCTTTAAATGAGATAATTTACCCCATTCCATATTGCCATTCTCTTTTCTCTCAGTGTAATCCTCTTTTTTAACCCCTTTATTTTATTTTTGCATTTCACATCATCCTAATCAGCTTACTTCCCCATACTCTGTCTTTGTATGCTTCTTCTAAATGCTTTGTTATTAATGGGAATTTTTAAAAAAATACAAATATCTTTTTTTTCCATTTAGAAATACATAACGTTTGACCTTATCAAATTTGCTAAATTATCTCTTTATCATTTACCTTTTTAGGCTTTTCTTGGGTCTTATGTTTGGACTGTAGATTTTCTGTTTAGGTCTTGGCTTTCCATCAGGAATGCTTGGAAATCTTCTATTTTATTGAATGACCATCCCCCCCCCCCTGAATATACTTAGTTTTGTTGGATAGGCAATTCTGGTTACACCTAGATCTCTCACCTTCCAAAACATCTCATATTCCACACCTTCCAATCCTTTTATGTGGAGGCTGCTAAGTCCTGTGTTATCCTGACTGTAGTTCCACAGTATTTGAATTGTTTATTTGTGGCTGATTGCAGTATTTTCTCCTTTGCTTGGAGGTTCTTTAATTTAGCTATTATATTCCTGGGAGTTGCCATTTAAGGATATTTTTTGGAGATAATCTTTTCTATTTTACTTTTTATTTCAAGAAACTTTGAGAATTTTCCATTCATAATTTCTTGTATTATGATGATCAGGCTTTTTAAATTTTTATCATGCCTGTCAGATTGTAGAATAATTCTTAAATTGTCTCTCCTGGATCTATTTTTCAGTTCAGTTGTTTTTTTCTGTGATATTTCAAATTTTCTTCTATTTCTTTGTTCTTTTGATTTTATTTTATACCTTGATGTCTCATGAAGACATTAGCTTCCAGTTGCCCAATTCTAATTTTAAGAAATAATTTTCTTTAATGAACTTTTGAGTCTCTTTTTCATTTGGTCCATTTATTCTTATATTGCTTTTATTTCTTTTCCTTATTTTTCCTCTGCCTTTCCTAATTGATTTTTAAAATCTTTTGTGAGCTCTTCCAGAATATGAGACCAATTTATATTTTTCTTTGGGGGCATTTAATGCATTTTTCTTTGGTACCATAACAATTTTCTATTGTTAGGTTTTTATTTTTTTGTTTTTTTGGTAAATATTTATTCTGTTTCCCAGTATTTTTCTTGACTTTCATTTTTTAAAAGTAGGTTCAATTCTTTCTTGATGCTACCTTTCTGGGTTTCTGCAAGTTTCAGTGCTTCCAAGATGGTATGATGGTACATGGGCTAGAATCTCTGAGAGCCACCTTCCAGTGCTGATTCATTCCTTACCTCAGACTTGGACGTAGGCTTTTTGTCTCACTCTGGGTTTGATCAGGTCAGGTACACCATGAGCTGCAGATTGCTTTGTCTTGAGCATTGGCAAGGGTCATCCAGGCTTCCATAAGTCAGCACCCTAGGGACTGCCTCTGCCAAGGATTGGGAGCCCAGCTCTCAGTCTACCAACTGCCACAAATTGGAATTAAATTCCTCACCATAAGCCTGGGCTGAGACTCCTGGCCTTTTTCTGGGCCTATACAGATCAGTTTGTACAGCATAGAATGTCCCAGGCTGCAATTCTCGACCTTACAGCATATTTACTTAGAACTTATGCTTTGGGTTGAACTGCTTTTGGCCCAGGCCCCTGGTCTGGATGTTGGCTTGGGCCCAGGTTCAGAACCTGGAACAATAGATGTGTGGTGAGATGGATTTGCTGTTGGCCTCCTCCTTACTCTCTGCTTACCTTTCAAGTTGTTCTCATCATGAAAGTTGCTTCACTCTGTCTCTTTGTTGGTTCTTTTATTCTTGTACCTATTTTGTGGCATTATTTTAAGATTTGTTAGAGAGGTTTCTCATGGCAGTTTCCAGCTTCCCTGCTTCTACGCCTTCGTCTTGGCTCTACCTCCTTATCCATTTATGTGTTATCATGAGAGGAATCAAACTCCCCATTTTCTTCAGCACCATTATTGTTTCTATAACTTACAATGATTTTCCCCAGGTTCAGATGAATCTTTCAGAATTATAATAAATTGAGCATACTTTCTTGCTATTTGAATGGGGATCAGGGCATGGAAGGAGATTCACTTTTCCATACCTACCTCTTGCTAGTATAGGAGTGATCCTTAATATGTCATGGATTGATGAGGCAGAGCATTTGTAATTTCTTAAATTGAAAGATGGAAGATGTCTCTCCATTCAATTAATTAGTTTAATATTCCCTTCTATATTAATTTCCATTGTCAGAACTTTTAAACATGAGTAGACTTTGCTTCATCTCTAATTTTCCATTTTGGATAGTCATTATATCACCTATGAGAAAGAAGACCTGAGAGAAGCTACAAGATGGGAATTGTGACCAAATTTGTACAAAGGTATTAGAGAGACCTTTCTGAAGTTCTGGTCCTTAACATTCCCTCTGTTACTTCTTTTGCCCATACATTATGAAAGGAAAAAAAGTCCAGACATTCTACCCTTAACTTTTCTCTGGTTAATAGTTAACTTATTGAGCTGGAGCTTTGCAGCTATACTCCAACATATTCTTACTTTTATTATTTCTCTGTCTGTGGTATGGGAAAATAGCAAGTCTACTAATTGTCCTTGCTTACAGATCTGTTTCTGCTATGACAAAGTGATTTTGTGGATTCATCTTAATTGATATACTGAGCACAAAGTCAAAATATCCCATTAGTGCATAGGTACAGGATTCTGAAAAGCTACTCATAGTGTCAGGGAATCATAGATTTCAAAACAGAAAACAAAACAAAACAAAACAAACCAGTGGAGTTAAGATGGTGGCAAAAGTTCAGACCTCTGAAAACCCTTCCTTACTGATTACAAACTGAATGCTCCTGGGGGAATGAAAATCCAAATTTACAACAAGACAGAGCCAAGGAACCCGCCCCCCCCCCCCGCTGGACTCAATTCAAAAGGTACACCCCCCCTCCAAAGCCAGAATTTGAGAAAACTCAGGTTTAAGGGGAAGGGAGAAGGAAGGTCACAGGACTCCCCCATGACCCTCTGCCCCACACACACCTAGAGCTCTAAGCCTCCAGCAGCAGCAGGAACCTCAGGGTGGGCAAAGGTGCTGGTCTGGAGGGAGTACCTTGTGGGCAGGGTTGTGCCAGGCTCAGAGTGTCAAACACAGGTGGTGGGGAAGGAGCTGGAGAGGGAGCATAGAGGAGGCAGCATGGTAAGGAAGTTTTGGCCTCAAGGCACATGCAGCCCAACCCAGCTGAACTTAATCACATCAAAAGTCTTCAGAGGACAGGGAAGCTCAAACTCCAATACCCCTCTCCCACAGACTGCACTGAGAGATCTCCTGACAAAGCTCCAAGAGGGGAGATTAACAGAAAACCTGAAAAACCAAAACAATGAGAGGAGCAAGAGCACAGACAACTGCGGGAATAAAGAGGGGGTAAATATAAGCAATCAACAGAAAAAGAAAAAAGAAATTACAATTGCCAGCTTCTTTAAAGGCAATGAGCAAAGAGCAAATGCAACATAGAAGAATCAAGGAACATCAAGCAAAAACACAGAAACGCCAGCAAATTGGACACAGGCCTTGGAAGAATTCAAAATAAAATTCAAAACACAATTAAGAGAGGCTGAAGACAACTGGGAAACTAACTTAAAAACTAAGACAAGTCATCTGGAAACAGAAAATAGTGTCTTAAAGCCAAAAATCAACCAGCTTTAATGAGGCAAAGGAGAAGAAAAATGAGATAAAGAGGATGAAAGAGGAGGCAAAGGAGATGAGAGATGAGGTTAAGAGAATGAAAGATGACCTCCAAAGAAAATCAGACCAGAATGAGAAGAATGACGAAAAACCCAGTGACGAAATCCGATCTTTAAGAACCAGAATACATCAACTAGAATTAAGTGACTTGACAAGGCAGAAGGACACTATAAAATAAAAACAAAAGAATGAAAAATTGAGGAAAATATTAAGCATCTCATTCACAAAACAGAAGATTTAGAAAATCACTTGAGGAGAGAAAACTTAAGAATCATTGGTCTACCAGAAGACCATGACAAAAGAAAAAGCCTGGACATAATACTACAGGAAATTATCCAAGAAAACTTCCCCCATATTCTAGAACAGGAGGGAAAAGTGGAGATTGAAAGAATCCAAAGATCACCTCCTGTACTTAATCCAACTGACAACACCCAGAAATGTTATAGCCAAATTCAAGAACTATCAGACCAAGGAAAAAGTATTACAAACTGCCAATAAGAAGTCATTCAAATACCATGGAACCACAGTGAGGATAACACAGGATCTGGCTGAATCCACACTGAAGGAACAAAAGGCATGGAATATGGTATTCCGGAAAGCAAGGGAACTAGGTCTACAACCAAGAATCAACTACCCAGCAAAACTAACTATATTCTTATAGGGGAAAGTATGGTCATTCAACAAAATAGAATAATTCCAAGAATTTGTAAAGAAAAGACCAGACATGACGTGAAAATTTGATGTTCACACACAGAACTCAAGAGAGTCATCAAAAGGTAATTTAAAAAGAGGGGAAAAAGAAAAAACAAACAAAACAAACAAACAAAAAAAACCCCAATATTTTTTTAAAGAGATCCAGTAATTTAAATGATATGTATCCCTATAAGGAAAGAAGTCATTGGTAACTCTTAAAAAAATATAGTCATCACTTGGGTAGCTGGAATAATTATACTTAAGAGGGAACAGTGACAAATTGTATAGGATGGAATGATAAGACATAAATATATATGTATGCATAAATACATAGACATGCATATATACATATGCATGCATATATATGTATATATACAACTAGAGCTAACAAAAGAGGATAATAGTAAAATAAATGGGAAAAGAAACAAAAGGAAGTGAATTTATATGTCACAAAGAAGCTCATGGAGAGAGGGGGGAGAACATCAATACACTGGAAGGGTAAAGATGTTGGAGATAGGAAATACTCAAATCTTCCTTGCTTTGAAATTGAACCAAAGAGGGAAGAACAATCTAATCCATTGGGGCAGAGAATAGATTTGTGCCTTATTGGGAAGTAGAAGGGTAACAAACAGACTGGTGGGGAGGGAAGCAGTACAAGGGAGGGAGAGGATGGGGGGTAGTTTTGAAAAGACTGCAAAAAAATAAGGGGGAATAATAAGGGCAGGGGGGTAGAAAGGGAAATAAAATAAGGGTAGGAACTAGGGAGATTGATTAAAAACAAAAAATTGGTATAGAAGGAAATAGTTAAAGAAGAAAAGCAGGATTAGGAGTAGAAATCAAAATGCTAGGAAATACATAGCTGGTAATAATAACTCTGAATGTGAATGGAATGACCTGGCCCATGAAATGCAAATGAATGGCAGAGTGTATTAAAATCCAAAACCCTACCATATACTGTCTACATGAAACACATGAAGAAGGTAGATACACATAGAGTGAAAGTAAGAGGATAGAGCCAAATGTATCGGGCATCAACTGATAAAAAGAAGGCAGGAGTTGCAATCACAATATCTGATAAAGCCAAAGTAAAAATAAATTTAGTTAAAAGATATAGTGAAGGTAATTATATCCTGATAAATGTTAGTATAGACAATGAAGAAATATCAGTACTCAACATGTATGTGCCATGTGGCATAGCATCCAAATTTCTAAAGGAGATACTAGTGGAGCTCAAGGATGAAATATATAAAAACTACACTAGTGGGAAACCTGAATCTTCCTCTATCCTATCTAGACAAATCAAACCAAAAAATAAATAAGAAAGATGTAAGAGAAGTGAATGAAATCTTAAAAAAATGGAGTTAGTAGATCTGTGGAGAAAAATAAATTGGGACAAAAAGGAATACATCTTCTTTTCAGCAGCACATGGTACATTCACAAAAATTGACTATGTATTAGGGCATAAATGCAAAAGAGCAGAAATAATAAATGCAACCTCCTCAAATCACAACACAATGAAAATAATAATTAGTAAGGGTACATGGTGAGGAAAATAAAAAATGAATTGGAAATTTAAACAATATGACTCTCCAAAACTGGTTAAAGAACACATCATAGAAATAATTAATAATTTAATTGAAGATAATGACAATGATGAGACATCCTTTCAAAACCTATGGGATGCAGCCAAAGCAGCACTCAGGGGGAAATTTATATCGTTGAGTTCATATGTTAACAAACTAGGGAGGGCAGAGGTCAATGAAATGGGCATGCAAATTAAAAAAAAAACTAGAAAGTGAACAAATTAAAAATCCTCAGATGAAGATTAACTGGCGATCCTAAAAATCAAAGGATATATTATTAAAATTTAAAGTCAAAGAACTATTGATCCAATAAATAAGACTAGAAGCTGGTACTTTGAAAAAACAAATGAAATAGAGAAAGCATTGGTCAATCTAATTTTAAAAAAGGAAGAAGAAAACCAAATTCACAGTATCCAAGATGAAAAGGGAGACCTTACCTCTAATGAAGAGGAAATTAAGACAATCATTAAAAACTATTATGCCCAATTATATGGCAACAAATATGGCAATCTAGGTGATTTGAATGAATATTTACAAAAAGTATAAATTGCCTAGACTAACAGAGGAAGAAATAAACTACCTAAACAACCCTATATCTGAAAAAGAAATTGAACAAGCCATCAAAGAACTCCCTAAGAAAAAATCCCCATGTCCAGATGGATTCACAAATGAATTCTATCAAACATTCAAAGGATAACTAATCCCAATATTATACAAACTATTTGACAGAATAAGCAAAGTAGGACTTCTACCAAATTCATTTTATGACACAAATATGGAACTGATTCCAAAGCCAAGCAGTTCAAAAACAGAAAAAGAAAACTATAGACCCATCTCCTTAATGAATCTAGATGCAAAAATCCTAAGTAGGACACTAGCAAAAAGACTCTAGCGAGTCATCACAAAGGTTATTCACTATAACCAGGTAGGACTCATACCAGGAATTCAAGGATGGTTCAATATTGGTAAAATCATCTGCATAATTGAACATATTAACAAGCAAACCAACAAAAATCACACGATTATCTTAATAGATACAGAAAAAGCCTTTGGCAAAATACAACACCCATTCCTATTGTAAATACTAGAAAGTATAGGAATAGAAGGGCCCTTCCTAAAAATAATAAACAGTATGTATCTAAAACCATCAGCAAACATTATCTGCAATGGGAATAAACTAGAAGCCTTCCCAATAAGATCAGGAGTAAAACAAGGATGCCCATTATCACCTTTATTATGTAACATTGTAATAGAAACACTAGCTGTAGCAATTAGAGAAGAAAAAGAAATTGAAGGTATTAAAATAGGCAATTAGATGACCAAACTATCACTCTTTGGAGATGACATAATGGTCTACTTAAAGAATCCTAGAGAATCAACCAAAAAACTAGTTGAAATAATCAACAAGTTTAGCAACGTTGCAGGATGCAAAATAAACCTGCAGAAGTCATCAGCATTTCAATATATCTCCAACCCATTTCAGCAGCAAGAATTAGAAAGAGAAATTCTATTTAAAACCACCCTAGACAATATAAAATACTTAGGAATCTATCTGCTGAGACAAACACAGGAACTATATGAACACAACTACAAAACACTCTCCACACAATTAAAACTAGATCTAAACAATTAGAAAAACATTGATTGCTCATGGGTAGGATGAGCTAACATAATAAAAATGACCATCCTACCCAAACTTATTCATTTATTTAGTGCCATGCCCACTGAACTTCAAAAAAACTTTCTTACTGAATTAGAAAAAAAAAAACATAACAAATTTCATTTGGAAGAACCAAATTTCAAGGATATGCAGGGAAATCATGAAAAAAAAATGCAAAGGAAGGAGGACTTGCAGTCCCCCATCTCAAATTATAATATAAAGCAGTGGTCATCAAAACAATTTGGTACTAGCTAAGAGACAGAAAGGAGGATCAGTGGAATAGACTTGGGGTAAATGACCTCAGCAAGACAGTCTATGATAAGCTCAGAGATCCCAGTTTTTGGGACCAAAACCCACTATTTGATAAAAAAAAAACTGCTGGGAAAATTGGTAAGCAGTATGGGAGAGATTTGGTTTGGATCAATATCTCACACCCTACACCAAGAGAAACTCAGAATGGGTGAATGACCTGAATATAAAAAAGGAAACTATAAGCAAATTAGGTGAACACAGAATAGTATACTTTTCAAATCTTTGGGAAAGGAAAGACTTTAAAACCATGCAAGAGCTAGAAAAAATAAAAAAATGTAAAGTCAATAATTTCGATGACATCAAATTAAAAAGCTTTTGTCCAAACAAAACTAATATATCCAAAATTAGAAGGGAACCAACAAATTTGGAAACAATCTTCTTTACAGAAGCCTCTGCCAAAGGTCTAATTACTCAAATTTATAAAGAGGTAAACCAATTATACAAAAAATCAAGACATTCTCCAATTGATAAATGGGCAATGGACATGATTAGGCAATTTTCAGTTAAAGAAATCAATACTATTAAAAAGCACTATAATCAGAGAAATGCAAATCAAAACAACTCTGAGTTATTCCCTCACACCTACCAGATTGACTAACATGACAGCAAAGGAATGTAATCAATGCTGGAGGAGATGTGGCAAATTTGGTACATTAATGCATTGTTGGTAGAATTGTGAATTGATCCAACCATTCTTTAGGGCAATTTGGAACTATGCCGAAAGGGCACTAAAAGACTGTTTGCCTTTTGGTCCAGCCTTAGCACTGCTGGGTTTGTACCTCAAAGAGATAATAAGGAAAAAGACATGTACAAGAATATTCATAACTCCACTCTCTTTGGTGGCAAAAATTGTAAAATGAAGGGATGCCCTTCAATTGGGGAATGGCTGAACAAATTGTGGTATATGTTTTTGATGGAATAATATTGTGCTTAAAGGAATAATAAAGTGAAGGAATTCCATATTATCTGGAACAACCTCCCAGAAGTGATGCAGAGTGAGAGGAGCAGAACCAGAAGAACATTGTACACAGGGACTGATACATTGTGGTACAATCAAATGTAATAGACTTCTCCATTAGTTGCAATGCAGTGATCCTGGACATCTTGGAGGAATCTAGGAGAGAAACCACTATCCACATTCAGAGGAAAAATTGGGAGTAAAAACACCGAAGAAAAACAACTGCTTGAATACATGGGTCGAGGGGATATGGATGGGAATGTAGATTCTGAATGAACTCTTAATGACCATCCTAGTGCAAACATCAACAGCATGGAAATAGGTTCTGATCAAGGACACAATTAATACCCAGTGAAATTGTGTGTTGGCTGATGGAAGGGTGTATGAAGGGGACGGAGGGAAATATTGTGATTATTGTAACCAAAGAATAATGTTCTAGGTTGACTAAATAAATTAATTCAAATTAAAAAAAAAACCCTCAGAACTTTAGAGGTTATTGAGTTTAACCACCTAATTTTATAGATAAGTAAACTATGGTTGAGAATTGAAGTGACTTACTCAAGATGAAACTACTATAAACTTCCTGCAAAAGTTCTAACACTCTTCCTCCCAACTGATTCAAGTCCAAAATTGAAATGTTCTACTATGATGACAGAAGGTACAATTTGAAGGCAATTCGGTGTTCAGTAGTATGGCCTTCACAATTGCCCTCAGAACCTTCTTTATTAGTCACAACCATATTCTATGATGGATGTTACTTCCAACATGATTGGCTGATTAAGACTTAGGGAGAATGTTATTGTCTCTCCACTAATACCAATTTGGAGAAGACACAGCATTGCCCAATAGAGTAGGCTGGCATTCAAGACAGGTGGGAGTACCTGTGTCTATTTGCATTTTTTTTCCTCCCAGAGGAGTAGCCTGTGCATACTTGAAGGAGTAGTACACGGTAGAGATATAGACATATGGTTGCAAACTTCCACATGACCTTAGATAAGAGTACCTGAGGGTATAGTTTCCCAGCTCAACAGATGGTAATGATAGGTTTACTGTAGAAACACATGGCAGCAGCAGATTGATCAATATTAAATTCCCTTTCTAGGCCAGGCACTATGCTAGATATTTTGGATACAAAGACAAATAGGAGCAAGGAGCCAAAAAAGGATACAAAAAATAAAGGAGTTTAGATTTATGACAATACATATATATTCACTTAGCCAAAGAAGGTAGTGCATGGAAAAAATTTAGGAAATCTAATTCTTCAGTGATAGAAAATTTTTGAATTCCTTATAAATCATGTTTTCAGAATTTAGTTATTCATTCAGAGAAGGGAAATTATCTGAGCAACACAGGGTTGAGAATTTCCTCATGTACAAACCCAACTTTGAAACTCTCCAAATCTCCAAGTTTATACTTTTCAGAAAGACTTTCTTTCACAGCATCCTCTTTTGAGGGAAAAAAATAAGGTAAATCTTCTACCTAATTACTATGCATTATCTTACTTGGCAACCAAAGATGATAAGTTACTTCCAAATCCAGGGAAAAGGATAGTGGTTTAAATCAGTCCTCTACTACAAAAATGTCTTTTGTAGGGAGTCTACAACTTAAGATGGAATTAGAATCTCAATAGTTTATATAGGATATTATGGGAAAGAAGACCATCAAGGAAAACAATTGTCCTAAAGTAAATTAGGTCAGCTCTGTTCCTAAAGAAATATTAGGCTCAATGTTTTTATGGTTTCTTATCTGATTATGGACTCTTTTGAGTCCTTTATGCCATGGATTTTCTATAGGATTACATAAACCCTGCCCTGTACTTTATGCAATTGGAAACCAGTTTTTGTTCAGGATCAAGAGATTTTATTATCCATATTTTTGGAAACTAGACATGAGCTCTACTATAAATATGTATTGTAGAAGATTCTTGTATAGTATCTCCAGTATGGGGAGTAGAATCAAATGAAAATTACAGACCTGGGATCAATGCTGAGAAATGAACCTGGTCAAAGTACTTTAGAGTCTAGGGGTGCCCTGGTCCACAGGATACAAAACCTTATACTGATTTCCACTCTATAGTAAATTATATCATTGTGAAGCACTAGTATAGAGTAGTTTATTTTGACAAGGTCCCTTTTATTTCTTGTAGTGTTTTGGAAAGTTAACTTCCAACCTGCAATTTTTTATTATTTTTTATGTGACTTTAAAAAGCTGCATTTCTGTGGAGCTTCAAGGCTTTTGAAAATGAATTCAACTGGTGCATTGAATTGGGATGTATCAAGATGGATGGCAGATTCATATCATATGACCAATATCATTTTACTGTGTCAGCTAAACAAAAATTAAAGAGGAGGAAAATTAGTTACAAAACAACAATAGCAACACATCTTCTCTAATGAGACTGAGTGTTAATAACACACAACTTTTAAAGAAACTTATATTTTAATTTTTATAGTGTTTGTAGCCACTCACTAACATGCAACTCTGATGCATCACTGTAAAATAGAGGTAATTATAGATTCTCAAAGATGATGACTTCAGAATGCAATTTCTGGAGTTGAAAAAGCTTCTGGTAACTGTCTAATCCAAGGACTGGGCCAACCTTGTTGAATAAGAATAGTTAAGAAATTGCCACAAAGTGATGAAATTTAAAGCCATAACAATTCAAGAACATCATCAGCACAAGAGTAGAACAGTTGTGATCTGTTTTAGTAAAGGAAGAAGCCACTCTAATCAAATGATGACTTTTTGAAGCTTTGAAAGTCAGCCAATAGAATTTTATTAAGAATCTATTATATGTCAGGTGCTGTGCTAATTGCAGTGGATAGAAAAAAAAGTCAAAAAAACAATCCCTCCTCTTGAGGAGATCACAATCTAATAGAGGAGGCAAAAAGAAAACAACTATGGGCAAACAAGACATATTCAGGATAATTTGGAAATAATCAAGGGAGAGAAAGTACCAGAATCAGGAGGGATTTGGAAAGTCTGCAGAAGATGAGATTGAGTGTAATATATATTTTAATGTGATGGTATTATATGTAATTGCAAAACAAAACCTAGGAACAATAACAGTGTCCCAACAATAAAAGAAGTTAGATCTTTTTGTAGTATATAAATTAAATATAAAGTAATATTAGAATCTAGAAAATGCATTGAAATAATAGAAAATTTAAAAAGCAGAATCAAATAACAAGGCATGTATTAATTATAACCATTTAATAGAAAAGTGAAAGGGAACATTATTAATGGATCATCAAAGAACCCTGGTAGAGATTTAGAAAGAATGACTAAACATTGTTATGACATTGCAAATATTAGAATTAACTTATTCAAGTATGAATAGTTGCAAAGGAAGTTTAACTGGTTGCAACATTTATTATTCAATTTAAAATATATCAGAGTACCAGAAAAAAGGGGTATGGCTTTATTGACAATTGAGGTTTTTTGCATAAGACAAGATTACCTGGAAATTGAATTACCCATAATAAAAATTATTTCATGTTCTAAAAGATTCCTTCTCTGAATTGAATAGAAGTTAAAGAAAGTGATAATGTAGAAATGGTTAGGGGAATTTGTTGACTTTTTCCCCCTAATTTCTTAATTCTAAGTAGGGAGGAAAGTCAAGCTTCTTCATTTTCCCTTGAGAAATGTGGCTTTACTCAACCTTTTCATAAAAAAAAAGAAATTAGCCACTTTATGATAGGAGATCTTGGAAGGTATTGACTTTCAAATATTGGCATCACAAATCCCATTAAGAATACATATACCTATTCAGAAGAAGAAATCAAAGTTATTTATAGTCTTGCAAAAAATGCTCTAAATCACTACTCATTAGAGAAATGCAAATTAAAACAACTCTGAGGTACCATCTTGCACCTTGAAGACTGGCTAATATGACAGAAAAAGAAAATGTCAAATATTGGAGGGTATATGGAAAAATCAAGACACTAATTCACTGTTAGTGGATTTTTGCTTTGATCCAACCATTCTGGAGAACAATTTGGTATAATGCCCAAAGGACTACAAAACTACATACTGTTTTATCTAGCATTATCAATATTAGATCTATATCTCAAAGAGGTCAAAGATGAAAGGAAAAAGGACCGATATGTACAAAAATAGCTATCACTGTTCTTTTTGAAAGGGCAAAGAAATGGAGATTAAGAAGATGACCATAAATTGAAGAATTGTTGAACAAATTGTAGTCTATGATTTTGATGAAATATTATTGTGCTATAAGACCTGATGGGTGGGATACTTTCAGAAAAATTTGGGAAGGCATATGAACTGATGCAAGGTGAGTGAGCAGAAACAGGATAACATTGTTATTAGTAAGAACAATATTGTATGATCAACTGTGAATAACTTAGCTATTCTCATCAATACAATGATACAATTTTGAAGGACTTATGACGAACAGTGTTACCTGTCCTTAGAGAAAGAATTTATAGAATCTAAATGTAAATTGAAGCATAATTTATTTTTCATTCTTTTTCAAGCCTTTTCTTTTGCAATATGGCTAATATGGAAATATGTTTTGCATTATTTCATATGTATAATAGGTAATGCATTTCTTGTTTTTTTTCAATAGGTGGGGAATGGGAGGAAGAGAATTTGGAATTCAAAATTTATAAAATAAATTAATATGTATATATATTTTAAAAATTAAAAACCACTTATGAGTAGGTGAAAATAAATACATATCCTCCTGACTTCACATATATAAATGGTATCAAATTTGTTGACTTTTCAAGGAGGGGCAGGATAGAGAGAATTTGGAATTCAAACTTTGAAAGAAGTGAATGTTAAGAATATTTTTATATGTAAAATGGAAATATTTAATGGAATAAATCCAATTCTTTTAAAAAAAGAATACATGTGCCTCCAAAATTCAAATATATGTAGATAATTGTTGATTTGGATTTCTTAATATGGTTTGATTTAAGAGCTGTTTTTAAAGTATCCTAAAGAAACAAACAAATCTCTTTTCTACTTGACTGTCAGAATTCCTAAAGATCCATTATTATAGTGTCTTTCCTTTATTTTAATTATTGAATTTTCCAGGGTTCCTCATATAATAGGAATACTTTGGGAGGGATGACTCATTCATTTGTTATCAGTCATTAATAACAAAGTATAAATTAATCAATGCTCACCTTTGTTTTAGGCAGCCATAATAGGGGATATGGTTCATGGGAAGGCAATACTGGGAAAGTAAAGGACATAAGAATCCAAAATTACTGAACCCAAAGCAAGTCTTAAGCATTTTTCTCCTGTAGGCTAAGTGGAGCCCAAAACAGATAACTCCTATTTGGAAGAATGAGGAGATGGACTTGTACCCCTGACGGCCAACAGTCCATCAAGATGATTAGGTAAACACGGCTAGTTTCTGACTCCCCAGATGCTCCTTCCAGCTATGTGGGTAAAATAAATTGTTCTTGTATTTTGACTCTTCTCTGGGCCCTATTATTTGAACCTCTTTGTCTCCCAATTTGCTTTTTTCCTTGAAATTGATTTTGTCTCTTCTCCCTGAAGAGTGCTGCTGCCCTGTCTTTTCAACACACTACTCACCTTACATGAATATGTCCTTAAATCCCACACAGACTTTTCCACCACTCCTTAAATAACATTCTTGCTCCTGACCCTAAACAATTCATCAGTCATTTGCATTCCAGATTCTGTCGAATCTATAGCCCATTATGATCTAAGCCTTTGGAGCTATTAAAGTATATTCTTATCATTGGAAATGAACAGATGAGACAAATGGAAATAGCTCTGAGCACAGTGGGTTAATCTAATAAGCCTGACAAGGATAGGGGTCTTTTCTCTCAGACACACACTTTTAGACACAGATTTAGCTTTATTCAGAGTAAGAAAAAGTAAGTGAGATACAGGTGTCTTCAAAGATCCCAGCACCTTTACTAATAACTGATTAACTCATCACTCTTTTTGATTTCTGTCTTACACATTTTCTTCCTTTCAAACTGACATTTGGTATTGGACTAACTTAAAAACAAATTTCTTTCATGCTTTTCTATCCTGTCAAATTGTATTCTGCTCTGAAAGATTCTCAATATTACTTAGGAAAAAATACTCTTCATGTCTTGTTTCTTCAAAACATTATTATATAACCATTCCTATTGTAGTCCTGCGTCCATTCAGAATTATCTACTGAATCTCTTGATGAATAACATTATAATCATTTTACTTAAATACTACTCTTCTGAATTATTTAAACATATTGAATCTTTTCTAATAATAATATCTAAGATTTATATAATACTTACTTTGTGCCAAGCACTGTGCTATGTTTTACTATTATCTCATTTGATCCTCATAGCTTTGTGATATAAGTTCCATAATTATCATCATTTTACAGTTGAGATAACTAAGAGAAACAGAGGTTAAATGATTTGTCCAGGTTCACACATTTAGTTAGTAAGCACCTGAGACTGGATTTGAACTCAGATCTTCCTCACTCCCTGACAGTCACTTTATCTAGTATGTCACCTATTTAACTTCTCCAGAAATTTAGGCTGAAATAAGATGAACCTCCAGATAAAGGAAAGACATGCCCTTCTTAAAGCAGATAAGGCAGAGTTTTTTTTTTTTTTTAAGCAGAGAACAGGTACAAAACAAAAGGGTTTTTTCTTTTGTATTCAAAGAGAACCAAAATGATTCTTGAGTCACACATAAATTAGATTCAAGTTGGAATTATACAATGCCATTAGACTTACTTATTCCTCAGTCATCAAAGTCCAGTGGCAGGACAAAAGCTTGGGTGAGTAAAGATTACATGAGAAATAGTGGATGACCTTGACTTCATCCCTGTCCAACAAAGCTCTGGGTGTTTCATAGCACACATCCCCTTCAAGGCCTTGGAAAAAAATATTTTCATCCACTCATTCTGTCAGGCTAAGTCTTCACATGTATGCTCCTCTCCCCCTCAATTCACCAATATGTCTGAGACCTGTTGGTTATTCTCAGCCTGCTTTAGCCTGATCACCCTGACAGTTTACTCGAGTGTGACTGCTGCATATACTAGTTTCCTGAAGATACAGTCAAGAGCTGAATGGCAGGTAGACACTGAGAGAAGCAAAAAGCCCTGAAAAAGGCTAGGCAGACCATTGCCAAGGAGGTACTAGTCTTCCCTGAACTTCCTATACAGCCTAGGTGGCTTAGTACTTGGAAGGCTGAAGAATGCCCCCAACTCCAAGGGCTTAGTAAAAGGGAGAAAATTCATTTTCAAAGCAGAATCAAGGTGAGGAAAATTTGTACCAAATTGGAAGTGAAAATCCAGAGTGACTCAAATAACTTGTGCTCTCTGCTCCCCACAGCTCCCTGAAATGGTCATGGAAAGAGTCCTCTAGGTATCCTCATGATTTAGCCATTTTTATTGGTTTATGTATTCACATGCAAACTACTTTTAATGTACTTTTCTTCACATTTTTATCATCATAGAGTTTTTATTTCTTAAAAACAAAAATTATGGCATGTATTTATATGCATATGCTATATATAGTATAAAACAATTAAAAATATATATTGAAACTGTTGACCATTTTGTGAGGTAATGCTGGTTATATTCTCTCCTTATCCTCTTAATGCTTTACAAACAAGCTGTTAGTGCAACTGGTTTCACCTTTGGTTCCTTTATTTCTGCTTAGTAAGAAGATTAATTGCTATGTAAGGATTTTCTGGACGCTTTCTCAACTTCCTCATTCTAGACACTTTCTCAACTTCCTCATTGTTTTACAACAATTAACATTATTTAGATCAGAGTTCCCCATACTTTTTACACAGGGGGCCAGTTCACTTTCCTCAAACTGTTGGAGGGCCAGACTATAAAAAAAAAAAATGAACAAATCTGTATACAGCTGTCTGGGATAGCAGAGGCTGCAGTACTGACTGTGATGGGTCTGTCACACCTTGCACAGGTCCATCCCTGCCACCACTATACCAGACAGCAGTATACACAGTGTGGAATCCCCTCCCCACATTGTCGCTCACCATGCTGATGTCTTCCATTGTGCAGTCACATAATCCTTTGTGTGGTGCCTCATTCTCATTCAGTTACTCTCAAAACAAGGCGCCATGCAAAGGATTATGTCACCGGAAGTAGTACTGGATGTGAGTGGTGCCATGCTTTGTGGTACCACCACATATAGTGCTCCTCTCACTGACCAACAATGAAAGAGGTGCCCTTTCAGGAAGTGTAGTGGGGGCTGGATAAATGGCCTCAGGGGGCCAGGTTTTAGTTTGGGGACCTCTGCTTTCAAGAATCATTATAGTCAATGTCTTCACTTTTATCAATTTCCTATTTTTTGTGTTAAAATATTTAGAACTACAACTAGTGCCATGTATTCATTCTTATCCTTTCTTAAAGCATTGATCATTGCTCTGCTCAAATGAATACCTGACTTCATGAGAGTTTGGTGTGAAATAACTATTTATAATCCATTAAAGTAGAGGTGTTTTCTTTTTTTTTCTGAGATGTCTTTAAATTCTCACCTAGTCTAGCACTTACTGACTCTATTAAAGAAGGTATTCATAATGTAAAGTGACCAGTAATCTAACTTTATTTAGATTTTCTTACTGCTTTTCCTAAACATCTTGATTTTCCATTAGTTTTTCTAATTTGTTGAAATGATAAGAAATTGTTTTTATTCTTTGGACTTACTTTTAGATTGAACTCAATGAATATCAAAGTGTTATTATTACTTTTTGTCTTGACTGTTGATCTCAGATGAGTTTCTTTGAGGAAAGATTTTTTAATCCTTTCTAAAGAGAACGACAAGGCTTCAGTGAGGTAAAGATGACCCTGAATATGAGAGATTAGTGGTTTCCCTTTTGTCTGTCTTTGAATTAGGAAACTGGATTAGAGTGGAGAGAAGTATTTTACTCTTTCAGAAACAACCACCACCAACAACAACAACTTTATGACTTTTTTTATGTAATTTTCTGTGGTCTGGGGAGAGTTGGCCTCAAGTCTTTGGCAGTGATTAGGTGGTAAACATTATGTGGTGTCCTTGACCATTCTCATTATAAAGGAGTAGAACATCTTCCATCAAAGGACTTTATCCTAGACCCTGAGGGATGGTCAAATCACTCCAATAATTTTCCAACTTTTCACCTGAGGTATATATATATATATATATATATACCTATATGTATCAGTGTTTTGCTAATTTTGCAGATCAATCTCATCTTGTTTTTTGCTTTATTATCTCATTATCATGTTACTATGCCCAACTATGCTCAAAGATAATGGAACCAATTCAGAAGAATGCAAAATTTATTAAGACAAGAATAAATTACAAGCAGAACAGCTACTTAACATCAAAACATTCTTCTATGTATCATTCCTCCCAGTCTCATTATTTTATCTCCTCCCTGATTTCTTACCATTACCTCGCTCATGAGGAATATCACCAGAAGAATTTTTCCTAAGCATATAATATGAGCCATATACTCAAATATAATTGGGACATTCTGGAGTATTTGGAAACAAATGACAGACCTTTGCAGTTGGAGAGCAGACATTCCTCTGAAAAACATTTGACTACAATGGAAGAGCCCCACTGCTTCTAATTTTTATTAATGTAATTTAGATCATAATTATATAACAGATTACCTGGAAGTATTACAACAGATAACATAAAAGAATCCATAGGTCCTATCTACTGACATGAGCTAATAGATAATATAGAGACCTTTACTGCCAATGAAATTCAGTGGAGGCAGCAGTAGACCCTAGACAATAGCCTACCTCAAAAATGGATCATTGGAATATTTACTTCCATTGTTTTATATTTATGGCATTCTATGCAACTTGAATATAGCTGATTTTTGCAGTCAGATATATTTCCAAAATATCTTGGGCTATGAAAAGAAGCTAATAGAAGTGTATGCCATAGGGACATCATGACAGTCAAGAAATCTCTGAATTTCAAGTGTGGAATAAAGAGCTTCAGTCCTTACTTGGGCACTTACTAAATGTAGGGCTTTGGAAAAGTCATCACATTTTTTCTCTTAATTTCACTTTATTCATCACTAAAGTAGGGATAGTAATAACAATATCACTTAGTAAACAGCTGTTATGAGGAAATGAGATTATAAAGCCATAGGCAAATATAATCCATTATTGTTATGTATCCCGAAATCAACTGTATACATAGAATAATTTACTTCTCAGATCAATGGATAGGAGAAGAATTTATGTCCAAATAAGACATAGGGAACATTTTAAATGAAAAATTAACAATTTCAATTATATAAAATCTAAATTATTTTCCATTAACTAAACCAATGCAAGTCAGGTTAGAAGGGAAACAACAAATGGGGATATCACAAATATCTGACAGAGGCATCATTTCTCTAATATATAGAGAACTGAGTTAAATTTATAAGCATGCAAGGCATTCACAAATTCACTAGTGGACAAAGGATATGAACAGAATATTCTTAGATGAGAAATTAAAACTATCTGTAGTCACATTAAAAAATGTTCCAAATCTTAATAATTAGGGAAATACAAATTAAAATAGTTTTAGGGTACCACATCACATATATCATATGAGCAAATATAGCAAAAAATTAAAGTGACAAATATGGAGGGGATGAGGAAAATTTGTGGCATTAATACATTGTTGGTGGAGCTGTAAACAGATATAAACATTCTGGAGAACATGTTGGAACCACAAAAAATCCATAAAACAAAAGGGCCTTTAATCCAGAAATAGCACTACTTGGACTATATCTCAGAGATCGAAAATTGGAGAAAAAGACCTACTTGTACAAAAATATTGATGGCAACTTTTTTGTGGTAGCGGAGAACTGGAAACAGAAGGGATGCCTATCAATTGGGGAATGGTTAAACCAGTTGTGGCATATGATTGTAATGGAATACTATAAGATGATCATAAAACAGACCTGGAAAAACTTATATGGTGTAATGAAAAATGAATCAGAACCAGGAGAATGTTGTCCACATTAACAGAAATAAAGTATCATGATCAAATATGAATGACTGAAGTATTATCAGCAATTCAAGGATCCAGGACAACTCCATGGAACTCATAGTGAAAAACACTATCCACTGCTTTACAAGGAACTGATAAAATATGAATGCAGATTGAAGCATGCCATTCTTTATTTTATTTTCTTCATGATTTTTTCTCTTGTGTAAGTGATATATCACAGCATGCTGAACATGGAAATACATATTGTATAATAACATTTGCATAGCACATATCATATTACCTGCTGTCTTGAGGAGAGGTTGAAGGAAGGAGAGGACATGGATTGCAAAATGTCAGAAAACAATGATTAAAAATTGCATTGACATGTAATATGGAAAAAAACCCCTAAAAATTCAGTTGTATGATAAAGAAACATTAGAACCTCAAAACTAGTAACAAGTTTTCAAACAAAGCATTTAAAAGTGATGTATATTCATGTGGTATATATATATGTAGTTTGGGCATCTAAAGAATGAATGCTTCAATTAAAACATGTAATTGCTGGTACATTTAATTAAAAACTAATGCCTTGGTCAGAGTTTTTAGTTTATGAAACTTTCTACTGTGTTTCACTTCCTGTGGGAAGATCAGTGAAATTCAAAAAGAGGTTCATTTATTCATTTTTCTTAATGGCCTGTAATTATGATAGAAACTTAGCTAAGCAAAAGAGAATTTGCTCCCTGAATTTAAATGTTAATGAAAAGATATGTAATGATTTAAATTAATATTCTCTACTGCTCCATAACATTAATCACTATTGTATCTTTAATTATTTTTATGCATGATTTTAAGGAAGTATGAATCATATCTTAGGATATAAGCTCCTAGTAGGCAGGCAATATTGCATAAATGTTCAGTGTTAACACTTTGCTTTCTGGAAGATCATTGTAAATAAAGCCTTTAATAGCAGTTATTAAAAAAGTTTTAGAAAGATCAGTCACAATGTGGAATATATTCAGAGAAGAATAGGAAAGAAGACAATAAGCATTCATTAAGCACCTACTATCTTACAGACATATTGCTAAGCACTTTTCAAATATTTTCTCATTTAGAAATACAGAAATATAGATTGTCATTTCTAAAAGAAACCTCAGAAATCACCTACTCCAAACACATTTTTACAAATTGGAAAATGGGAGTTCAGAGATATCTCATGATTTATCTAGTCATAAAATTAGTTTCAATGCCAGGACTTACATTCTGGTCTACCAACTCCTAAATACAAGTATAGTACAGTGATAACTCAGTTTTTGGGATAATACATCTGAAAATAATCTGCAAAATCTGAAACCAAAGAAAACCAAGGCAATTATTTCCATATGAATCATTGTAAATCCAATTAATTTGTTCTAGACATTCTGAAATACATACCAAAAACACATTTTACAGAGAATAAATATAGTGTTTACTACTGAAAACAACAAGAAATTAATATAAAATGAATATAAAAGGCTAATGAAAAATATAAATGAACATTTAACATGGCATTCACCTTTCTGAAGACTCTTCTTGGCATATGGAAGATGTCTAGGAGGGGAGAGTGAGGTTATTGTTTGGAAGGGGAATCCCCCTCCATAAGGACCTGAGGTATCAAGACACTATCTAGAAACTTTCTTTGGTCCCATGATAGAGATTAAAGGAAATGGTTAGCTTATTACTAAGGGAAACACTTAACAGGGACAATGAGATTTGAGCACAAGTGATTTTATGTTACATGTGTTAGGTATATTTTGAAACTGAAAATGCAAAATAAAAAAGTTAAACCAAATAACTGTATACACAGTAATCACTTACATGTAATTTTAGTATAAGTACTCTCACTTAATTTTAAAAAAGTATACAAACACTGGAAAGCAACAGAATTTTTTGGATATATGTGTGGGGTGATGCTCACACAATAAGAAACAACATCACACTGAGCAGGAGAACAGGTAGGTCATTCTTTGTTTTTTGTAAAATTAACAAGGTCACGTGGGCACACCAAAGTAATCATAGACAACCAATGAAAACCAAGACAATTTTTTAAGAAAAAAATCGATAAAAATGAGACCAAAAATAACCAATGTCAATGAAAATCAAAGTATTACTGTATATCTCTCACAACAAAATGGTAGTCTTCTGGTAAATGTGTGAATACTTAAAGGAAAATGTGAAAGGATGTCAGGCCCAAAATGGACTCCTGAAAGAGCTCCAAAATAATATCAGAAAACAAATAATAAGAGACTAAGAAGAAACATTAGAAAAAAAAATGATAGGGATAGTCAACAGCTTAGAGCAAAAACTCACTGAAGAAAATATATTTCTAAAAAAAGAAAATGTACAACTTCAAAAAATGATAATAACTCTGAAAGAGGATGTACAAAGCCTTAAAGAAGAGAATTGTTCATAAAAATTAGAATTTGAAAACAACTCTGAGATACCACCTCAAACCTAGCAGATTTGCTAAAATGACAGAAAAGAAAGTATTAAATGTTGGAGGGAATGTTGCCAAATTGGGATATTAATGCATTGCTGGTGGAGTTGTGAACTGATCCAACCATTCTGGATGGCAATTTGGAAGTATACCCAATGGGCGCTAAAAGGCTGCCAACCTTTTGACCCAGCATTAGCACTGCTGAGTTTGTACCCCAATGAAATAATAAGGAAAGAGCCTTGTACAAAAATATTTATAGCCACACTCTTTGTGGTGGCAAAAAATTGAAAAATGAGGTCCAGAATGAGAGGAGCAGAAGCAGGAGAACATTTTACACAGATAGATACACTGTGTCACAATCAAATGTAATGGACATCTCTACTAGCAGCAATGCCTTGATCCAAAACAATTTGGAGGTACCTATGAGAAAGCTTGCTATCCACATCCAGAGAAAGAATTGTGGGAGCAGAAACACAGAAGAAAAACAACTGCTTGATCACATGGGTGGATGGGGATATGATTGGGGGTGTAGACTCTAAATGATCACCCTACTACAAATATCAATAATATGGAAATAGGTCTTGATCAATGACACATGTAAAATCCATTGGAATTGAGCAACGGCTACAGGACAGAGGTGGGAGGAGGGGAGGGGAAAATCATGTAACCATGAAAAAAATGTCTTATTTAATCAATTAAATAAAATAAAAAAAATTGAATTTGACAAATGGAGGCTAGTGACTTCACAAGACAACAGAAAGCAATAAAACAAATTTGAAAAAATAAAATAAAATTTGAAATATCTCACTTAGAAAACAACTGACATGGGAAACAGATTCAGGAGAGATAAACTAAGAATCAGTGGATTGCTTGAAAAGCAAGGGAGAAAAAAAGCCTTGGCATAATATTGTAAAGAAATTATCAGGGAGAACTACCCTGATATTCTTTCTTTTTTTTAAAACTCTTAACTTCCGTCTTGGAGTCAATACTGTGTATTGGCTCCGAGGCAGAAGAGTGGTAAAGGCTAGGCAATGGGGGTCAAGTGACTTGCCCAGGGTCGCACAACTGGGAAGTGTCTGAGGCCAGATTTGAATCTCCCATCTCTAGGCCTGGCTCTCAATCCACTGAGCCACCCAGCTGCCCCCATACCCTGATGTTTTTCAACAAAAAGGAGAAAATAGAAATTGAAACAATCTCCTTATTACAACCAAAAAGAGATACCAAATTTAACACTCTCAGAACTATCATAGTCTAATAACAGAATGCACAGGTCCAGGAGAAAATATTGTAAGTAGCCAAAAATAATTCAAATTTTGTAAAGCCACAGTCATCATTATTACATAGGACTTAGCAGCTTCTATATCAAAGGACTGAAAAGTGCAGAATATGGTATCCTACAAGGCAAAGAATCTGGGACTATAATCAAGAATCATCTACCTAGCATTTGCTCCAGGGTAAGAAATACATTTTAATGTAATAGAGGACCTCCAGACATTCCTAATGAAGGAATCAGAGGTGAAAAAAATCTGTGATCAAATGACACTCAAGAGAAGCACTAAATGATAAAAAGAAAAGTAAAAATGGCTCAAGGGACACAATGTGTTAAGCTGATAACATTCCTATAAGGGAAAGTGTTAGACTGGGATGATCAAGACACCTATGATACAAGAAATACTTATGGTACTTTAGATACTTAAGATAGTTAAGGGAAACAATGAGGTTAAACTAATGACTAAGATATTCAAGATGTCTATTATACTTGAAGTATCACTAAAAATATTTAAGAACTTTATCATTTTTAGAGCAGTGAATAGAAACATATAGGCAGAGAATAGAGTAAATTGATTATCATGGAATATTATCCAAAAATTGAAGCAAAATCAAGGAAAAAGAAAGAGGAGTACACTGGGAAAAGAAAAAAGGGGAGGAAATTGGATGTAAATTATCTCACATAATAAGGCATATAAGATTCAATACAGTACAGAGAAAGAGGGGAGAGTGGAAGGCAATGCTTGAATCTTTCTCTCTTTTTTATTTGATACAGATACATAGCAAATTTTATTGAATTGAGCAAGTAAAAGCAAAAATTATTTCAGTGTTTCCCCTTTTTTCCCTTTCTATGAATGTAGAAGCTGAAAGCTTGGTTTGAACAACCGAAGTACCATAGGCTTAGTTCTCTTCTATGTTCATTCTCAGTTTCTTAAATGACTGAGGGCAGAGAGATCAAACCAGCAATCAGCAAACTTAATTTCCAACAACTGAAAGCCCCCCTTTCCTTCATATATAATATAGAATTGAGTTAACAAAGTAAAGAAATACAAACATAGTTTTAAGATAGTTTTGAAAAGAGACTAGTACTATGAACTCAAATAAAATGAGAATTTATTTATAATGAAACAGCATGATTTTTCTTTTCTTACTTCTGGGCCTAGCTCATAGTCCATTCTTGTCTGGAGTATACTGACAGAATCACTGCAATATAATATGTATAGAAATTAATGACACAATATAGATAATCTGTGTTTTCCATCATCTTTGGCTTATATATGTGGATTGTCAAAATGATCACTTTTCAATAAAAGTTCTGAATAGATTCCATGGTGTCTGGAGGCTGATTTTTAAAATATTCTCAAAAAAAGTAATTTGGATAATCTCATTAATAAGAATTTATTTTTTCTCTTTGCAGGTCATTCTCTATAACTGGTAAAATTTGTAAAGAGATTTAAAAAATGGCAAAGAACCTATCTGTTCAAAATATTTATAGTAGCTCTTTTTGTGGTAGCAAAGAATTGGAAAAAGAAAGGATGCCTATCAATTGGGAATAGTTGAACAAGTTGTGGCATATGATTGTAATGGAAGCCTACAGGATAATCACAAAAAAACATCTTTGAAAGACTTAAATGAAGTGATGCAAAGGGAAGTGAACAGAAACAGGAGAATGTTGTCCACAGTAAGAAATAAATTATGTTAATCAACTATGAATGAATTAACTGTTGTCTGAAATACAAAGATATAGGACAACTCCAAGGGTCTCAAATAAGGCTATCCACTGCTATAGCATGCACTGATAAAGTCTGATGCAGGATGAACATGCCATTATTCATTTTATTTTGTCTCTAATTTTTCTCTAGCATAAGTAATTTTTGTCTTTGTTCACCATATGTTCAATATGGAATGGAAATATATATTACATAATAACACATGTACAACCTATATCATATTACTTGCTCTCTTGGGGAGGCATTGGACTAAGTGAGAGAACATGTAAAGTGAGATTACAAAATGTCAGAAAATGATTATTGAAAACTGAATCAACATGTAATGTCAGGGGAAAAACATTAATTTTTTATTTATTTATTACCAATTATATGCAATAGTAAATTTTCACATAAATTTTCTGCAGTTATATGATCCAAATTATCTCCTTTCTTCCTTTTCTCCCTCCTCCTGGAGCCTGCAAGTCATTCAGTCTAGGTTTTACATATATTATCACCTGTGAAGAATGGGTTTGGCTCTCTCCTGATTGTGACAATGAAGGAACTTAGCTCTTCCTTGATTGTGATGATTAAATTGCAATCCCCTGTCTATTTTTAGATTTTAATCCCCAAAGTGTAAACACAGTACTTAAAGTTGATCTACACATTTTGGATTTTAACCACAAAAGGTGTGAACATCCATTTCATACACTGAGTGGGAGGTCTGTGACCCACATGTGAAAGAGTGGTCAGTCCTGGAGTGGAGGACTGTGATTGGTAGGTGTAAAATTCAGGGGAAGTAACACAAGAGAAAAAGGCCTTTAAAAGTGGAAACAGAGACACAGAGAGGAGACACTCAGACTTGGCTATGGAACTCCACCCTGGAGGAGCTCCTGTGGGAGGCCTCAGACTGCTTTCCTTTTACTCAGTTACTGTAGTGAGTGTAAAGGCTGACTTCCTTGCCCTTTTCTGGAGGCCTCCAGAAAAGGCCCATTGCCTTGAGACACCTTTCCCCTGGCTGGGGCCTTAGAATTACTATGTGGGTCAGAGGATGCTGGAGCTTGCTCTCTCTCTCTCTCTCTCTCTCTCTCTCTCTCTCTCCCCTATTCTCTCTTCCTTAATATCTTCCCTCTATTGTAAAATAAACTAACATAAATTCCATTTTATTTTAGTAATTCATCTTTGGGATTTAGAAATTAAATCCCTGGTGACCAAGAATATATTCAGTCAAATCATGAAATCTAACACATGCAAAACATATTTCAATATTGTAAACTTTGTAAGTGCATAATATTATAAAACCAAAATCTCAAAATATGTACCCAAATAAATAAGTGAAAAATAATATGCCTTAATCTGCATTTCTACTTTTTTTTCTTTGGAGGTGGATAGCATTCTTTTTTATAATATTCCTCACTATTGTCCACTGTCATTGTATTGCTGAGACTAGCAAAATCTATCACCATTGATCATTCCATAATATTGCTGTTATGATGCACAATGTTTTCCTGTTTCTGCTCATTTTATTTGGCATCAGTTCATGAAAGTCTTTCTAGTTCTTTCTGAAATCATTCTGATCATCATTCCTTATGGCACAAAAGTATTCCATCACTATCATATGCCACAATTTGTTCAGTCATTCCTCAACTGGTGGACATCCTCTTAGTTTCCAATTCTTTGCAACCACAAAATGAGCAGCTATAAATAATTTTGCACAAGGAGGTTCTTTCCCAATTATTATTTTTAATATATTTGGGATACAGGCCTTGTAGTTGTACTTGATTTTTTTTTTAATTTTCATTTATACTCCACAATATCACTATTATTATCTTTGTTTTATAGTCGAGGAAAGTAAGGCAAAGAAAGGTTAAATGACATTTTCAGGGTCACACAGCTTTCAGTATCTTAGGTTTTGAGCCCAGGTCTTCTTGACTCCAGAACTAGAGCTCTGTCCAAAGTACTGAATAGGTGCCTCAACTAACAGGCTGGTAAATAGGTAGAAAGCTATGCTAGGTGAAGCTTAGTTGAAAGAACTAGGTATTTTTACCATGGTAAAGGGAGATAGACTAGGAAAACATGATAGATATATTCCATCTATAGAGACCACTTTTTCTTTGTTTCTCCAGCTTTTATTACATGTCTAGGGATATATTAAATAAATAAAATTAGGTCAGACAACTAGGTAGCACAGTGCCAGAATTGAAGTTAGGAAGATTCCCTTCCAAATTTCAAATCTGACTTCAGACACTTATTAACTCTCTGACCCAGGGAAAGTCACTTTTTTCTCACCTTCTTAATATGTAAAATATGTAATATCATTAGGTAAAATATTGATGATTGATTTATTCAAGTAATTTAAAAACATTCATGGAGAAAGAAATTAGACTTGTGTTTGGACAGAAAGGGCAAAAATATATATTTTTGAATAATTTTTTTGAGAGTCCAGTTTAGATGCAAAGTAAGGGAGGTGAGGGATTGAGGGATAGGTTGCAGAGTAGGATAAAATAAAAACAAAAAAACAAACTTTCAGAGGATTTGAGCTATTCAGAAGTGGAATAGGCAGGATACCCCAAGAAGTAATGCATTCTACATGATGAAATAGAATATGGATCGTCATTAGTCAAGCATATTAGACAGGAAATTCCTGTTTGGGTAAGGATAGTGGGACTAGTTAAATTCAGAGGTCCCAATAAACAGTGAGACCAAATGGTAAATACAAAATGTAAATGACTCATTTTGCTATAGCAAGTGATTTTATGTATATCAATTCCCATTCTTGGAGATTGAAAAGCAAAGATTTTGCAGGCTTGGCTCAACACCAATCTTGTGCATTCTGAGCACAGGATGATTTTCAGTGTTCTGTTTCTGTCACTGATGGCTCAGTAAACCAGATCCCAAAACACTTTTCCAAAAGACTAAGTGACACTTTGGGTGTCCTAGGTAACCCACTTCCTAGCAATGTTTAGAAAATTAGATCAAATACATTAAATATCCTAAAAATGAAATGTCTCAGGGACCAAAAATGATGAATGATGAGTAGAGGACTAGGCTGAGCTGGATTCTGAAGTAGTTCATATTGTGATTTCTTCCATGTACTTTCTTTTGCCTTTCCTAACATGCCATCTTTCCTGACCACAATACTATCATTTCTTTGCAAAGAGCTTCTATTTATCTTGCAAACCTCAGTTCACTGGCAAGAAGATGAATCAACTCTACTGAAGATCAAAAGTTATTTTTGGAGTTCAGTTACTTCTCAATTGTCTTTTCAATTAAAAAATATCAGATCTCTATCATGTTCCAGGAACTGTTTTAGGCACTAGAGATACAATGAAACATAATGAAATATTGCTGATCCTCAAGGAGTTTGCATTCTATAGCCAAGAAATTATTTAGACATTGAAAATAAACACAAAATATAGGTTAAGTGGTTTGAAAGGGGGCACTAGCACTTAAAACTTTGGGATGGGCTCCTTTAGGAAGTTGTAAGCGGAAAATGGGATTATTTTTAAAAGGGTCAGACTGGATTATTTAAGAGTGTGGTTGTGAGGAATTTAATATTAATTCCAAAGAGATTTATTTACAATTTATTTACAAAATATAGAAAGAGTGAATTAAGAAAATCAGAGAGAGGTTAGGATAAGATATTTAGCTTATGCACTAATAAATTTACTTCTGGCCCCTGACTCAACCCAAGCAGCCAGAGTTAATACTTAGTCCTTGGCAAAGCTGAGGGCCTGGGGAAGTTTCTCTCAAGAGGTAAGTCTCTCCTGAGGCTAGTTTTTGTTTTTGTTTTTTCAGAAAATCCAGCAATTAAGAGTCAGTTTCTCACTGACCACGTGTCAGTTCAAAGGAAGAGATTTTAGAACAGCCTCACCAGGAACAGGGTCTAAGCTCTAGTCTCCACTTCCCAAAAATGAAGAACTGCCAGTAGAACCCCTTCAAGAAGTTGTAACTCCCTTTAAAGACACTTTATCTTGTGTCACTTCCTGTGCCTTCCCCTAAATTTACATCTAGCAATCACAGATGAATTCTTGCTTTAGGCCTGCCCAAGAGGCAGTCAGTCAATTCTGATTCTTCACCCATTATCACACATTATCACAGACCTCCCACTTGATGATTAAGTGTGATGTTTATCATTTTGGTGATTAGATCTAAAAATGGGCAGATCTCCATACTCAACTTTTAAGTAGAGTGTTTACACTTTTAGTGATTAAAATCTAAAAATAGGCAGGGTTTACAATTTTAATCTTCACAATCAGGGGAGAGTTATTTTTAATCTTCAAAAAGTAGAACTTGACTTGTGGAGATAATTATGTATTTCTAAAAGCACTGTGTACTAGGAAGTACTTTCCAAGTATAAGATGTCTGCCATGTGGAGAGAGCAAGAAGCAGGCCTGCACTGATGTCCTCCACTAAGAAGAGTAATGCACAATAAGCCAGGAGGACTTAGATAAATAGATAGGTAGATAGATAGAGAAAGATAGACAGACAGATAATTGAAAGAATGATGATTGATGAAAGACAGATGATAGATGATGATTGATAGATAAATACATAACAGGTAGATAAAAATGACAAAAGAGAATAATTAAATGCTTGCTATTAGGCATACAATGTGATAAGCACTGGGGACAGAAATACAAGATAACAGATGTCTTCCACTCTCAAGAGGTTTATATTCTAATGGAGGGAAAAGAAATATAAAGGGGAGGTGAAGAGCCAGAGGCTTTGGACAGTATCTGTCTGCAGGCAAGGCTGCTGTTGAGAAGGTAGAGCCAAGACAAGGCAATGAACATTTAATAGGCCCTTTCTATGTGCCCTACATTGAGATCAAAGATAGATGAGCATAGAAGCATACATTCTAATCTTGGAAAATGGAAAACTCATAAAAAGAAGCTCAAAAACTAAGAAATGGCTGAGAAAGAGGTCAGAGAGAGAAGTACTGATATGGAATCATGGTCTTGATGTCCAGAAAGGCTAAATCAGAACCAGGAAGTAAATGAAGGTTGTTGTATATATGCTTTTCCCCAGATTGTATGATTTGGGAGAAACCAACCAATTGGAAGAGGGGGGTGTATGTGAGAGATGTGACAGAGTAGAAAGACTGCAGAAGACAACTATTCCACAGTAAAAATGTCTCACACCTAGACTGAAGTACCAGGGTTAGATAGAGACATGGTAGAAAAGTTTAGAAATTTTGGAACAGAGCAAGAGGCAGAGCATTTTAGAGAGTGATTAGAGCTGGACGTCAAATGACTAGGGACCCTCATAAAATGGAGTGACTAGTCAAAGATTCACAAACCAAAAGAAAAGACACACAATGGAGTTATCTAGGACAAGGCTATAAAAGTGAAGTTGGGATCAAGTTATGATAGGCTTTAAAATATAGAGAAGTTTATATTTTTTCCTAGAATTAAGAAGGAGCCACTGGTTTTTCTTGAGTAAGGGAGTGACATGATTAGAACTCTGCTTTAAATATATCAATTTGTCAGTTGTGTGGAGAATAAATTGCAAAGAGGAGACACATGAAGATAGTGTCTAAGACCAATTAGGAGGCAATAGTCCATGTGAAAAGGCTATCCTAGATAATAATTATCCGCCACTTCTTAAGGATTTCCAGTTATAGATTCTCCATTTTTTTTCATTATACTCTACATAGCCACTACACTGTCCTATTTAAACTAACTGTAGCCTTTGATTACCTTGTGATTCACAGGTAGAAATTAGATACTTCACATTGAGAGTCTAGTAGTAATTGAAAGAATCAAGAGGACTTGCCAAAAGATAAAATCCTTCCTTCCTTTCTTCTTTTCTTCCTTCCTTCTGTTCTTCCTTCCTTCCTTCCATTCTTCCTTCCTTTCCTCCTTCCCTCCCTTCTTTTGTCCTTCTCTCTATTCCTTCCTGTATCTGAAATACTGAATTATATCCCTTATTTTATAGTGAGCAAACTGAGATTTAAATAAAGGTAAATACTTTCATGGCCCCATCATTTTACTTATGCCAAAGATAGGATTCAGACCTATATTACCCTGACTTCAGGATCTGCATTTTGTCCAATATGACATATTGCTTTACAATATGCAAAATAATCCCTTACATTTGTCCCCCTTTAGAATTTCCCAAGCATTTTCCCCACAAGTCATCTAAGATATAATAGGTAACATACATGTTAGTATCCTCATTCTTTTCCTTTTTTCATCTAGCTAGTATCTTTCCATAACTTCTGTAGGCATAGCTAAGAAAGTTTGTCAAATGCTTCACAAATCTTTAACTGTACTGTCTACTGAATTCCCTTATACTACTTGCACTGTGTAAATGGAAAATGAGGTTAGTCTGGTATAACCTGTCTTGATGATATGAAATAGACATTTAATGATCACAAATGTCTGGTTTAGATATCACCTATCATCCTTTAAAAACAGTCTAGAATTTTGCCAGGAAGCAATTAAGTTCACTGGCCTATGACTTTGTGAAATGGAATTCTTTATTCTATTTGTCTATTTTGAGTTAATCAATAACGAAACCCCTACTTAACAATTTGTTAGCCATTAAGTAAGAGAATTCACAAGTTACTTACTTAGCTCCACCCTTTTAACTCAGTCAGAAATTTGTGACTCCTTTGATAAGAGTTTATATCCTCAGAGGATGAGAGGTGGATCCCACAGACATTGCCCCCATGGGCAATGCTAGGCAATTTGGAAGCTGTGATTGGCCCCTGTGAAGAGGGGAAGGAATAGGAAGTGATAAGGGAAAATGACTATAAAAATTCTGGACATTTCTGTTCTCCTTTGGACTTCTCCTCAGGACTTCTGGCTTGGAGAGATTTCTGCCTTGGTGGCTCTACAAGGAGAATCTCTGCTCCCTAGAACTTTGGTGGAACACTCCCTTCAGTGTGAGTTCTGTGGAAAGACTCTTTTCCTTGGATCCTGTATCGGCTTGCTGGTGAGTGACTCGGACTTCCACATAGAGATTGGAACTTTGTCATAGAGTGAGATGAATTTCATCAGATCAGCACTTAGGGTAGGCTAGGAAACTCCTTACCTCTTTTCCTCTTACATTTCATACTTTAACACTTTCTCTTCATTATAAATAAAAGTTACTAACAGTTGTTTTTGTTTTTGTTTTTGCTGGCTTAGGAATAGTATTTTGAACTCGGTGACCACAACATTGAATTTATAACTCTCTTACTTAGTCAAAACCAAAATTTAATCCTTACAACTTGATGATCCTACTTTTTTCATTTTGAAAGTTAAGAAAACTTCTGGCCATACATAGGAAATAACCAGAAACCAAAATAGGATAAATATATTTAACTTAATGATGATTCAGCAATCACTCATCACAAAGCTGTTCTGGGAATTTTCAGACTCAATAAGGGGCCATTGTGTGCTATTCTATTAATCACTCATTAACTCCATGGACTTGAGGATATGGAAATAATATTATGTGGCTTGGTAGAAAGGGTATATTTTGTTCTGTTTAATCCAATTTTTCTCTTTTACAATTCAACTAATCAACATCTAATTGAATTTTTGAAGAGAAATCCAAAAAGGAATAAAGATCCCATTAAAAAATAAGTTCCAACTTATAATTTTTGATCATTTTAGTGAACTAGTAAAAGGATGAAAAAAAATTTTAAGTCATGACATTGTGATCACACATCTCTGGGACAGTGCATGAGTCCTTTAAAAATATCATTTTCAGCTCTTAATTTAAATGAATTTCCCTGTCCTGACACTCCTTGACTCACTTAAACTTACTGCTCTGTTTGGCAGTACTCTGTGAAGACAGCACATTTCATCAAGCCTAATTTTTTGACTCTGAGTACATCCTCTAATCTGGAATCTTTGAAGACATATTTTTAGGTTCAATCACAGGCCAAAAATGAATAGCATTATATCTTTAGGTAAGTACATACCAAAGACCATGTTAATAGTATTTTACCTGAACCCCCAATAACTGCATATTTGGCCTTCCTGGATCAATATGATTAAATAATTACTAATTTAATCTCACTTTCACAAGGTACCTCATCATTTTTGCATTCTTCTTTTCTTTAAACATATCTCTATATATTATATACATATTTATATATAATATTTTAAAGTGTGTTTTGGATTAGGGCAAGGAAAATAGTAGTTTAACTTGGCCAATTCTCTCTCTCTGAATTTGAAAATCCTTCATTGCTGTCTCATAATAGATTAGAAATGCTCCTATGTTATTCAAGTCATTATTAATAATATCTAAGCTTTGGTAGGTCCAGGTAGGTTGGAAAGACTTTATGTATGAGCTGAGGGAAGAATTGTGTATCAATCAAGGACAAGACAAGCTAAATTCAGAAATGTTTGTCATTCTAGAAGTAGCCACAGGAGGATGAATTGCTTTGGCCAAACTAACTCATGAGGGCAGTATAACAAGGAGCAGAAAGGTATTGATCCCTTCCAGGGGAGGGAGAATCAATAAGGAAGAGATGAATGATTTTGACAATATTTGAATTAAGATCTGATATAGAAAAGTCAACTGATGTTCTCCCAGTTTTGTCCATTAGTGGCCTAGTTAAGAGCTATGGCCTAGAATCTTCTTTATAGCTAGATAACTTCTTATTTGGGTTTCTTTAGTTAAAATTACTTATATTTTCATAAAGTATTTGATATAGTCTTTAATGCTATTTCTGTGTAAAATATAAAGAGGTATAAGATAGAAGAAAATAAAATTTGGTAAGCATGAAATGAGTTTAATAGTTTGAACCCAAAGAGATTTCAGGATAACTTGGAAGGAGTCCCCTGGTAGAAAACCATAGCACACTGTGCTATGACAAGTTGTGCTATGGACAAGATCCAGAGTTTTTAAAAAAATCTTTATAAATTAGAAAATTGGATTGAATCTAGTAAGATCACATTGTTAAGGATAAATATAGTCTTAGTTTCAAATATCAAATAAAATACTTAGTAAATAAAATATAGGTAAATTATGACTAGCTAGCACTTTGGGAAAGTTCTAGAGCTTTTAGTGTACTGTAAGGTCAATGTGAGTTAACCTTTTGAAAGCTGAGAAAGCTGAAACAATCTGTACTCGGTTATCTGTGTACTGGACATAACACTGGACATTACTCCACTTTACTTCTGAAGCTCCGCTTTATTTCAGTTCCACAAAAAGGGATGACTTTGTTCTGAGTACCCTTTCATGATTTACCACTAACTTTCAGATTTTTTATGGTGTCTTCCTCCATCACACTTCAAGTTCCTCAAGGGCAAGCAAAGACTTTATTTTTTCTTTATATCTCCAATGCTTGACACAGTAATTGGCACACAGTAGGCACTTAATAAACATTTATTCATTTGAATTAACAGGAAAAATATTAAGTAATTGAGATAGGAGATGACCAGAAGAGTCAATCACTACTGAGGAGTAACTAAGATCTAACGAGCAGCCAGAAAATACTATATGGAGTTAATGCACAAGTTCAAAGAAAATAGGTTTCAAACAAATTGCGAACATTTCTTCAACATTTATTAAAAACCAGCCATGTAATAGAAAACATACTAGGCCCAGAAGAAGATATTTCTTGCTCTCATGTGGTTTGAGTTCTACTGGGACAGTAATACACATTCAACCACACATATAGAAATCCACACATAAACACATAGAAGCACACATTTTATTGCTCATTTATGTATTACTCTCAATGTCTCTATGGATCATACAATGTCTGAACCATCCATGACATTTTCTTGGCAAAGTTTATGAAGTGATTTGCCATTTCATTTTCTAGGGGTTTAAGGCAAACAGAGATTAAGACCTGGGTTACACAGTTGGTATCTGAAGCCAAATTTGAAATCATGTCTGCCTATCCAGTTACATATTCCTATTCAGTATTAGAGAGAGAGAGAGAGAGAGAGAGAGAGAGAGAGAGAGAGAGAGAGAGAGAGAGAGAGAGAGAGAGAGAGAGAAAGAGAGAGAGAGAGAGAGAGAGAGAGAGAGAGAGAGAGAGAGAGAGAGAGAGAGAGAGAGAGAGAGAAAAAGAGAGAGAGAAAGAGAGAGAGAGAAAAAGAGAGAGAGAAAGAGAGAGAGAGAGAGAGAGAGAAAGAGAGAGAGAGAGAAAGAGAGAGAGAAAAAGAGAGAGAGAGAAAGAGAGAGAGAGAGAGAGAGAGAGAGAGAGAGAGAGAGAGAGAGAGAGAGATTAGTGTATTACTGCAATTAAAGGCTATAGAAGAAGGAAAAAAAAATCACTAATAACTAGAGGGGAATCACCTTAGTTAAGCTTTACAGGAAACCACAGATTCTAAGAGGTAGAGCAGGCAAGGGAGACAGCATCTTGGAAGGTACAGAGGTGTAATGCAGAATGTCAAAATTCAGGGAGAAGCTAGTAAGCTACACTGGCATAAATATGAAGTGAGAAGTGATATGAAATGTGGGAACAACTCTAGATTGGAGCCAGATAATAAGATGATTTTAAATTCCAAGCTAATGGGGTTGAAATTTATGATCAAATAAGTAGGGAGCCAGTTAAAATTTTTGAGTGAGGTAATGATTTACTCAAGTTTGTGTTTTAGGAGTAAGCTGTTAGTTATGTTTAGGATGAATTATAAAGGGAAAGGATGGGTAACAGAGGCAAACAGGTACATATTGCAGTATTATTAATGAGAGGTGATGAGGGTCTGAACTATATTCTGGTTACGTGAAGAGAAAGAGGGGACAGGTTAAAAGACATTCTGAAATGAGAAATGCAACAAATTCTTTGATGCATTGGGCAAATCAAAAAAGGAGTTGTAATAATGCTTTTAGGCAAAGCAAAAATTAAAATTCACAACATATGGAGAGAAATGAGGAAATTGTGTTATTAGTAAAGAAGCTATGGACAAAGAAACAGGATCACTATTAAATGGCATACTTATTTACTCACTGGCATATCTAAATTCTTAAAGGAAAAGAGGACTGAATCGCAAATATGTATATATATATACATATATATAAACATAATAATAATAAGATTCTTTGGTTTTCCTATCAGAGTTGTTCACATTTATAGGAATGATAGGTATAAAATTAATAATTATTAGAGAAAAAACACTAAAAGACTTATGGCACACCTAAATGATACCTTCCCCCAACCCATTGTATGTGCATGTGTGCCTGAGTGTGTGTGTATCTATTATAAAATACTATGAAAGAATTATGGAACAATTAAAATAGCTAGAGGCATATTTTGTGACACTGTCAGGGAAATGCCAATAAAATAAAAATGAAAATACTTCCGCAGTTTATTTACAGATATGATTCAACCCAAATTAAACTACCAATGAGGTACTTTATAGAGGTAGGTAAAAAATAACATTTATTTTGTGGAAAAAATATATAGAATAACAGGATAAATATTTTAAAAATGTAGAATTGGAGGAGTAATAGTACTTCCAGTCCTCAATTCATATTATAAAGGCATCTATCATTCATAATAATTTGGTATTTTAAAATATTTTTTTAAAGTTTGTAAATAGGTATTTGGTTATGTCAGGGAGTTTGTGGGAGTATCAACAATTCTTGAAGTCCCTTAGACAAAGTTTGGGAAGGAAAAAAAAAGAGACCATGAGGTAGATTCTGAACTTGGGAAAGCTGTGAGGATAGCTGGTAGATAACTGCATTGAGAACTTGTTGATAGGCAAATTGAAATAACCTAAGCCGAGAGGTTTTTAAATGATGTTAGGAGAGGGATAGCCTGCAAGTAGAAGGTGAGGAGCAAGGATTAAGTCGAGTCCTCTTAGTGCAGTATTAGGGGACACGAAAGAATTATTATCTGATACTCTTTATAGATAGGGAAGCTGTGTCTAGGGCTTTAGATGCCTGGAGAGAGCCAGGTTTCAGATTACAGATTTGAGCTGGGAAGACTTATTAGTTTATTGACTATAACTTATTCAGTGTAGAGAAGAAGAAACTGAGGCCCAGAGAGTTTAACTGAACTGTCCACATTTACACAGCTGGTAAGTGTTTTAGTAAACATTGAACCCCAGGTTTTCCTGAGTCTAAGCCCAGTGATCTTTCCAAAATACCATGTCTCAAAATGAGTTTGAGAAAAATATACCCAGAGCAAAATCATTCCAGGGCACAATGAAACATTGTTGTTCAAAAGAAAGGAGATTTGGAGTAAGAGGCACCTATGAAGTTTGCACAGGAATGAGAGATTAGGGAAAGGGAAAGGTAGCAGGAAATATTTTTTTCTGTTTTGTTATGTTTTTTTATTTTAACTGATGTGTACCTAAAATCACAGAGATTATGGGAGTAGGCGGTAAGTATTGATTAGTCATACTATTGTAGAATTATCAGCTGAATAAGAGAGAATGAAGAGTTAAATATCACATTTTGCTCATAAGCTTTGATGAGGAGGAGTATTGTGGTACCTTAATAATGACAGGAATGTTCCAGAAATACTTCTACTAGGTCTTTATCCCAAAGAGATTAAAGATAGGGAATAGGCACAAAATATTCATAGCAACTTTTTTTGTGGTGGCTGAGAACTGGAAACTGAAGGGATATCCATCAATTGGGTAATGGCCTAACAAGTTGTGGTAAATGCCTATAATGGAATACTATTATGCCATAAGAAATGAGAAATAAGATGATCTCACACACATACACACAAAGAAAGAGGAAATTCCTATATTAAATGATACAAAGCGATTTGAGCAGAACCAAAAAAAAAACATTGTATATAGTAACAATAATGTATGGTGACTAACTGTGAATGGCTTAAATTTTATCAACAAGGTAAGGATCTAGGACAACTCCAAGAAACTCTTGACAAACATGGAATACCTACCACCATAAAAGGAAAAGATGGAGTCCAAATGTAAATTGAAACATACCATTCTTTACTTTATTTCCACCATGAATTTTCTTCTAGTGACAGTAATATGAATCTTCTTTCACAATGTATTTTTTAATCATATATGTACAACCTATATCATATTATATATCTTCTGGAGAAAGGGGGAATGGGGGAGAGAGTGATAATGGATTACAAATTATCAAAAAATGAATATTGAAAGTATATATTGATATATAATCTGGAAAAAGGCAGTATCTATTATAAAATTTGTAATAAGATATTTATGAATAGGGAAAGATTTGGGAGGCAAATTGATGTATTCAGTTTTGGATCTGTCATCTTTAAAGTGTCCCTGGGATATTTAATTTGAAATGTCAAGTAAGTAGAGGTTCAAGACTATAGATCAGGGAAAAAAAAACATTAATGCTAGTTAAATATTTGAAACTGAACATCATCTATAAAGAAATGAAAATTCAATCCATGGAAGTTGATAATATCACCAACAAAAAGTATATAGAAGGAAAAGAGAAATGGTACCAGAAAAGAAAACCTTTGGGAACTTCAAACTTTAGAAGGCATAATCTGGATTAAGATCCAACAAAAGAGGTTTTGTTGTAGTGGTCATATAGATAGGAGATCCAGAAGAGAACAATGTTGCAAAAACTTGGAGAAGAAAGTATGGAGGTAAGGAAGATCATTGTGTCAAAGGTGAAGAGGGGCAAAAAAAAAGGAAGATAAAAAACACTTAATGGTACTGAAGAGATCATTGGTAAATTTCTTAAATTAAACTTATTTATTTATTGATTACATTAAAATACCTAGCTAACTCTTTCTCCCCTTCTCTCATTAGAGATAACATCATTCAACAAAATAATATTTTTATATAAAATGGTATCTTACTTATTTCTGTTTATTAGTTCTTTCTCTAGAGGTGCACATACAGACATTATTCTTCAAGCATTTATGTTGCTATGTTATCTCTAATATCTATTGGTTCTTCTTATTCACTCTCCATAATTTCATGTTGGTCTTTCTACATTTCTTCCAAAAATTAACCTGCTTGTCATTTCTTATGATACAGTAGTTTACCATCACAATCATATGCCACACTGATTTAGCCATTCCCCAATTGATGGACATTTCTTCAATTTCTAGTTCTTTGCCACACAGGGAGCTACTTTAAATATTTTAGAAAAATTGGTTCTTTTACTTTTTCCCTGGTCATCTTAGGAAATAAACCTAGTTGTGTTATCAGGTAGACACCATTTTGTAAATATTTGGGCCTAATACCAGATAGCTCTCCAACATGTTTGGACCAAGATGGAATAGGAACATATGGGAATGTAGAGGGGTGTACATTATCAAGAAGATCCACTTCTTCATTGAGATAGGGATGGAATAAGATCTAATATGAGGGAAAAAAAGCCATATGAAAGAAATGAGATGAGAGGAGATGAGAAATCTGTCAGTGAACGGTCTTAATTTTTTTAATGAAATATGAGACAATATTACAATTTTCAAATATTAAAGAGTAAGAATGGATAATTAATTGGGCTAGGAATTAACTAGAAGAAAAAGTGAACTGGAGCCTTCATGCAATACTTTTAATTACCTCTTCATTCTCCCTGAAACAAAGCCCCATCTTGTTAATATTAAGCCCTGATTGATATTAACATCAAAATTCTTACAATAATGCTTTGTATCTGAGAGCCACCAAATACCCCAATTTCAAAAAGATTAAGTTTGCAGATCACCCAAAAGAAAGTGAAAAGGTATACTGTGAATGAATGTAAGTGGCAAGATTTTACTTTTATATGTCAATATAAATGATATTATTAGATCTATATACTGGAAAATGAAGCAGAACAATCACATACCAAGGATAAGAGACTGCTGATTTAGAGATCATGCTTCATTCATAACCATGAAAAGTCAAGAAATTTAGAGGAAGAATTCTTATTACATTTGATGGAGCCTCTATAGATGATTTAGCAGAGCATATGGCCATGGATTTCACAGGATCATAAATCATGGATGTGCTGTTATCTATACTATTAGAAAAATTATTCACATTGATGATATCTTAGACTCATTGGAGTGTAGATATGAACATTCAAGAGAAAAATAAATGCTACATATACCCTTGCTAGAAACTATAACTAGCATACAGTTATAGAGAAGAAAGCTTACTGTTACTATGGATAATCCAAGAGGAAGCAATTTTGCAGGCAGAAAAATTCACATCTTATTCTCATTGTGATCTGATCCTATTAGAAGAAATTAGCCAAATATTATAAGTACTAGAACATTGGAAAGGTCTCTTCCAATCCTGGTGATCAGAGTGCTATTTTTTTAATACTTAGAGCAGAAGACTTTCTTTCATAATCATTACTTTATTCACTTACACAACTGAGCTACAATACAGATAACAGATAAGTTAAGGCATCCCTTCCTTTATCTTCTAGAACCTTTCTTCCCAAGTGACCAGTCACATAAGTTTTTAAATTTTCTTTTATATCATTTACCTTAGTGGAGAATTGTTTCAAGCCATGATATGAGGGTTCCAACTAGTATTTGTTTAATTGTGGATATTTGGAAGGACTTTGGAATGTATCATTTTGGGGGGCATAAAAGTCACTGATAAAAATTGTCTCCAGAGAGAGATAACCAAGCTTTTGTCTAAGAGTGTGCTTGTGGGACACTCTTGTCTATTTTTCCTGACTGTCATTCCCTGAGAGTAGACAGTAACCTCTCAATCATGCTCTCTCTCTGAGACTATAGCTCACTAATGAGTGAGAACCTGGAGACTTGTGTCTTTCAGCCATCTGGACTGAGAAAATGGATAGCTCCCCACTATCTCTTTGCTGCTTCCATGTTACAGATGTATTGATTTTTTTATTCTTTTAAGAATTTATATAAATATTATGTGATCACATGAGGAGGGAGAAGCACCTCTGAGTCTGAGAGTCTCTCATAGCCTCTTTGATTTTGTGAACTGATGTGGGATGTTTAGAATAAAAATAGAGACCTTTCCCAGACTGGAAGTCTCTCTCTCTCTCTCTCTCTCTCTCTCTCTCTGTCTCTCTCTCTCTCTCTCTCTCTCTCTCTGTCTCTCTCTCTCTCTCTCTCTCTCTCTCTCTGTCTCTCTGTCTCTCTCTCTCTCTCTCTCTCTCTCTCTCTCTCTCTCTGTCTCTTTCTCTCTCTCTCTCTCTCTCTCTCTCTCTCTCTTTCTCTCTCTCTCTGTCTCTGTCTCTGTCTCTCTCTCTATCTCTGTCTCTGTCTCTCTGTCTCTGTCTCTCTGTCTCTCTCTGTCTCTGTCTCTCTCTGTCTCTCTGTCTCTCTCTGTCTCTCTCTCCCTTTCTCCTAATCTTATACCTTTCTTTCATTTTCCTAATCTCATGTGAATGCCTTTATCCTTAAGAACTGCAAGTACCTTGCTTTCTTAGCACTTCTTAGTGTTATTCTCACTCCCTGATTCCCTTGCCTGACTTTGCCTCCAGCTTCATCCACAGTGGACTCAGAAGGGCAGCATACTGGAGACAAAGGTGACCATCAGTTGAAAGGGCAACATTAAAGAGCCAATTCAACTGAAATTTAGCACAGCAGGAAGATGTTATGTCTTTCCAGGTGCCTGTTAAAGGTTACCAGATCTGGCAGAAACACAGGATCTAAATATACCTTTACAATATCAATTTCATTTCATTGCAGGGTTGGGAGAGGATAAATTGCACCATAGTACTGTTTTCCAGTGAAAGGGAGTGTTAAAGAGGATGTGGATGAGACAGAAAGGTTAAGAGGGGCATAAAGGAAATCAGAAATGACATTTGGTTGTGGGTTCTAATTCACAGTGGCCCGGTAAAAGAATGTTTTTTTTTCTGTGAAAGAGACAGTAATGTGAAACCAAAGAGATCAAGATGCCAGAAAAGCACATGGTTTCTGTGTTGTTATGGGACATACTGTTGAGAGTTCATCATAGGAGAATATTATTGACAGTCTCCATTCTATCCTTTATTTGCTTAGAGTATAGATTAATATTTGCCTTGATGCTAATGGGAGAGAGGTAATGAATTCAAGCATCTTTGTCTTTGGTATTTTCACCTGAAATCAATGAAGAACCTAAAGGTAAACTAGATGAGGTACTCAAGGTTCAACAGTTTTGGAACTTCAACTTGAACATAGGGGTTCTGACTTTGAACTTCCTCTCTACCATTCTGTCTCCCTCACTTCTTTTTTCTTATCTTCATTTTTTTCTTGACATTTTACCCCCAATTTATTTATGGAGAACCTTCTGGCTTCCCAGGAAGTGTTTCCTAATGATTAAAAGTGGGAACACTGGAATGACACATTTTTGGTCATTTTGAGTTCCCTGCCATAGCGGGTCTTAAAATGGATATTTGTCAGTGATCTTGATTAGGTCATAGATCACAGATATAGAGACAGAAAGAAATGAGAGGTCATTTGACCTTTTGTCTCACTTTACAGTTGAAAAAAGCATGATAGATGAAATAAATGATTGGTTAATCAAAGGTCATTTCCAATTCTGAAATTCTATAGTGCCACTAAAATATTGATAGCTTGAATTTCTGGAAACTGTTAAGTAATAGGAGTTTAAAACTCCATCAAGAAAAATGGAAAATAGCCTAGTAGAAATTATAGTCTAATACCTTATAATATATTCCACAATATATTATACATTAGTTTTTTTTGTTGTTGTTCTTGTTATTTGGTCATGTCTAACACTTTGTGACCCCATTTGGGGTCATCTTAGCAAAGATACTGGAGTAATTTGCCATTTCCTTCTACATTTCACTGTTTAGCTGAATAAACTGAGGCACACTTGGTTAAGTAACTTGCCCAGAATCACATAGCTAATAAGTGACTGAGGTCAGATTTGAACTCAGGCAGATGGGTCTTTCTGACTCTAGGCCTAGTACTCTATCCATTGAGTCATTTAGCTGCAAGTGGATATATAAACTTAATATTAAAGATCATACTATACAAATCACCAGATAAGAAGATCACATACCTCTCATAACTATGGGTAGGAGATATATTCCTAAATGAACAAAAGATAGAAGCAATTAAAATTATAAAATAGAAAACTTTTATTATATGCAACTGAAAAGCTTCTGCACAGAGAAAATTAATGCACCTAAAACAGTGATGGTGGACCTTTTAGAGACCAAGTGACCAAACCACACCCTCACACTGCATGTGAGCTGACCCCTTACCCCAGAGAGGGGAGGGAGGAAGTGTTCCCATTGGGCTATTGGGCAGAGGGACCAGTGCTGTGAAAAAAATGTCTTCAGACATGCATGGAGAGGGGGAGGTGAGAAGCCTCCTCTGGAACACATGCCGTAGGTTCCATAACATGGATCTAAGAAATAGAAGGAAAGTGGTCAAAGTGGGAAAAAAATTGCCTTTCTAAATTCTATATTTTTATCTATATAATAATATAGTGAAACTAGATGACCACTATGGTTTCTTCCAACTCTGATTCCTCCAACCAGTTCTTATGCCATTATAAAACTGTAGAAAGATCTCTGGTCTGTGAGTCAAGTGATAAAGCTACTACTTCTAGACTTCTGACTTTATGATTCTTTAGACACAAGTTCCTTCCTCTATTACATGAACTAAGGGATAACTAGTGTTCCTTAGGGCTATAATTATGATATGTTCCTCTACTTTAGATAAGACAGAAATTTCAACATTAAGTAGATATATATGTCTGAATTCAAGATATGCCTATAAAGTAAAGAGACTGATTTTGTAGTGCCTTAAAATATAAAATTAAATTATAGTCATATAAATGGAGATAAGGTTCTAGCTTCTCTCCTGAAGAGAAAAGTTATAAATTCTATTCAGAATTCTAGGAGGGTGTATGAAGTGATTGGAAAATTCTTCTTTAGTAGTATTGGTTCAAGCTTCCATTCAAATGTTCTTTCCATGATGTATCATCAGAGGCTAGCTTCCCAGGCCCTTTTAACCAATTACTATCAGTTAAATTATACAAATTGTGTTGATTAAAGTTATAACCAGTGCAGAAATGCAAACATTTCCTCCCAACTTCATAGGGGACATTTTACTTTGTACCACTTTCATACCTGGAGAGTGAGTTCAGATTTAATGACATTTCTACATAGCATCAGCACTACCAAATTTATATTCAAATATGCCATATTAACAGGATCAGTATGTAATTTCAGTTTCCACTAGTCAATGTGCTAAAAGTTGTTTCTAACTCTTTGAGGCCTAGATGATTTAATGGTTGACTAAAAATCCAGAATGGATTTCATTCTATAGATATCCTGGTGATTTGCTCTCCTAATTTCTTAGTGTTCACAGTGTCCTAGCCATTTCTAATCTACTTCATCTCAAAGAGGAAATAAAAACCACCAACACAAAAAACTGAGGATCATGTTCACAGTCCATATGTTAGCCAAGCTCTGATGGGTAGACCTGGAGCCTATTCCCTTACATTATTTTCTTTCTCTTTTGAGTGCAACGAAGCAATTAGGATTCAAATGCAAAAAATGAATTGGTTCTGTCTGAATTTAACCAATCAAAAGCTGGAAGCAGGCTCTCTAGGTACTTAGACATGGAAGATTGTATTGGCTGAGCATGATGGTGCTTGATTATTGTTCCACTCCTCCCCCATTACATACATAATTAATCTGATTTACTATTTTTTCAATTAGAATTGAAGGTCCATAACGGTTCATTGAGAAACATAACTGGCCTGTGTAAAAATATAAATTTAGGCTTTTATGCTAATATGAAGTTCTAAAGTTATATTGTGGTCACTGATTTAAAAAAAATATTATAGCTTAAGTCAAAATGACTTTTAGCAGCTTTATTTACAAAGAGGTGGAAAGAGTGAAAGTAGAAAAATGTAGATAAAGAGACAGAAAGTAATGCCTAGCTACAAAAACCCTAAATCTAATCCTAATGTCTCCAGACTGCAAATGCAAATCCAAAAGTGACTCTCACCACTGTCCAAAGTTGTAAGGAGGAAGCAGAAATCTGAAGAGTCAGGAGATGCTGAAGAATCCTCTGAAAACTTTCAGTGCACATGAGTGGCAAGAATCTCACCAGAACTCATACTAAAGTGAGTGTACCACCAAAGCACCACAAGCAGAGAGGGTCTCCTCACCAAAAGAACCAAAGAAGGAATGACTTCTCTCACCACCCCAAGCCATTGCAGGGAAAAGGTCTCCTTCTCTAGTGTGGCTCACCAACTCAGAGAGAATGACTGAATTCTCAAGCTATCCTTTTAAAAGTAATTTTCTCAAAGTCATTTCCTGTTGCTTCCCCACTTTATGGGAACCAATCACAGGCTTTCATTTTGCCTAGCATTGACCAAGGGGGGGGGCAGTGACCTTTGGAGGCATAATTTTATTCTAGTAAGTGACTTGCAACTCTCTTACTTAGTGTCAAGTAGAGATACTTTAAGTTCTTAATTTGATTAGCTAAAAATAGTCAAGGGGAGAGTTAATCCTATCTTCATACCTGATTAGAGATAAAGAGGAGCTATAAACAAAGTAGTAGGTATTGTTACATGTTGGTAGTTAATGAAGATTACTTATCTTTTTTTTTTCTCTAATACATCAGCATAATGGCATTATTAAAATATATTCCATTAGAAAAGGGGAGGCCTAAAGGACAATATTTAAGAGAAGCAAGGAGAAAACTTGGTTTAAATTTGTTCTCTCAAGGTACTAAAAGAGAAAAGAGAGCTCACACAGGCTAGATTTACCCTTTATAGAACTTACATGGAAAAAGAATGACACAGATTGAAATGGAATGGAGGGGATTCAGTCTGAATTGGTAGAGAAAATACTCCATCAAAGTATGAAAGGAAAGATATTAATACAAGAAACTCATTTGCTCTGGTTTTCAATCAAAATTTCTCTAAGTCAGAAACAAACATATGCTAGTATGACAGTATAGACAAAATGTTAGATTTGTCAGAAAAACTTGGAGGCAAATCTGTCCACTGACACTTCACAGCAGTGTTATCATTGATAAAAGACTTTTTTTCTCTTTCTCAGTTTCCTCATCTGTAAAATGGGGATAATAAAAATAATAGTAATAATTATATTATTTACTTAGAGTAACTAAGGATTGTTACAAAGATCCAATGAGAATTCGAAAAGCTATATGACGAAGTGAAGTTATTTAAAGTGTTGTATAAATATAAACTACGATAATTTCCTTAGAAACTTGTCCTCTCAAGTATAGTATTCTCTTTCAGTATATAGCAGTATAGTATGATGGAAGAAACACTGGCCAAAGAGTCAAATCTTCATTCTGATCCCATTGAGGCCACTATGTGTCTATGAGAAAATTATTTTGATCTCTCTAGACTGTGTTTTTAAAGTAAGAGGAAGAGCATAGACCATTAGATCTTTAGAGAAGATGCCAGAGACCATTCCAACACAATATAACAGATGATAAAACTGAGGATTAAGGAATTAAGGATTAAGTGGTTTATCTAAAATCACACAAACAACATACATAAGAATTAGAGTTTGAACCTAGGTCTGCTGATTATTCTTTCCAGTGTCCCATACTGTCTTTTCTTTGTTCCCTACTTTTGCTCATTTTCTCCTTTTCACAGATGAGCCCTCTGGGTTCTTCCAATGCTACATAATATCATGATTTGTCAACTAATTTTTGTGCCTCTTGGCTTCTGTTTCTCTAACATAGAATTCAAAATTTTATTGTTTGTATTAAACACAAAGGGATAAGTTCTATTTCTACATATAATAAAAAAAAAACAACTCCATGCTTGAAATGGCTTATATTCAGCATGTATGATGAAATAAAGTCTGATACAAGAGCTCACTGACATAGTTATCTGTTCTTAGTATTAAAGGGAAGGCACTCAGAAAAGCAGTCCTACTTTAGGGATAAGACTTTACTTAACAAGGAATGATTTCACACATGATCACCTTTTGTCCTCTAGGAAACATTAAAACAACATTGAACCATATTTTCACAAAGTAGTAAAAGGGCTTCCCATCAGACATGATGTACTACTATGGAAAGTGTGAAAGGAAGAAGGAAGCTGCAGTCAGAGATTTCATTGTTGGCCATCAATGAAAGAACACTGCCATTTAGTTACCTCATTAAATTTCAAGGCAAAGGATTGTGTTAAGCACACAGAAGATACTCTATAAACACTAAATAATAATTTTAAAAATATTCTTTGGAATTGAAGGATACTATCTATAAAATGTTTCTTAAATCAATAGCCTATAATTATCTTTCTTTCATTTACTTCTGATTTCAGAGGAAAACTATACGTAGGTGATGTGGTTGGTTATAAAACTGACCTAAAAACTTTATGGACTTTTTTCCCTGGAAGGCAGAATCAGGAGTTTTAGTAAGTGATGTGTACAAGTGTGCACAAAGTCTACACTATTAGTTGGTTGCTTGGATTTGTCTAGCACAGATCTTGGAATTAATATAATTTCCAGGCACTATTATGATCTATTGAAGATGAGATCTTCCTTATCACTATATGTGACTATATAAAAGTAAATTAAAGTCAATGTCCCATGTACCAGAACTAGAAAAACAAAAGGTCTTAAGTAAGTTCATTAAAAATATGTTAGGAAAAAGTGTTCCTCTACCAACCCATTTCTCTTGAACCCATGTCAAAAGAGAATAATGCATAAATACAGTTGCATGACAAGTAAAAGACTTTTGGAACCCTTGTGACCTACAATTATTGTCTCCTTTATAGTGATTTCTGATTTGCTCGATCAACTTTGAATGACCATTGTAAGGAAGCTGCATGACTATATGATAGTAAGACCAAATAATGATCTTTGAGAATGTGAAGGACTGTCACATGGAGAAGGGATTAGATCTGTTCTATTTAGGTCTAAAGGTCTCAAATTGGGAACAATGAAAGGAATTGTGAAGGAAGCAAATTTAGGCTTGATATCTGGAAAAATTCCCTAGTAATCAGAGATGTCCTGAAAGTAGAATGGGCTAGTTTAAGAGACTTTGGGTTTAAAAGTTGAGATTAGGTGAGCCCTTGTCAGTGACATTATAATGAAGATACCTTTTTGCATTTGGGTCAGATTAACTGGCCACTGATATCCTTTGAACAATCAAACTCTGTATGCTGGGGTCACAGGATTTTTTAGGGGTGCTAGTACAGAGATTACCTGTTTTGATAAATTTTATTCCCACAGTTGAGACACATACCCCTCAAACATAAAGTGGACCTTCATTTATGTATTAATACATACCTAAATTAAGAACAACTGAAAGCTATATATAGCACTATGTACCAAGCAATATACTAAGTGCTTTGTAATTATTATCTTATTATATCTTCACAATTATCCTGGCAGGTAGATACTATTATCACCATTTTACAGATAGAATGGGGGGGTATCTGAGGACGTAACCAAAATCTTTGATTTAAAAGTCCCTGCTGTTTATAATACCATTTATTCACTCTGCCTTTTAGATTAAGTGGAAATTTCATCACCATCTCAACAAGTGGTTATTGTACTTAAAGTCCGTCAGAATTCATAGTTAATCTATCCAAAATAATCTAGAAGTTATATGATACAGTGGCTAGAGTATAGGACTTTGGGTGAAGAAAACTTGAGTTCAAATTCTGCACAAGACACTCCTTAACTATATGACCTTAGGAAAATCACTTAATTTCTCTGTATCCCAGTTTCATCATCTGTAAAATGAGGATAATAATAGTACCTACCTTGTAGAATTGTTATGAACATCAATGAGTTAATATTGATAAAATACTTTTCATAACTTTAAACACTATATAAAGTGTATTATCATTATCTCACTTCTCTTTGAGCACTCTCTTTTCTTGCTAAGTTGTCCTACTAGTTCCTTATATACAATGTGCCAACTACTACCCTTTTCCCATTGTGCAGACTGCCCCTTATTCTGGGAAAGTTTTCACCATCCTTATCTGTATCACAGGAACTCACATAGTCCCTAATTTTCTCCAATTAATAACCATCAAAGATTTATTAAACATCTAGTAGGTGTTATGAACTACAGCGATCACTGAGTTACAAAGACAAGATTGAAACATTCCTTGCCTTTAAGAAACTTAATTTCTAAAGGTAGAAACAACACACACATATCTATCTATCTATCTATCTATCTATCTATCTATCTATCTATCTATCTATCTATCCATCCATCTCTCTCCATCATCTATCCATCTCTCTATCCATGTATCTATCTATCCATTCATTCATTCTTCTATCCATCTATTTATCTATCTATCTATCTATCTATCTATCTATCTATCTATCTATCTATCTATCTATCTATCTATCTACCCATCCATCTCTCTCTCCAACCATCTCTCCATCTCTTTATCCATGTATCTATGTATCCATCTATCTTTGTTGTTATTTAGTTGTTTCAGTCATGTCCAACTCTTTATGACTGCATTTGGAGTTTTGTTGGCAATGATAATGCAGTGGTTTGCCATTTCCTCAGCTCATTTTACATATGAGGAAACTGAGGCAAATAGTGTTAACAAAACAGAATCCTATAGCTAGTAAAGCATTTGAAGCCAACTTTGAACTGAGGAAGATGAGTCTTTCTGATTCAAGATCTGGCACCAACCAGCTGCAATACACACCCTAATACATATATAGATGCACATATAGATACTCACATATATACATACATACACACATACACAAATGCCCACATGTGTATATATGTACACACATATATCCATGTACATATTTATATGTAAAGAACATATGCAAAATGAATAAAAGATAGATTTGAGAATCAGGGCACTGTTAGCATCTGAGAGAATGAGGAAAGACAAAGCAGAATGTGGCAAATGAACAGAGTCTTAAAGCAAACCAGAAATTCTAAGAGGGAATGCATTTTCAGCATGATGGGAGGTCAGTTCAAAACAATTTCAATGGACTATTGTATATTCAGAAGCATAGTAAGTGGGCCAAGATGGCTGGAAAGTAATGTCCTTGGAAGTTAGTAATGTGTAACCAGACAAGGACATGTAGAAACAGTCCAGTTTGTTAAGAGCCTTATGGGTTAAAAGGAGGCATTTGTATTTTAATTCATTGGAATTTATTGAGTAGGGGATTCACATGATTGCCATTTAAGGTAAATTGTTCTGGCACCAGTATGGAGGGTAGATTGAAGTGGGGGTTCACTAAGGCAGGGAGACAAAGTAGAAAGCCATTTCAATAATACAGAGGAGAGATTATGAGGCCCTGAATTAAGGTGTTAAGTATGTGAATGGAAAGAATGTATAAGATGAGAAAATAGTGTGGAGGTATAAATGGCATCATTTGAGGGCTGATCAGGATATAGGATAAGAAAGAGTGAGTAGTCAAAGATAACAGAACAATTATAAACTTTAGAGGTTGGAAGAATAGTGTTACCTTCAGTAGAAGTAGAAACATTGGACAAATCGTGGTGTTAGAGACTAGTCAATAAGCATTTATTAAGTATTTATTATTTGTTAGGCATTGTGCTAAAAACTGGGGATATAGAGAAAGGCAAAAAACAGTTCCCTCAAGAGACTCACATCATTCTAATGAAGAAACAGCATGCAAGTAAATATATATAATCAAGCTATATAAAGAAAATACAGGAAGAAATAATAGGAAATAATAAATAGACTTAGAGCATTAGAATTAAGATAGATGAGGAAAGCCTTCCAATATAAGGTGGGATTTTAACTGTGATTTGAAGGAGGTAAATATGATGAATTCTAATTTGGATACACTGATGTCGAGATAACTTTGAAATACCCAAAATTATGCAATAGGTCACAGGTGATATTATTTAACCTCCAGGGATAGCCTGGGCCTGGATTTTTAAATATGTGAATCATCAGACTAGAGGTGATAATTAAATTCTTGTGACAGCAATATTTACTTCTAGTGCTATATCTCAAAGAAATCTTTTTATGGTGGCAAAGAACTGGAAAATAAAGGGATGTCAATCAAATGGAGAATCATTGACCAAGTCATGATATATGATTGTAATAGAATAAATTGTGCTTTAAGAAATGTCAAACAAGATGATCAGAATGAAAAATAAAACTCGAAAGATTTATATGAAGTAATTCAAAATGGAATGAGCAAAATCAAGATGTTATATATAGTAATAAAAAGAATGTATGATAATCAACTGTGTATGACAATTATTATCAACAATGCAAGGATCCAGGACAACTCTAAGGGATTCTGATAAAAATGATTATCCATCACCATAGAGAGAACTGAAAGTGTTTCAATGCAGATTGAAGTATCCATTCTTCATTTATTATTTACTTCCTCCACAATATGTGTCTTTTTCACACCATGATGATCATAGAAATAGGTATCATATTATCTGCCTTCTTGGGGAGGAGAGAGGGGAGAAAGGGAGGAAGAGAGAGAGAACATGGATTTGAAAATGTCAGAAAGTGATTATTAAAATTGTATTCACATGTAATCAGGAAAAAATTTAAAAGATAATTAAAACCTTGGTTGGGTAAAAGATCACGAGAAGCAGAATATAAAAAGAAAAAGACTTAAAACATAACCTTGGGGGACTGTCCATAACTTAGGAGCCTGACCTGTATAATGAATAAGTGAAAGATACTGAAAAAGAGAAGCTAGACTCACAGAAATGTGACTAAGAAAGAGTGATAATGTGAAATTCCAGAGAAAAGGAAGTATTGAGATGATGGTAGTCCAATGTTTTAAGTCATTAAGGCTGAGAAGAATGAGGATTTAAAAAACAGCATCATATTTAGCAACAAGTAATATTTGCCAACTTTGAAGAAGCAATTTAAAAGCAATAATTTCAGAAGCCAGAATAAAAGTGATTGAAGAGTATACAAGAGACAAAGTGGTGGCAACAAGTGTACATAGCTTTTCTGAGGAATTTGGTTGAAAAAAGTAGGAGAAAAAGAAAGATAGTTTAAGATCCTTTTGAAGAATTTTTTTTTAAACTATGAGGGAGATTTGCTAAAGTTTAAATAAAGTAGAAGAGGAACCAGTAGATAGTTATGAAAGAGTATGGGGAGGGGGAGAAAAGAACCTATTCTGATCCTGGGAGGAGGAGGAACACACTCAGACTTAGTAAGCATGATTGGGATGATTAATATTCAAAGGATATTAACAAAGAGAATGAGACTGGAGGAAGAGCATTTAGAAAGGCCATTGACACAAAAACCCAAAGAGACTACACAGGTGGTGATCAATGTCAAATGATAGACTTAAAAGAGGTGCTACCTCCTAAAAGAAGTTTTAATCAAAACCGCAGGTTTTAGTGCTTTATCCAACCCTAAAATTATTTTGCAATAACTGTGTACATATTTTACGTAAATGCACACGTATGTTGTTACATTTGATCTGAATATAAACCTTTTGGGTATAGGAAGTATTTTATTTTTGTCTTTATATCCCTAGAACAGAACTTTACAAATTGACTGGCATATAAAAGACATTCAATAAATGTTTGATAAATTAAATCGAGTTCTATCTTTGCTTGAAAACACTAGTAATGATGATCTGCTAGCTTGAATTGTTGGGAAGCTTTTTTTTTAACCCTTATCTTCTGTCTTAAAATCAATACTGTGTATTGGTTCCAAGGCAAGAAATAGTAAGACCTAGGCAATGAGGGTTAAGTCACTTGCCCAGGATCACACAGCTAGGAAATGTCCGAGGCCAATTTGATCCCAGGACCTCTTGCCTCCAAATGTGGCTTCCTTTTCACTGAGTGACCTAACTCTCCCCTGGAAATGCTCATTACTCTTAGTTTCTGCCTATCATCTTGCTTGATTGCTCTGTCCCAGGCCCTGATCAGTCCTTGCTTGCCAGAAATTTGTGTTCCTTGGAACACTGCTGGCTTCCATTTTCTCTGTTTAAGTCATAAATCACAGAATCCCAGAATTTTAGCACCAGAGGGGGCCATATATCATTGGCCACCTAATGCAACTATAAAATGAAAGGAAGCATCATTATCACATATCAAATAAATATTCATCAAATTTCTGTTTGAAGACATCCATGGAGGAGGAACTTGCCATCTTCTAAAGCAGTCAGACTATTCACTTCTGTTAGTCCTGGTTCTAGTGTTTGGGGTCAGATTGAACAAGTCTGAACTATAAAGAGAGACATAATTCCTTCTCCTTACCTTTGAACCTTAGCCCTGCTTTCCCTCTTCTGATGACTTGACCACAGTTATCCTCCACCCCAGAAAAATCATCTTAAGCAGTCCCAGATGAACATGCTATCATGCCAGCCACCTGATGCAGGAAGAGCACAGCATATTGAGGGAGGTAAAAGGACTTCACCTTAGCTGTATCCCTTGTACTTTGAAATGTACCCTTTCTTTTACAAGGAAGAAGAATCCATAGAATTATTAAGTACATCATTTGTGTAGTCATGCCTTTTAACCTTATCTATACTAGTCTAATTCGAATATTCGTTATGTATTAGGATGGCCAGGAGGTTAACATTCCCAAAGGACTACAATGAGTAGCCAACAATTGAATTAGTCCAAGGATATAAAGCTGATGGACTTGACCTGTCACAGGGCCTGAGTAGGCTTCACTTCAACTTCTCTCAGTGCATTACCAACTTTCAGTGGAGAAGATGTGCTTAGAAAAAAGGACAATAATAAAACCAGTAAGAAAAATAAAGGTTTGACAGCAAGAAGGGATAAAACAACATAAACTAAAATGGTCTTTATTCTCAATGTGTATGTATGGAAAAGCTCATTTTCCTTATGGCACAATGCTATTGAAATCTTTTATCAGAGAATTACTGAGAGTAGAAAGAAAGGATGATGTAGAGAGAAGTTGGATAGAATGATGATAGCATACATCATAGGCAAAGAAAGTTTAGAGATGAATTATAAGATTTATCTCAAGATTTGTAAGGGATTACTCTTCTGTTTGCTGTTGCTTCCTTGGGCTTGCTGTAAAAAAAAAAAGTACAACCAAAGGTGGCATGAGGATGACCAATAAAGCCTTATATTCCCTTCTGAGCTGAACAATCTGTTTTTGTCTCCATAGCTATGGCAATCTCAGCCACGGACAGGTACTGTTACTACTGTTGTTCATTTTCAAAGTGGCTAATACAAATATAAACAAAATAAACTCTAGGTCATTTGTTATGGTGGGAGATGATAAAGAAATATCTGAGAGGAGAAGGAGAAAGAGGAGAAGGAGGAGGAAAAGAAGGAGGAAGAGGAGGAGAAGGAGAATGAAAAGGAGGAGGAGGAAGAGGAGAAAAGGATAACTTCTTCTAGGACAGAGAATGAACTGAGTATCATAGGATGGATGATATCTTGATTTGTGCATGAATTGATTTTAATTGAGGAAGAATTACACAGTTATCAGAATCACTCTCCCATTCAGAGTCATCCAAGTTCAGTGGCAAGACAAAAGTCAGGATGAGTGCTCATGGACTAGGATGAAGTGATGACCTTGGCATCTTCAATGTCTGAGCTCTAAGCCCTAAACTCCCCATAGTCCCTGTTTAAGATGTCTTCCTGAACATTGGAACAAATTGTTCTCATCCTGTTCCACTGGGGTGAAGAATGTACATGCTTGAGGTAGATATTCCCCTAACTCATCAATGAGTTTGTGGCTCATCATTTACTCTCAACGTGGTTTAGCTCATCTTCCCAGATAGTTTTCCCCAAAGTGTGGCTGCTATGCATGCTACAAGTTCTTGAAACCACAGGTAAGAGTTGAGTGCCAGGGGAACATCAAAGTTAGATGAGCAGTCCCCAAAAGTTGCATAAGCAAGCCCTCACAACAAATTTTCTAGAGTTCCTTGAACACCTATGTGTTTGATACAAGAGTATCTAGGTGGCAGTGTGGATAGAGTGCTGGGCTGGAAATCATCTTCCTGGGTTCAAATCTGACCTCATATACTTTTTAGCTGTGTAACCCTGGACAAATCAGTTAACTATGTTTGCCTCAGTTTTGTCATCTATAAAATCAACTGGAGAAGGGAATAGCAAACCACTCCAAAATCTTTGCCAAGAAAACTCCACATTACAGGTAAGTTATTTTTCACAAGTCATAACTCTGTGGTCCAACAGTCATTACCATATATGTGCCAGATGACATGTATGTGTACATATTTTAATTACTGCTGATGGAATTCAGTATTATAAAATGGGTCAGGTTGCACAGTGTGATAGAACAAACACTAATCAGTATTCCTCCTCCTTCTCCTTTTCTTTCTCCTTTTCATCCTCATTTTTTTCTTCTTCCTTCTCCTCTTCTTCTCCTCCCAGACATTTCTTTATCTTCCCCCACCATAACAAATGACCTAGTGTTTATTTTGAATATATTTGTATGGGACCCCATGGTATAGTGGATACTGAATTTGTCTTCCTCTGATAAACACTGGTGGTATCATCTTTGACAAGGCAAGACATTTAATTTCTCAGTGCCCTGAGATAATTCCCTGTAACTCCAAGTTCCAGAGAAGGAACTGCTTTCCATTTATAAAAGATGTTTCCTTATCAAGAGTTCACTTTAGGAGTAACTAGGTGGTATTTTGGATAGAGCACCAGGCCAGGATTCAGGAGAACTTGGGTTCAAATCTGGCCTTTGACATTTCCTATTTGTCTGACACTAGGTAAGTCACTTAACCACAATTTTCTAGCCCTTGCTGATCTTTTGTCTTAGAACTGATGCTCAGACAGAAGGTCTTAGTTTATTAATAAAAAAAGTTCTCTAAAACAATGCAATGACATATTTATTTATTACCATATTTTATATCTAATTACATATCTCCATACTGTCTAACCTGATATAATGTATAATCCTTAAGGGAAAAGCCTGTTCAATTGCTGTCTTTGTACCCCAACATTTTCAATAGTATCTAGCATAAAGTAGGCACTTGATAAATGGCTTTAAAAATTGATTGGTGAATTTTTTCTTCAAGTTAAAAGTGGCAGAAGGGGAAGAGAAAATGGATTTATATAGCATCTACTATGTACCAGGCATTGTGCTAAGCTCTTTTAAAAAATGTTATCTCATTTGATCATCATAATAATCCTGAAAAGTAGATGCTTTATTATCTTCATTTTACAGTGGAATAAATTGGTGCAGAGTTTAAATGACTTGCCCAAAGTCACACAGCTGGTAATAACTAAGGGCATATTTGAACTCAGATTGTCCTGATTCCAGGCTCAGCCAGCACTCTATCCACTATATCATAAGCTATGTCTGAAGCTTAAAAGTCAAAGTATGACCACTTATATGATTTAGGTGTGAGGATGAAAGGAGAATCAAAGATAATGTCAAAGTAATGAACCTAGGAGACTGGAAAAATAATGATGTTTCCAAAAGAAATAATTATCATGATCTGACCTTGTTACAAGTTAAACTCTTTCTAGCTTTGGAATGATGCCATATCTCCTTTCTAAGCCCTATTTTACTCATCTGAAAAATGGACACCTCTTCTCCAGCTGGGCTTTCTAGTTGTGAAGTAGGTATTCTATAATTTTAAAGTGCTATATGGATGGGATGTATGATTATTTAGTTCTCATATCAGTTATTCCTAACCCTTTTTTACCTCACTTGAGGTTGTCTTGGGAAAGATACTGGAGGGGTTTGGCATTTCCTCCTCCAGCTCATTTTACAGATGAGGAAACTAAGGCAAACAGGGTTAATTAAGTGGCATGCTCAGGATCACAGAGCTAATAAGCATCATCTGAGGCTGAATTTGAACTCATATCCTCCTGACTCTCAGTTCTTTATCCACTATGCCACCTAGCTACCCCTAGCTCACCTGTTTATCTTATGCTGGGCACAGGTGTCAGATTAATTGGCATCACATCTGCTCTGAAATGTTAAGAATTTATTTCCTCATGTCTTCCTGACTGGCAGAGATTTAACCTTGAATTACTAGAGAGTTTGTGCTGAATCTGAACCATAACTACTGGGCATCTCTTGCTTCTCCAGATACTTACCGACTTTTCCAAGCTATTTCCTTCTTATATTCTTATTCCCTCTAGCCCTTTAAACCTGATCATTTTAATGTTGTCTTCCACATAGGGCACAATATCATAGGCACTAGAAGTATTCATGGGTCTTCCTGAGTGTTACTCATGAAGAAACATCGCATAATTGAGGTAGCCAAAGGTGCTGTGGAAAGCATAGGGATCAGAATCAGCCACACTTCACCACATGCCCAATGTCTCTTGTCAGAAGGTAAGGAAGGCAATTGCCTCTATGACTTGTGTCATTGCCTCTGCAGAATCCTGTTCAGGTGGGGAAGGTGAGCTCTGCTGAAGCCAGTTATGCTTAATGAAGTGCAGGAGGCTAATTCAATTGTTAGAGTTTGCTGATTATAACGTCATCGTGGTCCTTTTCTTTTCATTCATTGCTCATTTGCAGAAACACTTTGGTTTATATATACACAAGTGGTTATATAGTTAAAACTTGCAGATCCATTAGCTGAAGGGGAACAAAATTTTATTGAGCAATGGTGAGAAATACCATATACACACTCAGGCAGGAAAAGATTCAGATATAAATGGGAACTCTAAGTTATAGATGATAAAGGATAGAACTGAGGGCCATTAGCTCAAATCATTCTTCACACTTCAGACATTTAACACTTTTCATCCATTTTTGCTATATGGGAGCTCTGCAATAGAGAAAATAAAATTTTTTTTCATGCCCTACTGACACTAAAGTACTCTCTCTTCCCTCAAATGTGTCCTAAACACTTTTGCCAGACATCTTCATTAATGTATGTCTAGTCATTCTCATTTCTTTGTTCAAACCCCTTCAAAGATGTCTTATTGTCTACTAAGTATGAATTTGTTGGTCTAGCATTAAAGGCTCTACACAATCTAACACCTGTCTACTTTTCCAGCTCTATCTTGTGTTATTGTTTGTCCTTCCTTTTTGAAGAGGACCAGTGACATCAGATGATGAATGACATCACAGGGTATTTTCATTAATTGCATGTAAATTGGATTTAAGAAAGGTAGGGTTGCACAAAATTGTCAGCCTCTCTCTCTTCCATAGCCATCAAAGTCCAGTAGAAAGACAATAGTCAGGACAACTTGTAATGCCAGGGATGCAGTAGATGACTGGCATTTTTGATATCAGACTAGTTTCCAAATCCTCTGCAGTGATTGCTTTAAGTGCCTTCATGGCCATTGAAAGAAATTGTTCTCATCTTTCCTTTCTACTGGGAACATCTTCACATTCTTGGAATAGACATCCCCCTGAAAAGGGCTCAGAAAGCACTCATACCAGAGGTTTTTGTCCTCCTTTCATACCCCATAAATCTCTCCATACTATTGCCATATATATTCAATATGCTCAAGCCAAAGTGGACAGTACATTTCCCATGACTTTCTAAGGCAGTGCCCTGATTCACATTGCTTTCCATGCTGAGGGCATCTTTCAGACACTGTCTCCTGACATATCCTCTGGTCTTTATCCAGGAAGGGACCTTGTTCCCTTGTAGTGATCACCATTGTTTGAAACTGTGACCAGGCCACTCATTCTCCTGTAGCCTCAATTCTTAGTGCTTCCTTCCACCTTATAATTGGGATCAAGGTCCCTACTCCCCAGGAATCAACCAAAAGAACTCTTCTTCAGCCTAGAACAATAACCTGGGCTTCTAATCCTCTGTAGCCACAACCACTATTGCTCCTTTTGGCCCTGGGCCTTTGAAACATAACCTTCATGTGGTAATTGCACAGAATCCTGAACCCTGAACCCTGAACCACCAAATGGTCCCTTCAATCTCCTGATCAGTTGTCTTCCCTCTCCCCTCCCCCAATGTCCTTGGGCTGAAAGCTTTTAAAGCCATTATTATGATCACTGCAGTTATCTCTAAGCCAAGCTATTGGGCTCATGGTTGTAGCCTGATCCTCTACTGTGCAATGTGTTGTTTTCCAGGTTCTATCAGCCATATCTCGATCCCATGTGATAAACCTTCCAAGAACCCCCTAAGTTATCATGTATAAGAAAATTGTTTCACCTTTTCTATTGGTTCTGCCCCCATAGGACTAAACAAGGTCTTATTTTAGAATTATTGGGAGAGTTCTGCTGAGTTCTTAAGTATTCCACCATCTTGGCAGTTATCATCTTGTCATATCCTTAAAGGAATCCTGCATAATTATAATGTATAAGAAGTAATGTATAAGAAGAAAGTCTTTAAGCTTATGTTTGCTCTGCCAAATCAAAAGCTATATATATTCATAGAATCATAAGATTATAAATTTAGTTTAGAAGATATACCATCTATTCTAAATCTCAAATTGTACAGATAGAAACTGAGGTCCAAGAATGTTAAAAAACTTGCCTAGAATCACATATGTAGTAGGCAGAAGGGCTAGGACAAGCATGATATGACCCTTATGAATAAGGAAACATAAATAAGAACTAGAAAAAGTAATGTCAAAAATGTGTGACTAATAAGATGGGCTAGATGTGGTTAGAATGGAGGTTAATAGAGAAAAATTCAGGATAATTCATGATCTGTTTCAGAATAATTTGGGGAAGAGCCCCTGCCCATTGTATCACAAAGTTCTGGGTAGTCCTGGCCAAAAGCCACAGAAGATGTGTTTTCTTCTATATCATTGTAAAAACTATTATTTTTATTATTTTGGATTATAACTATCATGGTTGGTTTTATATACTTCAATAAACTGAATTTCATGAAGGTAGGGACAGTGACTGAACTTTAGAGCATGGCATAGTGCTTTATACTCTGGGAGAAATAATGATTGTTTAGTTGAAATGTAATTGTGTCCCCTTATGTATCTAATTTCTTTCTAAATTTAATGTTTGATACTTCTAAGTATTATTGTCATTTCCTATTGTCCCTTAATGTTCACAATAGAATGCTTGCTTCTTTTCCAAACCATTTCCTTCTATCTTTGTATAAGTGGAAATATAGAACCCCAAGAATATGTTCCGCAGAATACCTTTTTCGTCCCCCAGCATCCCTTTCCCTGAGTCCTCACGTTTGCATTGTTATATTAATGGTTTATAACTTTCTGGGACTCCTCCCTCTCTTCTTTCTTGAGATTGTGGTCAAGTTAGGCAGGTTTTACTCTAGCTTTTTATTTCAAGTTGTTATTAATAAATCTCATGAATATAATACTTGACTTATTATGTATTAATTTTAAGTCCCATAATCTTAGAATCAATATTAAAATCAGTTAAAAGGCAGAAGAGCAGTAAGGGCTAGGCAATAGGTGTTAAGTGACTTTCCCAGGGTCACACAACTGAGAAGTGTTTGAGGCAAGATTTGAACCAGTATGTGCCTTCTTTAGGCCTGGTTCTCTATCCCCTGAGCCAATTAGCTGCTATAGTATGCTTGCTTTTAAAAATATATTTCATTAGCAAAACAAACAAATTGAATATGTCCCACAACTATGCTTCATTCTTCTGTATAGTCCACTCATTCTCTGCCTAGAGGAAGAAAATACAATTTAGCATTAATCCTATCAGGTCAAGATTGGTTACTGCATTGATAGATGCAATCTTAGCCTTCTTGATTCTTCTTTCTCCTTTACTCCCATTGCCATTCATTTGTCACATTTTGCTGATTTTATCTTAACATCATCTTTCACATCTTTCTCCTCTTAATTCTCATCCAGCACCTTAGTTCTGGTCCTCATCATCTCTTGTGTATATTACTGCAACAGTTTTAAAATCAGTCTCTTTACCCTAACTCTTCTCTTTCTAATCTATCCCCCAAACAGATACTAAATTGATATAAGCATAGCAATGGCATGGTTCTGTCACATCACTCATTAAAATAATTCAGTAGCAAAGGCATGCATACATACATATACATGTAAACATATGCATACATAACCATATATATATATATAAGCATGTATGTATACACACATACATTCTGTTTACTTTTATGTGTCTGTGTTGTTTTCCACAATAGAACCAGGACATTGTCTTTGCATCACCAGAACCTAGCACATTCCTTAGCACATAGTAGGCATTTAACAAGTGCTCATTGTATTAATTTAAATAAATATGCCCTCAAGAATTTAGAGAAAAATTTAAAAATGAATGTTTTATTTATGCTTTTTTGACATTGCTATATTTTTCTAATATTCCCAGTCATCAAATAAATGACATCTCCCACCCTGACCCACAATAGAGTTCTCCCTTGAAATAAAGAAGTATAATTAATCAAAACAAACCAACCCACTGACTATATCTGACATTGTATACCTCATTAATTCACTTCCTCTCAAATGAGAGGAAGGAGGTATGTTTCCTTCTCATATTTCTTGAATAAAGATTAATCATATTGATTAGAGTTCTGATGTCTTTCAAAATTATTTCCTTTTCTATTGATATGACATTATGTAAATTATTTTATTGGTTCTGCTCTAACTTTGTTCTCAGTTCATTCAAGCCTTCCCAATAGTCTCTTTTTTAATGTAGAAGGATCTTTATTTTGTAAAACTTTGTACTTTTTCCATTTAATATAATCCTTTCATTAATTTATTTATTTTAAAGATTAATTAATTTAATTAATTAATTTTGAATATTTTTCCATGGTTACATGATTCATGTTCTTTCCCTCCCCTGTTCATTCCCCCTCCTACAGCCAACAAGCAATGCCACTGGGTTATACATATATCATTGATCAAGAACTATTTCTATATTATTAATAATTGCAATAGAGTGATAGTTTAGAGTCTATATCTCCCATCATACCTCCATTGAACCCATGTTATCAAGCAAATGTTTTTCTTCTGTGTTTCTATTCCCACAGTTCTTTCTTTGTATGTGGATAGCATTCTGTATCATCTCATTGCTGCTAATAGAGAAGTCCATTATGTTCGATTATGCCACAGTTTATCAGTTTCTGTGTACAATGTTCTCCTGGTTCTGCATGTTTCACTTTTCATTATTTCATTAAGGTTCTCCCAGTTCATATGGAAAACCTCCAGATCATTAATCTTTACCACACAATAGTATTTCATCACCAAGAGATACCACAATTTGTTCAAACATTCGCCAATTGATGGACACCCCTTCATTTTCCAATATTTTGCCACCACAAAAAACATGGCTGTGAATATTGTTGTACAAGTATTTATCCTTATTATCTCTTTGGGGTTCAAATCCAGCACTTGTATGGCTGGATCAAAGGACAGGCAGTCATTTAAAGCCTTTGAGCATAATTCAAAATTGTCTTAAAGAATGGTGAATCAATTTACAACTTCAACAGCAATGCATTAGTGTACCAATTTTGCCACATTCCTTTAACATTTATTACTTTCCTTTGCTATCTTATTAGCCAATATGCTAGGTGTGAGGTGGTGCCTCAGAGTTGTTTTGATTTTTATTTCTCTTATTATAAGATATGTAGAACACTTTTTATGTACTTATTGATAGTTTTGATTCCTTTTTATGAAAAGTGCTTATTCATGTTCCTTGCCCATTTATCAATTGGGAAATGGCTTGATTTTTTGTAGTGTTGATTTAGCTCCTTATGAATTGAGTAATTAGACACTTGTCAGAAGTTTTTGTTATAAATATTTTCCCAATGTTTTGATTCCCTTCTAATTTTGGTTGCATTAATTTTGTTTGTACAAAACCTTTTTAATTTAATATAATCAAAAGAATTCATTTTACATTTTGTGATATTCTCTATCTCTTGCTTCATCTTAAATTCATTATTTTCCCATAGATTTGACAGGTATACTATTCTACATTCACCTAATTTACTTATATTTTGCTTCCTTATATTTAAATCATTTAACAATTCTGAATTTATCTTGGTGTAGGGTGTGAGATGTTGATCTAAATCTAATCACACTCATAGTGTTTTCCAATTTTCCCAGTAGTTTTTGTCAAGTAATATGTTTCTGTCCCCAAAGCTGGGATCTTTGGGTTTATAGTATATTATCTTACTGAGGTCATTTATTGAAAGCTTATTCCATTGATCCTCCCTTCAGTCTCTTAGCCAGTACCATATTGTTTTAATGACCACTGCTTTATAGAAAAAATTTAAAATCCAATACTGCTAGGTGCCCATCCTTCATATTTTTATTTAATTAGTTTCCTTGATATTCTTGATTTTTGTTCTTCCAAGTGAACTTTGTTATAATTTTTTTGTAATTCAGTAAAAAAAAAGTTTCTTGGTAGTTTAATAGATACTTCATGAAATACATAATTAATTTGGGTAAGATTGTCATTTTTATTATATTAGCTCATCCTACCCATGAACAATTAATATTTTTTCAATTATTTGGATCTAGTTTTAATTATGCAAAAAGTATTTTCTAGTTGTGTTCTTATAATTCTTGTGTTTGTCTTGGTAAGTAGATTCCTATATAGTGTATATTGTCTAGGGTGATTTTAAATACAATTGCTCTTTCTAACTCTTGCTGCTGAGTTTTCTTGGAAACATATATGGATGCTGATGATTTATGTGCATTTATTTTGTAACCTACAACTTTGCTAAAGTTATTAATTATCTCTACTAGTTTTCAGCTGATTTTCTCAGATTTTCTATGTATAACATAATTCCATCTGCAAAGAGTGATAGCTTGGTTGCATCATGCCTACTTTAATCCCTTTATCTCCTTTTCCTTCTCTAATTGCTATGGCAAACATTTCTACTACGATGTTGAATAATAGAGATCATAATGGACATCCTTGCTTCTCTCCTGATCTTATTAGAAAGGCTTCTAATTTATCCCCATTGGAGATTATGCTTTTTGATGGTTTTAAGTATATACCGCTTCTTATTTTTAGGAAAGGCCCATCTATTCCTATATTTTCTAGTGTATTCAATAGAAATGGGTGTTGTATTTTGTCAAAGGCTTTTTCTGAATCTAATGAGATAATCATGTGATTTCTGTTGGTTTGGTTTTTGATATAATCAATTATGTGGATAGTTTTCCTAATATTGAACCATCCTTGCATTCCTGGTATAAATCCCATCTGATCATATTGAAAAACCCCTGTGATCACTTGCTGGAGCCTTTTTGTTAGTATTATAGTTAAGATTTTTGTGTCTATGTTCATTAAGGAGATTGGTCTATAGTTTTCTTTCTCTGTTTTTAGTCAGTCTGACTTTGAAATCAATACCATATTTGTGTCAAAAAAAGGAACTTGGTAAAACTTATTTTTTGCTTCTTTTGTCAAATAGTTTGTATAGTAGTGGAATTAGTTGTTCTTTAGATGTTTGATAGAATTCACTTGTGAATCCATCTGGCCCTGGGAATTTTTCCGTAGGGTATTCCTTGATGGCTTGTTCAATTTCTTTTTCTGAGAGGGGATTGTTTAAATATTCTATTTCCTCTTTTATTAATGTAGGCAATTTATATTTTTGTAGATGTTCAGCCATTTTGCCTAGATTGTCATATTTATTGCCATATAGTTGGGAAAAATAATTCTTAATAAATACCTTAATTTCTTCTTCACTAGAGGTGAGGTCACCCTTTTATTCTTTGATACTGTTAATTTGATTTTCTTCCTTCTTTTTTTATTCGATTAACCAGTACTTTATTTTATTTGTTTTTTTTCCAAAGTATCTGCTCCTAATATTATTTATTAATCCAATAGTTCTTTTGCTTTCAATTTTATTAATTTATCCATTGATCTTGTATGATTTCCAACATATTTTTTACTTGAGGATTTTTAATTTGTTGTTTCTAAATTTTTTAAGTTGTATGACAAATTCATTGACCTCTTCCCTCTCTAATTTGTGGATATATGCACTCAGGGTTATAAATTTTCCACTGAATACTGCTTTGGCTGCATCCCATATTTTTTGATAAGTTGTTTTCTCTTTGTCATTCTCTTCAATGAAATCACTAATTGTTTATTTTATTTGTTCTTTGACCAACCAGTTTTGAAGGATTAGACTATTTAGTTCCAAATTAGTTTTAAATAAGACTTTCTACAAGTCCTTATTGATTATGATTTTTATTGCATTATGGTCTTTAAAATTATATTTATTATTTCTGCTTTCCCCATTTGCTTGCAATATTTTTATGACCTCATACATGGTCAATTTTTGTATATGTGCTGTGTGATGCTGAAAAGAGGGTATATTACTGTTTGTGCCTTTTTATTTCTCTCCAGATATTTTAGTTCCAATTTTTCTAACATTTCATTCATTTTCCTTACTCTTTCTTATTTATTTTTTGGTTTGATTTACCTAGTTCTGACAGGGGAAGGTTAAGGTTCCCTATTAGAATGGTTTTACTATTTCCTCCTTAAGCTCCTTTAGTTTTACCTTTAGAAATCTGAATGCTGTACCATTTGGTGCATATATATTGAATATTTATATTTCTTCATATTTATACTGCCTTTCATCAAGATGTAATTACCTTCCTTATTTTTGCTTTAGCTTTGTCTGAGATCATGATTTCCACTCCTTCCTTCTTTGTCTCAGTTGCAGCTCAGTAAATTCTGATCTGCCCTCTTACCTTTACCCTGCATATGTCTACCTGCCTCAAGTGTGCCTCTGTAGACAACATAGTGTAGGATTCTGGCTTTTAATCCATTCTTCCATCTGCTTCCTTTTTTATTGGTGAGTTCATCCCATTCACATTCAAAGTTTATGATTACTATCTGTGTATTACCCTCCATTTTGACTTCCTCCTCAGATTCTGTCTTTTCGCTTATCCCTCTTACACTCCCCTCCAACGTTTTTCTTTTAGTCAGTCCCTCCCCTTTCCCCTGCCTAATATTACTCCCCTTCACAATACCTCCCCTTTTATTGATTCCTCTCTTATACTAGTGCCTTTTAAATGACCTCCCTACCTCTCCCTCCTTTTTATTGCTTCCCTCCCCACAAGCCCATTTATTACCCTTCTACTTCTTTTGAGAGCATGATACAATTATCTGCCCTAATGGATGTGATTGTTCTTCCCTCTCTGAGTTATTTCAATGTGTGTAAGATTTAAGTACTACCTTTCTCCAACCTCTTTTACTCTTCTATTGTATTTGTTTTCTCCTTGCCTTCCCCTATATGCTTCTTTATGAGATATAAATTCACCCCGTTTTATCTCTTTTCCCATTTCTCTTAGTATACTCTTTTTTACCTCTAGCTTTATACATATATTTTTTTTGACATTTCATCCTAAACAGTTTGTCACTGTTACCTCTAAATAGACTTCTTCTAGCTACCCTGATGATACTAACAATTTTTAAGAGTTACCAATATCATATTTTCTTATAGGTATACAAATCATTTGTACTCATTGGATCCCTTAAAGAAGTTTTTTTTTCCTCCCTTTCTTACTTGTCTTTGTAATGTTGGGGAGTAAGACAAAATAACCATTGGGGGGAAATGGAATGTTGAGAGCTTAACAGGTGAATGAGGCTGGAATGAGAGTTGGGAACTGGGCAAAGACTTTTGGGAAATTCTCCTGAGGAGAGGGTCTGAAGTGTGGAGACATAGAAGGGAGTGGAAGGAGGAGGTTTTTCTCTGGGACATTTCAAGACACCTTTGGTGATTTTGGTCACTAACTGAAATCCTAACATCTCTGGTTCCTGTTAACACATCTCAGATTCCTGTGAGCAAACCCTATTACTATGATGACTTTCATTCCATTAACTAATGAGATAGTGGACTCAATTTTATGATACTGGACTCCCCCTTTCTACCTCTCCTCTGCCTACAAGAAACATCCTTTTACTTCAGTAATTAGATTATTTAGAAAAATAGTTTTAGTATAGATTTGGTAAGGGAGGGTGGACTTTTGAGACATGGCAAATTCTGCCCTCTCAGAGTATGGACCTTTAAAAAGAGATTTAGAAATTAGGGTGACCTACAACCCCCTAACTTCTACCCACTTTTTCCTTTGCCCCAATCACAATTAAATCAAAATAAGCAGTCAGATAGTGACTTCAAAATTGTTTATTTTCATCAAGGGAATAAGCTCATTGGCAGACTCCATCTTGCTTCCAGTTTTCAATAATACATGAAGGGGAGGCTTGTGAGTACCCCTAAGTAGATCATAGTTGGATTGGGGTTCCACATATGACTTCCCCACTGACCTTGAGGGCCAGCATGGTCATCAAGGTGAAATCTGTCACCAAGGGGAGATCTCCATTGTGTCTCCCTCAAGTAATCAGGGATTCCTGGAGCAGGTAATGAGGAAAGCCATTTCATCAACCCTTTCCTCATTGTTTTCAACCCTCATTTCACTATCTAAGGAGTCCCCCAAAATTATACCTTTTAGTAACTTTCTTGAGTTATGTCTTTGGTCACCAAATTTTCTCCTTGTCAGGTCTTTTGTTTATGAATACTTGGGAGGCTTCTATTTTACTAAATGACCATACTTTCCCCTACAAGAATATAGTCAATTTTTCTGGGTAGTTAATTTTTCATTGAAGACCCAGTTCCCTTGTTTTCTGGAATACCATATTTCATGTCTTCTGGTCCTTCAGTGTGGATGCAGCCAGGACCTGTGTTATCTTAACTGTGGTTCCATGATATCTGAATGACTTCTTCTTAGCAGGTTGCAATATTTTTTTTCCTTAGTCTGGTAGTTCTTAAATGTGGCTATAACATTCCTGGACATTTTCAATTGGGGATTAAATATAGGAGGTAATATGTGGGTTCTTTCAATCTTCACCTTTCCCTCTTGTTCAAGAATGTCTAGGCAGTTTTCTTGGATAATTTCCTGTGGAATGATGTCCAGACTTTTTCTTTGGACATGATTTTCCAGTAGTCCAATAATTCTTAAGTTGTGTCTCCTGGATCTATTTTTAGGTCTGTAGTTTTATCAACAAGATATTTGATATTCTCCTCAATTTTACTATTCTTTTGATTTTGTTTTATAGACTCTTGCTTCCTTGTGAAGTCATTTGCTTCTAGTTGTTGGATTCTAATTTTTAAAAACTGAATTTCATCCCTGGCCTTTTGTCATCCTTTTCCTTCTGGTCATTTTTTTTTCTTTATAGGTCATCTTTCACTTTCTTTGCTTTATTTTCAAGTTGGTCAATTCTGGCTTTCAAGACATTATTTTCTTGTTTGAGCTCATGTGCCTGTTTCCAGATAACTTATTTTGCTTTTTAAGTTCTTTCCTCACTTGTTTTTAATTAAATGCTTTTAGAATTGTGTTTTGATTGGATCCCTTAAAAAAGTTTTTTTTTCCAATTTGCTGGAGTTTCTGTGCTTTTGCTTGGTGTTCCTTGGTCTCCCTCTGTGCCTTTTGCTCTTTTTTCATTACCTGGATAGAACCTGTTGAATATAATTTATTTTATTTTTATTGTTTACTCATTTTTTTCTTCCCCCCCACCCCCACCCCTCATTGTTGTAATCCTGCTCCTCTGATTATTTGCTGGATCTGGGGGTGGGGGGACTTCTCTTCTCTGCTGCCTGACTAGATTAGGCTGATGGAGTATTAATGAACCCAGAGGTCAGATCTTCCTCAATTGGCAGCAGAAGCTGAAGGTTTAAATAAATGTGTGGGGGTTAAATGGAGCTGGGCATCCTACCATGTTATCGAGGTATTCTGTCAGCTTTTCCTCTGGAATCCCAGTCAGCTAGATGCTTACAGTGACTCTCAGCCTTTCAAAGCAGTCCTTGGGGGAGGGATGCCAGGGATTGAGCTTCCCTGCCCTCTGTAGGTTCTTCATCTGCCCTATTGATAGAGTAGATTAATCCAGGTGTGCACTTTATTAGTGGACTAGGATGTACCCTGAGTCCAAAACCTGGAGAAGGGGAGACCCAAGATGGAGAGTGGTAGCTGCAACTAAACTGCCTTCTCCTCCAGTTGCCTCCCTGCTGGCTGTTGTCAGCACGCTTAGCCTGGTCCAGGAATGACAGCAAGGCACTCCCTCCAAGCTGGGGCTCTCACCCTAAGATTCCAGGGGCTGCTGGTGACTCAGCACAGTAAGTGGGGGAAGGGTTCTGGGACCTTCCTTTTTTCTTTTCCTTAAACCCCAAAATTCAGCCTTCACCAAGTACCTTTTACTTTGAATTGAGCAGGAGGTTCTCCAGCTCTGCCCTGTTGTTAGATTTGGCTTTCTGTCCCCTCAAAGAATTATATTTTTGATTGGTGTGGAAGGGTTTTCACAGAGGATTCTGCTTTTGCTGCTTCTAAGTTGCCATCTTGTCTCTGCCTTTGCAATAGTCTCTTAATTGATTATTGGCTATAGATATCCAGAATTCCTTCTGTTATGGTACTGTTATGGTACTAATTTGATCCATAATAATTATATGCTAACCACCAACCAAAGACCTTCATACAATGGAATGGGAGATCTTTCATAAATAGTGGATGGGCTTTCCTCCCTACTTTAAGAAAAATGTAGCTTGAATAAAGGTTATTTTCACTGTCAAGAAAATGTCTCTTTGGTACTATTAGAAGTAGGACTCATGGGTAATGGATTAGTGTTCAAAGCACACATTTTCCATGGAATCTATGCCATGTTTTTTTAACTTCCAGTTCTTTCTCATTTTTGAACTGAGAAAACATTGTTGTGGGCATATATTCCTTTTTTTCTCCTCCTAGAAAACATTTTCTGAAATTTTATGATCTGTGTTTGTTCTCTCCTTCCAAACACTCTTCCTTCCCTAAGATGACAAGTAATATGATATGGGTGATACATATATTATCACATAATACATATTCCCATGTTAATCACATTGTGAAAAAGGATATATATTTCTTAGAGAAATTCTAGAGAAAAATTCTCTTCTAGAGAAAAATTCACAGAGGAAATAAAGTAAAGAATGGTATGCTTCAATCTGCATTCAGAGTCAATCATTTCCTTCTTTTTTTTTATTTTTTTTAAATATATTTTATTTGATCATTTCCAAGCATTATTCGTTAAAGACATAGATCATTTTCTTTTCCTCCCCCCCACCCCCCATAGCCGACGCGTAAGTCCACTGGGCATTAGATGTTTTCTTGATTTGAACCCATTGCTTTGTTGATAGTATTTGCATTAGAGTGTTCATTTAAGGTCTATCCTCTGTCATGTCCCCTCAACCTCTGTATTCAGGCAGTTGCTTTTTCTCGGTGTTTCCACTCCCATAGTTTATCCTTTGCTTATGAATGGTGTTTTTTTTTCTCCTGGATCCCTGAAAGTTGTTCAGGGACATTACACCGCCCCTAATGGAGAAGTCCATTACGTTCGATTATACCACAGTGTATTAGTCTCTGTGTACAATGTTCTCCTGGTTCTGCTCCTCTTGCTCTGCATCACTTCCTGGAGGTTGTTCCAGTCTCCATGGAACTTCTCCACTTTATTATTCCTTTGAGCACAATAGTATTCCATCACCAACATATACCACAGTTTGTTCAGCCATTCCCCAATTGATGGGCATCCCCTCGTTTTCCAGTTTTGGGCCACCACAAAGAGCGCAGCTATGGATATTTTTGTACAAGTCTTTGTGTCCATTATCTCTTTGGGGTACAGACCCAGCAGTGCTATGGCTGGGTCAAAGGGTAGATATTCTTTTGTCGCCCTTTGGGCATAGTTCCAAATTGCCCTCCAGAATGGTTGGATCAGTTCACAACTCCACCAGCAATGAATTAATGTCCCTACTTTGCCACATCCCCTCCAGCATTCATTACTTTCCTTTGCTGTTATGTTAGCCAATCTGCTAGGTGTGAGGTGATACCTCAGAGTTGTTTTGATTTGCATCTCTCTGATTATAAGAGATGTAGAACACTTCTTCATGTGCTTGTTAATAGTTTTGATTTCTTTATCTGAGAACTGCCTATCCATTTCCCTTGCCCATTTATCAATTGGAGAATGGCTTGATTTTTTGTACAATTGATTTAGCTCATTATAAATATGAGTAATTAAACCTTTGTCAGAGGTTTCTATGAAGATTTTTTCCCAATTTGTTGTTTCCCTTCTGATTTTAGTTATATTGGTTTTGTTTGTACAAAAGCTTTTTAGTTTGATGTAGTCAAAATTATTTATTTTACATTTTGTGATTCTTTCTATATCTTGCTTGGTTTTAAAGCCTTTCCCCTCCCAAAGGTCTGACATGTATACTATTCTGTGTTTACCCAATTTACTTATGGTTTCCTTCTTTATGTTTAAGTCACTCACCCATTTTGAATTTATCTTGGTGTAGGGTGTGAGGTGTTGATCTATTCCTAGTCTCTCCCACACTGTCTTCCAATTTTCCCAGCAGTTTTTATCGAATAGTGGATTTTTGTCCCAAAAGCTGGGATCTTTGGGTTTATCGTATACTGTCTTGCTGAGGTCGTTTTCCCCCAGTCTATTCCACTGATCTTCCTTTCTGTTTCTTAGCCAGTACCAAATTGTTTTGATGACTGCTGCTTTGTAATATAGTTTGAGGTCTGGGACTGCAAGGCCCCCATCATATGTGTTTTTTTTCATTATTTCCCTGGATATCCTTGATCTTTTGTTCTTCCAAATGAACTTTGTTATGGTTTTTTCTAAATCAGTGAAGAAGTATTTTGGTAGTTCAATGGGTATGGCACTAAATAGATAAATAAGTTTGGGTAGGATGGTCATTTTTGTTATATTGGCTCGTCCTATCAATGAGCAGTTAATGTTTTTCCAATTGTTCAAGTCTAGTTTTAGTTGTGTGGCGAGTGTTTTGTAGTTGTGTTCATATAGTTCCTGTGTTTGTCTTGGGAGATAGATTCCTAGGTATTTTATTTTGTCTAAGGTGATTTTGAATGGGATTTCTCTTTCTAGTTCTTGCTGCTGAGCTGTGTTGGAGATATATAGAAAAGCTGATGATTTATGTGGGTTTATTTTGTATCCTGCAACTTTGCTAAAGTTGTTGATTATTTCAATTAGCTTTTTGGTTGAATCTCTAGGATTCTTTAAGTAGACCATCATGTCATCCGCAAAGAGTGATAACTTGGTCTCCTCCTTGCCTATTCTGATGCCTTCAATTTCTTTATCTTCTCTAATTGCTACTGCTAGTGTTTCTAGTACAATGTCAAATAGTAGAGGTGATAATGGGCATCCTTGTTTCACTCCTGATCTTATTGGGAATGCATCTAGTTTATCCCCATTGCAGATGATATTAGCTGTTGGTTTTAGATATATACTGTTTATTATTTTTAGGAATGACCCTTCTATTCCTATGCTTTCTAGTGTTTTTAATAGGAATGGGTGTTGTATTTTATCAAAGGCTTTTTCTGCATCTATTGAGATAATCATGTGGTTCTTGCTAGTTTGCTTGTTGATGTGGTCAATTATGTGTATGGTTTTCCTAATGTTGAACCAGCCCTGCATCCCTGGTATGAATCCTACTTGATCATGGTGAATGATCCTTCTGATCACTTGCTGGAGTCTTTTTGCTAGTATCCTATTTAAGATTTTTGCATCTATATTCATTAGGGAGATTGGCCTATAGTTTTCTTTCTCTGTTTTTGACCTGCCTGGTTTTGGAATCAGTACCATGTTTGTGTCGTAAAAGGAGTTTGGTAGAACTCCCTCTTTGCTTATTATGTCAAATAGTTTGTATAGTATTGGGGTTAACTGTTCTCTGAATGTTTGATAGAATTCACAGGTGAATCCATCAGGCCCTGGGGATTTTTTCTTAGGAAGTTCTTTGATGGCTTGATGGATTTCAATTTCTGATATGGGATTATTTAAGAATTCTATTTCCTCTTCTGTTAGTCTAGGCAGTTTGTATTTTTGTATATATTCATCCATTTCTCCTAAATTGGTGTATTTATTGCCATATAATTGGGCAAAGTAATTTCTAATGATTGCCTTAATTTCCTCCTCATTGGAGGTGCTGTCCCCCTTTTCATCTTTAATGCTGTGAATTTGCTTTTCTTCCTTCCTTTTTTTAATTAGATTGACCAGTACTTTGTCTATTTTGTTTGTTTTTTCAAAGTACCAGCTTCTTGTCTTATTTATTAAATCAATAGTTCTATCACTTTCGATTTTATTAATTTCTCCCTTAATTTTTAGGATTTCTAATTTGGTTTTCTGCTGGGGGTTTTTAATTTGATCGCTTTCGAGTTTTTTCAATTGCATTTCCAATTGATTGATCTCTGCTCTCCCTTGTTTGTTAATATGAGCTTTCAGGGATATGAATTTGCCTCTGATTACCGCTTTGGCTGCATCCCAAAAGGTTTGAAAGGATGTTTCGCCATTGTCATTTTCCTTGATGAAATTATTAATTGTTTCTATGATTTCTTCTTTAGCTAAACGGTTTTGGAGTATCATATTGTTTAATTTCCAATTGGTTTTAGATTTGGTTTTCCATGTACCATTACTAATCATTATTTTTATTGCCTTGTGATCTGAGAAGGCTGCATTCATTATTTCTGCTTTTTTGCATTTGTGTGCTATGTTTCTGTGACCTAATGTATGGTCAATCTTTGTGAATGTGCCATGTGGTGCTGAGAAGAAGGTGTATTCCTTTTTATCCCTATTTATTTTTCTCCATATGTCTATTAATTCTAATTTTTCTAAGATTTCATTCACTTCTTTTACCTCTTTCTTATTTATTTTTTGATTTGATTTATCTAAATTTGATAATGGTTGGTTTAAGTCTCCCACTAGTATGGTTTTATTGTCTATTTCTTCCTTCAATTCTCCTAGTTTCTCCATTAGAAATTTGGGTGCTATATTATTTGGTGCATACATGTTGATTAATGATATTTCCTCATTGTCTAGAGTCCCTTTTAACAAAATATAATTACCTTCCCTATCCCTTTTGATCAGGTCTATTTTTGCATTGGCTTTATCAGATATCATGATTACCACTCCTGCCTTCTTTCTATCAGTTGAGGCCCAGAAGGTCTTACTCCATCCTTTAATTCTGACCTTGTGGGTGTCAACCCGCCTCATGTGTGTTTCTTGAAGACAACATATGGTAGGGTTTTGGATTCTAATCCATTCAGCTATTCGTCTACGTTTTATGGGTGAGTTCATCCCATTCACATTCAAAGTTATGATTGTCATTTGTGGACTCCCTGGCATTTTGATTGCCTTCCCTAATTCTAACCTTTTCTTCTTCGGCTCTACCTTTTAGTCCAGTGATTTACTTTGAATCAGTCCCCCTTGTCCCCTCCCTTGATGTTTCCCTTTTTAGTCCCTCCCTTTTTGTTCCCTCCCCCTCCCCCCTCTCTTTCCCTCCCTTTTTGTTCTCCCTCTCCCCCTCCCCCCCTTGGTTTTCCCTTCTCCTTACCCTTGTTGGGTAAGATAGAATTCAAGATCCCAATGGATCTGGATGTTTTTCCCTCTCAGAGTTGATTTCCCTGAGATTGAGGTTTAAGTAAACCCCCACCCCTCTCTTCCTCTCCTTCTTATAGGAGTTTTCTTCCCCTCCCCTTCCCCTGTGAATCTTTGTGTGAGAACCATTATTCTATTTGGTCTTTCTTTACCCCCTATTTATACATTACATTTTCCCCACATATTAGTATACATAGGTTGATATAAATGTAGTCCTTATAGAAGAGAGTTTGAGTAAAAGAAGATAACATTTTTCCCCTTTCCTTAATATTTACCTTTTCAGGTATTCCTTGCTCTTTGATTTTCGGTATCAAACTTTCCACAGAGCTCTGGTCTTTTCTTTGCAAAAAGTTGGAAGTCTTCTATTTTGTTGAATGCCCATACTTTCCCTTGGAAGTATATAGTCAGTTTTGCTGGGTAGCTGATTCTTGGTTGGAGACCCAGCTCTCTTGCCTTTCTGAAGATCATGTTCCATGCCTTACGATCATTCAGCGTAGAACTTGCAAGGTCTTGTGTGACCCTGATTGGCATTCCTTTATATCTAAATTGTCTTTTTCTGGCTTCCTGTAGGATTTTTTCTTTTGTTTGATAGCTTTGGAATTTGGCAATTACATTCCTGGGAGTTGTCTTTTGGGGGTTTAGTGTAGAAGGTGTTCTGTGAGCTCTGTCAGTGGCTGTATTGCCCCCTTGTTCTAGAATCTCTGGGCAATTTTCTTTGATTATATCTTGTATCACCATGTCCAGTTTGGTGTTTATTTCTGGCTTTTCTGGGAGTCCAATTATTCTTAAATTTTCTCTTCTCCCCCTGTTTTCCAGATCTATCACCTTGTCGGTGAGATATTTTATGTTCTCTTCTAATTTCTTGGTGTTTTGGCTTTGCTTTATTAGTTCTTGCTTTAAAGCCTGGTTTTCTTTTACAGTTTGGTCAAACTGGTTTTGTAGATGCGTGAATTTCTTTTGCATCATTTCCCACTTTTCCTCCCAGAGGGCTTCCATCTTTTTGGTCCTTTCTGATTCAAATTCTTCATGGGTTTGTGGAGAGTTTCTATTTCCTTTGGAAGATTTTGGAGAATTTTCTTGTATATCTTCTTCTATCTGCTCTGTATTTTGTATTTTGGCTCCATAGAATGTGTCCAGAGTCGCCCCTTTCTTCTTATTTTTCTTGGTATTTTGGGGCTTCTGTGCTTCTGTGGAGTTTGTCATCTCTGAACGTGGAGGATTGGCTTTTCTTGTCTTTGTCTGGTGATCAGAGGCTTTAGTCCTGGGCAGATGTTGGTTCTATGAGCGTTCCCTGGGTTAAACTGAATATGCCTCACTGGAACTGGAATGGAAGGGTCGGACCACGAGGCCACACTCTCCCCCTGGCTCGATTTCCGGAAGTTGCCTTCAGAATCCCTGGCCGTGAGGCTGTTTCGTCGGCCTGCGGGGGTATGGGCTGCTGCTTCCCCAAGCTCCGAGAGCACAGACTTTCACTGAGACTTGGATAGCAGGATCCAGCCCGTGAGGCTGTCTTGCCCGCCCTGAGGGTTGCTGTTGTTTTGACCAGCTCTCTGCAGAGGAGGCCCCAGGCAGTAACTTTCACCCGGACCGACCAGCTCTTTGCAGCGGAGGCCCCAGGCAGTAACTTTCACCTGGACCGGACCGACAGGCTCTCTGCAGCGGAAGCCCCAGGCAGTAACTTTCACCCGGACTGGGACTTGGGTAGAAGACCCTGAGGGTTGTTGTTCCTCAGACCCTGCTCTCTGAGCCCGGCGCGGCTGCCGCTTCCGGGAGCCTTGGACTCTGTGCTCCTACCCCTGAGGTCCGAGGGATCTTGGGTTCTGGCTTTTAAGGGGAGCCGTACCTTTTGAACCGGGTCCAGGTCCAGGAGGAGGGTTCCCAGGGTCTGTGCTGTTGATCGTTTTGAATTTCGGCGCCTTAGGAGCTTCTAGTTTGAGATCGGTCGGGAAGGGTTTTCCGGAGATCTGAACTTCAGCTTTCTCTAAGCCGCCATCTTAACCGGAAGTCCCAATCATTTCCTTCTATGGCAATAGATAGTCTTTTTCTTTGTGAACCCCTTGGAGTTTTCCTGAATCTATGAATTGCTGATGATAGCTAAACCATTCACTTTGCACTTAAAAAAAAAAAAACTCTTACATTCCCTTTTAAGAGTCAATAATATGTATTGGATCCCAGGCAGAAGTGTGGTAAGGGTAGAGGAATGGGGGTCAAGTGACTTGTCCAGGGCCATACAGCTGGGAAATGTCTGAGGTGAGATTTGAACCTAAAACCTCCCATCTCTAGGCCTGACTCTTAATGCACTGAGCTACTCAGTTGACCCTAACTTTGTACTTTTTTGCTATTATTGTGTACAAAATTCTTCTAATTCTCCTGGTTTTGCTCACTTTACTTTGCTATCACTTCATATGAGTCTAGGATTGTATTTGTGATCTTCTTATTTGTCATTTCTTATGGCACAACAATATTCCATTACAACTACATACCATAAATTTTTTAGCCATTTCATAATTGGTGGACATCCCTTTAATTTCCAGTTCTTTGCCATCCACAAAGAGCTGCTATAAATATTTTTGTTCAAGTAGGTCACCTTCCCCTTTGGGGATCTTTTTGGGATACAGACCTAGTAATGGTATATCTATATCAAGTCTGTACTAGTTCATAAGTTCACCAACAATTTATATGTGTACCAATTTTTCTACCTCCTCTCCAATATATATCATTTTCCTCTTTTTTTCATTTTACCCAGTCTGACATAATAGATGTCAGGTGATACCTCAGAGTTGTTTTATTTGCATTTCTCTAGTTAATAGTGATTTAGAGATTTTTTAAATATGAATAAAGATAATTTTAATTTCTTCATCTGATATTTGCCTTTTCATTTCTTTAACCAGCTGTCAACTGGGGAATGCTTTGTGTTCTCAAATTTTTTTCTTAATTTTCTTTATTATTTTTAGAGTATTTTTCCATGTTTCCATGATTAATTTTCTTTCCCACTCCTCTTTCCTCCCCACTCCCAGAACTGACAAGCAATTCCATTGGGTTATAAAAATGTTGTCACTTGATACCTATTTCCATATTATTCATTTTTGCAAGGGGGGATTTTTTAAAGTTTAGTCCCCAAATCACATACCCATATTTCTATATGTGTGTGTGTGATAAGTGATATCATATGCTTTGCTTTTGCATTTCAACTTCCATAGTTCTTTCTTTCAATGTGGATAGCATTCTTTTACACAAGTCCTTCAGGAGTGTCCTGGCTTTTTGCATTGCTACTAGTAGCAAGGTCTATTACATTGGATTTTTCCACAGTGTTTTACTTTCTGTGTACAATGTTCTTCTGGTTCTGCTCACTTCACTTTCCATCATTTCATTGAGGTTCTCCCAGTTCATATAGAAAGCTTCCAGATCATAAATGAGTTGACTTGGAAATGTTGAGTTAATAATGTCTATAGGACATCTTCCTCGAGGTGTCTAAAAGGCAGTTGGAGATGCAAGATTGGAGATCAGCAAAGAGACTGGGACAGGAAAGATAGACTTGAGAATCATCAGCACAGAGATGATAATTAAACCTGTGGGAATAGAAAAGATCAGAAGGCCCAGGACATAAGTTCGAGGGACATCTCTTGTTAGAAGAAGTGATCTGGAGGAGAATTAGCAAAGGAGAGAGAAAAAGAACAGTCATATAGGTAGGAGAAAAACTCTAAAATTGAATAATGCCATGATTCTGAGTTCAAAAATAGGGAAGGGATATAGTAATTCAAATAAGGTCTTGTGAAGGTAAATGGCTTTCTAAAACTTTCATTTGTGACTCACCTGGGAACAAGGGTCACCTGTCTAAGGCAAAAGTAAATTCCAAATAGTATAACCATCATGGACACATATGTTTGTTTGTTTGTTTTGCTTTTTAATCATTAGTAACATTCACCTAAACATAGTACTATGTTGTAGCCTGGTGAGCAGCTGCAAAAAGGCTAAAAATTGAATTAACTTCCCAGCCTGGCCTCTAGATAAATTGTTAGCTTCCACCCTCCACTTATCCAACAAAATAAAACAAGGCAGGGGGAATATTTGGGATGCTCAGAACTGGGTGTTCAAAGAAGAGTATTTGGCACAATTAGAATATCTCTCTCCTTGATTCTAGGATAGGAAGTTTATCCTTTCTCAGTAAAGAAAGAAAATGAGCTGCTCTGTTTAATCAAAAAGGATCTTCTAGACTAGAGAAAGGTCTAGGAAGCTGATAGTAAATAATTATTAGAGGTCATCAGAATCAACATGACACTGGCACTGGGTGGGAAATGGAGAAAAAATACATAATATCCACTCAGAAAAAGTTATAGTCAACATGAGGAAATGACACAATTATGAATCTAATGCCAAGTAAGATAGATAGATAGATAGAGAGACAGACAAACAGAGAGATAAAAGAGATAGATTAGAAAGGTAGATTAATGTAAGGGATAGATAAGATGATAACTATAATAAAATATTAAATATGTAATTGATTTAGATAGGTACATAGATGGTGGGATTAATAAAATAGATTCAATAGATTAATAGATATAAAAGATAATACATATAATATATAAGATAGACAGACATATGATTGTAAAACAGAATTCATACTATAGATTAAAAGGACTGAATAGATCAATATGGGGTAAAATGATTAAGAAGTCTAGATGTAAATGATTGTAAATTGGGTCTTGAAATGGTTAGACCTGATAAGTGGAAAGTAGGAAAGGGGGCATTACTTTTGAATGATATGAACACATACTGGAAGGTGAATTTGTACGAAGTACTTTCAGATAAAATGAATAGAACAGGCTGGCTAGAACAAAACACTCATTTACAGAAGTTTATTTTTTGGGTATTGCTCATAAGGTTAAACTGGAAACTTTTAAAACTTAAAGATAATAATAATGTTGACAACAATAATCATTAATTATAATAGCAAACTTTTATATAGCACTTTTAGTTTTGTGAGACAATTCATATACCTTATATAATTTTGTCCACACAACAATCATATGAAGTAGAGACTCTATTAAAATGCCTGTTTTTACCAAATGAAGAAAACATGGCAGACAGACATGAAGTGATTTGCCCAGGGTCACAGTGTTAATAATTGTCTGTCAGGATTTGTGTTCCTGACACTAGGTCCAGCACTCTACACCAAATACAATAATCAAAAAAGGCATAGTAAACAAAATAATTTTCCAACTGGAATATTTTTTTTCAATGGCATTGATTCACTACACACAATGTACAATAATAATAGCAACAAGCCAAGTGAAATGGTTCTGATTTTACTTGGCTGGATATTTTAGTGGTGTTTTAATAAGATTTAAAAGACTTAAAGGTTAGAGAAAAGGATTTATATTTTATTTTAGAAGATTGCTTCTCTTCTAGGGAACTATTGGACTTTAATGAGTAGGAGAATGATACTGTCAGATCCTGCAGTTTAGAAAAATGACTAATAGGAATATGGAAGATGGGTTGGAGAGAAGAGAGATTTGAGTGAGGGAAACCAATGAAGAAGTCATTACTCTAGTCCAGAAGAGAAGTGATGAGGTGATGAGGGCCAGAATTAGTATGGTGCCCATATGAGTAGAGGGAGAAGGTGCTTGCAAATAATCTTGTTGAGTTTGAAGTCAAATATTTGACAGTTGCTTCAATATGTAGTGAAAGTGAAAATGAAAAAACAAAGACACATTAAGGAGTCAAACCTGTGTCACTGGAAGGATAGTGATGTTCTTGACAGAAATGAGGGATTTTGGAAGAGGGGTGGCTTTAAAAGAAAACATGATGTCATGAGATACACACTGAAGATTGCAACCCATCAGTGCTGGCTCATACATGTGAGACTCACTCTGACCCTCTCAGAATTAAAAAGGAAGAGAGGGATTCTCATTTGGTAGTCACTGCCCTACAATACAATGCCCTTGTTTGATTGAGTTACAAGGTAAAGTGAGTTCAAGGATGTAGATTTTCTGAGTGGTGGATAGAGAGTTAAATATATCATCTGGGTTGTAACTGCAGTGAGTGACCAGTTTGTGATCATGCTGGCATGCTGACAACAAAAGAGGGCAAATTGTTATCTTGCATAGCTATCAGGAGTTGGACTGTGGATACTGGATAAAAGGTAGGTGAGATGGTGTTGGATACAAGCCCCACGATTCCTAAAGGGTACTAATGTGTGATGATGTACAGCTGCTCTATGAACCCTTGACCAAAACTCACCCCTATGCTGTCTCACCTCTACCACTTTGTCCCAAGTAGTATGAGTATCTTATTCCTATCCCAGGTGATTCACTTTCCTAAGCCAACCCCATTTAAAAATCCTGGCTGAGAAAAGAACACTGCTGAACATCTGAAGGCTGGAATTACTATTAAGGAGATAAGCCAGGGCAGCAAAAGCAGGCACCTTGCTGTCAAATCATAATTGTATACATTTTTGAAGGCTAAGCTCTACTTCAATAGAAAGCACCAGTTGAGTAAACTATTTCAGGGGCCTGGCTTGTCCAAAGAAAGGAAATGATGGTGTTGATAGGGGACATAATAAGCTGCTTGTGGAACTCCATTAGTATATTTTTGGGAAAAGTAATTGACCATTGGCAGAACTGACATTTTAATCATGTTTCTTCAACTTTTCACATATTCTCTTCCAATTCATCCTGCTGCTCACTGAATCGGAACTCCACACTGTCTAATCTTGCTAGTTTACTGAAGTTCACCTCCCAGTAAAAATATTTTCAATGCCTTCATTAACTGTTTTTTTAAATTTGAAGAAAAACACAATTAGATGATGCTTAGCCTTTGACACAATTAATTTTTCCCTCGCTTTCATGAAGAGGCAGTGAATGAGGGAGGTACTAAATATAGTTGCCATTTCAGTACAGACAATAAAAGCAAGAGGAAAAGGCTTAGTTTGAAGTGTTGCAAATGTACATGATGGGAGGAGGCAGAAGTAAGTGAGGAAAAACACAATGAAGCTGCTTTACTATTTAGTTGGTCTTTGTTCACAGCTCTCTCTCTCTCTCTCTCTCTCTCTCTCTCTCTCTCTCTCTCTCTCTCTCTCTCTCTCTCTCTCTCTCTCAAGTTACCCAGAAATGGCTGTAGTTGTAGTGTCCTTGAGGGTAACCAAGCCCTGTCTAAAGGACAGGGTTGCACAAATAACACACAGTGTGTTATAAATGCTGACGGAAAATTGGATATGTCAGATGAGTTTAAAGATAGGAAATTCATGATCATCCATTCAGTAATGCTGAAGACCCCCGGTGTTAGTGAGAGATAAAAGGGACCTTTGCTGGATTCACAGTTCCCTTCAAACTTCATTAATTCCTTTTATTAATTAAGGGAAATTAAGTTGAAGTAAAAAAGGATTTTGTCTATTTGTATATCATACAACCTGAATAAAACTACAGTTATATATATATTATCTGCCTATCATGTGCAATGTGATAAGTATAAAAAGACAAAATATTCCCCACTTTTATGAAACTTGTGCACTAAAGCAGGATAGACATAAATGACCTAAATATATGAATGGTCATTTCAAGATGACTGAGAATGCTCAGAGCTAAAGAGATCCAGAAAGGATTGAAGAGATGAAACTCCCATATTCACTGTTAGGTCCTCTAAGTCACAAAGCCCTTGCAAGTAGTGAATAAGAATGCATTAATGATCTAATGGTTGTAGATTTATAGTTGTAGAAAGAGTTTCCTGATTAGAGAAATCCTTTGATGAAATATCATTTTCAGACTAACTATAGTAAAGAATTTGGAAAATGTACGATTAACCATGGCATGAACCTGTGTCTCTTTTTTTCATCCCTGTACTTAATTATTTATACTGTGGACCAGAGTTCATTACATTTCTTTTAAAAATTATTTGATACTCTTAAATTCATAGTTTCCCAAGTTTCTGGTGGAGATATAGATTACTAAGGTGATTACATATTCCACATTGGAGAGGTACATTTTCCAAAGGAATGGGATAAATGAACACTGGGTTTTCTCTCTCCAATCCTAAATGGCATATAGTCCATATATAGTATCCCAATTAGTGTTGCCATTTTTGATTGACTGACAGAACCCAACAGATGAACTTTGAGGTGACTTCCAACTCCAAAGATATTATTATTTTTGTTAGCAAGCCAAGTATTATTCAACTTTTGGTCCTTACATGCCTGACACTGTACTTTATATAAGATGTTTGCTTATGAATTTTTGAATGCTCTACAAATAAAATGTTTCTATTTTATGGTACTAATTTTGACTAAAATTTGAGTCAGGAAGAGCTGATAAGTTTTCTATTCTCTTTCTCTTTTTCTACCCTTTTATCTTGGTAGTAAACTATATGTCAGGAATAAATCAAATTCTCTCTCTCTCTCTCTATTTATCTCTCTACCCCTTTACATTCATTCATAACTTTAGGAAATAGTTTATCTATGCAACAACAAAGTACATATATGTATGTATGTATACACACATATGCATTATGTATATACACATACATGTATAGTTAAGTTGTTACCAAAGCTGAATTTTAACATTTAGGTCAGTGAAATTTCTGGCCAAGTTTTAACTGCCAGCAAAGAATTATTTATGTGTTGCTTAATACAATCTAATTTAAACAGATGGATTGGGATTTGTGAAAGCTAAAAGTTTTTTTTTTAAATCAAACAAAACAAAATGAAATCAACAAAATTAGAAGGCAATATATTACTTTTTTAGAAATTTCCTCTCATCATTAAATCCCTAATCTCATAATTAAATAATTTATAAATTGTCCATCTTTTATCTATATTACTTGAACCATCCACAAATAATACATAACTAAAATTTTAATAGGCATTTTTTTCAAAGCATTCTGAATTTTGCATTAGATTTCCCTTTTGCTTGAAGTAAAGATATTTTAAAAATTCTGCTACTTAAAAAAATGTAATCATCACACAGGAGCCTTCTAAAGACAGCATCAAATAGAATAAAATATATTTTATTAATGATACAATTCACAAAATTATCTGCCTTGCCACTCTGGGCTCCACCAGGGACACCTCTTCTTATTACATGTATACCAGTGTATGTTCTGTATAATTTAACCTTCTGATTGTCTTAAATGCTTAATGAACTATAGAATAAGTGAAATGATGATTAGGGGAATATTAGCTTCTGTCAGGAAACTAGACCAAAGAAATACCTGTGTTGAATCATAGCCTAGGGAAGGTACAGTTGTCACTAAGGAAGAGAACTCAGGAATGGCTCCAGGGGCATATTTCTTTTCACTTCAAAAGTGAAGCTTAGTAAGTGAAAATAATCTATTTACAGCTCCTCTTGTGAAATATAGGAATCTTGACCCTTTTCAATTTACAATGAAAATATAGCTTAAATTCCTTAATCTTTTCCTTCCAATTGGATTTTTTTTTAAATTTTCATCCCATTCATTGTAGGATCAAAAAATAATAATATATTCTACTCCCTGTCCCTAGATCTGATTAGTTGACTTATCCATGATTGTGATCGACTATGTTTACTCTGTTTTCATAACTCAATGAAAAGATGCTTATGCTTCATATGTTGAATAAAAAGAAGCATATTCATATGGACTACAAAATATAGTCCTTAAGAGTTAGCTCTTGAAGTAAGAATCACTTCCTCCCACTGCATAATCTATTCACCTTTGTTAGTGATCATTTAGCAACTCTGAAGACAAGTTTCGTTCTCTGTTTTTATGTTTTGTGATATTTTAAAAATACATTTTAAGGGTATTATTCAAAATTCAGCAAAAAATTCTGAAAAAAAGTTGTATTCTGATCTTCTTGAGTACATTATTAGCAGAGCACAAACACGGGTAGGTTCTCTCAACTTCTTAAATATTTATATCGTCCTAGCAACAGAGTATACCTGCTGTCTGAATTAACCTATAGAAGCAAGGAGAAGGTTATAACCAACAAGCTGACTATTATGTAATGAAATTGTTGGCCACAGATAAAAATAAAAAATGTCCTTCAGTCCTTTCCAATGGCAATATATTTCCAGAGTAGCAGTGTCAAGGTAAAAGAAAAAAGAGATCAAAGGGAGCCAAATATCCCAAGGTTTTTATATTGCTTACTAACACTAAATCTTGGTAATCTTTAACCAGGGACTATTGATACCAGGAAAAAATAATCCATTCATACTGGTGTCATTGTAAGAAATGGGACCCAGAAAACAAAAAAGAAATAACAACTCAATGGAAAAACAGTTAATAGGCTCTCTTTAGATATATGAATAAAGGTGTTAGAAGAGTTGAGATATCTATGTAGCCAAATAAAACATGAAACGTAACTTCATGAGGCCTTTGGTCATCTTACCTTGCAGTATTCATGATGAGCATAAGAAAAAAGCAATGACTATGATAGTATTTGAGATTACATATGATCATATGTTGTAGCGAGTAAAGAAGTGAAATGATAGGATCACCTTTATAAGTTCCTACAAAATAAATTTTAAAAAATGACACAAAAATCAATGCAATGATGGGTACAGTGGAAAATGGTCAAAGGTTCAATGGGATATGATTTGAGACCTAGTTAGGAAGAAGCTAAAAAATTACTGATGATTCCAAAAGCTCATGTATCTGTACACATAAGGAAATTGTCAAACATGAAGTATATATATTTTTTATTTTACATTCAGTGTAAGCTATTGCTCAACATGTAGAATTTTCCAAGAGGTAGGTAGATGGAGGTGCATAAATATATAATATATTTTGAAATTAACAGAAGATTTTATGGCTGGGAATCTTCAACAAATAATCAACCGCATATACCTCTCATCTAATGGGGGACTGTAAAATGTACTTGGTAAGACACTAAGACACAAATTACATATGGTCTCTGTCTATGGAAAAGCATAATAACATAAAAGACTATTAAATTTATTTTTTTCTTGTTATTCATTCATTTCAGTTACAACCAACACTTCCTAAAACATTTTAGGGTTTTCTTGGTCAAAATATTAGAATGGTTTATCATTTCCTTCTCCTGCTCATTTTTTTTCAATTTAAACATTATTTTATTTGGCTATTTTCAAACAATATTCCTTGGAAAAAAAGATCATTTTCTTATCCTCCCACCCTCCCACTACCCCTCTCCTAGTCAATGCACGATTCCACTGGGTATCATATGTATCCTTGATTCAAACCCATTTCCATGTTGTTGGTATTAGTATTAAGGTGTTCATTTAGAGTCTCTCCTCATTCATGTCCCTTCCACCCCTGTAGCTAAGCAGATGCTTATCTTCGGTGTTTTTACTCCCACCTTTTATCCTTTGCTTGTGGATAGTGTTGTTTTTTTTTTCTCCTGGATCCTTGCAGAATGTTCAGGGACTTTGTATTGAAACTAATGGAGAAGTCCATTACATTTTCTTGTACCAACAGTGTGTCAGTCTCTGTGTACAATGTTTTCCTGGTTATGCTCCTCTCGCTCTGCATCACTTCCTGGAGGTTGTTCCACTTGCCATGGAATTCCTCCAATTTATTATTCCTTTTAGCACAATAGTATTCCATCACCAGCATATACCACACTTTGTTCAGTCATTCCCCAATTGAAGGGCATCCCATCATTTTCCAATTTTTGGCCACCACAAAGAGTGCAGCAATGAATATTCTTGTACAAGTCTTTTTCCTTATTAACTATTTGGGGTACAAGCCCAGCAGTGCTATGGCTGGATCATAGGGCAGACATTCTTTTATTGCCCTTTGGGGATAGTTCCAAATTGCCCTCCAGAATGGTTGGATCAATTCACAACTCCACCAGCAATGAATTAATGTCCTGAATTTGCCACATCCCCTCCAGCATTCATTACTTTCCTTTGCTGTCATATTAGCCAATCTGCTAGGTGTTAGGTGATACCTCAGAGTTGTTTTGATTTACATCTCGCTGATTATAAGAGATTTAGAGCACTTTTTCATGTGCTTATTAATAGTATTCATTTCTTTGTCTGAAAACTGCCTGTTCATGTTCCTTGTCCATTTATCAATTGAAGAATGGCTTGATTTTTTGTACAATTGATTTAACTCTTTATAAATTTGAGTAATTAGACCTGTGTCAGAGGATTTTGTTATGAAAAATTGTTTCCCAATATGTTTATTCCCTTCTCAATTTGGTTGCATTGGTTTTGTTTGTACAAAAACTTTTTAATTTGATGTAATCAAAATTGTTTTTTTAACATTTTGTGACTCTTTCTATGTCTTGCTTGGTTTTAAAGTCTTTCCCTTCCCACTGGTCTGACATGTATATTATTCTGTGATCACCTAATTTACTTATAGTTTCCTTCTTTATGTTCAAGTCATTCATCCATTCTGAGTTTATCTTGGTGTAAGGTGTGAGGTGTTGATCCAAATCTAATCTCTCCCACATTGTCTTCCAACTTTCCCAGCAGTTTTTGTCAAATAGTGAGTTTTCTGTCCCAGAAGCTGGGCTCTTTGGGTTTGCCATATACTGTTTTACTGGGGTCACTTACCCCAAGTCTATTCCACAGATCCTCCTTTCTGTCTCTTAGTCAGTACCAAATTGTTTTGATGACCACTGCTTTGTAATGTAGTTTGAGTTCTGCAAGGGCCTGCAAGGCCTCCTTCCATTTTATTTTTTTTTTCATTATTTCCCTGGATATCCTTGACCTTTTGTTCTTCCAAATGAACTTTGTTATGCTTTTTTCTAAGTCAGTAATTTTTTTTTGGAATTTCAATGGGTATAGCAGTAAATAGATTAATAAGCTTGGGCAAGATGTTCATTTTTATTATATTGGCTCTTCCTACCCATGAGCAGTTAATATTTTTCCAATTGCTCAAGTCTAGTTTTATTGGCGTGGAAAGTGTTTTGTAGTTGTGTTCATATAGTTCCTGTGTTTGTCTCCTAAGTATTTTATTTTGCCTAAGGTGATTTTGAATGGGATTTCTCTTTCTAATTCTTGTCGCTGAGCTGTTTTGGAAATATAAAGAAATGCAGATGACTTATGTGGGTTTATTTTGTAACGTTCAACTTTGCTAAAGTTGTTGATTATTTCGACTAGCTTTTTGGTTTATTCTCTAGGATTCTTTAAGTAGACCATCATATCATCCCCAAAGAGTGCTCGCTTGGTCTCCTCCGTGCCTATTTTGATGCCTTCAATTTCTTTTTTTTTCTCTAATTGCTACTTCTAGTGTTTCTCATACAATGTTAAATAATAGAGGTGATAATGAGCATCCTTGTTTCACTCTTGATCTTATTGGGAATGCATCTAGTTTATTCCCATTGCAGATGATGTTAGTTGATGGTTTTAGATATATACTGTTTATTTTTTTAGGAACGACCTTTCTATTCCTATGCTTTCTATTGTTTTTAATAGGAATGGGTGTTATATTTTATCAAAGGCTTTTTCTGCATTTATTGAGATAATCATATGATTTTTGTCTGTTTGTTTATTGATATGGTCAATTATGTGGATGGTTTTCCTAATATTGAACCAGCCCTGCATTCCTGGTATAAATCCGACTTGATAATAATCAAAATCCTCCTGATCACTTGCTGGAGTCTTTTTGCTGGTATCCTATTTAAGATTTTTGCATCTATATTCATTAGGGAGTTTGGTCTATAGTTTTCTTTCTCCTTTTTTGACTTGCCTGACTTTGGGATAAGTACCATGTTTGTGTCATAAAAGGAATTTGGTAGAAGTCCCTCTGCTTAATATGCCAAATAGTTTGTATAGTATTGGGATTAGCTGTTCATTGAAAGTTTGATTGAATTCACTTGTGAATCCATCAGGCCCTGAGGATTTTTTCTTAGGGAGTTCTTTGATGGCCTGTTTGATTTCTTTTTCTGATATGGGATTATTTAAGAATTCTATTTCCTCTTCTGTTAGTCTAGGCAGTTTGTATTTTTGTATATATTCATCCATATCACCTCAGTTGGTATATTTATTGCCATATAGTTGGGCAAAATGGTTTTTAATGATTGCCTTAATTTCCTCTTCATTGGAGGATAAGGTCTCCCTTTTCATCTTTGACACTATTAATTTGCCTTTCTTCTTTCCTTTTTTTAAATTAGATTGACCAGTACTTTGTCTATTTTGTCTGTTTTTTAAAGTACCACCTTTGAGTCTTATTTATTAGTTTAATAGTTCTATCACTTTCCATTTTATTCATTTCTCCCTTAATTTTTAGAATATCTAGTTTGGTTTTCTTCTGGGACATTTTAATTTGTTGACTTTCAAGATTTTTATTTGCATTCCCAATTCATTGATCTCTGTCCTCCCTAATTTGTTAATATATGTACTCCAATATATGAATTTTCCTATGAGTGCTGCTTTGGCTGCATCCCATAAGGTTTGAAAGGATGTCTCACCATTGTCATTTTCCTTAATGAAATTATTAATTGTTTCTATGATTTCTTCTCTAACTGATTTTGGAGTATCTTATTATTTAATTTCCAATTAATTTTTGATTTGGCTTTCCATGTACCCTTACTGATCATTATTTTTATTCCTTATTATCTGAAAAGTTTGCATTCATTACTTCTACTTTTCTACATTTGTTTGCCATGTTTCTGTGACCTAGTATATGATCTATCTTTGTGAATGTGCCATGTGGTGCTGAGAAGAAGGTATATTCCTTTTTGTCCCTATTTATTTTTCTCCATATGTCTATTAACTCTAATTTTTCTAAGATTTCATTCACCTCTTTTACCTCTTTCTTATTTATTTTTTGGTCTGATTTATCTAAATTTGATAGTGGTTGGTTCAAGTCTCCCACTAATATGGTTTTTACTGTATATTTCCTCCTTCAATTCTCCTAGTTTTTCCATTAGAAATTTGGTGCTCTACCATTTGGCGCATACATGTTGATTAATGATAATTCCTCATTGTCTATATTCCCTTGTAACAGAATATATTTACCTTCCCTATCCCTTTTAATCTGGTCTATTTTTGCTTTGGCTGTGTCAGATATCATGATTGCAACTCCTGCCTTCTTTCTATCAGTTGAGGCCCAGAAGGTCTTGCTCCATCCTTTAATTCTAACCTTGTAAGTATCAACCCACCTCATATGTGTTTCTTGAAGACAACATATGTTAGGGTTTTGGATTCTAATCCGTTCTGCTATTCGTCTACATTTTATGGGTGAGTTCATCCCATTCACTTTCAAAGTTACGATTGTCACTTGTGCATTCCCTGGAATTTTTATATCCTCCCCTAATTCTGACCTTTCTTCTTTAGCTATAACCTTTTATACCAGTGATTTACTTTAGATTAGTCCCCCTAGTCTCCTCCTTTGATATGCTTCCCTTTCTAGCCCCTCCCTTTTTTCCCTTTCCCTTCCCCCTCTCCTTCCCTCCCTTTTTATACTCCTTCTCCCCAGCCCTCCTTAATTTCCTCTTCTCTCTTACCCAGTTGGATAAGATAAATTTTAAGATCCCAATGGATCTAGGTGTTCTAAGCTCTCAGAGGTAATTTCACTGAGAGTAAGGTTTAAGTAATACCAATTACACTTTCTTCCTCTCCTCCCTTTAGGAAATTCCTTCTCCTCCCCTTCCCATGTGTATCTTTGTATGGGAAAGATTATTCTATTCATTTTTTTCTATTTCTTGAAGTATATCTTAGTACCATCAATGATTCACCTCCTCCCTTTTTCTTTCTTTCACCCCCCTTTTCTCTATATTGTCTTAATGCCCCAATCATTCCCTATGTGTGATTCTTCTAACTATTCTAATGATGCATACAATTTTTGAGAGTTACACATTATATTTTCCCCACATATTAATATATATAATTTGATGTAAATGTAGTTCTCATAGAAGAGAGTTTGAATAAAAGAAAAAGATAACATTTTTCTCCTTTTCCTTTTCCTTCATATTTACTTTTTCAAGTTTTCCTCGCTTTTTGTGTTTGGATACCGAACTTTCCACAGATCTCTGGTCTTTTCTTTACAAATACTTAGAAATCTTCTATTTTGATGAATGCCCATACTTTCCCCTGGAAGTATATAGTCAGTTTTGTTGGATAGCTGATTCATGGTTGAAGACCCAGCTCTCTTGCCTTTCTGAAAATCATGTTCCATGCCTTACGATCGTTCAGAGTGGAAATTGCAAGGTCTTGTGTGACCCTGATTGGCATTCCTTTATATCTAAATTGTCTTTTTCTGGCTTCTTTTAAGATTTTTTTCTTTTGCTTGAAAGGTTTGGAATTTGGCAATTACATTCCTGTGAGTTGTCTTTTGGGGGTTTAGTGTAGAAGGTGTTCTGTGAACTCTTTCAATGCCTTTATTGCCCCCTTGTTCTAGAATTTCTGGGCAGTTTTCTTTGATGGTATCTTGTATTATGATGTCGAGATTACTATTTATTTCTGGCTTTTCTGGTAGGCCAATTATTCTCAGATTGTCTCTCCTTCCTCCCTATTTTCCAGGTCTGTCACCTTGTCAGTGAGATATTTTATGTTCTCTTCTAATTTTTTAGTCTTTTGGCTTTGCTTTATTAATTCTTGCTCTTTTACACGATCATTGTCTTCCAGTTGCCTGATTCTCACCTTTAAAGCCTGGTTTTCTTTTTCAGTTTGTTCTATCCTGCTATTTGAGGCTTCAAGCTGTTTCTGTGTTTGTGTTTTTTCGTGCTTCTGATTGTTCCAGTTCCTTTTGCGTTATTTCCCATTTTTCCTGCCAGAAGGCTTCCATCTTTTTGGTCACTTACAATTTAAATTCTTCAAGAGCTTGTGGACAATTTCCATTTTTTGGAAGGTTTTGGAGCATTTGTTTGTGCTTCCTCTTCTGCTATTTCCTCTGTTTTTTTTTTTTTTGTGTTTTCCCTCCATAAAATGTATCCAAAGACAACTCCTTCTTCTTGCTTTTCTTGGTGTTGGGGTGTTGGGGTTCTTGAGTATAGTTTGCCATCTCTGTGTTTTGTTTGTTTTTTATTCCTTCCTCCCCTTTCTGGTCAGAAATCTAAATGAATAGTACTTGTCCTCAGTATAGGGGTCTAATGGTCAAAGCTTTAGTCTCAGGCTAATTCTAGGTTCTCTGAACCTGCATTGTCTTCCTGGGGAAGCCCAAGGACTGCCCTACCCTGCCTAGTGGCATTTTGGGAGTTAGTGCTCTCAGGTTAAAGTCTTTGGTGGTCTTAGCTAATTCCCAACACCTCTAGGTGCCCCTTGCCCATGTCAGGGGATCCCTTCAAGGACTCAGTGACTACAGTGTGCTAGTTATGGGGGCCTGAGATCTGTGATCCCTTAGCCACCCTGCTGGGGTTTCAGGTGTTAGTATTCTCAAGAGAAGGACCTCATCTTATTCAGGTCCCCAGACCTGGGGCTGCCCATTGTTCAGTCCTGGGGTGCCCCTCCCTCACTTGTTGATTCTGGCCAGTGCTGACTTTAACTCTGGCTCAGGCTGTTTGGTGGGGGAGGGGAAGGTGGGTCAACTTATCATTCCCTTATATTGTGGAGGTGCCAGAATCCCACCTACCTTCAGAGCTTTGCCTTGTTGTGGGGTCTCTCCATTCTTATGAAGATGTTTTTTTTTTTTATTTTGGGAGGGTCTTTTGAGGTCATCTTTGTCATTGGGTCTGAGGAGAGGAAGCAAGTTGCATCTAATTTGTAGCCATGCTTACCAGGAAGTCCTCCTGCTCATTTTATTTTTTTTTATTTTTTTGCTCATTTTAAAGAGGAGAAAACTAAGGGAAATGGGGATAAATTATTTGCCTAGGATTACATAGATAGCATGTGCCTGAGAACAGATACAAACTCAAGATGATTCTTCCTGACTCTTGGATCTACACTCTATCCATCACACCACTTAGCTCCCCATTAAAATATTTACAAATGATCATAAAATAAATATAATGTAAATAACATTACTGGCTCTTGACAGATTAGTAGAGGAAGGAAGGAAATAAACATTTATTAAGAATGCTTTTCATCCTGTGCTAAGCACTTTACAAATATTCTCTCACCCAATCCTCACAATAAGCCCTGGAAGATGTGTATTATTATTATTATTATTATTATTATTATTATTATTATCTCTATTTTACAGTTCAACTGAGAATGATAGCGATGAGTGAATTGTCCAGGGTCACAAACATAGTATTCATCACTACATGGATTCTAACCTTGCTAGGTCTAGACCCTGGGCTCTATCCCCTATACCTTCTGGCTGCCCAGTATAACATAGCTAATAAAAGCCAGAAGTGGGGTCTGAACAGTGCTGTTTCTGACTCAAAGGTTAACACTGTATTCAGTATTAGAAATTTCCTCTGAGATACATATATGCTTGAATGAAATGGAGGTAGTGAGTGATTGGCACTTGGTAGAATTTAATCAAGAAAAGATTCATAGAGGAGATGAGTTTTGAACAGTTCTGAGAGGAGGTGATAAATGGCCTTGGAACATGCAGGCCAAGTGAGTGACAAATCTAACTTCAGATCATTTTTCTATTACCTCGTCAAAGTATAATCTTGCACTGAATAACCAGACAGGTGTATATGGCCTCAATGAATAACCCACAGGGGATAACTTAATCCTTTAGCTCCATGATTTTCAAAATACATTTTTCTTACAGAAGGGCTTTCATAGTTCTTTAGAAGCTCTTTGAGAAGCCACTTTGAATGGTGAACAAAAGTTTTAGCCATTCTTCAGGTGGCCCAGAGTTTCACCCTAGAATATTTAACTCACAGTTTAGTTATCATCAAACAGCAGAAGTATATGCCCCTGAAAACTGATTAGCAGATCAATATTTTTTTTCTTCCTTTGTTGTGGATCTTTCATAATAGTGGAAATTATGAATTCGTGCAATTCTGACTCTCCTTGAAAGCCTGGATTCTTCATACTGAAAATCCACACTATACAATGTATTAAAGTTCTGAAATGTTTTAAGAATCCAATTCAAATATATGAACAGAAATCAAGAGGTTCTTATGACAGAAAATAAACCACAGATAATCTGAGTGGCACTTTCAGGTTATAAGATAGTTGAGAGAGAGAGAGAGAGAGAGAGAGAGAGAGAGAGAGAGAGAGAGAGAGAGAGAGAGAGAGAGAGAGAGAGAGAGAGAGAGAGAGAGAGACAACCTTGTGAGGTCAGCAGCACAAATATCATTATCCCCATTTGTCCCATGAAAGACCTAAGATGCAGAAAGATGCCATTACTTGCTCATGGTATCCCAACTCAAAGTTCTATGTTCTTTCTACAAAGAAAGGTCTTAAGTTCAAAAGACAGATCATTTATAGATATTTTGTGGGACTATCTGAATAAGAAATGCATAGATCTGATCTTTAGCAATGTATCAAATTTGTAAATTTCATTCTCTTCAGCAATGGAGAGAGTGACCACACTTAGCATATAATAAATAAACCAAAGAGTCTGTAAGGAAAATATCAAGATAGTTGCTGATAAGAATTGATTATCCTAAAAAATTCACTATACTCTACTATTTCTTTATATATCTATTGCAAGGTGTATATGAAACACATTGCACCTTAATGGAACTATACTGCCCAGTCTTATAATCATCAATATTAATGAAGTTTCAATACTGCCTCATATATATTGAATGGGATTACGTTTTTGGTAGAGTTCATTTTTCATACCTAGGTCTTTAATATAAGATTTTAGAGATTGTTCCTATGCTAACACTGAGGATATATTTATCCATCTCTCATAACTCTGGGTATGCTGCTTATAGAATATGGGGAATCAGAGTGGCTACCCCAATTTCCTGCTGCTGTCATTACCACCAAGAAAAAGGATAAATATACCCTCTGTATAAGTTGTGATATTTTAAAGGGTTCACGCAATTGGTGATTAGGCAAACTGAATTCTAGACCTGGTTCTGTTGCTAAATAACTATGTGACTGGATAATTGCTCAGTCTCTCAGACTTCATTTGATTTTCTTATTTATAAGATGAAGGAATGGTCTTAGAAAGATCAGTGGTTACCAATCTTTGGCCATGGAGTTGTTGTATCACAATCATACATTTTCAAATCCAAGGGCCAAGAAAAATAGTAAAATTGCATTTATTCTGGAGACTATAAACTGATTTTTTAAAAAAAGGTTACAATACTCCAAAAGTTTAGCAACCACTGTACTAGAATGAATAAATTAATGAATGAAAATAAAAGCCTATATTAATCACTGCTTTCTCTCACAATTGCCATTTCTTTTCCACCACTTTATTCTGTAACAAATATTCCTGTTTATCATAAACTGAAAGTCTAATGAGGATCTAGATTTCAGCATGACCAAAAGAGACTTTATTGTTCCCAAACCCCTCTCCTCTTCCCATCTTCCTTATTACCGCTTATTTCCTTCTCATCTTCTAGTTACTTAGACCTAAAAACTTGGGTTTCATCTTCATCTCCTCAAACTTGCTCATCAAACTATCTTATTCTCTATAATCTATTTTCCATTCTTGTAGATTATTGAAAAACATTCAGTTGTATGTATATGGGGGTGTCTCAATGCCTCAAGTCTTTATTCACTCTTTGTTGTTTAAAACTCTTCACAAACTGATTCTTTATCACTTCCCTAGTGTATTCTTTTTCTCTACATATAATCTAAGATCCAGGAGTATTGATGTTCTATTCCTCAAATGTAATACTCTATCTCCAGGCTTGATAACAATTCACTGGCTGTCTCCCATGACTGAAATGTTCTTCTGAATCTCTGCCTCATATTTTTCTCTGGTTTCTCTCAACTTTATTAATATACTAATATTCTACAAAATGTTTTCCAGGTGCCCTCACCCCAGTACCTTTTCTCTATCTATCTATCTATCTATCTATCTATCTATCTATCTATCTATCTATCTATCTAATCTATCTATCTATCTTCTCACTCTATCCACCTTCCACCTCTTCCTCTCTCCTACTGTATGTACATTTTTTAAAATGTTGGTTGTACCATAAAAAGGGGAAGTGAGGAAAGGGATGGGGAAGAAATGAAAGAGTATTTATATAACACCTACAGTGTACTGAGTACTATGCCAAGTGCTTTTTATGAGTATGTTTCCTTTGATACTCATGTTGAGGTGTTCAAAACATCCCCATTTTACAGTCGAAGAAACTAAGGCCAAAATGATTAAGTGATTTGAATGAATTGGGAGATAATATGAAAAAATGAACTCATTGAGGGAAGGGAATTAAATTTTTTTTCCTTGTATCTCTATAGCTGACTACTACTGCTACAACATAGTAAGTAAGCCTTTAATAATTTCTTGCTCACTATTGAATATTAATTGACTGACTGATCCTATACTAGGCACATCAAAGAACTTATCTTTGTCTTCCTATTCATAGGATCAAAGATTTAGCAATGGAAATAATTGCTAAATGTCATCTATTTTGTATAATTACATTATTTTATCAACTAGGAAACTGAAACAGAAATATTGGGTGACTTGGACAGGGTCACACGGGTTAAGTCAAATAAGTGGCAGATCCAGGATTAAAACTCAGTTTTCCTGAGCCAAAATCCCTTGATCTTTCTTTTTCACCATGTTGAATTTTCCTAATATCTGCAATCCATTTAAAGAGAAACCATAATCTGTAATTATAAATTAGGATCTAAGTTAAAAATCTGATGAAATAGGTAATATCTGTTGATAGGTTCATACTAATATATAAAACAATGGCCTTAGTTTCTTACATGAGAAGGAAGAAATACACAACAAACAAAAGAAAACATCTGTTGGACATTAGGTCTAAAAAGGAAATACAGGAACATGATTCTGACACAAGGATGGATGACATAGAAAAGCAATACAGAATTTGGACATAGTAAAGCAATACAGAATGTGGTCAATATCAACATGCCCATCGATGCTTTATAGATCAAATATAATTTATATAGACTGGATGACTATGAAAAAATTATCCTTTATGAATCCCAAAATTTAAGAAATATTTGAATCCATAAATATAGAATCTCCATTTCACCTGCACTGAGTAAGTAAATAATATAATCCTAGAATGTTGAGAACTCTAGGGTAAACTATTCTAATCTATCACCTAATATAGGGATTTTTTTCCTTAACACTTCTAATAGTAATCATCAAATCTCTACTCAAATATGTCAAGTGATTGGGAACTGGCAACCTCACTAGGCAGTCTCTTCAATTATTAAGAAGTTAAAATTTTGGAATTATTCCCAGAGAGGTATAAAACTGTACATATACTTAGACCCAGTAATACCATTGTTGGGTCTATTTACCAAGATGATAAAAGGAAAAGGAAAATAACCCATATGTTCTAAAATATTTATAGCAATTCTCTTTGTGGTGACAAATAACTGGAAATTTAGGAGTTGCCCATCAATTGAGACATGGCTCAACAATTTGTGGTGTATAATTGTGATTGGATAATATTGTAACGTAAGGTATTATGAGTAGATTAATAAAAAAATCACAGAAAGATCTACATGAAATTATGAAAAAACATTTCCTGATCATTCACCCAATGTGAAATGAGTAGAAACAAGGGAACATAATATTCTGCTAGAGAATTAAGGTTTGAAGAATAACTCATGCATGCCTACTTTTGCAGAAAGAACTAATGAATAGAAACATGAAAGATATGTATTTATATATACACATATTTTTGCATGTAAGGATGCTTTTGCTAATGAAGGGCCAGGAGGGAGAGAGAAAGATACCTGGGAATTTTGGTGTAACTAACACATATTTTTTTTTTCTAAATTAAAAACAACAACAAAGGAAAACCCCTGCCCCAAGGGATAGAAGTACTAGAAAGCCTTTTCTTATATTGATTGATATATACCACTCATAACTTTCATTCAAGTGTATATAGGAGCCAGTTTATATTGGCTTCTGAGAACAGTTAAATTTTTAATATGAGCAATTGCACCTCAGAAATTGGTAAATGCTTCAAATCAGGAATTGATTTAATAAAAGATGGAGTATTTTTAAAAATATATTTTTAACATATTAAAGCATTTTTTTAAACATTAAAGCCCTTCCTTACCCAATGAGAAGGTAAAAAAAAAGATACCAGCTTTATTTGTGAAGTCAATCAAAACATTTTCAAGTTAGCCATGCTAAAAAAATCAGTACAAGTAAAAGAAATTAGAATAAGGCAGTACAAAAAGTATGCTTTAATCTGCAATATGGGTCCATTATTTATATTTTTCTGGGGCTGAATAGCATTTTTTTTTGTCATGGATTCTTAGGAATTGTCTTGGATCTTTGTCTTGATATGAATAGCTAGGTTTTTCATAGTTGATCATCCTTACAATATTGCTATTAATGTGGACAATGTTCTTCTGATTCTACTTGCTTAATTTTGCATTAGTCCACAAAGGGCTAGGCACGTTTTTCTGCTACTATCCTGATAATCATTTCCTGTAGATCACTAGTATTCTCTCACAATCACATATGAAACCATTGTCCAGTCATTCCCTAATTAATGGACATCCCCTCAATTTCCATCTCTTCCTATGACAAAATGAGCTGCTATGACTATTTTCTACAAATAGTGCCATTTCTTTTTCTTTTAATTTTTTTTGGGATATAGACCTAGTACTGGGACTGCTGACTCAAAAGGTACACACAATATTATAGCCCTTTTGATATAGTTACAAATTGTTCTCTACAAGAGTAGGACTAGTTTACTAATCTAAAAACAATGCATAATTGCATCTATTTTTTTTTCTACATGCTACCCAACATTTGTCATTTTCCTTTTGTCATGTTAGCAGATCTGATAGGTATGGGATAGGATCTCAGATTTATTTCAATTTGCATTTATCTAATTTATGTGATTAAAACATTTTTGACTATAGTTTTGATTTCTTCTCCTGATAACTTCCTGTTCATATCTTTGGCTATTTATTAAATGGGAAAAGACATATTCTTATAAATCTGACTTAGTTCTCTGTATATGAGAAATGAGGATTTTTGTCAAAGGCAATATAAAATTGTTTTCAATGGTTTTTCTGCCTTCTAATCTTGGTTGCATTATTTATATTTGGGCATAAGTTTTTTTTTTAATTTCATGTAATTGAAAATAACATTTTATAATGTATAATCCACTCAATCTGTTTTTGGTCATAATTTCTTTCCTTATTTATAGATCAGACAGATATCTTTTTTCATGGTGCTTCAATTTGTTTATACATCACCCTTGCATTTGAAATTTGTTTTTACTTCACTCTGGTATACAATGTTTTTCTATTCCTAGTTTCTACCAAACTGCTTTCCAGTTTTTCAAACAATTTTTGTCAAATTTTGTTTTTGCTTCCAAAGCTTAGATCTTTGGATTTATCAAACAATATATTGCTATTGTCATTTACTATTGTGTGGTATATATCTAATATATTTGACTGATTATTCTGTTTCTTACTCAGTACAAGACTGTTTTGATGACTACCACTTTCTATTGCAGTTTGAAATCAGATACTGCCTGCTAATTTTCATCATATTTTTGTAAAAATTCCCTTGAAATTCTTGACTTTTTTCTTCAACATAAATTGTGTTATTAAATTTTATAGCTATATAAAGTAATTCTTTAGTAATTTGATTGTAATGGTACAGAATAAGTAAATTTATCTAAATAGATTTGTCAGTTTAATATATTAGTTTGGCCTCCAGTGAGCAATTAATATTTTGTCAGTTGTTTAGATCTACATTTCTATGAACAGTGCTTTGAAACTGTATTTAGAGTCCCTGGATTTCATTTAGTAGGTAAACTCCCTAATATTTTATGTTGTCTATAGTTATTTTTTTTAAACCCTTACCTTCTGTTTTGGAATCAATACTGTGTATTGGTTCCAAGGCAGAAGAGTGGTAAGAGCTAGGCAATGGGGGTCAAGTGACTTGCCTAGGATCACACAGCTGGGAAGTGTCTGAGGCCAGATTTGAACCTAGGATATTCCATCTCTAGGCTTGGCTCTCCATCCACTAAGCTATCCAGCTGCCCCCATTGTTATTTTTAATGGAAATTCTCTTTCTATCTTTTCCTGTTGTTTTTTATTGGTGTTTCATGTAGGCTTATTTTATGTCCTTTAACCTTGCTACAAATATTGATTGTTTGAACTGTTTAAAGTTCATTCCCTATGGTTCTATAATTAAACTGTCATATTACCTTCAAAGAGAGATATTTTTGTTTCCCTTTGCCTAATTTTACTTATTCAATTTGTTTTATAATCTTATTTTTATAGTTACTATTTTGAATAAATATTAAATAAAACTTCCTCCATCATTTATCTTACTTGGAAGATTTCTAGTTTATCACCATTACAAATAATGTCTGTTCTTAGTTTGGGATAAATACAACTTATAGTGAACGGAATGCTTTATTCCTATGATTTCTAAAGATTTTAATAGGAAAGAATGATATATTTTATCAAAACTGTTTTCTGCATCAACCAATATCATCATATAATTTTTATTGATATTCCCAACTATGCTTATAGAATTCCTAATGTTTATATTTATAATATTTGTCCATTTATGCATTTATTATATATATATATACCACCTGTTTATTTTATATTCCCTTCATAACATATTGCTACAATCCCATTGTTAACATATTATTTGAAATATTTGCATCAGTATTCATTAGAATTGGCCTATAGTTGTTTTCTTAGTTTTGCTTTCCCTTTTTTAGTTATCAAAACTGTCATTGTGTCATAAAAAGGAATCTGATTTTTTAAATTTAACTTATTTTTTCAAAGAGTTGTATAGTATTGAAATTAATTCTTTCTTAAATGATTGGTAGAATTAACTTATAAATCATTCTCAAACTGGGGATATTTTCTTAGGAATCTCAATGACAACCTAATTTATTTCTTCTTGATTTTATTTTTTCTGTTAATTCGAATAACATGCATTGGTAAATATTCATCTATTTCACTTAGATTATTAGTTTTGTTGTCGTAAAATTTTGCTAAATGGGCACTGATAATTGCTTTAATTTCACTTTAATTGGTGGTCCATTCATCCTTTTGATAATTTATATCAATAATTTGTTTTTTTTCTCTTTTAAGTCAAATTAACCAACATTTTGTCTATTTTTCATAAAACCAACTACTATTATTTATATTTCAATTATTTAAAATTATGTTTATTTTTTTATTAATCTCTCCTCTGATTTTTCGGTATTACTATTTTGGTACTAAATTGAGGATTTAATTTTTTTTCTTTGCCTACTTTTTATTTATGTGCTCAATTCATGGATCTCTCTTTTTAAAAGAAATTATTTAGAATATTTTTCATGGCTACATGATTCATAATCCTTGGTCCCGAAGCTGACAAGCAGTTCCACTGGGTTATATAATGTATCATTTTTCAAAACGTATTTCTATGTTATTCATATCTGAAGTGGAGTGATCCTTTAAGATCAAAACCCTAATTACATCTCAAATGCATTATGTGATCAAGCATATCGTTTTCTACTACATTTCTGTTTCCACAGGTCTTTCTCTGGATGTGGATAGTGTTCTTTCTCACAAATTACTCTGGATTGTCCTGGATCATTGCATTGCTGCTGGTAGAAAAGTCTATTACTTTTAATTGTACCATAATGTATCAGTCTCCGTGTACAATATTGTTCTAGTTCTGTTTCTTTCACTCCACATCAATTCCTGGAGGTCATTCCAGTTCACATGGAATTCCTCCACATTATTCCTTTTAATCATCACCAACATATAACCATAATTTATTCAGCCATTCCCCAATTGATGGATACTCCCTCATTTTCCAATGTTTTTGCCATCACAAAGAATAAAGCTATGAATATTTTATTTTTCCTTATTCTCTTTGGGGTAGAAACCCAGCAGTGGTATGACTGAAGCAAAGGGCAGGAATTCATTTAAAGCCCTTTGTGCATATTTCCAAATTGCCCTCCAGAATGGTTGGACAAATTCACAACTCCACCAGCAGTGTATTAGTGTCCTAATTTTGTCACATCACCTTCAACATTTATCAGTTTCTTTTGCTATCAGATTGGTCAGTCTTCCAGGTGTGAAGTGTTACCTCAGAGTTGTTTTAAATCACATTTCTATAGTCAGGAGGGATTTATTTTTTAAATTGTATTTAATTAGTCAATTTAGAATATTTTTCCTTGGTTACAAGAATCATCTTCTTCCCCCCCCCCAACTCCCACCACTTACATAGCTGATGCAAAATTCTACTGGGTTTTACATGTGTCCTTCATCAAAACCTATTTCTATGTTGTTGAGGTTTGCACTAGGGTGATCATTTACAGTCTACGTCCCCAATCATATCCCCATTGACCCATGTAATCAAACATTTGTTTTTCTTCTGAGGTTTCTACTCCCACAGTTTTTACTCTGAATGTGGATAGTGCTCTTTCTCATAAATCCTTCTGAGTTGTTCTAATCAGGAGGGATTCAGAACAATTTTTCATGTGTTTATTGATAGTTTTGATTTCATACTGTGAAAACTGCCTATTCATGTCCCTTGACCATTTGTCATTTGGGGAATGGCTTGGTTTTTTTAAAAATTTGACTTAGTTCCTTATATATTTGGAAAATCAAACCTTTATCAGAAAGTTTTGTTATAAAAATGTTCTCCCAGTTTGTTGGTTTCCTTCTAATTTTGTTCGCATTGGTTTTGTTTGTACAAAACCCTTTTAATTTGATATAATCAGTCATTCATTTTACATTTCGCAATATTTCGCAATCTACATTTCTTGCTTTATCTTAAATTCCTTTCCTTCCCACAGATCTGACAGGTATACTAATCTACACTCACATAATTTATTTATGATATCACTCTTTATATTTAAGTCATTTACCCATTTTGAATTTATCTTGACATAGGGTATACAATGTTGATCTAAACTTAATCTCTCCCATACTGTTTTTCAATTTTGCTAGCAGTTTTTGTCAAATAGTGGGGGTTTGTCCCCAAAAGCTGGAATCTTTGGATTTATTGTACACTATCTTGCTGAGGTCATTTACCCTAAGTCTATTCCATTGAGCCTTCCTTCTGCCTCTTAGCTACTACCATATTGTTTCAATGACCACTGCTTTATAGTACAGTTTAAGATCTTGTATTTCTTTGCCTATTTCTTCAAATAATTTTTATAGTATTGGGATTATTTGTTCTTTAAAGGTTTGATAGAATTCACTTGTGAATACATCTGGCCCTGGGGAATTTTTCTTAGGAAGTTCCTTGATGGCTTGTTCACCCATTTTACCTAGATTGTCACATTTATTGTCATATAAATAATCAAAATAGTTCTTAATAATTGCAATAATTTCTTCTTCATTTGAGGTGAGATTGCCCCTTTCATCTTTGATACCATTAATTTGATTTTGTTTTCTTTTTTATTAGATTTTCTAATACTTTATTTTATTTGTTTTTTTCAAAGTACCAACTCCTAGACTTATTTATTAGTACAATATTTCCTTTACTTTCCATTTAATTAAATTTTCCTTAATTTTTAGGATTTCCAATTTAGCTTTTATCTGAGTGTCTTTAATTTGGTCTTTTTCTCATTAAATTTTTTTAAACACTTACCTTCCATCTTGAAGTCAATACTATGTATTGGCTCCAAGGCAGAAGAGTGGTAAGGGCTAGGCAATGGGGGTCAAGTGACTTGCCCAGGGTCACACAGCTGGGAAGTGTCTGAGGCCAGATTTGAACCTTGTCTTCCAGTCCTTTAATGTAGAAGCCACTAAGTTCTGAGTGATCCTGATTGTAGCTCAATGGCACTTTAATATTTTCTTTCTGGCTGTTTCAAGTACTTTTTCCTTGGCTTGGTGGCTCTTGAATTTGACTATTACATTCCTGGAAGTTGTCAACTGAGTGTTTCTTTCTGGAGGTGACCAGGAATTCTTTAAATTTCAATTTTATTTTCTTGTTCTAGGATCTCTGGGCACTTTTCTTTAATAACTTCATAAAATATGATATACAATTTTTTTCTTCATCATGGTTTTTAGGTAATCCAATCACTCTCAGATCGTCTCTCATAGATCTATTTTTTGGTCTGTTGTTTTTTCAATAAGATATTGAATATTTCATTCCTATGATGCTGTTTTATTGTTTCTTGTTTTCTCATGAAATCTTTGGGTTCTAGATGGTCAATTCTGATTATTAAGCCGTGTTTTTCCAATGATAGTATTTAGTTCTCCTTTTTCAATTGATCTATCTCTTCTTGCATCACTTTCATTTCTTCTTACATCATTTTCAATTCTCTTCCCCACTTTTCCTTTATCTCTAATAATTGAGTTTTGAAGTCTTTTTTGAGCTCTTCCATAAGCTGTGTCTGATTCACATTTTTTTCTTTTGGACTTTGGTGTGTTTCCTTTGTTCTCTTTGTCCCCTTCTGGGTCTGAACCTTTTTCTTTGTCTCCATAAAAAGTCTTTAGAATTAGGTGCTTTTTTGATTGTTTACATTTTTCCTATCTAATTATAGCTAGACTCTGTTTTCTGGGAATTTGGGATACCCTCTTAAACTTCAGTGCCTCTTTAATGTTATTATCAGCTTATTTTTTGTGTTGCTACTAGTTTTATTAGATTGTCTGAGGGCTGAGAGTTCTGTGAGTCCCCTACTCCTGCTGATTCAATTTATTCTTGAGATGCTGATAGCTTAAAAACTTTCCTCAAGCTTGGGAGTAAGGCTCACACTGTAAGCATTTGATTGCAATCTGAACTTGATCAATGCTGACACAATTTTTAAGAGTGACAAATAACATCTTTCTGTATAGGAATTAAACAATTTGGACTTATTGAATCCCTTAAATTTTCTTTCTTTTTTATCCTTTAATGCTTCTCTTGAGTATTGTTTTTGAACATCAATGTTTTCTGTTCAAGTCTGATCTTTTAAACAGGAATACTATTTTATTACGTGACAATTTTTCCCTTGATAGTATTTATTCAGTTTTGCTAGGCAAATGATTGTGTTGTGACCCTATTTCCTTTGCCTTCTGGAATATTACATAACAAGCCTTTTGGCTACCCTCACAAGGTTTGGCCGGCCTGTCGAAGCCGTTGCCCGGGGTGTGGCCGCTGCCGCATGCTAGCAGCTACTGGGAGCCACAAGTGAGAGCTTGGTGTCAGGTGGGGGTCAGAGGCTGGAGAGCTGCCCTAGGAGGGCACGACAAGCCCTCCATACCAGAGATATTACCCCTCCCTGAACACCCCTTATACCTTCCCCAAAAAAGGGGGCTTTGCTCACCCAGCATGTTAAGACTATTTCGGCGGAACAGGCAGAAGAAACCAAAAAGAAAGTTCAATGACTGAGATGGCGACGCAGCAGGGCACTGTGGAGTGCTTAGGGCGTATTGGAGCACAAAAGACAACACGGCCATCCAATGCAGCTGAGGAAGTCTCCAGGTGTAACGACTTTTCGTGCCACTGGACCCAGGCTTCCAACGCCGAGAGAGTGGGACTCTCTCTGGGCATCGGCTTTTCCATTTAAATCTCTTTCACGCACAATTGTCTTTGTGCACACTCATCTATCCTAACCCCGTCCACCCTCTTCAAAAATAAAAAAAACAGTATATATCTAAAACCATCAGGTAACATCATCTGCAATGGGGCTAAACTAGATGCATTCCCAATAAGATCAGGAGTGAAACAAGGATGACCATTATCATTTTTTATTATTATTTATTATTTAACATTGTACTAGAAACACAAGCAGTAGGAATTAGTGAAGAAAAAGAAATTGAAAGTATTAAAATTGGCAATGAAGAGACCAAGCTATCACTCTTGCAGACAATATGATCGTCTACTTAAAGAATCCTAGAGAAACAACTAAAAAGCAAGCTAAAATAATCAACAACTTTAGCAAAGTTGCAGGATACAAAATAAACCCACATAAGTCATCAGCATTTCTATATATTTCCAACACATTACAGCAGCAAGAATTAGAAAGAGAAATTCCATTTTAAATCACCCTAGACAATATAAAATACTTAGGAATCTATCTGCAGAGACAAACACAGGAACTAAAGGAACACAATTACAAAACACTTTCCACACAATTAAAAGTAGATCTGAGCAATTGGAAAAACATTAACTGCTCATGGGTAGGATGAGCTAACATAATAAAAATGACCATCCTACCCAAACCTATTTATTTATTTAATGCCCTATCTACTGAACTTCAAAAAAACTTTCTTACTGAATTAGAAGAAACCATAACAAAGTTCATTTGGAAGAACAAAAGATCAAGTATATCCAGGGAAATAATGAAAAATAATTTAAAGGTAGGTGGCCTTGAAGTCCCAGATCTCAAACTATACTATAAAGCAGTGGTCATCAAAACAATTTGGTACTGGCTAAGAGACAGAAAGGAGGATCAGTGGAATATACTTGGCATAAGTGACCTCAGCAAGACAGTTTATTACAAGCCCAAAGATCCCAACTTTTGGGACAAAAATTCACTATTTGATAAAGTGATCTATCACTATTTAATAAAGGAAAATTGGAAGACAATGTGGGAGAGATTAGATTTTATTCAACACCTCACACCCTACACAAAGATAAACTCAATGGGTGAATGACTTGAACATAAAGAAGGAAACTATAAGTAAATTAGGTGAACACAGAATAGTATACATGTCAGACCTTTGGGAAAGGAAAGATTTTAAAACCAAGCAAGACTTAGAAAGTCACAAAATGTAAAATAAATAATTTTGACTACATCAAATTAAAAAAGATTTTGTACAAATAAAACCAATGTAACTAAAATCAGAAGGGCAGCAACAAATTGGGAAACAATCTTCATAAAAACCTCTGACAAAGGTTTAATTACTCAAATTTACAAATAGCTAAATCAATTGTACAAAAAATCAAGCCATTCTCCAATTGATAAATGGGCAAGGGACATCAATAGGCAATTTTCAGTCAAAGAAATCAAAACAATTAATAAGTGCATGAAAAAGTGCTCTACATCTCTTATAAACAGAGAGATGCAAATCAAAGCAACTCTGTGGTACCACCTCACACATAGTATATTGGCTAACATGACAGCAAAGGAAAGTAATGAATGGTGGAGTGGATGTGGCAAAGTCAGGACATTAATTCATTGCTGGTGGAGTTGTGAATTAATCCAACCATTCTGGAGGGCAATTTGAAACTATTCCCAAAGGGTGATAAAAGAATGTCTGCCCTTTGATCCAGCCATAGCACTGCTGGGTTTGTACCCCAAAGAGAAAATAAGGAAAAATACATGTACAAGAATATTCATAGCTGCGGTCTTTGTAGTGGCAAAAATTTGGAAAATGAGAGGATATCCTTCAATTGAGGAATGGCTGGAGAAATTGTGGTGATGTTGGTGATGGAATACTATTGTGCTAAAAGGAATAATAAAGTGGAGAAATTCCATGGGAACTGGAACAACCTCCAGGAAGTGCTGCAGAGCGAAAGGAACAGAACCAGGGAAACATTGTACACAGAGACTGATATACTGTGGTATAATAGAATGTAATGGAGTTCTCCATTAGTGGCAATGCAGTGATCCTGAAAAGCCCAGAGGGATCTCTGAGAAAGAACACTATCCACATTCAGAGGGAAAACTGTGGGAGTAGAAACACAGAAGAAAAACAACTGCTTGAATACATGGGTTGAAGGGATATGGTTGGGGACTTAGACTCTAAATGAACATCCTAATGCAAACACCAACAACATGGAAATGGGTTCTGATTAAGGACACATGTAATGTTTCCTTGGAATTGTGTGTCAGTGATGGGAGGAGTGGGTAGAGGAGAGGGAGGAATAGAATATGATTTTTGTCACCAAGGAATAATGTTTGAAATTGTCCAAATAAAAAATAAAAAAATAGAAAAACAAACAAATAAATAAATAACGTGACATTAGATACCAAAAAATAAAGAAATTATTTTACTAAGTGAAATTTTATACCTTTTTGCATTGATTAAATTTTAATTTTTATAAGTTATTTTCACCAGTGAAGTTTTTTTTTTACCTTTTTTCATTTGGTCATTTTCGTTTCTGAAAATATTATTTTTTTCAGTATTTTACACTCCTGTTCATAATTATCTTTTCATAGTTTTCTTGCACTGCTCTCGTTTTATTTCCTAATTGTTCTTCTGCCAATACTCATTTGTTTCTTAGAATGATCTTTTTAGCCCTTCAAACAATTCTTTTTGAGCTTCAGTCCAATTTGCATATTTCTTAAATGCTTTACTTCTAATTAATTTGACATTGCTACCTTCTTCTGAGTTTGTGGCTTTGTTTTCCCTGACCCATAGTAACTTTTTATCTTCTTCCTCTTCTTTCTCTTCCTGTTCCTATTCCTTTTCCTGCTGTCTTTCCTCCCTTCTTCCTCCTTCATCCTCATTTTCCTCTTCCTCCTCTTCCTCCTATTCTTATCTTCATCTTCCCCTTTTTCTCTTCCTTCTTTTCTCTTTCCTAGGCTATTATTTATTTTCTTTCAATTTCAATTGTCTTTCAGTTACAAGTTGTCTCTGCTCATCTAAGTTGATGAGGGAGCCACTGTCCCAAGCTTCATTTGTTTTCTTTCATGCTCCAACTCCCTGCTAGTTTTAGTGGTTTGTAAGATTCTGGTGCTTCTAAGATTCAGATGCTCCCAAATGGGTACAATCTGAGGAGAGCTATGGTCATTGCTCTTCTGGTATAAGCTTTGGACAATATCCTGGAAAGGTTCCTAAAGCCATAATAGCCATTGTTCCTTAGTCCCCCTTTCCATTGCTCTTGAAATAACCCCTTCCCATGAACTAGGTAATGGGCAATGGAGTTGCAAAACAGTGCCTAGATCTTCACCTCATATTTGTGCCAGGATCCCATGTAATCTCATTCTGTTATGTTGTCCTGTCCCCATTACATCATGTGAAAGTTTGCCAAATTAATAATGTTACTACTGCTGTCACTACTGTCAATTCCCATAGCTGATTTTGCTACCCCATGACCTTTAAGAGAGTCTCCATTCCAAGATAACATTAATTTCCTATCAATCTCAAAATATGCCTTGGACTAGAAAATATCCCCAACTTTTTTTTGGCTCTGCTAATTCATAATTTGATGGGCATTTTTATTTTAAAGTTATTTTGAAGAAAATGTTTGAACAGTTTAGATATAGTACTTTCTCTAATTTACCAGCTTGACACTGCCCCCACAAAAATGTTAATAATTCAGATTAAACTTAAAAGTGTCATGCATTTTCAAAGAGCTGGTTATTAAACATTTACCAGTCCACCACTTCTTGTATTGGTCTTAATTCTGTCTTCTGGATAAAACCATATTATTAATACTCTGTTTAAAAGAATTTCAAAACATAATAACAGAATATTAGAGTTATCAGGACTCTCAGAAGTCATCTAGTTCAACACATAGCTGAATAATATGATGTTCTTTTATCAAATTCCCAAAATGTAAAGATCCAAACATTGCTTTTTCATTTTTCAGGTAAGATAACACATTACTATTGGAAGGATCTCTATCAATTAGATACAAATAATATTTTTCTATCAAACTGAAGCTATTTAGCCTTTTCCAATTCAGGATTTATACTTGACAGAAAGGTGAGAGATCATCTACCCAATGAAAAGTTTTGGTAATCACAACTTTTAGCAAAACCTAGAATGTAGATGTTCTGACTGAAATTTCCTATCCTATTAGTGTTCCATTTCTTTTACCTCTTGATCTTAGCTCAACTCAGTAGGCCAAAGTAGACAAGTAACATCAATTTTCTATATAATGATCATTCTACTTAAAGATTATTTACCTAATGATATGGAAAGAATTTGTCCATGTTATTTGAAAGCCTTTAGAGAAGGGGGAAAGTATGTGTGGGTAATGAATGGCCAGAGTACTTGATTTGGAAGAAGATAATCTGTGCTCAAACCCTTGCTTTACAACTAAATATCTGTATGCATTTTAGAAAGTGTGAATTTTATATTTATTCCACCCTGCTTAGTCTAGCAATCAGGAATGTATATACCCCCACTTAAGGATTAAGTGTTGAGGAGGATGGCCTATGACAGACATGTGCTAGCAAGTGACAAATAAGAAACAACTGACAGAATCCCTGGGCTGTCCTAAGTAAAGCTTCAGCTACCATTGGTACATGTGAGATGTGGGAAGTTATTTAAAAAATGTCTATATATTCCTGTGACTTTCCTTGCCACTCTCTTTGGTGGCGGAGGCGTTGACCTCTGGGACTCTCTCTCTCTGAGACATTGGGTTTGGCAACAGTGTGGCTAGTGGCAGCATGTGGGGCATCTAGAAGTCTTGGTGTACCTGCAGCTCTTGTCCAGGTTTGGCGGTAAGCATCCTTGGTGTGGTGACTAGGAGAAGCTCAATAGCATGGGTCAGGTGAGACGTCTTCCCTGATCTCTCTCAGAGTTTAGGATGATTCCTTTTTTTCCTTTACCTTTCCTAAAAGGACTATCCCCTTATAAGACCCCTCATCTTGGAGTAGACCTCATGGCTGGAAGTTGAGCTAGTTTTAATCTTGGAGGAGGCCTCATGGCTGAGGTCTCTGAACTTCCCTTGGTTTAGGCTAGGCCAGAGAAATCTTATACCCCTTTCTCTCTCTCTTCTTCTTAATCCCTTCCCTCTATATTAATTAAACCACCATAAAATTCCCAAACTGACTTGATTATTTTTATTGGAATTTGAATTAATCCCTGGCAGCCATTAGTATAATATATTAGTCAAAATGCCTAAATTTACCCCTTACAGACGTCATTAAACTTCTCTAAGTTTTCATAAATTCTAAGATACAAATGTTGGATTCAGTCCCTTTGAACATGGCTTCCATCCATAAATCCTAAATCCTAGGATGGATCTTAAGAAATCTAAAGGAAGAAGACAGAGAAATATCCCAATTTTTAAAAGGAAATAGGTTATTTCTTCAAACTATAAGCCAGTGACTTTAATCCTAGGCAAAACTCTGGAATTTATAATTGGATAGTTGGTTTCTGAGCACTTAAAAAAGAGAGTGATCATTATTATGAGCCCATATTGGTTAATCAAGAAGTTTTCATGGCAAATTAACCTAATTTTCCTTCTTGAAAGGGTCATTAGTTCCTAAAACTAACAGAATGAAAATTCCAATAATTATGTGGGAACTGAGGTATGATTAAAAATGTCTGTCAGTTTCTTACTGAAAATTTGTAAAGTTGTTACATGTTAAGTAAAAGTTGATTCATTGTGTGGTTTGAAATAATCCATCAAAATTTATGGCTTAGGAGCTAGTGGACTTTGGTTAAAGACTGATGAAGTGATAGCTGTTGAGGCAGCTACATTGTACAATAACTTTGGCACTGAGGCTAAAGTTAAAATAGCCCTCAGTTCAAATCCATTCTCAGCCACTAACTACCTGTGTAAACCTAAGCAAATCACTTCAAAACTTAGGCTGACTAATTTTTTCACCAGTAAAATTGACTCATTTTTAAATAATATCTGATATTTTATATTGCTTTGATTTTTTACAAAATGCATTTTACATTTTCACTCCCTTGATTAAGGTAAAAGGTGACAAGCTTCTCTTTTAAAATTTATTCATTTAATTAATTTAGAATATTTTTTTATAGTTACATGATTCATGTTCTTTCCCTCCCCCTCCCCATAGCCAATAAGCAATTCATCTGGGTTTTGCATGTATCATTGGTCAAAACTCATTTCCATATTATTAATATTTTCAATAGAGTGATCATTTAGTCTACATCCCCAATCATGTTGCCATCAAAACATGTGGTCAAGAAGTTGTTTTTCTACTGTGCTTCTACTCCCACAGTTCTTTCTCTGGATGTAGATAGCATTCTTTCTCATAAGTCCCTCAAAACTGTCCTGAATCATTGCATCTCTGCTAGTAAAGAAGTCCATTACATTTGATTGTGACACAATGTGTCAGTCTTTGTGTACAATGTTCTCCTGGTTCTGCTCTTTTTGCTCAGCTTTAATTCCTGGAGTTTATTCCAGTTCACACGGAATTCCACCAGTTCATTATTCCTCTTAGCACAATATCAACAGTACTACAATTTGTTCAGTCAATCCTCAATTGAAGAGAATTCCCTAATTTTCCAATGTTTTGCCACCACAAAGAGAGGCTATAAATTGTAAAATGGACTTATTAATAACACCTCTCAGATTTTTCATGAGGATCAAATGAATAAATATTATAAAGCATTTTGTAAACATTAAAGTGCTATATAAATGTGAGCTATTGTTTCCTTCAAAGCCTTTTCTTTGCTAATACTAAGATTTAAATGAACAGTAATACAAAATTCTGGTAACTAAAGAGCTAGCTCTAAGAATTTTTCTTGCTCATAAGCCTTTCTAAACTGTTTGCTGTAGATTCTGTTATTATTGGACAACAGAAAATCTCAATAAATGAAGAACTGATTTATCTGCTCTTTTGGCACACCTAACAAATTGGCAGTTGTTGCCTTAAAGGGAGTTGCTATCCAAAATTAGTAAGCAACACTTCCCTTATGTACTTTTTTTAAAAACAATATTTTATTTTATCATTTCCAAACATTACTAATTAGAGACAAAGATCATTTTCCTTTCCTCTCACCTCCCCCCATGTCTCCCATAGCCGATGCGTGATTCCACTGGGTATCCCATGTGTTTCCGATTTGAACCCATTAACATGTTGTTGGTATTTGCATTAGAGTGTTCATTTAGAGTCTCTCCTCAGACATGTCCCCTCAACCCCTGTAGTCAAGCAGTTGCTTTTCCTCGGTGTTTTTACTCCCACAGTTTGTCCTCTGTTTGTGGAAAGTGTTTTCTCCTAGATCTCTGCAGATTGTTCAAGGATATTGCATTGCCACTAATGGGGAAGTCCATTATGGTTGATTGAACCACAGTGTATCAGTCTCTGTGTACAATGTTTTCCTGGTTCTACTCCTCTCACTCTGCATCAATTCCTGGAGGTTGTTACAGTCTCCATGGAATTATTCCACTTTATTATTCCTTTTAGCACAATAGTATTCCATCACCAACATATACCACAATTTGTTCAGCCATTCTCCAATTGAAGGGCATACCCTCATTTTCCAATTTTTGGTCACCACAAAGAGCGCAGCTATGAATATTCTTGTACAAGTCTTTTTCCTTATTATCTCTTTGGGGTACAAACCCAGCAGTGCCATGGCTGAAACAAAGGGCAGACGGTCTTTTATCGCCCTTTGGGAATAGTTTCAAATTGCCCTCCAGAATGGTTCTATCAATTCACAACCCCACCAACAATGAATTAATGTCCCTACTTTGCAACACCCCTCCAGCATTCATTATTTTCCATAGCTGTCATGTTAGCCATTCTGCTAGTTGTGAGGTGATACCTCAGAGTTGCTTTGATTTGCATTTCTCTGATTATAAGAGATTTAGAACACTTTTTCATGTATATATTAATACTTTTGATTTCTTTATCTGAAAACTGCCTATTCATGTCCCTTGCCCATTTATAAATTGGAGAATGGCTTGATTTTTTGTACAATTGATTTAGCTCTTTGTAAATTTTGTAAATTTGAGTAATTAAACCTTTGTCAGAAGTTTTTATGAACATTGTTTCCCAATTTGTTGCTTCCCTTCTGATTTTAGTTACATTGGTTTTATTTGTACAAAAGTTTTTTAATTTGATGTAGTCAAAATTATTTATTTTACAATTTGTGACTCTTTCTAAGACTTGCTTAGTTTTAAAGTCTTTCCCTTCCCAAAGGTCTGACTTGTATACCATTCTGTGTTTGCCTAATTTACTTATAGTTTCCTTCATGTTCAAGTCATTCACCCATTTTGAATTTATCTTTGTGTAGGGTGTGAGGTGTTGATCCAAACCTAATCTCTCCCACACTGTTTTCCAATTTTCCCAGCAGTTTTTATCGAATAGTGGATTTTTGTCCCAAAAGCTGGGATCTTTGGGTTTATAATATACTGTCTTGCTGAGGTCATTTACCCCAAGTTTATTCCACTGATCCTCCTTTCTGTCTCTTAGCCAGTACCAAATTGGTTTGATGACTGCTGCTTTGTAATATAGTTTGAGATCTGGGACTGCAAGGCCCCCTTACTTTGTATTTTTTTTTCATTATTTCCCTGGATATCCTTGATCCTTTGTTCTTCCAAATGAATTTTGTTGTGTTTTTTTTCTAAATCAGTAAAGAAATTTTTTGGAAGTTCAATGAGTATGGCACTAAATAGATAAATAAGTTTGGGTAGGATGTTCATTTTTATTATATTGGCTCATCCTACCCATGAACAGTTAATGTTTTTCCAATTGTTCAAGTCTAGTTTTAGTTGTGTGGAGAGTGTTTTGTAGTTGTATTCATATAGTTCCTGTGTTTGTCTCGGGAGATAGATTCTTAGATATTTTATTTTGTCTAAGGTGATTTTGAATGGGATTTCTCTTTCTAGTTTTTGCTGCTGAGCTGTGTTGGAAATATATAGAAATGCTGATGACATATGCGGGTTTATTTTGTATCCTGCAACTTTGCTAAAGTTGTTGATTATTTGAATTAGCTTTTTGGTTGAATCTCTTGAATCTTTAAGTAGACCATCATATCATCTGCAAAGAGTGATAACTTGGTCTCCTTGCCCATTTTAATGCCTTCAATTTGTTTTTCTTCTCTAATTGCTACTGCTAGTGTTTCTAGTCAAATAATAGAGGTGATAATGGGCATCCTTCTTTCCCTCCTGATATTATTGGGAATACATCTAGTTTATCCCCATTGCAGATGATATTAACTAATAGTTTTAAATCCATAGTGTTTATTATTTTTAGGAACGACCCTTCTATTCCTATGCTTTCTAGTGTTTTTAATAGGAATGGGTGTTGTATTTTGTCAAAGGCTTTTTCTGCATCTATTGAAATAATCATGTGGTTCTTGTTGGTTTGCTTGTTGATGTGGTCAATTATGTGGATGGTTTTCCTAATATTGAACTAGCCTTGCATCCCATGTATAAATCCTACTTGATCATGGTGAATGACCCTTCTGATCACTTGGAGTCTTTTTACTAGTATCCTATTTAAGATTTTTGTATCTATATTCATTAGGGAGATTGGTCTATAGTTTTCTTTCTCTGTTTTTGATCTGCCTGGTTTTGGAATCACATGTTTGTGTCATAAAAGGAGTTTGGTAGAACTCCGTCTTTGCTTATTATGTCAAATAGTTTGTATAGTATTGGGATTAACTGTTCTCTGAATGTTTGATAGAATTCACTTTTGAATCCATCAGGCCCTGGAGATTTTTTCTTAGGGAGTTTTTGATGGCCTGTTGGATTTCATTTTCTGATATGGGTTTATTTAAGAATTCTCTTTCTTTTTCTGTTATTCTAGGCATTTTATATTTTGTATATATTCATCTATGTGGCCTAGATTGGTATATTTATTGCCATATAATTGGGCAAAGTAATTTTAAATTATTGCCTTAATTTCCTCTTCATTGGAGGTGATGTCCCCCTTTTCATCTTTGATGCTGTTAATTTGCTTTTCTTCTTTTTTTTCTTTTTTTTTAAACCCTTACCTTCCATTTGGAGTCAATACTGTGTATTGGCTCCAAGGCAGAAGAGTGGTAAGGGCTAGGCAATGGGGGTCAAGTGAGTTGCCCAGGGTCACACAGCTAGAAAGTGGCTGATGCTGGATTTGAACCTAGGACCTCCCGTCTCTAGGCCTGGTTCTCAATCCACTGAGCTACCCAACTGCCCCCTCTTCTTTTTTTTGTATTAGATTAACCAGTACTTTGTCTATTTTGTTTGTTTTTTCAAAGTAAAAGCTTCTAGTCTTATTTATTAGTTCAATAGTTCTATCATTTTAGATTTTATTAATTTCTCCCTTAATTTTTAGAATCTCTAATTTGGTTTTCTTCTGGGGGTTTTCAATTTGTTTGCTTTCAAGTTTTTTTATTTGCATTTCCAGTTCATTGATCTCTGCCCTCCCTAATTTGTTAATATATGCACTCAGGGATATGAATTTTCCTCTGATTACTGCTTTGGTTGCATCCCATAAGGTTTGAAAGGATGTCTCACCATTGTCATTTCCCTCGATGAAATTATTAATTGTTTCTATGATTTCTTCTCTAACTGATTTTGGAGTATCATATTTAATTTCCAATTAATTTTTGATTTGGTTCGCCATGTAGCCTTACTGATCAATATTTTATTGCCACATGATCTGAAAAGGCTGCATTTATTATTTCTGCTTTACTGCATTTGTTTGTCATGTTTCTGTGACCTCGTGTATGGTCAGTCTTTGTGAATGTGCCATGTGGTGCTGAGAGGAAGGTGTATTCCTTTTTGTCCCTATTTATTTTTCTCCATATGTCTATTAATTCTAATTTTTCTAAGATTTCATTCACTTCTTTTACCTCTTTCTTATTTATTTTTTTATTTGATTTGTCTAAATTTGAAAGTGGTTGGTTCAAATCTCCCACTAATATGGTTTTCCTGTCTATTTCCTCCTTCAATTCTCATAGTTTCTCCATTAGAAATTTGGGTGCTATACTATTTGGTGCATACATGTTGATTAGTGATATTTCCTCATTATCTAAAGTCCCTTTTAACAAAATATAGTTATTTTCCCTATCCCTTTTAATCAGGTCTATTTTTGCTTTGGCTTTGTCAGATATCATAATTGCAACTCCTGTCTTCTTTCTATCAGTTGAGGCCCAGAAGGTCTTACTCCATCCTTTAATTCTGACCTTGTGAGTGTCTACCCACCTCATGTGTGTTTCTTGAAGACAACCTATGTTAGGGTTTTAGATTCTAATCCTTCCTGCTATTTGTCTATGTTCTATGGGTGAATTCATCCCATTCACATTCAAAGTTATAATTGTCACCTGTGGACTCCCTGGCATTTTGATATCCTACCCTAAATCTGACCTTTCTTCTTTAGCTATAACCTTTTAAGTCATTGAATTACTTTAAATCAGTTGCCCTAGTCCCCTCCCTTGATATGTTTCCCTTTATAGCCCCTCCCTTTTTGTTCCTTCCCCCTCCCCGCTCTTCTTCCCTCTCTTTTTGCCTCCCTCCCCCCCCCCCACCCCACTTGGTTTTCCCTTCTCCCTTACCCTCTTGGGTAAGATAAAATTCAAGATTCCCAATGGATCTGGATGCTCTTTCCTCTCAGAGTTGATTTCACTGAGAGTAACGTTTAAGTAAAAACTCTCTTCCTCTCCTTCTTATAGGAGAATTCTTCCCCTCTCCTTCCTATGTATATCTTTGTGTGAGAAAGATTATTCTATTTATTTTTCCCCCTATTTCATGGAGTATATCTTAGTATCATAAACAATTGTCCCTTCCCTTTTTCTTTTCTATCCCCCTCTTTCTCAATATCATCTTGATGCCCCAAACTATGCATGATTCTTCTTACTACTCTAATGATGCACACAATTTTTGAGAGTTACACATTATATTTTCCCCACATATTAATATATATATAGATTGATATCAATTTAGTCCTTATAGAAAGAGTTTGAATAAAAGAAAAAGATAAAATTTTTCTCCTTTCCCTTTCCTTCATATTTACCTTTTCAGGTATTCCTTGATCTTTGTGTCTGGATGTCTAATTTTCCACAGAGCTCTGGTCTTTTCTTTGAAAAAAGTTGAAAATCTTCTATTTTGTTGAATGCCCATACTTTTGTTGAATGCCTTGGAAGTATATAGTCAGTTTTGATGGATAGCTGATTATTGGTTGAAGACCCAGCTCTCTTGCCTTTCTGAAAATCATGTTCCATACCTTACGGTCATTCAGAGTGGAAATTGCAAGGTCTTGCATGACTCTGATTGGCATTCCTTTATATCTAAATTTTCTTTTTCTGGCTTCTTGTAAGATTTATTCTTTTGCTTGAAAGGTTTGGAATTTGGCAATTACATTCCTGTGAGTTGTCTTTTGGGGGTTTAGTGTAGAGGGTGTTCTGTGAACTCTTTCAATGCCTGTATTGCCCCCTTGTTCTAGAATCTCTGGGCAGTTTTCTTTGATGATATCTTATATTATGGTTTTGGGATTATTATTTATTTCTGGCTTTTCTATTAGGCCAATTATTCTCAGATTGTCTCTCCTTCCTCTATTTTCCAAGTCACCTTATCAGTGAGATATTTTATGTTCTCTTCTAATTTCTTAGTCTTTTGGCTTTGCTCTATTAATTCTTGCTCTTTTGCAAGATCATTGTCTTCCAGTTGCCTGATTCTGACCTTTAATGCCTGGTTTTCCTTATCATTTTGGTCAAGCTGTTTCTGTAGTTGAATTTTTTCATCCTTCAGATTGCCAAGTTCCCTTTGCATTGTTTCCCATTTTTCCTCCCAGAAGGCTTCCATCTTTTTGATAATTTCTGATATAAATTCTTCATGAGGTCGTGGAGAATTTCCATTTCCTTTGGAAAGTTTTGGAGCATTTGCTTGTATTTCCTATTCTATCTCCTCTGTATTTTGTATTTTTGCTCCATAAAATGTGTCTAAAGTCACCCCCTTCTTTTTGCTTTTCTTGGTGTTTGGAGGCTTTTGTATTTCTGTACTGTTTGCCATCTCTATCTGAGTGAGAGGACTGGCTCTTTGTGTATCTGTCTGATAGTTTGAGGCTTTAGCCACAGGCAAATTGTCAGTTCTCTGCAGCTGCTCTGCCCTCCCCTGCCTGCCGGCTTTTTGGGCGTTACTGCTCTCAGTTCACTCCAGTTACTTCTCTGCTGCCTTACTTCCATGCTCTGAGCCTGGAACAGCATTGTCTGCAAGGTACTCCAGTGCCTTTGCTGGCCCTGAGGTTTCTGTTCTTTCAGAAGACCCTGCACTCTAAGGGGGGAGGGGTCCTGGCCTCCCTGCGCTCAGAGGGCTCCTGATGGGATTATGTTCAGCTGGGTTGGACTGGATTTGCCCTGAAACAGGAACCTTTGGTGAGACTCAGATTAAAGGACCCAGCCAGGGGTCTACAGGCTCCCCCCTGTCTCTCTCTGTTTCCCTGATGTCTGTATTGGGAGCTCCTGAGACTAGCTCAGGTTGCTTTCAAGGTGCATCCTTCAGAATAGCTGTCCATGAGGCCCTTTTTCCATCCCTGAGGTTCCTGCTGCTGCTGCTGGCTCAGAGCTCTGGGTTGGGGGGGATGGGTCCTGGGACCTTCCTTCTGCCTACCCTTTAGATCTGAGTGATCTAGGGTTCTGGCTTTTGAGGGGCTTACCTTTTGATCAGAGTCCAGTAGGTGGGTTCCCTGGCTCTGTCCTGTTGTTCAGTTTGAATTTCAGTGCCCTAGGAGCATTCAGTTTATGATCAGTAAGGAAGGGTTTTCAGAGGTCTGAACTTTTGCTGCCTCTAAGCCGCCATCTTGACTGGAAGCCCCCCCTTTTGTTCTTTTAAGACTTGTAAGTTGACATAACTTGTAAACCCTATGTCAGTTTTATTATAAAAGAGAAGTTAATTTGTTTCACTAGAGACCATTGATTACAATCAGAATGCAGCTCATAAGGAACCAGTTTCATGTGATTCAGATATCTCTGAATGGACCAATAATATCAAAGCCTTCACTCCTGTGCATGTGAATTTCAACTTATATATTTCTCTGTCAGATTCTGAGTATGTTTAACTCTCCCCACAAATATTGAGAATATAGGTAGAATAATGAGCCCTGGGCTTATAGGTACATAAAATTGTTTTTGCCCTTGGCTTAAGGTTATATTATTATTTTGTTAATAAATAAATGACTGCATTTATCATCTAAATGTAATTTTATTTTCTAGTTCTATTTTATGTAAATTGAAGCATATAAGTAGGGGTTCATTAGCTAGAATGCTAAGTAGCAGTTATCCCTAAGAACATGAGAGAATTTGAGAATTTAGAATCTATATCCATCTTTGTGAGGAGTGGGAGTGTATGAATCAGTTCTGAAAATAAGTCGGGTTTCATATACCTAAATAAAATCTGTTGAACTGTGTTATCCAGAATATATCAGTAAACTCTATCTTCACACAAGCTAGAACAGCATAAAAGATGAACTTAAATTGATGTAGTTAGGCAGTAACTAGAAACAGAGCATTCAGTTTTTAATGAAAGTGCTATGAAAATTGATGTGTGGCTACTGAAGCTGGTCAGAGCACATATGAATGGGTATATGCTGATGGTGTAGTGCCTGAGAGGCTAATAGGCTTATGGGGGCAAGTTCTAGAATAGTACCTGAAAATAGTGCTACATCCCTCTGAGATCAGTTCCATTCTGTCTGAGATCAATTCCATTCCTATTCCATTCAATAAACATTAAATAAGTAACTGTTATATGAGAAGCACTATATGAAACCTTAGTGAAAGACAATCCCTGTCCTCAGTGAGTTTATAACTCAACAGGGGAAGACAAATAGCAGGGACAAAAGAGGAGAATAAGAGAAGAAACCAGTGTTGCAAGTTCATGACATGCATAGAGTTAAAACAGAACAAAATTGCTGATGGAAAATGGAGAATTATGTAGAAAGATATGAGTCTTCTATAAAGAGAATTATTGGAAGTTTGTTCCACTGACTTCCAGTGTTCCAATCAGAGAGAAGAGATAACTGAGAGATCTGAGAAAATGTTGAATATCAAAAACTTAACGAGACTGTATGGTATTGAAATTTCAGAACATCAGCTTGTCCTTGGAGAGGCAAGATGTTCATGCAGAAGTATTGATTTTAAAATGAAGAGAGAAAGATCAGATTAATAAAAAATGAGTCTGGACCAAGATAGCAGAGAAGGTACATGGACTCATCTGATTTCTCCCAAATTACCCTCTGAAAAGCAATGCTATAATACCTCAAAATGAATTCTGGAACAGTCTAACCCACAAAAATACAAAATGAAGCAATTTTCAGCCCAAAACTGCTTAGGAGCCAAGCAGGAGGAATCTAGTTCCTGGGGAGGAGGTGGAGCACAGGGTGCCAGGGCAGACCCCAAGGCGATAAACAAAAACTTCAACTGAAGCAGTAGACAAAGCTTCCAGAACTCTCAGCCACAGATGGTGAGTGAGTAGGGCATCAGACCACTGCTCAGAAGGACATTATAGGGGTCCCTTTGCTGGATAAAGGTGCAAGACTCTTGTCATGTTGTCAATGTGCAGAACCAGGTCTCAGTCCTGGGGCATGGTCTCAAGGTAAGGAGGAGCACCAGCATTTATCAGCACTTGCAACCACAGGGGACCAGGAGAACCTGGTCAAAGTTCCAAGGGGTAAAAGAGTACTTGGATTTATTTAAAGGCCAGTTCATTATCCAGGAGAGCATTATCTTACCACCCTAGAAAAACTGAAAGCAGATAGATCCCCACTGCTGGCACTGAAGGAACCTGCAGAAAGAACTTGAAGCTTGGAACAGTTCTCACTTCTCTACAGTTATAGAGCCCAACTTTAACCTGTTTTTAAACTGAAAGGAAAGAAAAAGGCAGGAAAATGAGCAAAAAACAAGAAAAAAAAAACCAAGAAAGTAATTTTGATGACAGGGTAGGCTCAAACTCAGAAAACAATGATGTAAATATTGTGGCATCCAAAGACTCCAAGGAAAAAATATCAATTGCTTTTAAGCCCCAAAAGAATTAACGGAGTAGATAAAAATGTTAAAAATCAAATAAATAGATAGATGAAAAAAATTTGGAAAAGAAAATGAGAGTGATACAGGAAAATCATGAAAAAAGTTAACAGTTTGGTAAAGGAGGCACAGGAGAATATTGAAGAAATTATTATCTTTAAAAAGCAGACGATACCAATGTAAAAGAGGCACAATGATTAAAATAAGAAAATTCTTTAAAAAAGCAGAAATAACCAAATGAGGAAAGATATACAAACATTCACTGATAAGAAAAATTTTTAGAAAGACAAAATTGGGCCTATGGAAAAAAGTATAAAAAACCAATAAGGAAAAGAACTCTTTACATTGTAAAATAGGTCAAATGAAAAAGGAGATACAAAAATTCACTCAAGAAAATCATGTTTTAAAAGTTAGAACTCTTCAAGGTGAACCTAATGAAAAATCATAAACATCAAGAAATAATTAAACAAAGTCAAAGGAATGAAAAAAAATTGAATAAAATATCTTATGGGAAAAATAAGTGCTCTGGAAAATAAATACAGAAAGATAATTTAAGCATTATTGGACTACATGAAAGCCATGATTTAAAAAAAAAAAAAAGCTTAGATCATCTTTCAGGAAATCATGAAGGAAAATTACACTTATATTCTAGAACCTTAGGGGAAAATAAAAATTGAAAGTATCCATCAATCACCTCCTAAAAATATTCAAAAAGGATAACTCCCAGGAAAGTTATAACCAAATTCCAAAACTCCCAGGTCAAGAAGAAAATAATGCAGGCACTCAAAAAGGAACAAGTGAAATATCATAGAGCCACAGTCAGGATAACAAAATAATTAGCAGCTTTTACATTAAAAACTAAACATCCAGGAATATGATAGTCTGAAGAGTAAAGAAGCAAAGATTTCAATGAAGAATCACTTACCCAGAAAAACAGCTATGGATATTTTGGGTCATCTTTTTCCTCATGATCTCTTTAGGGTACAAACCCAATAGTGCTATGGCTGGATCAAAAGGTAAGCAGTCTTTTAGCACCCATTAGGCATAGTTCCAAATTGCCATCCAGAATGACAGGATCAATTCACAATTCTATGAGCAATGTATTAATATCCCAATTTGCCACATTCCCTTCAACATTTATTATGTCCCTTTGCTGTTATGTTAGTCAATCTTCTAGGTGTGAGGTAGTACCTCAGAATTGTTTTGATTTGCATTTCCCTGATTATAAGAGATTTAGAACCCTTTTTTGTGTGTTTATTGATAGTTTTGATTTCTTTATCTGAAAATTGTCCATTCATGTCCCTTGCCCATTTATTAATTGGGGAATGGCTTGTTTTTTTTTTTTTTAACAATTGACTTAGCTCTTTAAAAGTTGAGTAATTAGACCTTTGTAAGAGGTTTCTGTTATATTTTTCCCAGTTTGTTTCTTCCCTTCTAATTTTGGTTGCATTGGTTTTGTTTTTACAAAAACCTTTTAAATTTAATGTAATCAAAATTATTTATTTTACATTTTGTAATTTTTTCTAATTCTTGTTTGGTATTAAAAATCTTTCCTTTCCCAAAGATCTGACAATTCTGTGTTCACTTAATTTACCTATAGTTTCCTTCTTTATATTCAATTCATTCACCCATTCTGAGTTTATCTAGGTGTAGGGTGTGAGATGTTGATATAAACCTAATCTCTCCCATAATGTTTTCCAATTTTCCCAGCAGTTTTTCTCAAATAGCAGATTTTTGACCCCAAAGCTGGGATCTTTGTGTCTATCACAGATTGTTTTGCTGAGGTCACTTACCCCAAGTCTATTCCACTGAATTTCCCTTCTGTGTTTTAGCCAGTACCATATTGTTTTGATGACCATTGCTTTATCATATAGTTTTAGCTCTGTTACTGCTAGACCATCTTCCTTCATATTTTTTTCATTATTTCCCTTGATATTCTTGATTTTCTGTTCCTTTAGATAAATTTTGTTATAGTTTTTTTTTTCTTTTTCTAATTCAGTAAAAAAAGTTTTTTGGTTGTTTAATGGGTATGACCCTAAATAAGTAAATTAGTTTGGGTAGGATTGTCATTTTTATTATGTTAGCTCATCCTACCCATGAACAATTCATGTTTTTCCAATTATTTTGGATATAGTTTTAATTGTGTGGGAATTTTTTGTCATGTTCAAATAGTTCCTTTTTTTTTTGTCTTTGCAGTTGATTCCTAAGTATGTCATATTGTCTAAGATGGTTTTAAATGGAATTTCTCTTTCTAACTCTTGCTGCTGGGACGTGTTGGAAATATATTGAAATGCTGATGTTTTGTGTGTGTTTATTTTGTAACCTGCAACTTTGCTAAAGTTGTTGATTATTTCCACTAGCTTTTTAGTTCATTCTCTAGGATTCTTCAAGTAGACCATCATATGCAAAGAGTAATAGCTTGGTCTCCTAATTGCCTATTTTAATACTTTCAATTTCTTTTTCTTCTCTAATTGCTACTGCTTAGCGTTTCTAGTATAATGTTAAATAACAGAGGTGATAATGGACATCCTTGTTTCACTCCTGATCTCATTGGGAAGGCTTCTAGATTATACCCATTGCAGATGATGTTTGCTGATAGTTTTAAATATATACTCTTTATTATTTTTAGGACAGGCCCTTCTATTCCTATGCTTTCTAGTGTTTTTAATAGGAATGGATGTTCTATTTTATCAAAGATTTTTTCTGCATCTATTGAGATGATTATGTGATTTTGTTAGTTTGCTTGTTGACATGGTCAATTATATGAATGGTTTTCCTAAAATTGAATCATCCTTGAATTCCTGGTATAAATTCTACCTGATCATAATGAATAACCCTCGTGATCACTTGCTGGTATCTCTTGATAGTATTATATTTAAGATTTTTGCATCTGTGTTCATTAAAGAGAACTGACTGACTCGATATCCCTTAGGCTCAGGGAGGCCACTTTGGCCTAGGCCTTTAACTACTGCTTGACTCAGCCTGAGCCGAGCAGTTTAAATTAATTCTCTCTCTCTCTCTCTCTCTCTCTCTCTCTCTCTCTCTCTCTCTCTCTCTCTCTCTCTCTCTCTCTCTCTCTCTTCTCTCTCTCTGTCTGTCTCTGTCTCTCTCTGTCTCTCTCTCTGTCTCCTTCCCTTAATCCCTTCTTTCTTTATTAATTAAAATCTCCATAAATCCCAGCTGACTTGGGTATTTTTATATTTGGGAACTTCCCATGGTGACCACTTACTTAGAATTTAAGTCAAAACACTAAAATTATCCTTACAGTTTTTGGCATTTACACTATGCAGTTCCTTTGTTCATATGAATTTGGATTTTTTGGCCTTTTGATGTAGTATATATTGGTAGGTGATGAGGAAAGGAGGAGTCCTGCATCTACACTACAATTCTGTCTACTCAGAAGATTTTTAAAATATCCTTGAGGAAAAGACCAGAGCTGAATGGAAAATTTGACTTTCAAATACAAGACTAAAGAGAACTAAAGAGAATCATAAAAAAAAACCAGCAAGCAGGATAAAGAATCAAATTGTTTACATCCCAATATGAGGAGAAAAATCTTGTAATACAAAAGAATTTTGTCATTATTAAAACATTTATTAATTTTAATTTTTTAAAAATCCTTACCTTCCATCTTAGAATCAGTACTGCATATTGTTTCTAAGGCAAAACAGGAGTAAGTCTAGGAAATGTGAGTAAAGTAACTTTCTACTCAGCTTGAAAGTATCTGAGGTCAGGTTTGAACCTAGGACCTCCATCACTAGGTCTGGCTCTCAATCCACTAAGTCATCTCCCTGATCCTATTAGAGCACTTAAAAGGAGTATACATATACAGAGTTCAAGGTTGTGAGCTGCATATAATTTAATAACATAAAAATTAAATTAGAGAAATAGAAATGCATGTGGAGGAGGGAGAAAGGAAAAATATAATACAGTAAATTATTGCACATAAAAGAAGATTGAAAGATTCACAGTGGAGGGGAGGTTGGGATCAGTTGGGGAAAGCCTGTGAACTTAATTTTCCTCAGAATTGGCACAATGAGAGAGAAATATACATCATCAATTGGATATAGAAAGTTATCTTATCCTAAAGGAAAATAAGAGAAGGGGATAAGAAGGAACGTGGGGCTGATAGTAAAGAGGTCAGAAACTAAACAGGGGTAAATAGGATGGAAAGTAATACAGAGTAATCATAATAGTGCAACATGTTTTTCCAAGTCTATCTAATAAAGACTTCATTTCTCAAATACATAGAGAAATGAGTTGAATATGTAAGTATATGTCATTCACCAATTGATAAATGATCAAAGCATATGAAAATGCTCTTCTAAAAGTAATTAAAGCTTTCTATAATCATGGGAAAAGTTCTATATCACTATTAATTAGGGAAATAGTGATTAAAATAATTCTGAGGTACCATACCTATCAGATTGGCTGGCATAGAAGAAAAGGAAAATGAAAAAAACTTGAAGGGAATATGGGAAAGATGGGACATGAATGCATTGCTGGGAGATATGTGAAATGATTCCATCATTTAGAAGAGCAATTTGGACCTTTGAGCAATTTACTCAAAGGGCTATAAAAAAGAATGTGAGCTAGATTTGTATCCCAAAGAGATAAAAATGAAAGAGGAAGAACCTATATGTATAAAAATACTTAAGCAACTCTTTTTTAGGGAAGCAAAGATTTGGAAAGTAAGAGGATACCCAACAATTGAGGAATGTCTGAGTAAGTTATATATATATATATATATATATATATATATATATATGTGTGTGTGTGTGTGTGTGTGTGTGTGTGTGTGTGTGTGTGTGTGTGTGTGTGTGTGTGTGTGTAATTGTGGAATATTGTGCTGTAAGACCAACAGGAGGAGATCAGAAAAACCTGGAAAGGCTTACATGGACTGAAGTAGAGTGAAATAAGCAGAACCAGGAGAACATTGTACAGGGAGAGGAATACTTTACAAAATGAATAACTGCTATTCTCAGCAATACAATGATCCAAATTTCTCTCAAAGGACTCATGATTTAAAAAAAATTTCAAACTTCTTCAAGAGAGCAGAAAACTGAGTATGAATTCAGACTGAAGCATTTTTTTTTCACTTTCTTGTTTTTTTTCTTTTTCCTTCTAGAAAAGAATTAATATGAGGGAAATATTTTACATGATTGACATGTAAAATCTATATGAGATTGTTTATCATCTGAAGAGGAGTGGGAGATTGGGGAAAAGGGAGGGAGGGAGAGAGTGTGAGACTCAGTATTCTTTGAAAAATGTTGGGGATTTTTATATGTAATTGGGGAAATATAAAGTAAAATTAAAAAAAATAAATGAGTTTGAGAAGATATGAAAATAATATTTGAGAATCAACATAAATAACAATAATTCTCTGGTTTTAGTCTATTACTTTATTCTAGAACATTATCTCCATAAATAGAGCAGATGATAGGCTTTCACCAACATGGGGTTGGGAAATTTATAAGAAAAATGTAGATAATACTTTGATGAGACACTAGAGTATTTGATGAAGAAGATTTAGAGCAATGGGACCAAAGTATAGACCATTTCCACCATAGAATTCCTTCAATTTCGTGTGCTTTAAGATAGTTTCACAAATCTTAGTTATTATTTAGATGTTGCATTTTGATATGTACTCTGTCATTCTTCAAAGTTTTTGAGATATGGATTTATTCATATCTGAACGTATAAAGATGACTTCCTGATGCAAGTACTTCCTTAATGGGCATCTAAAAGAGTGGATGAAATTCCTATAAGAAAGGGATGTGATAAGACTGCACTTTTGGCCTCATGACTACCAGTGTTATATAACCAACCTACATAAGAGGTCAATTAGATTCTGGTTTCTGGGCAAAGCTCTCACATTCCTGTCTTTAAATACATTAGACATAAGTTATAAATTTTTGCTTTCTCTTATTAGTGAAAAGGCATGGACATATCAATTGGTGATAATTGAGCAGATCAAAATAGTAGTGGCCATTGGGACAGAAATATCTTCCAGTACAAATTTGTGCCCTAGTGCTGACTTCGAGATATATTATTGCCTATGTACTTTTCCACAACTTAATACCTCCATTCACCAGTACAGAAGTTGGTAGTTAACCAGAATGAGGTCCACAAGAAAGAAAGAGCAGACATGTAAATATTATTGATAACTCAACTTATACTCTTTGTGCCTGTAAACTACACATTATTCCCACCAAGGAAAAGTGTCAGAACAGATTAGTGGGGCAATATGGTCTTCACAATCTTTTTTTTTTTTTGGTAGGAAGCAATTATATAGGTGGACAAAAGGTGAAGGTATTTTTGATCAAAAGAAATGTTAGGTATAGTTCCTAAAAGATGCAATTAATAGGGAAACCATTCCATGTGTGTGCTATGAAAACTATATTTTGATATTAAGGGCCAAGTCAATAAAGGCTCTTCTGCACTACCTTTACGGTTCCCATCCTGGTATTAGCCCTCAGCCACACAAGTCCCCGTTTCCAGATTTGAGAGACTTCTAGGATTAGTCCCTTTATAACCAAGATTGTGCTTCTTCTGAGGCCTAGGTTCTCCTAGCTGTAAGAATGAGAAGGACCAAAATGATATATTCAACTTAAGATAGCTTAGGATGATGGAGTAGGGGAATATCTCAAAATATAAGGGACCAACACATACCAGCAGCCAGGTTATTGTCATTTAACTAGACCTCCAATAGGTAAATGGATGCATCCCATTTTCTATCAGGATTCTGAGTGGAAAACTATCAGGTATCACAAGACAGAACTGATGTATTTGTGTTAATGGAAACTATAACATCTTGGGAGTAAGTACTAGCATGTTCCTATTTTAAAAACTTTGACAATAATTGAGGTTTGCCCCAGGTGGATGTTCTGAAGCTTTTAGCTATTCCACATGGTTAATCCCAAATTAATATCCAGTCCCTACATTAGGTTAGTAAAGGATATTTCTTTTCTAATAATGGAAATGAAGGAAACTGTAGTACTCGGATATATCAGTCCTTAGTCCCCCATACAATAACTCTGTATGACCTTTGAGGGAGGAAAATGGCACCTGAAATCTCATGGTAGACAATAGAGAATGGAACAAAGAGAAGGGTAGGGGTGTGTGAGAAAACGCTTGAACCTTATTTTCATTAGAACTAACTCAAAATGGAAAAAACAGTTAGCTATAGAAACCAACTTTACCCTATAGTAAATTAGGAGAAGAAGAAGAAGAAAAAAGGGTGGAGAAGAGAATGGACAAAAGAGGTAACCTGGGAGAGGCAGCAGTCAAAAGCAAAATATTTGTGAACAGGAAAAAGTTGAAAGGTGATGGGAAGAAGGTTAAATGGGGGAAAATAAGATGGAGGGAAACAAAATTAATAATCATAACTGTGAAGATAAATGGTATGGATTCACTCATGAAATACAAAAGAATAGCAGAGTGGATTCAAAAACAAAATCTTACAATATTCTGTCTAAATATTTAAATCAGGGAGAGATACAGACTAAAAGTAAGGGACTTGGGCAGAATCTATTATACTTGAGCTAAAATGATAAAATCAGGGATAGAAATCATGATCTCAGACAAAGCAATTTAAAAAATAATTTAATAAAAAGAAAAGGAGAGAAATTATATCTTGATAAAAGACATCATAAACAATGCAGTAATACTAAATATAAATTCACCAAACAGCATAATATCCAAATTACTAAGAGAGAAGTTACATGAATTATAGAACGAAATGAACAATACAACTTTACTGATAGGGGACCTCAATATTCCTTTCTTAAAAGTAAACAAATCCAAACAAAAACAAAAATCAGTAAGAAAGAAGTTAAGGAGGTAAATAGAACTTTGGAAAAATGTGATATTATAGAAACTAATAGACTAAAATGCTCAGAGAATCATAAAACTGTGTCTATCTTTTGACCCAGTAATATCACTAATTCAGTTTATTTCTTAAGATAATCACGGAAAAATAAACTGTATCTTCTAAAATAATTATTGCAGATTTTTGTGTTGACATAGAATTGGATACTGAAAGGATATTCATCAACTGGGAAATTACTTGACAAATTGTGGTATATATTTGTTATAGAATATTATTTTGCCATAAGAAATGACAAGATGATCATACAAAAAAATATCTGAGCAGAACCAGGAGAACAATGTACATAGTAACAACAATAACATGTTGTGATTGACTGCTGACTTAACTTTTATTACTAAGGATCCAGGACAACTTCAAAGTACTCATGATGAAAAAGGTTATCTATTGTAAGAGAAGGGAAACAAGGAATCTAAATCCAGATTGAAATATATCATTCTTCACTTTATTTCCTCCATGAATTTTTCTCTACTATAAATAATATGTCTCATTTTACAACATAATTAACAGGAAATTATGTTATATATATATATATATATATATATGTATATATATATATATATATATCCAATATCATATTGCCTGTCTTCTGGGGGAGGTTGGAGACATAGGAAGTAGAGGAGAAATGAGAGATAGTTTTTTGAACATAGCTAATGTAATAATATGTTTTTTCTTGGATAATCATATTTATTATCATTTATTACATGTTTATGAGAAATCATATTTATTATATTATTTTGTTATATTATATATTTTGTCATATATGCAAAAATTAAAAATAGATAATCAGCAAAAAAAAGGAATGTCCAAAGATAGAATGTATTATATTGGTACATCATGAGTTTTTAATCATAGGTGTACTATAAGTGAATATAACTGAAATATCAGTTATTGGAGACTTTGTAGAAGGGATTCCTGATTCAAATTCAGTTTGGGATGAATGACCTCTAATAACCCTTTTCTTATTACAGATTTTACTTTTCAGTCACATTTCAGTATTTCTGCAAATTACTCCCAATTTAATTGCACAACAGTGGGCAATTCAACAATAACACACAAGAACAACATTAGGACAATGGCATGAATGGTTGATTCTTGCATCGAGTTAAAAAAAAAATTATACAAGAGAGAGCATTGATTTGCCCATGATAGAAGAAAAGCAGTTGTTGTATATACTTTTTAGAGAATTTCCATTCTATGTTCTAAAAAGAAATAGTTATCAGAGTTTATTTTTTGAACGGTGTTCTAGGCTTTAATACCATTTGATTCCACTTCACAGTCAGTTAGAGAAAAGAATGCAATTATAAGAAGTGATGATTCTTAAAAGTTCTTGATTAATTTTCTTCTTTAAATGTTGAGTGCCCTTTAAGAATACCAGACTATCAGTAGAGAACAATTTATATTATGAAAAATTGAGATTTTTGATCTTGTATCTTTGCATCCAATTTATTTCTATGGTTTGTTTATTTGCTTCTTTGTCTGTCTGTGTGTGTTGGTTTTTTAATTTATTTTTATTTTTTTTCTGGAAAGTACAATGACCTTGGAATCAGAAGACATGATTTTAAGAGTTAATGGTATATGACCTTGACCAAGTGAAAATCTCTTTTAAATTCAGTTTACTCAAATGTAAAATGAGAATCAAGAATAACTAAAAGGATTTTTAAAGATTGCCAGTTAAAACCCAACATCTTACATAAAACTTAGTTTCAGAAATGTTAAATAATTGAGAAACTTGATTATTTATTGGTCTTAGTTTCCAGAACACTTGGATTTGAATTTCATATCAGACATTAACTAGTTGTATTGCTGTTTGCAAATCACATAACCTCTCAGCATTAGTTTTCTCCTTTATAAAATGGTGATAATAATGCTTATTTCACAGAATTATAAAAATATAATGAGACTTATGTAAATTACTTTTCATCCCTAATATATACCACATAAATATTGAATATAATTTGTATTAATAGTAATAGCTATCATTATTATTAGTAAGAGTATTTTAAAAATCATACAAAATAGAATATTAAAATGAAGTCTTTATTTTTAGATGTATTAAAAAAGAGGCTATTTAATTACCCATTGTATATATTTACCTAGATGGAATTTATCCATCAGTTAGAGTATTGAATTAAATGATCACTACAATTACTAGTAACACAGTTATTACATGGTACTATAATTCAGGGATGATAAGAGATGTATACAAAACAAATGTAATATAAATTAGAATACAATTATCTATGAAACATATGGAATAATTCTGATAGTTCAGAGGAGATAAAATTGCTCTTAGATTTTGGGATTTTAAAGAGGTTCTACTTTGTAATCTTAGAAATTTTCATTTGACTGTGTCCAAAGAGTGCTAAATTACTACCTTCCCTTTGATCCAGCCATACCACTGTTAGTATGGTAGGGAAAAAGACATGTACAAGAATATTCATAGTTGCACTCTTTATGGGGGCAAAAAATTGGAAAACAAGGAGATTCCCTCCAATCAGGGAATAGCTGAACAAATTGTGGTTTATGTTGGTGATGGAATGCTATTTTTCTCAAAGGAATAATGAAATGGAGAAATTCCATGTGAACTGGAAAGACCTCCAGGATCCAAAGATCCAGGAATTGATCTAGAGTGAGAGGAGCAGAACCAGAACATCGTACACAGAGACTGATACACTGTGGTACAATCGAACATAATGGACTTCTCTACTAGCAGTAATGCAATGATCCATGACAATGCTTAGGGACTTATGAGAAAGAACCCTATCCACATCCAGAGAAAGAACTATGGGAATAGAAACAAAGAAGAAAAAGAACTGCTTGATGTCATGGTCTGATGGGGATATGATTGGAGAAATAGAATCTAAAAGATAACTAGTGACAATATCAATAATATGAAAATAGGTCTTGATCAATGACACATGTAAAACCCAGTGGAAATGCACATTGGCTACAGGAGGGGTTTAGGGGAGGGAAAGAACATGAATCTTGTAACCATGGAGAAAAAAAAAAGAAATCTTCATTTGCCCTCATAACACAGTCCACATCCCCAACTTTTCTCCTTACATCTGTCTCTCAGTTCCTAAACCTTTAACAAGCTCAACTTAGTTATGACATTGCATAGTCATACTTCATATTATCTCTTTAAATTTCCTTATTTTATGGCCTTACTTCCAGATTATATAAACAATAAACTATAATGCTAGGCATTTTCTTTGATAACCATGACCTTTGTTTCTCTCTGAAACAGAAGTACTATGCAAAGGATAAAACAACTTAACTGTCTCCATACTCTAGGATATCCAGTGTCCAAAGAAATTTAAAATAAACAAATAAATAAATGAATGAATTGATACTCACTGACTCTAAGCCCACTTAGCCTCTCTTCTTTTTTTTTTTCTTCTTCTCTACCAGCTGCTGGGCTGCACAATCAGACTCAAGAATTCAGTACACTAACTTCCAGCAAAATCCAAACCGACCTCCCTCTTCCTAGAGCCTTGGAGACTCTGATGCAGCTACAGAAGATTGATTAGCCATGAGAGTCAATGTAGATAGTCAGTGACAGAGCTGAGAAACCAGTAGCATCAGTATTTTAAAACTTTGAATTGCTACTGCCAGGGAACACAGCCTAATAAAAGCAATGGATAGTTCTCAGGATGTGCATGACAGGACACCAGGACATGTATGTACACAGATATATGTCTACACACATCTATACACATAAACTACATATAGCTATGCATGTGTACATGTATGTGCATGCATATATGTATTATGATCAAATATCCATGTAGAGGGTATTATATAGCACTCTACCAAGACTAAGGGGAAGAGTACAGTATTGTGTTGGGGACAATTATGTAAAACTAAAATTTGGTTCAGCAGAAAACTAGGTTGTTGAAACTTAAATTGTCCATGGTTGGAGAAGGCTGAGTTGTTTTCAGATGAAGTCCCTAAAGAATCTACTCTCAGAAAGAAGAGGGTCAGAAAATCTAAATAATAGGTAAAAATCAGAGTGTGGGACTGAAATTTCCAAAGATTTCAGAAGAATGAATCTAACCTAGCCTCTCCTTCTCCCACTGATCACTGGCAGAAAAATCAACAAAGAACACATGAACAACAGAAAGCAGCCTCAATGTCTGGTAAATGAGTTTAGGCATCTCTCTCTCTCTCTCTCTCTCTCTCTCTCTGTATATATATATATATATATATATATATATATATATATATATATATATATATATATATATATATATATTGCAACATAAAGCAAAATGATACAATACTTGATGTGACAGAAAAATCAATGGAATGGGAGGAGACTATATAACTACAATGTGCTATTCATGAGTAAGTCAAAAAAGAAATGAAAATCATGAAAACAGAATTTGTATTTTGCAGTGAAAATAATGGATAGAATAGAAAAATTGGAATCTGAAATGGAAAGTCTCACCAACCAAACAAAAAAGTGAAAAATACATTAGAATGTAAATGTCAAAAAGAGGAGAGTATAAAAAAGGAGAAATAAAAAATCAATGTCATTAAAATTAAATGTGTACATTATGCAAATAAAACATACTGATTTCAAAGGCAGAATGCATAGAGAGAACTTAAGATTCATTGGTCTCCCAGAAGTACCCAGCACAAACAAAAAAGAATACCACAATACAGGAAATAATAGAGAATTGCTCAGAACTTCTGAACACAGAAAAAGAAATGCCAATTGAATGTATTCATAAATTACACATAAGGGGGGGAGAGGTTGCAAATCCAAAACACATAGTTGTTAACATTAACAATTCACCTCAGAAACAATAATTTCAGTGAATAATCAAGAGAAATGCTTTCAAATATAAATGAAAGGAAATGTGAATAATGCAAGACTATCCTGCATCAACCAAAAAACATAGGATAGAATGGAATAATGCCTTCTGAAGAATAATAGAGTTCAGATTGAATTCCCTGGGTGACCTACTCTTCAGATCTGAGCTTAATCATAAATGAGAAAAAATAGACATTCAATAAAAAGAAGCTTTGAAATATTTTTTGAAAGAAAAAATAACTAAAAAGATTATTTGCTTCTGAAACACCTCAAAACATAAAAATTCAGGAGTATTGAAAAAATCTAACAGCCAAGATCAATAAAAACAGCAAAATAATAAAATAACATTAGAGAAACCAGCAAAAGGCCCCCGCCCCCTAAATATATACAAAGACAGAGAGTTAAAGATAGAAATCTGTTGCAAGTAAGAATAAAGAGACAGGGCTGAGGCATTATGGAAAGTACCAGCACTCACTTTGCACACATATATATATATTTTTTTTTTCTGAGACTACACTAAAAATTAGAGGATTAATGGAAGTTGAAGAGGAGAATAACAAGGGGTAGAGGAGATTCTATTATATGTACATGTTAAAAATGTGAAGAGAGTTATCCATCAGATCCCAGAAAGAAGACTGGGAAAGATGAATGGGGGAAAGACTGGTTACAGGTAGTAGAGAGAATGTCTACTGATTAAGGAGCCTATGAGTGAAGAGAAAGGATATGGGAAGAGAGATGGAAACATGTTGCTCTCTTAGGGGATAGGATGCTTGCAATATCCATTCTTCCTATTGATTGGGGGAAGTTGGAAATCCTCAGGGAAAATGCCAACTGCAGAAATGGTAGGCTTTGGGCTTATGGAGGCAAAAGAGGAATAAAAAGGTACAGAAGAGGATATAGACCAATGATAGGCTCTTTAATATGAGACATAGTAGAGAAGGGGATATCCTTTAGTCAATGCACTTTCTGACATCTGCAATAATTGATATTGCTCAGGTACTGAGGCACAATGGAAAATGGAAAGCCATGGGACAAGCCCTACAAGGAATATGTTTTTGGAAGATCATATACTTTGTAAATTTGGACTGTATGAGGAATACAGTAAATAGAAAATAGATAAATTATAGGAGTTATGAATCAGAGAATGAGGGTCTAGAATAGATAAAAAGAAAGGATGGGTAATGCAGAGAGTGAGTAAAATCCTTTATGGAAAGTGGCACAAAAGTAAAAAAAAAAACACACTAATGAACTAGTTTGAAAGGAGGAGAGATAAGGGAACTCTACTTAACTAACTGTAAGGAAATATGAGGGAAAATTATATTGTCAGATAAATTCATGGGAGAAAAAGGAATTGAGATAAAACCTCAAAGGGTAAAAGATAACAAATGAGAACAGGGCATATAACTGAGGAGAAGAAAATCAGTAGGAACAAGGCATCTTAAAATAGATTAAGCTAAAGTAATTGAAGGAAATGATACTGTATTTATAGTAGAAAAGGGAAAATCATAATGTAAAAAAATTCTCAATATTGGCGACAGATGGTGGAAAATATAAACCTAATTCTCATAACTTTAAATGCAAAAATATTAAACAATCTAATAAAAAAGTGACAGATTAGATAAGAAAAAAAGCAAAAATCTGTTGCTTACAAGAAACACATTAAAAAAACAACAAATATATACATAAAATAAAGCTGAAGGAATCTAAAACAATACTATGTATCAAGTAAATCTAAAATTAGCAGGATTTATCATCACGTCTTCTGACAAATCAAAAGCAAACATTAAAAAATAGGGGATAAACAAAGAAACTATATGATAATGAAATGAACCACAGACGTCAAACCAGTACCAGTAATAAACTTATAGACTCCAAATGCCTCAGCATGTAAATTCATAAAGGATGCATGAGTTATGACAGATGTAGAAAGTAATAACATAATGACAGGAGACTTTAATATCACTCTTTCAATTTTGGATAAATCGAAGAGAAAGATACATAAAAGACAAGATATAGAACTGAACTCATTGTGGGACAAATTAGTTAAAAGCCTTATGAAATCTTCTAATTGGGATTTTAATAAATTATCATATATGAGGGCATGGATATATTGCAAACGAATATATAAGAAGCCAGAAAAAGTTATTAAACTCTTTAAAAACATAATGAAATAATAATTGGTTCAAAGACAACAAACAAAAAAATACACAAATGGAATTTTAACAGTAAAATTCTAAATAATGTGATTTAGAAAAAAGAAATCAAAGAAACTGAATAATTCTATGAAATAATATTTTAGTGATGAAGCAATATACTATTTTTTTTGGATTCTGCTAAAGCAATCCTTACAGGACAATCATATATCTACAAAGATATGTTAGCAAATTAAAAATTAATGAACTGAATATTCATAAAAGTAGAAAGTCAGCAAAAATATAACTTAAAATAAGCACAAAGAAGAAATATTAATAATTAGAAAGGGAATAGATAAATTCAAACAAAAATATCCCTTAACAATTACAAATTAAACTAAAAACTGTTTTTTGAAACAACTTATAAAATTGATAAACATTAGAAAATCTGATTTAAATGATGAAAACAGAAAATGAAATCAATAAAATAGAAATTCTGCAAGATGTCATAACAAAACTAGATTAATTTTTAATCAGAAAATTTAAATGTATAATTATATACTAACAAAACTCACAACACAAAAAAATAGAGAAATACTTTCAAAATGTAAAATACTAAAAATATCAGAAGACCTTATAGAAGTTTTAAATTACCCAATCTTAGAATAGGAAAGATATTTTGTTGTAAAAGGACTAACAAAAAAAATACTACAGATCCAGGTTTCACAGGAGAATTCTATCAAAATCAAGAACAGTTAGTGCCAATACTTCATAAATTATTCTAAAAAATTAAGAAAGAAAACACACTAACATAAGCCTTTTATTAGACAAATGTAGCTCTAAAATCTAAACTATGCAAATATAAAATAGAGAAAGAAAATCACAGACCTATATCAGTAAGTAACATTAACTTAAAGTTCAAGTCAAGCAAATTATAGAAATTTATCTAAGATATTTACTTTGATCAATTCTTTTTTTTCTCCCAACAGAAGAAAGAATAGTTCAACATGAAGAAAACAATCAACATAATTAATCAAATAAGTAATCAAAACATCTAAAACCATATGATTTCTCCAAGAAGAGCCTGCATAATTTTTTTTACAAAACCTTATAAATGATAGACATGAAAAGATTTTTTCCCAATATTGTAAAAAGTTTCTGTCTAAAAACAAAATAAATAAATAATTAAATAAATAATATATTCAATGTGGATATACTAGAAACTTTTCCAATATTCACAGAGGTTATGCAGGGATGTTCACTTCCTCCATTATTATTTTGTACGGTTCTGGAAATGTTAGCAAGAGCAATAAAATAAGAGACAATAATTATAGGTATAATGTTAGAGATTAAACTATCTCTTGATGCTGATGATATAATGATTTACATTGAGACAATACCTTTAGTAAAGTTTCAGGTTACAAAATAAATCCTTAAGATTTAACTCTTTATAATAATAATTCTCAAGAAACAGTACTAGAACCCTTCCAAATAATGTCAAAATGCATAACATATTTGGAGGTTGAATATGAAAAAGCTTATAAAAATTTGTATAGATTCAATTACAAATTATTCCTTAAAGAAATAAAGAACCATTTAAATAGTTGAAGGGATATGCTTATGGGTAGACTGGATGAATTTAATTATTTTATTAAGTTCTAAAAAGTATCTTCTTGGTACTATAATTCAAATAGCATTGGAAATATAAATGTAAATACTTCCAAAATCAATTTGCATATTCATTTCTATCCCAAAGATTCAGAATATCAAGTGAAATGATGAAAAGAAATACAGATGGGGAGCATTCCATACCCTGAGCTAAAATTATATTACAAAATAAGAGTCATTAAGACTATCTGATACTGGTTAAAAGTATATATAAATTGAACATGCTAGTTAAAGGTGAACCAGAAACAATAAAAAATTGTTCTATCAATAAAGTAGTATTTGTTAGAAAAAATAAATTACTAAGGAAAAAAGCCGATAGATCATTGAAACCTACTGGGAAAAGGTGAAAGCAGTCCTGGAAGAGATTAGACTTATACTAATACCTTGCATCATATTTCAGAATGCATTATAAATGGATACATGACATTAATATTAAAGATCATACTATAAAAAATTAGAAGAGAAACAGATCATATTCCCCTCACTTCTTTGGGAAGGGAATGTATTCTTAACCAAAGGAGATGAAATTTTGAAACATAAAATAGATTAATTGCAGTTATCACTACATGTTAACCCTAAAAATATATAAGTTCCATAGAAAGGTAGATTTAGAATTGAAGGGAACCTAGAGGACTTCTAGTCCAACTTTGTCCAATTTTAAAGATAAACAAATTATGACACATGGAAAAGTGATCTGCTCAAGAATAATCAGGGAATGAAGAATCAGAGGTGAAATTTCAGTTTCAAACTCCAATCAGTTCCTTTTCCAATATTCCACTCATTTTCTATTTGCATCCCTGTCACTGGGCATGAGTTCTAATACATAGTATATGCTTAATAACTTTTTGTTGCATGATAAATGATTTGAAGTGAATTAAATTGAGCAGGTATACAAAGATATTAAAAATATTTTGTTATGTCTGTTATATCTACCATGAAAATATTATTGGTATAGAAAGGGAAAGAATGGAGAAAGAAGTTTTGGGAAATGAAGCAAGGCAATAAACAGGTAATTAGCACATTTTTATTATGTGATGAGCACTGTGCTAAATGCTATGAGAGAAAGCAAGAAGGGCTACTGCTAGCCAATAATCTGATTTTATTTAACGGAATTAGGAGTTGTGGTATATCATAATATTCTTTATAGTTATGATCTCATCAGATGAAATTCTATGGACATTCCTAGGTCTTATAGAGTAAATAACCTTCTATCCTTTAGCTCTATGTATCTCTTGGTGCCTATACTATATCCTCACGCTAGGATGTGTGGCTTGATTGAATTTATACTAGATTACTTAAAAAGATTGTTAATTTTGATTTATACATGTAGTCCTTAGCATCTTCCTCCCCACTTTATATTTTCCTGGGCCTTAGTTATATTAATATTATAATGGGGTCAACCATTAAAGTATCAGATACAATATGAATAAATATAGAGAGTGTATTACTTCTTTTACAAATTCAAGAAAGCAAAATAAAATACCAAATTTGAAAAATTTGGTTGTCTATAAGTGCATAGCTTTCTCTAGTCCCAAACAGTGTTCAGAAAATACAAAGGTCATGAAGGCATCTAGGTGACTCAGTGGATTAAGAGTTAGGACTAGAGATGGGAGGTTCTGGGTTCAAACTTGTCCATAGACGAATCCTAATTATGTGACCTTTGCTGAGCCACTTAACCCCCATTACCTAGCCCTTACCACTCTTCTGACTTGGAACCAAAATACAGTATTTATTCTAATATAGAAGATGAGTATTTTTTAAAAGAAAATACATAAGCCCTTCCAAAATCATGGGTTCTGGGAAGGTAAAGTTTCATTACTTTTATTCCCTCAAATTAATGCCTTTTAGTAGGCAATGGAGTGTAGAAAATACAACAAAATTCTAAAGTGGAATTGGAAACTCATGTCATCCTGAGATGCTGTTCATTAGATGAAGAGAACTCCAGTTATAGATTTTCACTGTGTAGTATAAGGATCATTAATCTACTGGTTTTGTATCTGATGTTCTGAGGTTAGATGGGAACATTAAGTATATCTTGCCCTAAGTAGTTCATTGTTTGTCTGTATATACCATCTCATCTTCTACTTTCTCTGTCTTCTCTCTGATCTTGATCCATTCAACCAAACTTGACAGTAGTCTAGAGGTCTGTTACATCCCTGCAGTTCCGGTAAGTTCTTGTCCTTGTTTGAATTCTCCCTATTTGGCTACTGCTTCTTGGCACTTTTGCTTCCTTATGCATTTTTTATTTCCCACCAGGCAAAAATATAGAGTTGCTGCTTAATTTATAGTGGGGAGAACCAGTGAGCAAGAGGGATATTGTAGAAAACCCAGACATGTGTTACATATTCCACTGAATTCTATTTAATTCCTCTCACTTCAATTCAATAATCATTAAATAGCTATTACATGAAAACACTATGCAAAGGATATATACTTTAAAAAACTTTTATATTCCATCTTAGAATCAATACTATAGACTGGTTCTACAGGAGAAGCCTGGTAAGATCCACCTCTGAAGAGTTCTCAATCTGAGTTCTGAGGCAGCTGAACTTACTCCAGGCACAGTACAACCTATAGTACTCTATATGCCATAGGAACAGAGTTAAATTTCATCATATAAAAAAAATTAAGGGGAAAAATAATCCCCAAATGAGCACTAGACAGGGAAAAAAAGCCTGATGATAGAAAGATCTAACAAGAGTGAAGACTAAAATATAAGCTTAGAAGAAGACAGCAATATAAAAATGAAAATATTTGATGCCTCAAAGAAAAATATGTAAAGATGACAAGCCCAAAATGAAATCCTGGAAGAGTTTTAAAAAAAGGTGAGAAAAACAAATAATGTGAAACTTTTAAAAAATTAGAAAGGAAAATGATAGAAAAAATTAATAGTTTAGAACAAAATTTACTGAAGAAAACAGTTTCCTATAAAAGGAAAGGTTATACTTCAAACAGGAAAAATACCTCCTTAAGAAGGTAAATACAAAGGATCAAAAATAAATGCTTTTCTACAAATGAGAATTGGACAGATGAAAGCTAAGGACTGCATAAGAAAGCAGGAAAACATAAAAGAAATCCAAGAAAATACAAAAATAAAATAAAATTTGAAATCTTGCACTAGAAATACTACCAACCTAGAAAATATATCCAGTAGAGATAATCTAATAATCTTTGAATTGCCTAGAAGGCATGATCAAAAGAAAAACCTAGAAATTGTATCTAAAGAAATTATAAGGAAAACTGTCCCTATGTTCTTTAACAATAGGAGAAATTAAACATTTAAAGAATACATAAATCATCTCCTGAAAGACATCCCCAATTTAAAAATCTCAGGACTATTATAAAAATTCCAGAAATCTTAAATCAAGGAGAAATACTATAAGCATCCAGAGGGAAAATTTTCAAATATTTTGGAACTAATGTCAGGGTCAGATAGCTTCATGAGAGAATTCTATAAAACACATAAAGAACAATTAATTCCAATATTACAAAAATAATTCAGAAAAACAGCTAAGCAAGAACCTTCATCAACTTTCTTGAATGACACAAATATGTTGCTGATCCCTAAACTAGTGTAAGGGGGGAAACAGGGTTAATTTTAAAAGGATTGGTTTTTATATTTTAAGAGTGTGGTCACCAGGAATTCAACTAATTCCAGAGAGATTTTATTTACAATTTATTTCTAAAATGTAGAAAGAGTGAAGCATGAAATCAGAGAGACAATAAGGTAAGATATCTAGCCTGAGCACTAAGTAATTTACTCCTGGCCTCTGCAGGCAATTAGTTTCAGGTGGGGAGTGTCTCTCAAGAGTAGGTTGCTCCAGAGAATAGTTTTTCTCAGAAAAATCGAGCAGTTAAGAATCAACTTTTCACTCACCATGTGCCAGTTCAGTCAGTAGATACTTTATCAGCTTCAACAGAAAAAAAAAAACAGGGTCTCAGGTCCAGTCAGCAGATCCTTCTACCTCTCTTCACCAACCTCAACTTGAAAGCATGAAGAATTTAAATCCAGCAGAAATGGAACTCTGCTAGAAGAATCCCCCAAACTCTGTGTAGCACTCTCTCTTTTAAAGGCATTTTCTCTTGAGTCACTTCCTGTGCCTTCCCCTAATTTCATGTCTACTAATCACAGTTGATGCTCTGCTCTAGGACTGCCCAGAAGGCAGTGGGCCAATTCTGATTCATCACCCACTATTGCACATGTGGTTCACAGACCTCCCACTTAATGATTAAGAGGGATGTTTATACTTTTGGTGATTAGAGCTAAAAATAGGCAGATCTCCTACTCAACTTTTAAGTACCATGTTCTAAAAATAGACAGGGCTTACAATATAATCTTCACAATCAGGGGAGAGGTAAGTAATTTCATTATTATAATCAGGGGAGAGTTAAATTTAATCTTAACACCAGGAAGAACAAAAACACTGAAGGAAAACTGTAGATCAATATCACACAGAAACCATATGATTATTCAATAGATGCAGAAAAAAGTTTTTGATGAAATACAATACATTCCTGTTAAAAACACTAGAGAACATTGGAAGAAAGGAAATATTCCTCAAAATGATAAGTAGCATTTATCTAAAACCATCAGCAAACATTATATGTAATGGAAATAACCTAGATGCCTTCTCAATCTAATTGAGGAGTGAAACAAGGATGCTCATTATCACCTCAACTATTCAATATTTTACTATACATGTTAAATATGACAATAAGATAAGAAAATGAATTTGAGGAATTATAGTAGGCAATGAGGAAATAAAGTTATCAATTTGCAGATGACATGAAAACTATATAACTGTATTGTCATGTGGAAAAATGTTCTAAATCACTATTAATTAGTGAATTGTAAATTAAAACAACTCTGAGGTACTAGCTCACATCCATCAGTCTAGTAAAATGACAAAAAAGGAAAATGATAAATGTTGGAGGACATGTGGAAAATATCAGCATCGATTAACAAATTTCTTATTGAGCTACAAACTGATACAACCATTCTAGAGAGTAATCCAGAATCATGTCCCAAAAGCCATCAAAATGTGCATACCGATTGACATAGCAATACCACCAGCAGGTATCCCAAAGAGACTAAAGAGAGAGAAAAAGAATCTATTTGTACAAAAATTTTTGTAGCAGTTTTTTTTTTGTTGTTGTGGCAAAGAATCAGAAACTGAAGGTATGTGTATCAATTGGAGAAAATGGATGAACATGTGTTATTTTCTTGTAATTGATTGTGATGTAAGAAATGATGAACAAGATTATCACAAAAATGGGACTATGTATATGAAATGATGCAAAATGAAATGATCAAAATCATAAGAATTTTGCAAACAGTAATAACAATAATGTTTGATGATCACCTGTGAATGATAACAGATATCAACAAGATAAATATTCAAAGTCAATGCCAAGAGAATCATGACAAAAATAAAAGATACCAGTCATTATAGATGGAACAGATGGGGTCAAGATTCAAATTGAAATAAACAATTTTATTTCCCCCATTAATTTTTGGCTACTGTAATCAATATGTATCATAGTTTACAACATAAAGAACAAGGATATATGTAGTGTATTATAATATATATACATATATATCATCTTTATCACATTAATTTCCTTCTTTCGGGGAGATAGGGGTGAGAGGGAGAGAGAGAACATAGATTGCAAAAAATCAGAAAATGAATATTAAGAAATTATATTGACGTACAGTCTGGAAAAAATAAAACCTCAAAATGTACACCACTGTCTAAGGAGTTTCTAATTAATTTAAAGTAAAAAGGGGTGGGACAGCTGGGTAGCTCAGTGAATTGAGAGCCAGGCCTAGAGACAAGAGGTCCTGGGTTCAGATCTGATCTCAAACACTTCCCAGCTGTGTGACCCTGGGCAAGTCACTTAACCCTCATTGCCTAGCCCTTACCACTCTTCTGCATTGGAATCAATACACAGTATTGACTCCAAGATGGAAGGTGAGGGTTTAAAAAAAATAAAGTAAAAAAATGTTACATTTCATTAGAAGCATAGTAGATACATATATTGTGTAAAATATGTTAAAGTTTATTTGGAACAAAAGAGAGAACCTTATTGAGAATTATAGGAAATCTGAAAAGGGAGAAAAACTTTCCACTCAAGGGGGGCATTATTGTCAAAAGCGTCTGGGAAGTCATTGGTGGACACAGATGCTTGATCTTTTGAAGGTGTGAAGTATTTTAACATAAAGTGAAAAGGAGTAAAGTGTATTTTAAGAATGAGACATGGACCACAAGAATGCACAGAGATGGCAAGTCAAAGTTAGAGAATACTTAAAAGTCCAGTCCTTTTGGAATATGTAAAGTATGAATAGCAGTACTTTGGCAGTACATAGGCAGAAACAAGCCTAGAAAATTATCTGAATCAAAATGATAAAGAACCTTAAATTGTGTGGCAGAAATATATGTTTATTTCTATAAGCAACAGAACCACTGAAGAATTTTTCTGCAGGAAAGTGACATTATACTTTTTTAATAAGATATGTGTATATGTAACAATACAAGGATAATAATATCATATATAATCAATGCTATGATTTTAATCAAAGAACACCATCACCTAAGAAAAGGGGAGAATGGATGTGAACAGAAGGGTGATACGGAGATGCATGGTTGACATAACTAGGATACAGCCTATTATCAGTAAAGAAGTAGCAAAACAATAAACTGAAACCAAATCACCCAGTAGGTATATGAACAGAAACTGAGTTGAGTAATTCAACACTGATGTTGAGAAATAAGTAGAAATCCCATGTGTTATGCTAGAACCCAGGTAAATATCCTAAAGTCTTTAAAAAGGCTAGGTCAATTTTATATGGAGGATTTATGTAAGGATACCATTAGAGAGCAAACTCACATCCATGATATCATGAATCCACTGAGGCACAGGAATACATTACGAAATACTAGAATAGATCGGTCAGACTACAAAGGCTTAAAGGAAGCAGGAGAAAATAGAAGAGTTTAATGAGGTTTGGAATACTTGAGAAAGGAGAACTTTAACTGGTTCTGGAAGTTCTGGATGGAGGGAGAGTTTTCCAGATAGGGAGAGAACATGATGAAAACCATAGATATCAGAATGAGTATGACATATTAATATCAACAGCAATCAGAGGGACCATTTTGATATTTATATCTTTTATGAAAGCATAGATAATGTAGTTATCACATTTTCAAGCAATATTGATGAGGAAAAGATAGCTGCAGATAAATTAATAAATATAGGGGAGGATTACAAAATGGAAATATTTCATTATCCTATGTCTCCTTGGTAAAATATATATTTTGGTTCTCCTTTATTATACAAGTTTTGCTGGAAATTTTGGATTTTAATCCTAGGTTTTTCATTCATTACTTTCTTTTTAATCACTTCTCTCTGGTCTTTAATTTCTCATGCATAAACAGATAATCATTAAGATCACTTTGAATACTAAAACAAAAGCACAAACCTAGGATTATATGAAAATTCCAATACCGGATGCCATTAGCAATCATTTATTCATGATGTTGGAATACTTTTAGAATTCTGCATTTCTGTATTTGAATTTTTCTCTTCATCAAGATTCACTTAACAAACTTTCTAAATGCCTCCAATTTTCCCCCAGTCTTCAAGGAAGACTTTAAGATAGGGCCTCTGTCTTCAGTGAACTTACATTCTGCTAAGGGCAATGTATTGTAGGCCTAGGGATTTGAACTGGAAGAAACCTAGAGGAAAGTTACTCCAACTTCCTCATTTTGCGTTTGAGGAGACATAAAGAAGTTAAATGACTTGTTCAGGGTCACATAGCTTTCAGGTGTCTGAGTTAGAATTAAAACCCAGGTCTTCCTGACTCCAACATTCTATGAACTGTGCCATGCTGCCTCTCTCTCCTGGCATGTCTATGAGTTTGTCTAGTACCATGTAAAAATGGGGCAAACACTGTGAGAACAGAGCAAATAAAGTGCTAGGGGAGAATATGCCTGCTATTTGTACCTGAATGTTATACTACTTGAATGGGTAAATCCAGGGCCTGCCTGGACAATGGGAATAGGAATTACCCATAGTGAAATGTCAAATAGTATAACAACCATCCATTATTTTAGGAAAACTGCATATATGCAGAGTGTGAATGATGCATTATGAGCCACTGAAGAGCCCTTTGTTATCGACTGTGCAATGCCAACTTCTTGTCATCTAGCTTCTGACAAGAGAATATGGTTTTCCAAAGTGGAATCATTTTCCTAGGTAAATGTATCTTGTGCCCTATTCCACTTCAATGCAACTGACATATTTGGTATTGGATGTCATCCATGTGAAGATTTATCATTTAATTATAACTTAGAACATTGACTAAATCCCAGCTGCTTGGGGAAATTACTTAACTGAAATGCAGGATTCTCAGTAAAACACTGGAAGCTTATTTCTGATCCTCAGCCTGGAGGTTTCCTTTCCCTGAAAGTAACAAAACATTGAAGTTCACAGGAAAGAGGCACTAATTATAAGGTGCATTATATTTTAAATTAAGAGAAAGAAAGCATGATCAAGGCCCCCAGATTAGTCCAACTTCCTCTTTGTATTTTAATTTTTGAAGAAGTTCTGATTTATCTCACTAACTTATGTTCTTTGTCTAATTTCATTTGTGACCAGAAAATCATGAGACCTCTTGTTGCAGTACGCACTCTACAAGATAGTGATTCTGTTTACAAAATAGAGATATCTAGACAATGACACAATATGACACTCCACAACTTTATAGCTGGGACTTCACTGGCTTTAAGGAGTTGTTCCTTCTCAGATGTTCCATTAAAATAAATTCAGTTAAGTCACTGACTCAGGGATGATGTCATATATGCAACTTAGTTATAAATTTCAACTGGTAGCTAATAACATGATATGATATAGTGGGAAAAGTATCGGATTTAGCATAAGAAGATCTGAATTTTAATCCTGGATTCAACATGCTTCTGTTTAAGACCTTGGGCAAATTACAGATTTTTTTCTCCACGTATCTATATTCATATTTGTTTCTTTGTATATGGATGCACACACATATATGCATATGTATGTATGTTTTATAAACTGTAAAGATTAAAATTTAGGGAATATGGGGGAGACTGAGGCATCTGAGGCAGGTAGAAGTTAGTTTCTCTCTGCAAGGAGTATTATATTTTTTAGAGGTTTATTAAAGGTTAAAGATTAAAGAAAATACAGGATAAGAAACACGTGTCCAGGCCATAGAGAGGCCTAGACACAACCTCACCTACATTATGAAAAAAACCAGGCCTGCCCCAAAACGGAAGTCCAAGAGCCAAAGAGACCTTTCCCTCAGCTTAAATCCTTCCTTGATCTCAGCCCACCTCAGAATTCCCATGAGATTACAAAGCATTTTTGGGAAGTGGAGCAAAGGCTTGTGGGGATTGTAGTCCTGTATTCGAGTCTATTATTTACAATATATATATATATATATATATATATATACACATATGCAAGTATGTGAATCTCCCATAACCCAAGGGACACTGATCTCTCAGAAAAATCTTAATTTTTAAGGTAAAGGATACCCAGATTCAATTTTAGGGATCTAAAGGATAAGGGATTAGGCTATTCTTGTACAATTGCTCATTGTTTTACACTCCTTAATTCTAGAAAACATAGGTAAATCTTAGTTACATATAATAACAAAGATCTTTTGAAGTTAGTCAAAGTGCTTGTAGATGGCAACTATTAATTTATCTTCCCACAAAACATGTTGAAAACACAAAAGATCCATAGGAGTTATATAGAAAAATGCTCAAAACATTTACCAGCATCTCCTAACTTTTATTATAGTCTCTATGGATGTTGATACTTAAAAAATAAAATGCTTCATGGAACTACTGAACAGATATTTGACTTTCATTTCAGATCAGGTGACTCAGTGGATTGAGTATTAGATTTTGAGTCAGGAAGAGGAGATTAAATTCTATCTCAAACACTTGTTATGTGACTCTAGAAAGTCAGCCTTTTGTCCTTAATTTTCTTATTCATAAAATAGGGATAACAATAGTATCTATCTTATCAGATTGTTGTTAGGATAAAATGAGATAACATGGTAAAAGCACAATATGAATAAGTCAGGCAGGAATCATTTATTCAGGGAAGCCAGACATTCTTGGTTTATCTTTCTGACAACTTTGAATTCATCTTTTTTGAGAAGGGTGTAGTTGCAGAAAACAACTAGCATCCACCTCCATGACTAAACCTCTTGAACTCATAACATAGCCAACAGAAATAAAAACACCCATCTCTCAATATTGCTAATTGGTTGCCTTTGCTCTGAAAAAGATACACAAAGCAGAAAGTGGTAGTTCTTTCTGAGATAAATCACCGAACTATATATCAGTTTATATCTGAGATGTACTCTATTGCTTGCCAAGGCAAGATCAATTTCTAAAGGACATGTGTATGTAGCTGCCATGGATACAGCTTGGAAGGGCAAAAAGGGGAAAAAAATCATCCTTTGTGCAAGTCCTTCTAAAGGAAAGTTGATATTGGCTATGTCTCCACAGAATGGGAGAGAAAAAAATAAAAGCATAAAGATAGAGATAGAGAGACACAGAGACACAGAGAGACAGAGAGCTAGAGAAATGGAGACCAAGTGCCATAGATAAAGAGATAGAGAAGGCATACAAAAAAAAAAAATAGAAAGAGACCCAAAGAAGCACCAGAATTAGACAGAAGATAGGGAAGAGAGGGACACAGAAATAGACTGGCAGCTTAATTAACAGAGATAGAGAAATATATATATATATATATATATATATATATATATATATATATATATGTATGTATAAAGAAAAAGTCAATGAGTAGAGAGAAAGAAGGAAGGCAGAGAGATTTAAGTATATCCGTCTCTGTGTGTGAGGTACTCCTGGTTCTGCTCCTTTCACTCTGCATCAATTCCTGAAAGTCATTGCAGTTCACATGAAATTCCTCCAGTTCATTATTCCTTTTAGTGCAATAGTATTTGATTACCAACAACCTCATTTTCCAAATTTTTGCCACCACAAAAAGTGCAGCTATAAACATTTTCATATGTCTTTTTCCTTATTATCTCTTTGGGGTATAAACCCAGCAGTGCTATGGCTGGATCAAAGGGCAAGCATTCTTTTAAAGCCCTTTCAGCATAGTTCCAAGTTTGCCTTCCTCCAACATTTATTACTTTCCTCTACTGTCATATTAGCCAATCTGCTAGGTGGTGAGGTAATACCTACGAGTTGTTTTGATTTGCGTTTCTCTAATTATAAGAAATTCAGCACACTTTTTTTCCTGTGTTTATTGATAGTTTTAATTTCTTTATCAGAAAAATACCTATTCATTTTCTTTGCCCATTTGTCAATTGGGAAATGTCTTGTTTTTTGTACAATTGATTTAACTCCTTATGAATTTGAGTAATTAGATCTTTGTAAGAGGTTTTTGTTATGAAGATTTTTTCCCAAATTTGTTTTTTCCCTTCTAATTTTGGTTGCAATGGTTTTGTTTGTACAAAATCTTTTTAATTTAATGTAATAATATTATTCATTTTACATTTTGTATTTTTCCTAACTCTTGCTTGCTCTTAAAATCTATCCTTTCCCCAAAGATATGACAAGTATACTATTCTGTGTTTGCCTAATTTGCTAATAGTTTCCTTCTTTATATTCAAGTCATTCCTAATTCTGAATTTATCTTGTTGTAGGGTGTGAGATGTTGATCTAAACCTAATCTCTTCCATAGTGTTTTCCAATTTTCCCAACAGATTTTGTCAAATAGTGGATTTTTGTCCAAAGAGCTGAGCTCTTTGGGTTTATCATAAAATTTTGCTGAGGTCATTTACCCAGTCTATTCCACTAATGTGCTCTTCTGTCTCTTAAACAGTACCAAATTGTTTTGATGACCACTGCTTTATAGTACAATTTAATATCTGGTACTTCTAAACCACCCTCCTTAACATTTTTTTCCATTATTTCCCTTGATATTCTTGATTTTTTGTTCTTCCAAATGAAATTTGTTAGAGTTTTTTTTTTTTTCCTAATTCAGGAATTCAATGGTAGTTTGAAAGGTATGGCACTAAATAAATAATTTAATTTAGGTAGGATTGTCATCTTTATTATGCTAACTTGTCCTACCCATGAGCAATTAATGTTTTCCGAATTGTTGAGATCTAGTTTTAATTGTGTGGAAAGTGTTTTGTAGTTGTGTTCATATAGTTCCTGTGTTTGTCTCAGCAGATAGATTCCTAAGTATTTTATACTGTCTATGGTGATTTTAAATGGAATTTCTCTCTCCAATTCTTGATGCTATGAGAAATTTTTTCATATACTGTATTAATTCCTATACATAGTCAGGAGAACCACTGTGCATTTTTATATCTGGGATCTGGGTCAGAGATACTATCTTATCTACTACTTTTAGCATGTTCTTTGTCCTTTAGAATCCCAAGATATGGGATATATCAATATCCCAATATTTCTCTCTCTCTCTCTCTCTCTCTCTCTCTATATATATATATATATATATATATATATATATCATAAAATTTTGCTGAGGTCATTTACCCAGTCTATTCCACTAATGTGGAATATATATATATATATATATATATATATATATATAGAGAGAGAGAGAGAGAGAGAGAGAGAGAGATCAATAAGCTCAGAAAAAAAGTGTTCTAAATGTCTTATAATTAGAGAAATGCAAATCAAAACAACTCTGAGGTATTACCTCACACTTAGCAGATTGGCTAATATGACAGCAGAGGAAAGTAATGTTTTGGAAATATATAGAAATCCTGATGACTTATGTGAGTTTATTTTGTATACTGCAACTTTGATAAAGTTGTTGATTATTTCCACTAGATTTTTAGTTGATTTTCTAGGATTCTTTAAGTAGACCAACATATTATCCACAAGAGTGATAGCTTGGTCTCCTCATTGCCTATTTTAAGACCTTCAATTTATTTTTCTTCTTTAATTATATTATATTTATTATATTATATTTTATTATATTATGTTATGTTACGTTACATTATATTATATTATATTATATTATATTATATTATATTATATTATGTTATGTTATGTTATGTTACGTTACGTTATGTCACGTTATCTTATCTTATCTTAGCTTAGCTTAGCTTATCTTATCTTATCTTATATTATCTTATATTATATCATATTATATTATATTATATCATATATTATACTGTGTTGTCTGGTTCCATGAGATACATGACCACTTCCAAAAAAAATTCCCAGGAATTAACACAGCAAAACCAAAATGACAAACAAGTAAAAAAGAGGAAAAAATACTAGATGAGGAATGAATGCATATTGCCCAGATTACAATACTCATTGAGATAGTCAATCAATTGAGTCACATCATGAAAAATATATCTTGCACAACCATTGAAACTGAAAAACAAGCCAAACACTAAATTATTTATGTGAAAGAGAGTGACTTGCTTTCTCTTAGGATCTGGAAGCATTTTTAATTATTCTAAGCTGATGGGTGTAAATCTTAACTATTCTACAGACAAAACTTTATCTATTTATCATCAATAATTTCTCACATGACTGCAAATGAGCACAAGCCATGGAACCCAATATTCTTAGAAAAATCAAAATAGTTTGAGTCAAAAACAACAATAGAAAGATGGATGTCAGTAAGCTACCCATCGTCATCACTGAAAACCTAAATATAAATATTGTTAATAATGGTGTCCAGAAAATTTATTTGATTAGAGTCTTTCAAATCTAATTAAAGGATCACAAATCTATACCTGTAACAGTCTAAGGAGATGGGGTAGGTAGTCATTTAGTTTAACTTTCTAACTTTACAGATGAGGAAACGCAAACCCAGAAAAGTTACTTTCCATAGGTTATAAATGGTAGACTTGGAAAATGAATCCTAATCTTCAGACTCCAAATTTAGTGTATATTCTACTGTACCACATTAGGCTTTGAAGTAAGAGAGAGAGACAGATGGACAGACTGTAAGACAAAGAGTCAGAGAGAGAGATACAGAGACACAAACACAGAGACACAAACAGAGAGGGAAAAAGAGAGAGAAAGAGAGAGGTTGAGACACAGAGATGCAGATACAGAGAAAGATATCCAAGGACACAGACAGAGACACAGAGAAAAAAACAAAGATAGACAGAAAGGGAGACAGAGACAGACCAAAACAGAAGGATAAGAGATAAAAAGAGACTGAAAGAGATGGAGACAAAAACAGAGTAATATAGAGATTTAGACTGAGACAACGAAACAGACATGATCAAATAAGTTTCCCAGAGGAACTGATCAAATATATGATAATCAAAGATAAAATTAGAGAGTTTATCTTTTGCAAGAGGAAGAACCTCTTTTTTATCAGAGAATGGGTTAAAAGACAATCTCTTGCAAAGGATGTTACAGTGTGTTGAGGTTTAGAACAGGGAACAGAGAATGTTCAAATGAAACTGTCAATTTTTGCAAAAAGCAGAACATGAGTTCCTTTGCTGAGCAGAAGTGGAAGGAATGGTGTAGAGGTGATGAGAGAAGTTTAGGGGAACAGCTCTAGGAAATAGAATATCGAGGAAGAATAAAAGAATTGTCATGCTGCTGTGGATCCAGTTGGCACAGTTACATGACTTCTAGTATCAGTCAGCATGTCCGGTGTGGGTTGAAAGAAGACATTCACCTCCAGGAGAGATGTAAGCAAGGATTAGGTTTTGACAAACCATAGTAGCAAATGCATGCAGTATCAAGGAATCAAATGGTAAAGCACACTACACAGTTGAAATGGTTAAATATAGGATCTAATCTGTAGAAAATAAAGCTAGGACAGGGATGATGACTCCTAAATTGAGGTAGAGAGCTTAAACACTACTTGTTCACCCTTGTCACTTCCAATTTTTCCCCCTAAAATTATTATTAATCTGTAAGTTTTATTCCCCTTCATCCTAGCTTCTCTGGTTTCTTTCAGGAACCAACTATAATCCCATTTTCTACAAGAAGTCTTTCCCAATATTCCTTTGTTTTAATCCTTTCCCTCTGATTATACATCCAATTTATTGTAGGTATATCTTGTTTGCACTTAGATTCCATTGAGGACTACTTAATCCATATCTAACACTCAATCAAAATAGTCTATTGCTAACTTACTTTCAGTACACTCCCCCTCTTTCCTCAGTCACTTCAGTATTTAGTTCTTTCTCTCCTCCTTGACTTCTATCCTTTTCCTAGGGGACTTCAACATACATATTAATATTCCTTCTGACACAATAAATTTCTCACAGTTCCTCAACTACCTCATTTCACATGATTTACTTCCCTATCCATCCTATCTACAAAGATTTTGCCATCATCCACAAACTCACCATTTTCATTTTCAAATTCTCAATTTTTTTCTAATTATAATCTATTGACATTCTTTGTCATTGTCTGACTTGAAACCCAAAGTTGTTATTCATCCAAAACATAACCTTCATTCATCCAAAACATAACCTTCAAACGCTTGGTCAAAGTTCCTTCCCAGGCTTCTGTCTATGTGGTCATGATACCTCCTTTTCCCACCTTTATCTCTCTTTTTTATCAATGAAAAGAAATACCAAACAAATATATTTATCATGAATAAGTATGCAGAAAAAGTCTAGCAGATTTTAATTATTTCCCTTATCCCTTGTAATCTAATTCTATAGATAGGTACTTGGCTATGATTGACTGTACTGTAAGAAGTTATTCAGACAAACTTTGGATGATTACAAAATAGGTCTTCTAACATTAGAAAGAGTCAAACTTTGCTTCAATTATTTAAAGAAATAATCTCTACCTCCCAGGAATATTATCTTCATCAACAGGATTGTAAAGGGATGGCATATTTCCTTTGTCAAGTGCAAAATCGATGAGAAGGAGGAAAAGTCTTTCTACAATATCCTCTTCATATAATTGTTTGTCAGCAGGAAAAAAAACAACTTTGTTCATATGAAAAAGGAGCTTTAGAACCATGTGAGTGTCAATACATTAATGCCTCTTGGTTTGAAATTATGAACCCATGGAGATGGTTTATTTCCTTCCATTACTGGAAGGTCCATCTTATGTGGCTTGAAGACTACTGAGTCTTCTGCAACTCTAATATCTTGAGCCCAAATAAGCTCCACTGCTGTTGGTTTCTGAGTAACTCTGTAGAACTGGATACTGAAACCTGAAACAGATTCCTGAAGGGTTCTTGATCCAAAAAGTCTCCATTTTTCAGATGAAGAGTTGGCTTTCTCAATTTCTAGAGAACATACTGCTGATGTCTAGCCCCTGTAAGGAATTAGAAGAACCATGAGCAAACCAGCCTCTGGATTTTTGCCTTGGAGAAGAATGGGGACTGGGCCAAAACAGTCTTTCATCTTTTGTTATTTCTCCATTTTGTAACTTTAATTTATGGACTGCCTGATCCACAAGAAGGTACTCAGTATCTTTTGCAGTGAGGTCTTTTGGTGGAGTTTTTCCTGCCTCTCTCAACTTTGCTTGCTTTTCAAAGCTTTGGATGGTCTCTTGTGTCTATTCTGTAATTAGAGAATTCACAATGACATGCATAGCTTTAGCATTCACCACTGGGGCCTTGATCACTTGGTCACTAGAAGTTGAGGAGGTTGTAGAAGGAGTGGACAAACTAGCTTTTCCATTATCAACCTTGGAAAGCTGTGGGTACCTCCAATCTGGGATAACCAACTTTTTCCTTAGAACCTTACTGCACATGTCAGATGAAGGTGGAGTCTTTGGTATGGGATCCTCCAGGACATTAAAATAACTGAATGGCCAATGATGCATTCCAATTAGTACAAACTTCTTGCCTAGAAATCCACCTGCCCTGTGCTCAATGGCTGGCATATCTGGCTCTCTGAATGCCATGAAAGACTGATCTGTGTGTTTCTCTAGATAGATATGAAGAACTCTGATTCCCACAATAAAAGTCTATAGAAGTTATGCAGATAGGACAAAGATGTCAAAAGGGAATATTCTGTAACTGATGATATACTAGCAGGGTCCCAAGCAACTCTCAGGCAGAGGTTCTACTTACAGCTGGATCTCCTTGGGGAGGAGCAATGGGATGAGGGATCAGGGAAGAGATGATCCCCAGCCTGGACTTTGCCATGGACAAGAACATGAGACTAACAAGGCTTTAGGCCCCCATCACTCTCTAAGGGCCTAAGCACAAAGTGAATTAGAGGCAATGATACAATTTGCACCAAGACCTAAAAGGACTCAGTGGAGAGAAGCTAAGTGAAGCCTCCATCTTTATCTCTTGGTGAACAAGTCCAACATTGCTTGACTGTCTTATCTCCAGTCTCTTGCCTCTTTATATTTCTAATCTTGCTCTGTGGAACCTCAGTTTTGGATTATTCAGAACATCTGTCACTTTTGCTGCTATACACATGAAGATGAACAGAGGTAGAAAGTCTTGAAATCTTATTGACTGGATTTTCTACAAATGTATGCTTCATAACTTCAACTAGGCTTCCAATGCTATTAGGTAATCTTTTAATGCTTCCCTAATTAACTCACTATATCACTCCCTGTAGTGGCTCTTCTAAGCCTCTTATCTCTCCAAAAACATGGCATGGAAGGGCAGAGCAAAGATGGAGACAGTATCAGGAAAGCTGAAACCACTCTAAGAATCCTTCTGACCAATCTTTAAAAAGCTCCTCAAAATGACAGGAGTGAAAAACCAACATTAAAAAGGAGAGAGAAGGCTCTCCTGTGGAAAGCAACTTGAAAGGTAGACAGAATCAATTTTCATGGGATAAGGGAAACCAGAAGCAAAACTTCACACAAAGGAATGCTGTCCAATACTCTCCCAACTACTGCAAGAAGTTCTAAGCCTTCAGAATCCTGGAACTTTGCCTACACCAAAAAACAGAGCATCTTGTGCCCAACACCCACCCCTTGAAGTCCTAAGCCTTGATAACAACCCACAGTTAGATCTGGATATCCATAGAGCTTGTGCCTTTCAAGCCTGCACAGAGATGAAACACTAGCCCTAGGGCAAATAGCTCAGAGTGCTGAGACATGCAAGTCATGAGCAAAGGAGACAGAATCATCAGCTTTCAGTCCACAGGCAAAAAGAAGCTGGGAAAATAAGCAAACAGCAAAAGAAACACCTAACCCTAAAAATTCCTATGTGGCCAAAGAGCAAGGCACACAGTCAGTAGGGTAATATCCAAGCAACTAAATGAAAACCTTCAAAGAAAATGGCAATTGCTCATAAGTGCTAGAAGAATTCAAAAAGGAATTCAAAAATCAAATAAGAAATGTGGTAGAAAAATGGGGGAAAGAAATGAAAGTAATGAAAAAATAAAATAACAGTTTAAAAAGCAAATTTAGTCAACTGGAAAAAGAGTCAAAAAATCAAATGAAGAAAGGAGTACCATGAAAAATAGAATGGACAAAATGGAAAAATAGTATCAAAAGGTCATAGAAGTAATTATTTCTTTAAAACTGAGAATAGAACAAATAAAAGGTAATGAGTTCACTAGACGTCAAGAAATAAGGAAAGAAAATCAAAAGAATGAGAAAAAAAAGAAAATATGAAATATCTCATTGTAAAAATTACCAACCTGGAAAAGGGATACAGGAGAGACAATCTAAGAATTATTGGACTACCTGATAGTCATGATAAAAAAAAAGCCTAGGTATTATTTTATAAAAAATTATCAAATTGCCCTGATATTTTCAAACAAGAGAGTAAAATAGATTGCCTCCTACAATAAATCCCCAAATGACAATTCCCTGGAATATTATAACCAAGTTCAAGAGCTCCTAGGCCATAAAGAAGATCTGCAAACAGCCAGAAAGAAACAATTCAAATATCATGGAACCCCAGTCAGGATTACATAGGATCTAGCACCCTCTACACTGAAGCACCACAAGATTTGGAATATGATATTCTGGAAGGCAAGATTCAGGGGAAAGTATGGTCGTTTAATAAAATGGAAAATTTCCAAGCATTCCTGAGTAAAAGACTAGACTTAAACTAAAAATTTGAAGCGGAAATACAAAATTTAAAAGAACAATAAAAATTGAATAATAAAGAAAAAAAAAACTTAAGGACCTCACTAAGGTCAAATTGTTTATATTCCCATATGGAAAGATGATATTTGTAACTCTTATAATTTTTTGTCATCTCATAATAGTTAGAAGAAGTATACATAGACAGAAGATTTAGTAATGAGCTGAATAGGATGATATAGAAGAAAAAAATTAAGGTGTAAAAAATAAGATTGCACTAAGAGAAATGGGGAGAAGTAAGATGGGGTAAATTATGTCACATAAAGAGACGTGCTAGGGGCGAACTGTAACAGTGGATGGAAGTGTGAGGGTGGTGACAGGTAATACTAAAACTACTTTCTTTGGAATAGGCTCAGAGAGGGAAGAATAGCCAGATTTATTGGGGTATAGAATCCTATCTTATCCTAAAGAGAAGTAGAAGGGACATAAGATAGGGGTTGTTAGGGAGGGGAGCAATATAAGAGGGGAAAGTTCAGAGGGTGATTGAAAATACTTTATAGAAATGTAGGAGGCAAATAAGAAGGGTGTTGGGATGGGAAAGGGACTAACATAAGGGGAAAACACGGGGGAGTGATTAAAATCAAAGCATTAATGTGGAAGAAAAGAGTGAAAGAAGAAAGGGCATGATGAAAAGAGGAAAAGAAATGGAGGGAAGTAGTCATGATAATCATAACTATGAATGTAAATGGGATGAACTCAACTATACAATGGAAGCAGATAGCAGAGTAGATTAAAGATCAAAATCCTACTATATGTGGTTTATGAGAAACATATTTGAGACAATTAGACACCCACAGAGTTAAAGGTAGGGGTTTGAATAGAATCTATTGGGCTTCAAGTTATATAATAAAACCAGGAGTAGCAATCATGATTTCAGACAAAGCTAAAGCAAAAATAGATCCGATTAAAGAGATAAGGAAGGTAATTTCATCTTGATAAAATGAAGTATAGATAATCAAGTAATATCAGTACTTAACATATATATGTACCAAATGGTATACCATCCAGATTTTTAAAGGAGAAATTAAAGGAGTTTAAGGAGGAAATAGACAGTAAAACTATACTAGTGGGGGATCTCAAACTTCCTCTGTCAGAACTAGATAAATCTAACCAAAAATAAATAAGAAGAAGTAAAGGAAATGAATGAAATTTTAGAAAAGCTAGATTTAATAGATATCTAGAAAAAATTGAAAAGGAATAAAAAGGAATAGACCTTTCTAGCAGTACATTGTACATATGGAAAAATTGATCATATGCTAGGGCATAAAAACTTCACAACCAAATGTAGAAAAGCAGAAATATTAAATGAAACTTTTCCAGATTATAATGCAATGAAAAATACAGTCAACAATGATTCATGGAAAGGCAAATTAAAAATTAATTGGAAACTAAATGATCTAATTCTTCAAAATTGGTTTTCAAATGACACATCATAGAAACAATCATTAATTTCATTGAAGAGAAGGACAATGAGGAGTCATCAACATATCAAAAATTATGTGATGCAGCCAAAGTAGTACACAGTGGAAAATTTATATCTTTGAATGTTTGTATGTATACAATAGAAAAAAAGCAGATCAAAAAATTGGGCATGTAACTTTAAAAAATGCCAAATATTAAAAGAACAAATTAAAATTCCCCAATTAATGACTAGAAAATCCTAAAAACAAAGAAGAAATTCATAAAATAGAATGTAAAAGAACTATTGAACTAATAAATGAGACTAGAGGTTTGATCTTCAAAAACATAAAAAGGATAGAGCATTGGTTAATTTGATTTTTAAAAAAGAGAGAAGAGAATCAAATTTTCTGGAATGAAAAATGAAAAGTATGGTTTCACCTGCAATGAAGTGAAAATCAAAGCAATTATTAGAGCTATTTGCCCAGTTATAAGACAATAAATCTGAAAACCTAAGTGAAATGGATTTACAAAAATATAAATTGTCTTGATTTACAAGAGGGGAAATAGAAAATCCTACCAAATTCTTTTTATGACACAAATACTTAAGCCAGAAAGAATAAAAACAAAGAAAATTATAGAATGATTTCTTTAATGAACATTAATGGAAAAAACTTATGATTTTCAAATGTATTTATCCAAACCTAACTTCTCTGCACACTGCACATCTTATATCTCCACCTGCCAATTGAATATCTCCTACTGAATGTTTTGTATTCATATTAAATTGTACAAGGCCCAAACTGATCTCACATTTTTCTCCACATTCTCTCCTCTTTCTAATTGCCCTGTTTCTATTGAGGACTCCATTATCATTCCGGTTACTTAAGTTCACAAGTTTGTTGTCCCTTTGATTTCCTTCTCTCAGCCACTGTCCCTAATCCAATTGTTGTCAAGACATGTTCATTTTTCCTTAGTAACATCTCATATGCATTCCTCTTCTCTCTTTTGATACTGTCAACACCCTGGTGTAGGCCCTATCATTTGATTCATGGACTATTAAAAATAGCCTCCTCATTTTTAATCCTTGGCACAAGTTTTTCCCCACTCTAGTTCATCTTCTACACAGGGTTAAAGTGATCTTTCTTACTATTGCAACTGATAATTTCAACATTGTGCCTCCACATAAAACTCAATAAACTCCTAAGGCTGATTGTCACCTTTAGGATGAATCTAAAACCCTATGATTGACAATCTCCCTCCCCTATCACAATTTCCTTAATTTCCTTCAACTTTATAGTCCTTACTTTCTGAAGATACTCCATATCTTAATTGTACATTCTTGGGAGCTATTTTCCATCCCTAGAATGCTTCCCCTCCTTATCTTTGCTTCCTTGTTTCCCCTGCTTCTTTTAATTCCCAATTATAATCCCACTCTCTATAGAAAACTTTTCCCAATCCTTCTTAGTTTAGTCCCTTCCCTCTGAATATATATCCAGTTTATCCTATGTTTATTTTATTTGTATGTAGTCATCTGAATATTTTCTCCTTCATTAGACTAGGAGCTTCTTAAGAGCAGGGATAGTTTCATACTTTTCCTTGCAAATTCAGTACAAAGAAAAGTGCCTGGCAAATAGTAGACAATAATGACTGATGAATAGAAAAATTGAAAATGATTTCAAATTGTTATAAATTTTAATAGTTATAGGAAGAATGAGATACAGAGAGGTAAGAAAGATAGAAAGAAATGATCATATAGGAATGTTATACTTTCTCAATATATAGATAAAATATGCAGATGATTATAAGATCAAGGATGTGAATGAATAAATTAATAAATGAGTAAAAATCATTCATTAAATAGTTACTGTCGATCATTGTGCACAATGATAAAGGGTCCCCAAACTAAAGCCCACAGGTCACATGCAGCTCTCTGAGGCCATTTATCTGGCCCCTACTGCACTTTTGGAAGGAGCACCTCTTTCATTGGTTGTCAGTGAGAGGAGCACTGTATGTGGTGGCACTGTAAAGCATGGGGTTGCTCACATATAGTATTACTTCCAATGACATTATCCTTTGTGTAGCACCTTAGAAAGAGGCGCTGCGCAAAGGATTATGTGGCTGCACAATTGAAGATGTCAACATGGTGAGTGGCGATCTGAGGGAGGGGATTCTGCACTGTGTATACTGCATGAATTTAGGGTTAGGGTTAGGGTTAGGATTAGGTTTTTATAGTCCAGCCCTCCAGCATTCTGAGGGACAGTTAACTGACCTCCTATGTAAAAAGTTTGGGGACCCTTGTGCTAAGCAGTATAAATATAAATCCTAAACAAACCAGTTTTTGCCTACAAGAGTTTACATTCCAACAAAAACATATATGAGAGTGCTGCTGTATGGCAAATACTAAGACCCTGTGTTGTTTGTTTGTTTGTTTTTTAATTTGGTCAAAGGTAAGGTCACAAGGCTTATAAGCCTAGAAGCTGTAGCAATAGTGCCATTGGTAAGATCAGAGCATTCAGAAAGTAAACATTATGAATTCTATTATTTTACTTTGATGTTAAGTATAGAAGACAGAGGTTCTATTCTGTCATTTGAATCTGTACCTTTTTAAAAATGTAAATAAACATGTTTGGATGAACAAAGATGGAAGCCATGAGAAATAAGAAGGTGGATGAACTTGTAATACCAGGCACTTGGAGGAATATCAACATAATCCTGAGGTGGCTAAGCATGAAGTCTGGTGTTAAGGGGGAGAGGCGACCACTAGCCAGTTTGAGAAAAGGTGGGGAAATTTGAGCCTGGCCGAAGACTACAACAAAGGACATAAAGAATAGTGTGATATAGTTCTATATAGCAAAACTCAAAGGTAAATAAATAGCTGGGATTGATTATATATACTGGCAAATTATTTGGAAGTAGTAGTGAGGAAAAAGGAGCATAAATACTCTTCTTCCTGCCACAATTTATTTGGAGTGTGAGATAAGGTGTGAAGGGTGCAGGAAGGGTAAAGAGGGAATATAATATTTTCTTGGGGAGCCAGATATCCCTAAGCACATGAAGATGGATGGGGTATGAGAAGAACATTTTTGTATTTGCAAGAAATAGGGCTACACATTTAAACCATTATGGAGAGTAGGGGAAATTTTGCAATGACTTGCTCTGAGATTGTAATGTTTCTCTTTTATCTCAGTCAAATAATTGCTCTCTGTATTCTATTTCCTTCCTGTAGAAGAATGTGAAAAGGCTCAAATAATGTCCCTCCAAACTCCAGGTTATTAGAGAAAATTAAGAGTTCCTGAAAGAAAGAGAAGTAAGCATACAATAGAAAAGAACGTTATCTCATGTTAAGAATAGATGAGCCTTGTTAAGATGATTGTGAATGGAAGAGTGCTAAAAACATAAGAAAGAAGGAAAAGAAGAGCTGTACTAGAACATTTAAAAAAAGATTGTATTCATTCTGAAGAGGCAAGAGATGAACTCTCTAAAGATGAAACTACTTTTCCTTCTAATTATAATAAAACCAAAGGAAATATCAAGTGAAAGAAATTGAGTTAGAGACAAAAGGCAAAAGAATAATAGTAGTTGTTGGTTAACGTCAGGGGTACAGAGTTAGGGATTAATTTGTATGATAGCAATAAAAGAGAAATCCTATTTTTTTTGAGGGGAAATACATCTGTGACATAAAAGAGACCATACAAAGACTTGCCAAAAAGCTATGACAAGTATCTACTTCTGGTGCGTTACTAGGGCACAAAGGACACATTTAGAGGAACCTAAAATGGATTGCTAGTGATTATGAAATCTGAGGCAAGAATCATGAGAATATAGAGGCACAAAATATGTGTACATGTTTGTATGTGTGTATGTTTTCACAATTAACAATTTAAAACAAGTGAGGTACAGGAGGAATTTAATTTTGGAAGTGAATAGCTGACTAAGTAGGTGGCATCTAAAAATGGGTTAATTTTTATTTCTATATTAAAACTTAAAATATAGACTTGACAGATTTTTGGCATTAGATTGAGTATGCATAACAAAGGGCTATATTTTTAAATATCTTGTTAATCTAATACAAAAGTGCTTAAATTAATATATGTGTATATATAAATGTTAAATATATATGGAGAGACAGAGAGAATGCTATTTACAAATATACACAAATTTATACAGTATAGAAAGTAACCACAACAAAGAAAAAAAAAGAATAGCAGTTACACGTCCAGAAATTCTGACTCAAAATCAAAGAAAAAAGTATTACAAACATATGCCTATAAATGTCTAAATAACAATGCATCAATTTATACTACATGGATTTTTTAAAAATAGTGCTCTTCAAAGAAAAGGACAAATTTGATTTTATTTATGTCATAATTGATTATGTTCAAATGTTACATGTATATCTGAGTACTTGATAAAATCCATGGCAGAACTATAATTCTGAAGCAATAAACCTTATTAAAAGAAATAGGATAGATAAAAGTGGCTGATGGCCTTGTGTATTAAGAAGATATATTCTTATGAGAAAATACAGAGATTATAGAGAGAAAAGAATTGTGGAGAGTATTCAAGTTAAGGTCAAAGAAGGGATTAAGGGAAATGACTTTAGCATTAGGTTGTACTACAGGCCACCTGGAAAGAAAAAGGAAATAGATGAAGAGATTGGGAAACAGAAACAAGCTTGGCTCAGACAAATGGTATAGTAATTATGAATTAATTATTTGTCATAAGAATTATATAGACATTTTGCTGGAAATCCCCTCTATCAAACATAAAGCTATTAATGTTTTGACATACTTCACTGATGATTTCTTCTTTCCAAAAGTTGTTACAGTTAACAAAAGAGAATTATATTCTTGATTTAGTTACAAGAATGAACCAATGTCAAGAATGGAAATTTTGGGGATAGTAAGGGGAAAAAAAACAATTTCATATCAGTAAAATGAGAAAGGCTTAGTTAGACAGCTGCTGCCTTGAAAAAGATTCAGTTTCACTGGACTGCAGGTTCATTAAGAATTAGTGTGATATGGCAAACAAAAAAAGCTAATTAAATTTTAGGTTGCATAGTTTACAAAAATAGTTAGTTTATAATCCTATTGTACTGTCATACGGCATCTGGAAAACAGTGGTCAACAAGTTTAGAAAGAACAATGATGAAGTGGAAAGCTTCCAGAGGACAGTTCTCAGAATGAAGAAGGACCTTGAATAACATATGACAGTAAATTAAAGGTACTGGACACATTTAGACTGGAGAATAAAAGAAAAGGTCTGCAACAGAATGAGCCTGAAGAGCACTAAGGTTTTGGGACACCCTGTGTTTTAAGTAGTATAATCTGGAGGAAAGATTAAACTTGTTTTCTTTAGCTCCAGAGGGAAGAATCAGAATGGATGGGTAAAAGTTGTAGAGAGGCAAATTTAGGCCTTATGTCAGAGAGAATGAAAATTTTTTTAAAAATTAGATAAAAACCATCCTAAAGGCCCCCAAACTGTTTCTAAGCATTAGAGTACTTCCAAAGTAGAATTACCTGATTATAGAGGTGATGAGTTTCCATAATTTAGAGGTTTTAGATAGATAGGTAGATAGATAGATAGATAGATAGATAGATAGATAGATAGATAGATAGATAGATAGATAGATAGATAGATTAAACTAAATCTATAGAGATTTCTTCCAATTTTTAGATCCTGAGATATGAAGAACTTTTAACAATAAGTTTGAGGTCATAGAGGGCACAATGGGAGAGAAGTACAAATAAGTAGAACGATTTCAGAAAGTCAAGCTGAGATGAATTGGAAAGCAATGCTAAGGATCTAGATATCATAGTGATAGAGCACCATGAAGTAGGAAAAATAGAATTCAAATCTAGCCTCAGAAATTTATTAGCTGTGTGACCATGCGCAAGTCACTAAATTATGTTTGCCTCAGTTTCTTAATTTGTAAAATGAGTTGGAGAAGGAAATGCCAAATAATCCTTTACTGGGAAATTGTGAAATGGGGTCACAAATAATCAAACACAGCTGAAACTACTGCATAACAAATTTGGAAAGATGATAGTAGGATATAGTAGATTATTTTTTGGCTAAGCAGATGATTACTATGAATCACCACAATTAGAAGGGTAAGGGAAGAGATTAGAAAAAATCCACATGAGAAGAGGAAGTATCAGTTGAATGAAATTCTCACCTTGAAAAGTTTAATGGTGGTCCAGTAAATATCCCTCTAATCCCAAATAAACATTTCCATGTTTCAAGATAGTTTATTAAAATTTAGTCTAAATAGTGTTTTGTTATATATGTTCTAGGATTTGAATAAGCAAAGCAGAATGTGGTCTCTACGTATATTTAAAATAATGCAGTAGTCATGGGGACCATAAAATCTTAAAAAAAATAATAAAGGAATCAAATGGGAAAATAAAGATGAAGCCAATTTATTACTAAATAAAAATGTATTGACAAAAGGAGATTCCTAGAAATAGAATCTGATGGACTTGATCTGCATACATGTGATGAATATGACCATGAACGAAATTTAACATGGAATGTCAAAAAGATTAGTGAGTTGAATGGTTCAAAACCATTTAATGTATGTCACACAACAAAATAAAAACAGGGTCAAGTATTTCTCATTTGACTGTGATAAATTAAAAAAGAAAAAGTGATACATTTGAAGAAAGAATTGATTTCTCTGGCATATATTTCAATTAAATTAGCTTTTTGTGGATTTTTCTTTAAAAAGGGTGATGATGAAATGGGATAGCCTCAGTTTGCTCTTTAAAAAAAATTAGGCAAGTAGGACCAAAGGCAGCATCATGCCATCACTTTCCCCAGGGACCACACAGAATTAATATTCAGCTTATTCTGACTTCTACTAAGATGAATAGATTGAAGCCTACTAGGAAGTTACCCTGTACACTAGTATGAGATGAGTTTAGTGTTTGAAGCACTACTCTCATATAATTTTCTGTTGTCCAATGAAGTAGAATAAATAGAAATAACTACATTACACTTAGTAAGTACCAAGCATTTTATTCAGAGTTGAAGATACAAATACTTAATTGAGATAACCTCTGCTTTTAAAGAGTTAGGGTTGACATTCTAATTGAAGGGCAGGGGGAAGGGGAATTCATGTTTATGTTCAATTTAGAACAAATAAAAACTTGAGGTAATTCTTAGGAAAATTAACATAACATAAAAAGGCTTAAATTTCCTTAAGGCCTAACAGTTGGGGAAATGTTTGTTTCCCTATTAAAACTCTGGATTAGAAGCCAGAAAGCTACCATATGTTTTCTACAAGAAACATACATGAGGCAGGTAGATACACACAGGATGAGGGTCAAAGGCTAGAGCAAAATCTATTGGGCTTCAAATGAGAAAAAGAAGGTAGGAGCTGTAATCATGATATCTGACAAAGCCAAAGTAAAATAGATTTGATTAAAAGAGATAGGGAAGGGACTTCCGGGTAATCATGGCTGCAATCTAGACGCTGCACGCTTTCTCTCCCCAGCACCAAACGAAATAGACTACATCAAAGGAGCATAAAATCACCTTTGGAGGAACAGAAGGACTCTCCAGTACCCCACAGAGGCAAAGGTATGTGGGGCTTGAACATTTCAACACTAAAATAAGAAGGAAAAGCTTGCACAGAAAAGTGAACTGAGCCGCCCTTCCCCCACCCCACCTCCCCCACTAAACCAGAGTGAGCTACCTGAGCGCTCACCAGGACAGCGAGTGAGTGGGGAGCGTCTCTGTCTGGGGGGGCACTCCAGGGTCCTTGGGATCTGGGGACTGCCAGGAAAAAACGTCTCAGGGCGCTTTCACTGGAGAAGCCAGCGGACTTTGGGCGGGCTGCACTGAACAAGGCACTCTGATTATCTGGGCGGAGCTGAATACCTGGGCTTGGAGGCTGGGAAGAACTAGTCTGAAGCAACCTAAATTCACAGAAAAACCACTCTTATAACCCAGACCCCAGACCAAAAAGGAAAGGGAAATAAAACCACCAAAGGGATGGCTCACATGGCCCAAAATCAAGCCTCCAGGAAGAAAGGGAAAAAAGTGACTATTGAAAACTTTTATGGTGGAAGTACCCAAGGAAAAGAGGAGAATGAGGAGGAAATCCAAAAAAATTCAGAACACGCCTCCCAAAATGGAAACTATCAACAAGCTCTGGAAGATCTCAAACTGGAACTTATCCAAAAGATGGAAACCTTCTGGAAAGAAAAATGGGAGAAAGAGATCAGCTGTCTGACAGATAAGACTGCTCAATTGGAAAAAGAACTCGAAGCATCCAATACAAGGGCAGACAAGGCTGAAAAGCAAATCCAGTCCCTAATGACCAGAATCAAGCACCTAGAAGAAAGTGAGATGATAAAACAGCAAGAATCAATAAAGCAAACCCAAACAATTAATGAATTGGAAGAAAACATAAAATATCTCACTGAGAAGGTCACGGACCTGGAGAACAGAGGAAGACGAGAAAATCTCTGTATCATCGGTCTCCCAGAAAAACCAGAGGTAAACAACAAATTGGATTTTATTCTAGAGGAGATTATAAAAGAAAATTGCCCCCACGTTCTGGAGCAAGGGGGCAAAATAGAAATAGAAAGGATTCATAGAACACCTTCTATACTAAATCCCCAAAAGACAACGCCTAGGAATGTAATTGCCAAATTCAAGAGCTTCCAAGTAAAGGAGAAAATCCTACAAGAAGCCAAGAAGAAGAGCTTCAGATATAAGGGGGCTCCCATAAGGATCACACATGACTTAGCGGCTAACACACTAAGAGACCGCAAAGCATGGAACACGATATTTAGAAAGGCAAGAGAGCTGGGTCTCCAACCAAGAATCAACTACCCAGCAAAACTGACTATATACTTCCAGGGGAAAGTATGGGCATTCAACAAAATAGAAGATTTCCAAGCATTTGCTAAGAAAAGACCAGAGCTCTGTGGAAAGTTCGATATCCAAGCACAGAAAGCAAGAGAAACATGAAAAGGTAAATATGAAAGAAAGGGAAAAGGAGATAAATCTTATCTTTCTCTTTAAGTCAAACTCTCTTCTATAAGGACTACATTTACATCTAATTATATATATTAATATGTGGGGAAAATGTTTTGTGTAACTCTCATAAATTGTATCATCATAAGAGTAGTTAGAAGAAACATGCATAGGGAAAGATTGGGGAATCAAGAAGATTTGGGGAAAGTTGGGGCAAAAAAAGGAAAAGGGAGGGGGGAACCGTGATAATACTAAGATTAACTTCAAGAAATAGGGGGGGAATCAATAGAATAAACTTTCCCATATAAAGATACACATGGGAAGGGGAGGGGAAGAACTCTCATATGAGAAGGAGAGGAAGAGAGCGTGAAGTGGAAGTACTTAAACCTTACTCTCAGTGAAATCAAATCTGAGAGGGAAGAACATCTAGATCCAGTGGGATCCTGAATTCTATCTTATCCATTAGGGCAAGAAAGAAAGGAAAATTAAGGAGGGGGAGGGGGGAGGGAGTACAAAAAGGGAGGGAAGGAGAGGGGGGAGGGGAAGGGAGCATAAAAAGGGAGGGGCTAGAAAGGGAAGCATCTCAAGGGAGGGGACTAGGGGGACTGACCTAAAGTAAATCACTGGTTCAAAAGGAGAAAGCTAAAGAAGAAAGGTCAGAACTAGGGGAAGACATCAAAATGCCAGCGAATCCACAAATAACAATCATAACTTTGAACGTGAATGGGATGAACTCACCCATAAAACGCAGACAAATAGCAGACTGGATTAGAACACAAAACCCTACCATATGTTGTCTTCAAGAAACACATATGAGACGGGTTGACACTCACAAGGTTAGAATTAAAGGTTGGAGTAAGACCTTTTGGGCCTCAACCGATAGAAAGAAGGCAGGAGTTGCAATCATGATATCTGACAAAGCCAAAGTACAAATAGACCTGATCAAAAGGGACAGGGAAGGTAAATATATTCTGCTAAAAGGAAGTATAGACAATGAGGAAATATCACTAATCAACATGTATGCACCAAATGGTATAGCATCCAAATTTTTAATAGAGAAACTAGGAGAATTGAAGGAGAAATTAGACAGTAAAACCATATTAGTGGGAGACTTGAACCAACCACTATCAAATTTAGATAAATCAAATCAAAAAATAAATAAGAAAGAGGTAAAAGAGGTGAATGAAATCTTAGAAAAATTAGAATTAATAGACATATGGAGAAAAATAAATAGGGACAAAAAAGAATACACCTTCTTTTCAGCACCACATGGCACATTCACAAAAATAGATCATACACTAGGTCATAGAAACATGGCACTTAAATGCAGAAAAGCAGAAATATTAACTGCAGCCTTTTCAGATCACAAGGCAATTAAAATATTGATTGGCAAGGGTACATGGAGACCCAAATCAAAAATTAATTGGAAATTAAATAACATGATACTCCAAAATCGGATAGTTAGAGAAGAAATCATAGAAACAATTAACAACTTCGTTGAAGAAAATGACAACGGCGAAACATCCTTTCAAACCTTATGGGATGCAGCCAAGGCAGTACTTAGAGGAAAATTCATATCCCTGAGTGCATATATTAACAAATTAGGGAGGACAGAGACCAAGGAATTGGAAATGCAAATCAAAAAACTTGAGAATGAACAAATTAAAAACCCCCAGAAGAAAACCATACTAGAGATCCTAAAAATTAAGGGAGAAATTAATAAAATAGAAAGTGACAGAACTATTGAGCTAATAAACAAGACTAGAAGCTGGTACTTTGAAAAAACAGACAAAATAGACAAAGTACTGGTTAATTTAATTAAAAAAAGGAAAGAAGAAAGGCAAATTAATAGCATCAAGGATGAAAAGGGGGATCTCACCTCAAATGAAGAGGAAATTAAGGCAATCATTAAAAACTACTTTGCCCAACTATATGGCAATAAACTTACCAATCTAGGTGATATGGATGAATATTTACAAAAATATAAATTGCCTAGACTAACAGAAGAAGAAATAGTTTTCTTAAATAATCCCATATCAGAAATTGAAATCCATCAAGCCATCAAAGAACTGCCTAAGAAAAAATCCCCAGGGCCTGATGGATTCACCAGTGAATTCTATCAAACATTCAGAGAACAGTTAACCCCAATATTATACAAACTATTCGACATAATAAGCAAAGAGGGAGTCCTACCAAACTCCTTTTATGACACAAGCATGGTACTAATTCCAAAGCCAGGCAGGCCAAAAACAGAGAAAGAAAACTATAGGCCAATCTCCCTAATGAATATAGATGCAAAAATCTTAAATAGGATACTAGCAAAAAGACTCCAGCAAGTGATTAGAAGGGTCATCCACCATGATCAAGTAGGATTCATACCAGGGATGCAGGGCTGGTTCAACATTAGGAAAACTATCCACATAATTGACCACATCAACAAGCAAACCAACAAGAATCACATGATTATCTCAATAGATGCAGAAAAAGCCTTTGATAAAATACAACACCCATTCCTACTAAAAACACTAGAAAGCATAGGAATAGAAGGGTCATTCCTAAAAATAATAAACAGTATATATCTAAAACCATCAGCTAATATCATCTGCAATGGGGATAAACTAAATCCATTCCCATTAAGATCAGGAGTGAAACAAGGATGCCCATTATCACCTCTATTATTTGACATTGTATTAGAAACACTAGCAGTAGCAATTAGAGAAGAAAAAGAAATTGAAGGCATCAAAATAGGCAAGGAGGAGACCAAATTATCACTCTTTGCAGATGACATGATGGTCTACTTAAAGAATCCTAGAGATTCAACCAAAAAGCTAATTGAAATAATCAACAACTTTAGCAAAGTTGCAGGATACAAAATAAACCCACATAAGTCATCAGCATTTCTATATAATTCCAACACAGCTCAGCAGCAAGAACTAGAAAGAGAAATCCCATTCAAAATTACCCAAGACAAAATAAAATACTTAGGAATCTATCTCCCGAGACAAACACAGGATCTATATGAACACAACTACAAAACACTTTCCACACAACTAAAACTAGACTTGAACAATTGGAAGAACATTAACTGCTCATGGGTAGGACGAGCCAATATAATAAAAATGACCATCCTACCCAAACTCATCTATCTATTTAGTGCCATACCCATGGAACTCCCAAAAATTTTTTTTACTGATTTAGAAAAAAACATAACAAAGTTCATTTGGAAGAACAAAAGATCAAGGATACCCAGGGAATTAATGAAAAAAAATACAAAGGAAGGGGGTCTTGCAGTCCCAGATCTCAGACTATATTATAAAGCAGCGGTCATCAAAACAATTTGGTACTGGCTAAGAGACAGAAAGGAGGATCAGTGGAATAGACTGGGGGCAAGCAACCTCAGCAAGACAGTATATGACAAACCCAAAGATCCCAGCTTTTGGGACAAAAATCCACTATTTCATAAAAACTGTTGGGAAAATTGGAGGACAGTGTGGGAAAGATTAGGCTTAGATCAACACCTCACACCCTACACCAAGATAAATTCAAAATGGATGAATGACTTGAACATAAAGAAGGAAACTATAAGAAAATTAGGCGAACATAGAATAGTATACATGTCAGACCTTTGGGAAGGGAAATACTTCAAAACCAAGCAAGAATTAGAAAGAATTACAAAATGCAAAATAAATAATCTGGATTACATCAAATTAAAAAGTTTTTGTACAAACAAAACCAATGTAACCAAAATCAGAAGGGTAGCAACAAATTGGGAAACAATTTTCATAAAAACCTCTGACAAGGGTTTAATTACTAAAATTTATAAAGAACTAAATCAATTGTACAAAAAATCAAGCCATTCTCCAATTGACAAATGGGCAAGGGACATGAACAGGCAATTCTCAGCCAAAGAAATCAAAACTATTAATAAGCACATGAAAAAGTGCTCTACATCTCTTATAATCAGAGAGATGCAAATCAAAACAACTCTGAGGTATCATCTCACACCTAGCAGATTGGCTAACATGACAGCTATGCAAAGTAATGAATGCTGGAGGGGATGTGGCAAAGTGGGGACATTAATTCATTGCTGGTGGAGTTGTGAATTGATCCAACCATTCTGGAGGGCAATTTGGAACTATGCCCAAAGGGCGATAAAAGACTGTCTGCCCTTTGATCCAGCCATAGCACTGCTGGGCTTGTACCCCAAAGAGATAATGGACAAAAAGACTTGTACAAAAATATTCATAGCTGCGCTCTTTGTGGTGGCCAAAAATTGGAAAATGAGGGGATGCCCCTCAATTGGGGAATGGCTGAACAAATTGTGGTATATGTTGGTGATGGAATACTATTGTGCTAAAAGGAATAATAAAGTGGAGGAATTCCATGTGAACTGGAACAACCTCCAGGAAGTGATGCAGAGCGAAAGGAGCAGAACCAGGAAAACATTATACACAGAGACTGATACATTGTGGTACAATCGAAGGTGATGGACTTCTCCATAAGTATCAATGCAATTTCCCTGAACAATCTGCAGGGATCTAAAAAAAAATACTACCCACAAGCAGAGGATAAACTGTGGGAGTAAAAACACCGCTGAAAAGCAACTGCTTGACCACAGGGTTGGAGGAGATAAGACTGAGGAGAGACTCTAAATGAACACTATAATGCAAACTCCAACAACAGGGAAATGGGTTCGAGTCAAGAACACATGTGATAACCAGTGGAATCATGCGTCGGCTATGGGAGAGGGAAAGGCGGGGGGAGGGGGGGGAGGGGAGGAAAAGAAAACGATCTTTGTTTCCAGTGAATAATGTATGAAAACGACCAAATAAAATAATATTAAAATTAAAAAAAAAAGAGATAGGGAAGGTATATACATCCTAATAAAAGGCAATATAGACAATGAGGAAATATCAGTACTCAACATGTATGCACCCAATGGCATAGCATCCAAATTTCTAAAGGAGAAATTAGTGGAGTTCAAGGATAAAATAGATAGACAAACTATACTGGTGGGAGACCTGAACCTTCTTCTATCTATCATATATAGATAAATCAAAGAAAAAAATAAATAAGTAAGAAGTAAGAAAAGTGAATGAAATCTTAGAAAAATTAGAGTTGGAACATATGTGTTGAAAAATAAATGGGGATAAAAAGGAATACACCTTCTTTTCAACAGCACATGGTACATTCACAAAGATTGACCATGTACTAAGGCATAAAAACATGAAAAACAAGTACAAAAGAGCAGAAAAAATAATTTCAACCTTCTCAGATCAGAATGCAATAAAAATAATAATTAGTAAGGGTAAATGGAGAGGCAAATTAAAAATTGATTTGAAATTAAATGATACTATTCTCCAAAATCAGTAAAAGAGCAAATCATAGAAACAATTCATAATTTCATTGAAGAAAATGACAATGATGAGACATCCTTTCAATATCTATGGTATGCAGCCAAAGCAGTACTCAGGGGGAAACTTATACCCTTGAATTCATATATTAACAAATTAGGGAGGGCAGAGGTCAATGAATTCGGCTTGCCAATTAAAAAAAATTGAAAGTGAATAAATTAAAAATCCTCATATGAAAACTAAATTAGAGATCCTAAAAATCAAAGGAGAAATTAATGAAATAAAAAATTAATAAAATATTGATTTAATAAATAAGAATAGAAATGGTACTTTGAAAAAACAAATAAAATAGACAAAGTACTAGTCAATCTAATTTAAAAAAGGAAAGAAGAAAACCAAATGAACAATATTCAAGATGAAAAGGGAGACGTCAATTCTAATGGAGAGGAAATTAAGGCAATCATTAAAAACTACTATGCCCAATTATATGGCAACAAATATAGCAATCTAGGTGATATAGATGAATACTTACAAAAATATAAATTGCCTAGACTAACAGAGGAAGAGATAAATTACCTAAACGACCCCATATCAGAAAAAGAAATTGAACAAGCCATCAAAGAACTCCCGAAGAAAAAATCCCTAGGTCCAGATGGATTCACAAATGAATTCTATCAAACTTTCAAAGAACAACTAATCCCAATATTATACAAACTATTTGACAGAATAAGCATAGAAGGAGTTCTACCAAATTCCTTTTACAACACAAATATGGTACTGATTCCAAAGCCAGGGAGGTCAAAAACAGAGAAAGAAAACTACAGACTAATCTCCTTAATGAACAGAAAAGGTGCAAAAATCTTAAATAGAATACTAGCAAAAAGACTTCAGCAAGTGATCATGAGAGTTATTCATTATGAACAGGTAGGATTCATACCAGAAATGCAAAGATGGTTCAATATTAGGAAAACCATCCACATAATTGACCATATTAACAAGCAAACTGACAAAATGACATGATTATCTCAATAGATGCAGAAAAAGCCTTTGACAAAATACGACACTCATTCCTATTGAAAACACTAGAAAGCATAGGAATAAAAGGGCCTTTCCTAAAAATAATAAACAGTATATATATATAAAACTATCAGCAAACATCATCTGCAATGGGGATAATCTAGAAGCCTTCCCAATAAAATCAGGAGTGAAACAAGGATGTCCATTATCACCTCTGTTATTTAACATTATACTAGAAACACTAAGCATTAGCAATTAGAGAAGAAAAAGAAATTGATGGCATAAAAATAGGTAATTAGGAGAGCAAGCTATCACGTTTGCAGATGATATGATGCTCTACTTAAATAATCCTAGAGAATCAACTAAAAATCTAGTAGAAATAATCAACAACTTTAGCAAAGTTGCAAGATACAAAATAAACCCCATATAAGTCATCAGCATTTCTATATATTTCCAACATATCCCAGCAGCAAGAATTAGAAAGAGAAATTCCATTTAAAATCACCCTAGACCATATAAAATACTTGGGAATCTCCTTGTCAAGACAAACACAGGAACTATATGAACACAACTACAAAACACTTTCCACACAATTAAAACTAGATCTAAATATTTGGAAAAACATAAATTGCTCATGGTTAGGATGAGCTCACATAATAAAAATGATAATCCTACCCAAATTAATTTACTTATTTAGTGCCATTCCCATCAAACTACCAAGAAACATTTTTACCGAATTACACAAAAATAACAAAGTTCATTTGAAAGAACAAAAGATTAAGAATAACAGGTGATATAATGAAAAAATTATGAAGGAATGTGGCCTAGTAATATGAGATCTCAAAAATGCACTATAAAGCAGTGATCATTAAAACAATATGATACTGACTAAGAGACAGGAGGGAGGATCAATGTAATAGACTCTGGGTAAGTGACCTCAGCAAGACAGTCTATGAAAAACCCAAAGATCCCAGCTTTGGGGACAGAAATCCAGTATTTGACAAAAAAAAAAACTGCTGGGGAAATTGGAAAACAGTATGGGATAGATTAGGTTTAGATCAACATTTCACACCCTACACCAAGATAAACTCAGAATGGGTGAATGACTTGAATATAAAGAAGGAAAATATAAGTTAATTAGGTCAACACAGAATAGTATAATTGTCACATATTTGGGAAAGGAAAGATTTTAAGACCAAGTAAGAGTTAGAAAAATTAAAAAATATAAAATAAATAATTTTGATTATATTAAATTAAAAATTTTCTGTACAAACAAAATCAATGCAACAAAAATTGAAGGGATGCAACAAATTATTTAAAAATCTTTGTAAGAAAAACCTCTTACAAAAGTCTAATTACTCAAATTTATAAGTAGCTAAATCAATTGTACAAAAAATCAAGCCATTCCCCAATTGATAAATATGCTAGGGAAGTAAATAGGAAATTTTCAGATAATGAAATCAAAACTATTAATAAACACATGAAAAAAGTGTTCTAAGTCTCTTATCATCAAAGAAATACAAATCAAAACAACTCTGAGGTAACACCTCACACCTAGCAGATTGGTAGCATGATAGCAAAGGAAAGTAATAAATGTTGGAGGGAATATGGCAAAATTAGGACATTAATGCATTGGTGGTAGAGTTGTGAATTGATCCAACCATTCTGGAAGGTAATTTTAAACTATGTCCAAAGCATGCTAAAGACTGCCTGCCCTTTGATCCAGCCATAGCACTGCTGGGTTTGTACCCCAAAGAGATAATAAGAAAAAAGACCTGTGCAAGAATATTCATTGCTGTGCTCTTTGTGGTAGCAAAAAATTGGAAAATGAGGAGATGTCCTTTGATTGGGGAATGGGTGAACAAATTGTGGTATATGTTGGTGATGGAATACTATTTTGTTCAAAGAAATAATGAACTGGAACAATTTAATGTGAACTGGAAAGACCTCCAGGAAATGATACAGAGTGAAAGAAGTAGAGCCAGGAGAACGTTGTACACAGAGATTGATACACTGTGGTACAATCAAATATAATAGACTTCTCTACTAGTAGCAATGCAATGATCCAAAACAATTTGGAGGTACCTATGAGAAAGCTTGCTATTCACATTCAGAGGAAGAACTGTGGGAGCAGAAACACAGAAGAAAAACAACTGCTTGATCACATGGGTCAATGGGGATATGATTGGAGATATAGACTCTAAATGATCACCCTAGTTCAAATATCAATAATAGGGAAATAGGTATTGATCAATGACATGCGTAGAACTGAGTGGAATTGCACATCAGCTATAGGAGGGGATTGTTGGGAAGGGAGGGAAACAACATGAACCTTGTAATCATGGAAAGTTTTCTAAATTAAAAATTAAGTGAAATTTAAAAATTTAAAACAATAAAAAATAAATTTGAGCAAAACATTACCTCTGGTGGATTTAAGAGTTAAAGTAGCATAGTATCAGAGATACTACCAATAGAGGAATGGATCTTTGCTTTTGGCAGTGGAAATTGTGCCTCTTGTTGGAAGTTGGCACTTGGGCAGTGAGAGCCTATTGTTGCAGTAGGAGTTGTTGTTTTCTCTTCCTTGAAAATATTGATCACCTGAGTGGGGAGAGAGGAAGGTCAGGAGGTGAGTAATGGGAAGATGTTGGTCTCTTGCCATGGTTGGAAGATATGGTATTTAGCAGACTTAAACAGAGAGAGGTTCCTGGTTCCCTGTGTTTGATATCAGATGTAGGTGATTACTCCAAATTATTATTCTCTTGATACCTGGCAATGTAAAAATCTGATTCGGAATGGTGTCCTGATGGTGATTTCTAATATTAGAGCACCACAAGGTTGTAGAGGTTCTGGGAACTTGTTGCTCTTCCCATACACTTCACTGTAACAGAATGGAGTACATCATCTATCCCCATGTAACTCTAACTTCCAGATTCTAGGCAGTTGGAGGTGACAAAACATTTTGATAATACAAATAAACAGATTTAGGCTTCATATAGTTTTAAATGGAGAAAAATCCTGTGTATAAAAGTGGGAAGAGATATCATTCTTATAGCAGCATGTAAAAAGATAGTGGAGCTATTTTGGGTAAGGATTTTGGTGGCAATGGAAGATCCCATCTGCTGGGGATTTGGTGGTAATGGAGACATGTGGGACAATGTTGAGCCTGGTGTCAGGAAGACTCATTTTCTGGAGTTCAAATCTGGCTGCAGACATTTACTAGTTTTGTGACTCTGGACAAGTCACTGAGTCTTTTTCTTTTTGCCACAGTTTCCAAATCTGTAAAATTGAACTGGAGGAGGAAATGGCAAACCACTCCAGTAACTTTGCCAAGAAAATTCCAAATCACGTCAAGAAGAGTTGAATGTGACTGTATCACAGTAAAATTGATGCTGTGGTTCAGAACAAAGTGGCAATGGATTCTAGTACCTTAGGTTACCAAGGCAATCATAATCAATTCCAAATCAGTCTCAGGCTAGAGTACACATGCTGTCTCAAATTAAGAAAAAGTTCCTTCAGTTGTGTTTATTTGTCTCTGAAAGGATGCAACTTCCAAGTAAGATACCATAGAGTAGTGGATACAATATAGGTAGAATAGAATGAAAAGGAATTTATTTAAAGGAGAAAATAACTCCTAAAGAGAGTTTAAAAAAACCACCTCTGACCACAGGTGACTATAAGTAAACTAGAGATATTTTTTTTCTTTTTGTACTAGGTCTGTGACTTCATTGATCTAGTTTTTTTTTTTTTTTTTTTGAAGAAACTCTTTCAGTGCTGGGCAAAAAACTAATATTCTTATATTGGTAACTTTTGGAGGTTAAGTTATTTCTTCAAGGTCTCACAGTTAGTATTTGTTAAAGATAGGACTTTTAGATATTTTCCTTATCATAAAGACAATATTTTGTCTTTTATACCCTATTGACCACATCAAATGAGCAAATTTGACTTCATATATATCATTGAAATATATGGTATATACTTCAATATATATGAGGCAAAAGAACTTTCTAAGCCATGAAGTGCTATATATAAGTATGGGTTATTCTTATGTATATATGTATTTATCTGCATATTTATATAATTACAAGTATTTCACAGACATGTAAATTCTGCCTATATATGTGGATATACCATATGCCTGTGAGTTATATACATGTGAGTATGCACATATGTATGCATTTGCATATTCATGCACATGACTGCTAAGCATCACCTGAGTTTAAAATTTCCTATCATAACATAGGATTATAATTACACATTTACTAGCTTTACATTTCTAATCCTAAATCCAGGCAAACATCCATAGACATTAATTCTAACACAGCCTTCTTTTTCCCTTTGACTGGTGATTCTCTGCTGGGAGAAAACCTACCATTTCTAAATCAAATGGCACCAAGGGGCACACAATCCATCTTATTTGTTATCCCTTTCTGGACTGTGCTTCTAAATGCATCCAGACACTTTCTAAGGAGAAAGTGTTTTAGCTGCTAAAACAGGGTCTGTGAGTGAAAGGAACATACCCAACCCCACACAGGCTCCATTTATCAAAGTCACTTCCCCAATGGGCCTTGCCTGACACTACATTCTAGTGCCAAATGCTTCCAGTGTGGGAGTGTTGGCAGCTCCTACCTGACTCAGAAAAAGCTTGTGGGACTTCTCATAGAGCAAGTTAGACTAGAACTTAAGAATCCTCCCTGATGGCTGTAGGTTCTTGGTAGAAGTTTCATACATGATCCTGGGAGATGGGTGGTTCTTGAATTTCTCTTCTGGGCAGAGTTTAGAAATTGCATTGGTCCCTTTCCTTCCATTTGCTTTCTTTAACTCACATGTGTTCAGTCCCACTGCCTCATTCCTTGTACAGTGCCCCATTCATGGTTACTTCTGAGTTACCATCAGTAGTCACTCATTCAGACCCTACTCAAAATTTCTAATTAACTTCAGGAGTGAAAATTGTAGCAGTTAGGCTAGAGTCATTTGGGAATGTCTCAGATATTACAATTTGTGCTTTGGGCTACAATTTCTCATGCTTCCTACAGTTTTCGGAGACTCAATTGCCAGGGGTACTCCCAACAACCATTCAGATATTCATTGTCTCCTACACATTACTTCATTCGCAATAAACTTGTGTGAGATGTTGCTTGTAATTCAGAACCAAAACACTTGAAGAAATACTCTACTGTTAGGAAGTCATGTCACAGATTTTTTTTAATTAAGTCAGGGTACAAATTGCAGATCAAGGCTGGACTTTACAAGAGTTGACTCTGATAATGGCTAATGGACAAAACTAGTTGACCTAGACCAACATTCCAGTCAGTCAGTCAATCATTGTGAAGAAAATGCTTTGTTAAAAAAAAAAAAGCCTGGATGAAATCCTGTGTATAACTTTTTCATACATGTTTATTCTTTAATCTGCTCAAACTCTGCCTCTCTAACTCCAAAAAGGAGTGTTCTTTCTTCTTTCCAAATATAGCTTGGGTTTTTTCCTCATCATTATTATGTTTTAGCCCTATTTGATATAACCTACTTCATATAGTCATTTTTGAAGAAAATGCCAAGTAAATATTAAAATGTAATAAAAATGTAAATTGTTATATACATTTTAAAATATTTCCTTAAATCAACTATACACATTATTATATATAGTATTAATATTATTATGTAATAATTAGAGATCTCATCCATTTAGGTCTCCAATTAGCTCACCTAAATTTTAGGTATGTTGTGGATCAAAATCCCTTCCAACCATAGCTAATAATCTCCCCTTACTTTGTATACATTTTACCAGTCTTCCAGGAACACACAATTGAAAACAAAGGCATTTAGTAGATAAAAGATGTAATAAAAAATAAGAACATCTCCTGCTCCCTACCAATTTAGTTCTCCCTCTCACTAATATGTGTACTTTCCTTGAAAAGAATGGAATTTTATAGTAATCATCTATAGTAAATAAATATGTGAAGAACACATGTCCAAGAACAACCATGCATGTACAAAATACATAGGATCAGAGTATACACATAATGTATATGTGCAGACTGATTGGGAACATAATGTTTTCACCTGAGACATATTTTTACAAGTCAATACAATTTTGATGTTATTTCATATTATTTTCAATACAATTTAATATTAGTAGTATTTAATATTAATAATAATTTTTGTAATCACTGTTTTTTCTATCCCTCCTCAAGAAGGTATTCCATATTTATGTCCATTCTCTCTGCCCTCAATTGCTTCTCTAGTTTTCATTCTAAAGTCTCTTTTTTTCTATTTTCACTCCAATTTCATGAATGCCTTTGAGTTAGAGTAAGAGTTGGAGTAAGGGGATGAAGCAAGGTACATGCCAAGGAAGGAACACATTTCTTAGAATTTATTCAATACAAAATGTATTTGTTAAATGACTAATGTTCAAAGCACTTTATTAGATGCCATGGAGAAGAAGGTTTAAAAGTATTTTCAACAAGGGACTCAGAATGAAAAAGTCTATCCATCACTCTAGAAAAAACTGACATAGGCCAAATGCAGATAAGCATACCATTCTGTACTTTATTGTTAATTTTTCCCAGGTATTAGTGATATGTGTCTTCTTTTATATAATGAACATGGACATATTTAAAGTATTACTGCACACGTACAGCCTATATCATCTTACCTGCTGTCTAAAGTTATATAGAATTTAGTGTAACCATCATCATCATCAGACATCATTATCAATGTCATCTTTATTACTGCTACCACTAAATCTTCTGGGTTTTTTCAGTTTTGAACCCAAATTTTCTTTACCGAATGAAAGGGACTTTTTTTGAAAGTTAAACAATAATTACAGCTCTGTTAACTTCAGTTTAGAGACAGGAATGTCACTATACAAATAAGCCAATTTTCCTGGAGATATTTCCTAATGTTTCATTTGAGAAAAAAATAGATTACCAGTCATAAACATAATGCAATAGAGGGCTCAGAAAGTGACTTTCCCCCCACTAATTTGGCCTCCTAGAGCAAACACAAGTATTGTTCTTGTCTCAGAGACTGCCTTGTTTCTGAAATTGTTAATGGAAGAGACATTGTACTTTTCCTTTGGCAAAGAGCAAAACAACCTCTGTAAAAAAGAACTGAGAGAGCTCAGAGGCTGATCTTGAAGTTGGGGATGCATGCTTATACTGCCCAACACTGGCTTGAAGATACAACACCTGGAGGCAGATCATGGAGGTGTCTTTTCTCAACTGTTTTTATCTTCACTGCTGTGCCAGACATAAAATAAGACATTTCTATAGAGCTGCCATTTTGGTGTCCTTTACAAGGTGAGAACCCTGGGCTACCTGGCGCATGAAACCAGACACAAATTAATTCAGATACATAGTCAGCTCCAGGAAGAAGACATTGCAGAGAAATTTAGGTCATGATAACATAGTTCTTTGGGATTAGAAATACTCTTCTCTTGTTGCAAAGTCTTTTTAGAGCATAGGTTTTTTTTTTTTTATTTATACATGTTTAATAAACACTATTAAGCATGAGAACATTAAAAATGATTAAAGACAATCTCAAAACAAGATTCCATTAACAATCAAGTTGGTAAGTGTGTAAGAGTAATCAGTTAGCATTTCTACCTTGTTTTAAGGTTTATAGAGTCTTTCATTTACATTATTTCATTTGATTTCCATAACAACCCTGTAGGTAGGTATTACAAGTATTATTATGACCTTTTTGCAGATAAAACTAAATTAGGTGACTTGCCCATTTTCACACAGCTAATAATTTGGTCTGCCTGTATGAGAATTAAATTTGAGTATTTCCTAACTCCAAGTCTAGTAGTCCCTCCACTCTGACATTGTAATGATTGACATTTCTAGTTTTGTTTTACTTCTTTCAAAATATGATGAAAGTATGAAAATACATTTACTGCATGAGGTGGTGAGGGTATTGTTCTCCATTTCACAGATGAAACAATGATTTACTTGAGGTCACATGATCAGTAAGTATCAGAGCAAGGAGTTAAACTCAAGACCCTTGCATTCAAACATCTCCCTTCCCTCCATATATTTTAATGAAAAGTCTGGAGCACCATGTAGAACCAACATATGAATTACCCTAGATTAGAGTGGTGAAGAAAAAGGGAAATGGAAAGAGATAGCAAATGCCTTACATAATCTCTATTGGGGCATAAGAGGAAAAATAGTGATATATTTATTTCCAACAATTGGGAATTCACTTGAGGGAGACAAATAGGAAGCATTATCATTATCTCCTATTGAGATTTTTTCATAAATGGCAAGGCTTTTGGACCAGGATATAAAAGAGTTTCAAAAAACCTTCAGTCTTCCTGGTCCCTAAAGGCAAATATATTGCCTGAGATACAACCCAAGTGGCTGTCCTGCTGGCCTGCTTTTTGAGAGGTCTAGACCCTGGAGATAATTAACATCTATTCAAGGATCAAGAAGAAGTCAGTGGGGACAGGAGAGAGCCACAAAGCCTGCCAGAAAAGGAGGACAGCTGTGACAGAGTGACAACTGTCTGCCAGTATCTGGGCTTTAGCAAAGAGTGATGGTAAGAAACAAATCCTAACCTTCTTTCTTGTTGGATCTGTAACCAGATTCGTATTTTGAGTCAGAGATTCTACAGTGCTGGCTTGGTGGAAATGGTGGCTTAGTAGCAAGGTAGTGAAGAATAACTACTTAGAAGTTCAAATGAAGAGTCCATTCTTTTAACATTGATTTCTAAATAAAGTTAGAAGAGAGTCAAATAATGATATGCCCAGGTAGAGAATAAATAAGGAATGAAGAAGAAAAAAGTAAATGGCCCTGAAAGTGTACTCAGGCTGTTAATGTGAAGAGGAAACCTCAGACATAATGGTTATATGATATATCATAAATACTCCTTGTTGAAAGAGCTGAGAGATTTCACTAAATCACTTTTGATCCTACAATAGTGTCACTGTCACTTTTTTTACTAGGACCATGAAGAATTTAATGCTGTTTGTGTGTGTGTGTGTGTGTGTGTGTGTGTGTGTGTGTGTATGTGTGTGTTCATGTGCGTGCAGACATCATTTCATCAGTATAGGGAATATCCAAAGAGCAAATTCACTTTACCAGTGTATATCAGCCACTGTTCACCAATTTATATTCAGAGAATCTCCTGAGAAATGCATTGCTTTGCCCTGGGTCACACATCCAATATATGTCAAAGATAGGCTTTGAATTTCAGCATTCTTTACTGTAAAGGATACTAGCTATCATCAACACTACACTGTCTTTAAAATGCCCATAATGAATTATTTATATTAGGTTTATGTGTATGTGTAAAAGGAATATAGATAAACAGGACCTTGGTTCAAATCTCAGCTCTACTATTTCCTTACCTAGTTGACCTTGCACAAAACCTTTCACCTCTACCAGGAAAGCCTACAATATTAGGGCAGTTGAATTAGTGTATCTGGATTATCAACCAGCAGTGGAACCCTTCCTACTCTCCTTGGTGGGGATCCTATCCTATCTTCTAGATAAGTCCCCTTATATGGCCAAAATATTGGCACTAAATTCACCAGTAGGGGCGTATTTTGGTAGTAACCCTCCTCCTGTGAAGCTATTTCTGGTGACTAGTATAACAAACACATTTGTGTGCTTGACCTGCTTCTTATCTTAGAAATTCTCGCTTTTTCCTAAGGAAATTCAATACTGTTGACCTTTTACTGCAGCCATTATTTGACACCTTTCAGTCTTCTTTCTGCCCAAGGTATCAGAACTCTAAAGACATAGGACAAAAGATTTCCTCATTCAATTCAATAAACATTTATTAACCACTGATCATTTGCAAGATTTAGTATTGTGTTTGATATAAAAAGACAAAGCCACAGGGCAAAGTGAGACATATTCATTATGGGAAAACAGAGATTTCCACCGTGCAAGCCTGGAATGAGAGATTCCCCATAGCCATACTTTTCTCTGTGACATGAAGACTCACCTCTGTCCCTCTCCCTTCTTGCAACTGCATTGCTTTTGCTGTTATAGGGCAGTGGGCCAGCCTAGTGCAGCAGCACAGAAGGTCTGGTACTACATGCTTGGGTTGGCCATGTCAAGTCAGCCTTAACATAGAATAAAGTCCTAAGTACATCACTCTGTTCTCTACTGCTACTTTTTATTATTCCTGTTGCTCAGGAATAATTTTATTATTCCTGTATTCTCTTGCTATGACATATTTAGATCTCAAGTATGTACTAAGACCCTTATGCATAATTTTGTTATTCTTCCTCTGGCCAATAAAGTCAGTGTTTTCTCAAAACCAAGAACTCAAAGTGCATTTTGTTCAAGGCTTCCATTTCCACATTATTTATATTGAGAAAATCCTGTAGGCATTATTAGGATAATTTGTTTATTTTCCAAAAACACAAACATATTACCAAGCCTCCATCTCATATACTGGCTTTAACTAACAAAATATCACAAGCAATATCTTGCACAATCAAATTGTAGTAATTACCACAACACAACTATTCAAGCCTAGTGGCAATAGTCCTGATTTTGCCCTCATACTGTTTATTTTACATATATGCTTGTCAAGTCATGAAACCAATGAGTTCATGTTAATATTGAAATGAAAGATTTTTTTGTTGCAATTTTAATTTTTCAATCAAATGACATCAGGCATTTTTAACTTGAGATTCATTCTCTTTTTATTTTTTAAAATTTTGATGAATGTATTTTAGTCAATCAGTCAAAACACAAATATTTATTAAGTGCCCTCCAAATGCCACAAATTATGTTAAGCATTAAGGATAAAACAAGGGGAAAGGCAAGTCCTGCCTTTGAGAAGCTCAAAATCTAAAGCAAAGGACAATAAGCAAATGAATCTGTACAGAAAAGCCATATCAATAGTCACTAAGAAATATTTAAAAGATATAAGGTATTGGAATTAAGAGAGATTGGTGAAAATTTCCTGTAGAATATGGGATTTTAGGTGGAGTTTGAAGGAAATTAGGGAAGCCACGTTTAGGAGAGGGATGAAACTATTCCAGGCATAGGTGATAGTCAGAAAATGACTAGGGCTGAGAAATGGATGTCTTGTTGGAAAGACAACAATGAGATCATTGCCATTAGATCAGAGTATTTTGTGGTAATAAAAAAGAAGAATGGAAAGTTAAGGGGACTAGGTTCTGGATAGCTCTGAATGCCAATGGATTTTATATTTGATCCTAAAGGTAATAGGGAATTACTAGGGTTTAATGAGTTACAGGTCATATGCGTGGACCTGTGCTTTAGGAAAATCACTTTGTTAATGAATGGAGGATGGGTTGGAGTGGGGAGAGACTTGAGATAGGCAGACCTATTTGCAGGTTATTGCAATAATCCAATTATAAGGCAATAAATATCTATATTAAGGTGGCTGCAGTATCAGAGAAGAAAAGGAATAATATTTGAGAGATGTTGAAAAAGTGAAATCAATAGGCCTTGGTAACAGATTAGATATGGGGGCTGAAAAATGGTAAGGAATTGAGGATAACACCTAGGTTGTGAACCTGAGTAACTAAGAGGATGATATTGCCTTTCATTGCCACAGAGAAGTTAGGAGATGAGGAGGATTTAGGAAAGAAAGATAATGAATTTACTTATTCATGCACACACAAGTAAATGGATATTACATATTATTTGTTTACTTTATAATTCCTTATATTTTATTTTGAGAATTTGCTTTTCATAAGTATTCCATAATCTTCAACAGATTGTCAAAGATGCCTATTGCACAATAAAAGGTTAAGAACTCTTTTAATAGCTCCATTAGCTTCACTAAAGACCTGCTCTAGTATATAATGAAGGTGATCTGGATTCCATAAGAATGTAAATGGAGCACAAGTTCTGAAAGGCCTAACTATGCAACAGAAACTTCTTGGACATGCCTCATTGTGACTGGTGTCTTTGTTTTGCAAGTATCAACTTAGACAAGTGTGGAGAAGCTACCCTTCAGAAAATATGATAGAAGATAAAGATTTTTTTTTCTTGGTCACAGCAACTTATCAAACTAAGATTCAGATTCATTCTCTGACATTTCCTCTTTATATGAACTTCAACAAGTAAATTACCTTCCCTAGTTTTCAATTTTCCCTCTCTGTAAAATGAAGGCTTTAGACTAGATGGCATCTTAAGTCCCTGCTAGTTCCAAACCTCTGAATTTTATTATAATACAGTTTCTGAGCCTTAATGGGTGCTTAAAGCCTTTGGTGACTGATATTTCACTAATGTGGGGAAAGAATTGCAATTTGTGATGCTGTTCAGTCATTTCAGTCATATCTGACTATTTGTGATCCTATTTGATGTTTTCTTCTCAAAGATATTGGAGTGACATGCCATTTATTTTTCCAAACTCTATTTACAGATGAGGAAACAGTAAACAGAGCAAAGTGACTTACCCAGGGTGACACAGCTACTAAGTGCTTTGAACTCAAGAAGATGAATCTTTTTGATTTCAGGTCCAGAACTCTCTCCACTGTGTCACTGAGCTATCTATTTCTATAGTATGTGTAGATACAGAGAAAAGCCACAGTAAAATGAATTTGTAAATTCTATGTAAGTATTAGAGCTAATAAGATGAAATTCAATGAACCTACAATGAACCTATTTCTTATAATAGAACAGAATGATGGGGCTGAAATAGACCTTAGAAATCATTTAGTTCAACTCTCCTAATTTGCAGTTGAAAAAACTATCTTAAAAGTGTGATTTTTAAATTTCCTCCATCTTGCTTGGGTTAGCACTCAAGAATGTGCACACCCACACTACATGGGCAACAACCTCTGGAGTTCGCTGACTTCCTGTGAAGGAAAGCTGTCTGCGGGCCTCCTCCCTGCACGAGTTCCAGGATTGAACTTGCATCTAGCCCCCTCCACAGGAAGTCAGCAAACTCCTGAGCCTGTTCTCTACCTCACTTCCTGGGTCTCACATGTGCCAATGATGGCTCAAGCTTGGCTTAGGACAGCCCAGCTGGGTAGTTAGTTGTTTCTGATTTGTCATTAGGTAGCACATGCCCATGTAGTGTGGGTGTGCACATTCTTGTATGCTAGACCAAGCAAGATGGAGGAAATTTAAAAATCACAATGATTGTGAATGGATTGGATAACTGTAATACAGAAGATAAAGGGGAGGGCTGGGATTTGAACTCTGGTATTTTGATATCAGATACAGTGTTCTTCCATTACAATGTAGTTACTACATCAAGAAAAATATATCGGGGCTTATTCTCATTACTCTGTCTCAATTTGTAATACACAAAAGTTCAACCCGAGAGTTGAAGACATTTTTTTATTTCTGTTCCTGAAATAAAGCAATTGGAAGATATGCTTAAATTCACCTTAAGTATTGATTCTCCTTTTCTTAATGCTGAAAACCTATGGTGTTAAAACAAAAGAATCCTATCAGCACCTTGTAAAGTCTTGAGTATTCACTAACTGACAAGATCCACTATTAGCAAAATGTCTCTATAGTTGAGTATTTTATTTTTTTTATTTTTACTGCAAGGAGGGGGAGAGAGAGAGAGAGAGAGAGAGAGAGAGAGAGAGAGAGAGAGAGAGAGAGAGAGAGAGAGAGAGAGAGAGAGAGAGAGAGAGAGAAATGGAGATCCTTATTTAAATGAAGTAAAACATTGCTATTTCACAAGGATGGATCTGCCAGGATGAATGTGTAGCCCTGGAATTTTAAGTGGAAAGTGGTAACTTCACATAAATCCTCATAGAATATTGTCATATCCCACCCGTGGTAGATAATTAGGTTCCAGTCTCCAGGGTTGAGGGTAGAAAAGTGTTAGGGGAAAAGGAAGAAAGAAGAGGAAGTTTGATTTTGCTGACTTTTTCTTATCTTCAGAAAAAAATGGGGGAAGAAGATTGTGTATACTAAATCTGTCTTCTGGTATTGTGGAGACTGGGCAATATGGAGTCCATAAAAGGAAATAAAGCAGGACAGAAGAACCTAGATCAACATGGAAATCATTTTAAAATCTGCTTGATTTTGATTCACATTTATGTCTATGGTGGGCTTTAATAAAATCTAGCATAGGAAAATGAAATTCACTTTATTAAAAAATTATCTTGCATATGCTTATGGGAGAAGATCTCAGATAACCTATGATAATGCTTCTTTAGCTCACAGATAATATGGATATCTTAAAGGAACCACAGCTAAACCCAGAAACTTTTTTCTGATAAAGTTATGTTGGGGGTGAGTGGGGGTGGGAAGATATTCTTATTCCCAACTGCTTCCCTCTGTTTGTATCATCACCATCTTAGTGCACACAACCAATAACATACATGTTTTAATAAAAATAGTTTAAATCTCAAGATAGAATCTTGTCTTCTCTTATGCAACTCTCATTTTTTTGGACATGAAAACTGAGATTCTGAGAATCAACACAGGTCACACAAGTAGCAAAGCCAGGATTTGAACTTTTGTTCTCTAAGTCCAGATTTGTGACTGGTACCACTCCAGGAACCAGCTCAGTTGTTCAGTTTTCTTATAAATCTCCTGCCTACAATCACAGAAGCAATTTAGCTTATCCATTGGCCTGGTGAGCTCCATCCTGTTCTGAGTTGAATACCTTCCATCTCTGCACAGCAACCTGTTAAATATTTATTACTGAACAATGTTAGAATCAGGTGAGATGGTGCACCCAGCTAAGGCACAAATACCCCATGCTGAACCTCTCCCCTCATTAAACCCCCAGATTCCTTTCCTTGCAGAGCTCGGGAATAGAACATGAAAGAACAACGAAGGCTTCCTGATTAGCCCAGAATGTGTTTCCAATGCCATATTTTTTAAAGTACCAGTTAGAGGCAAACATTATTAGCTTCCCCCCACCGTGTGCCAATTGTTAAGGGAGATGTCAGTAACCCATGCCCCCAAAGAGCTTTGTTAAAGCGGCTGATTAGAGAAAGGGGTAACACTTACACAGATGGTTAAGGCTAATCTCCTTACTTGATAGGTTCTTTTGTTATTATAAGTCTGTTGAAAATGATTGGACCTCTGACTACTAGAAGAAAAACAACTTGCAACTTACATATGACAGCTGTTGAATAAATAGTGTCTTCTCCCTGTCAAGTTGAAAACCACTCTACAATTTGACATTCGATTCAACAAACACTTATTAAGCTCCTAAGCATGAGGCACTGTCCAAGGTCATGGATACACCAAGACAAAATGAGAAAGTTCAAGGGATAAGTGTCATTTTAGATCCCAAAGAGTTTACATTTCACTCAAGAAATATAACCAAAAATGTTTGAAGAAGGTTATAATGAAAAGTAAACTGAGAAGAGAAACACTAAGTTGGGACAGAAGGCTGTCAGGGAAAATTCACTTAAGAGGCATAACTGATATAAGCCTTGAAGGAAGTCACTGATTCAGAGAGACAGAAATGGAAATGATGTGTATTCCAGACCTATGGAATGGTTTGCACATATGCTTAGAGATGGGGAATAGTGTTCCAATTTTGAGACAAATCTAGTTATCTTCTGTAAATATGATATTGAGTTCATATTATAAAGAAGTAGTATGAGAGAATAGAAAAGTAGAAAGGAGTCAGACTATAGAAGGTCTAAAATTCTAGCTTAGGGAGCCTGTATTTTGTCTATGCATGGAAGTGTATGGATGTCACAGATCAACAAAATTGGCAGTAAATTAAACATGGTTCGGGGGAGGTGACAGAAAGTTAAGAATTCAGTGTGAAATCAAGATTTCAAACCTTAAGAGAAAAATACATTTCAGGGGAAGGTTAAAGAGATTTTAAAATGTTTTTAAGGAAACATTATTAGAGAATATTTGGGGGGGGGTAATAGAGCAAGTGGCTGGAAATATGGAGCTGGAAATGAGGGAATAGTTAAGGGTGATATATATAAACTAGGTAGTTATATGTGCAGAGATGATAATTATACTTTGGTCGTTAATGAGATCACCAAGATTAAAAGTGTATAAAGAAAATAGCTAAGGGCAAATTACAAAACCTTGGAGAAAACTTGTAGCTTATAAGCCTTTTTGCATGTTTGGAATACATTCTGCATCTCTGTCTCTCAGTGCATTTAGGGTATAGAAAACAAATCCATGAGAATTTATTCAATGCCTACTATGTGACAAGCATTCCCTCAATCACTGGGGTTACAAAGAAAGGCAAAAATCAGTCTCAGCCCTGGAGGAACTCATAATCTAATGACAATAAAGGAAGGATATCTAAGAAATGAGCATACCATAGGAGTACACTAGGATATAGCAGGTAGAGAAATCCTAGGGGGAAAAAAGCCAAAGGAAGAGATCATCCATTTTACAATGCCAAACTTAAAGGGAATTCAAATCAGATAAAAACCAATAAGTCATCAGATTTATCAGGTTAGAGATAGTACCAATGATCATGGACATGTCACAACCTCTTCTTTTTCTTTGAAATGAGAAAAGGTCATATCTGCTTTCCTTATAGGATGTCACAAAATGATTTTCTAAATTTTAAATTAGTGTTTAGTTATCAGAGTAGCTAAGGAAATGAGTTAAAAATATCCACAACATTTTCCCTTCAAACAGATCTAAATTATTCCTTCTATGAAAAAGGTATGTCCTTTCTAATTTTGATAAAGGCAATATGATGCAGTAAAATCAGTTCTGGTTTTGATTAAAAAAAACTAGGTTTGAAATCTGACAGCTATTTATTATCTCTGTGACCTTAAAAAATTACTTGTATTTTGTAGACCTCAGTTTTCTGATGTGTAGATGTCCTCTGATGTCCCTTCTGACTCTAAATCCTACCATCATATGTATCTTTAACTTTAAATTGCTGATATTCTGAGGCTACAGGTGGAGGGAGTGGGAAGTAAAAAGAGAGCAGGGTCCATACAAATTAGACAACTTAACAGAATTTTTCAGTATAGTCTCTCTGCAATGTTGTTGCCTCTAGCAGTTCTGTCTTCTCTTCCCCCTCTTTTTCTCTGTTTCTGTTGCCCACTCATCACCTTGTCTCCTATTCATCCCTACCTGTTAACAGTTCTTTCTTCATCAGTGTCATTGCTATTCTTGCCTCAATTGCAGATACATAACCCTAGATGTATAACTCTAAATGTAGAACTTAAGAACTATCTAGTCATCTCTGAAGGTCAAGAAAAAAGAAGCTAGAAAGCTAACTTCTTAGTTGCTTAGAGATAGATGTGTCTTCTATGTATATATGTATGCATTGGTTAAAGGAATTCTTACTTAAAGCTAGTAGGTATAAATGTAGAATTGACCTCAGAAGTATTTAATCCATTCAAACTCAATTTTTATATGTTAGGAAACTGAGGCCATAAGATATTGTGATTTTCCCAAGGCCATACAGTGGCATGAATGGCAGACAGAGAATTGAAATTTGGTCCTCAGACTCTATGCCTAGTATTCTTTCTTGAAACACTATCTCTCATCTAGCATAGAGTTCCATACCAAAGTTCTGTTCTCCAAAATTCATAAATTGTTTACCTATATTTTGTTTTTAATTGATTATTTATTTAGTTAATTAATTTATAATATTTTTAGATACTTATATGACTCATGCTCTCTCTCCCCTGCTCCCACCCCCTCTCATAGCCAATGCGTTTCAACATGGATCATTGATCAAGACCTATTTCCATATTATTAATACTTGCAATAGAGGTATTGTTTTGAGTCTACATTCCCAGTCATATCCTCATCAACCCATGTGATCAAGCAATTGTTTTTCTTCTGTATTTCTACACCCACAATTCTTTCTCTGGATGTGGATGATGTTGTTTTCATAAGTCCCTCAGAATTGTCCTGGATCATTGCATTGCTGATAGTAAAGACATCCATTAAATTTGATTCTGCCAAGTATATAATGTTCTCCCAGTACTGTTCCTTTCATTCTGCATCAATTCATAGAGGTCACTCCAGTTTACATAGAATTTCTCCAGTTCATTATTCCTTTTAGCACAATAGTATTTCATCACCAACAGATACCACAATTTGTTTAGTCATTCCCCAAGCAAATGGGATCCCCTCATTTTCCAGTTTTTTGCCACCACAAAGAGTGCAGCTATTAATATTTTAGACAACTCTGTTTCCTTATTATCTCTTTGGGGTATATAACCAGTATTGGTGTGACAGGATCAAAGGGAAGGCATTCTTTTAAAGCCCTTTGGGCATAGTTCCAAGTTGTATTCCAGAATGGTTGGATCAATCCACAACTACAACAGCAATGCATTAGTGTCCTAATTTTGTCATATCCCCTCCAACACTTATTACTTTCCTTTGTTGTCATGTTAGCCAATATGCTGGATATGAGGTGTTACCTCAGAGCTGTTTTGATTTGCATTTCTCTAATTATAAGAGATTTAGAACACTTTTCCCCCCTGTGCCTATTGATAGTTTTGATTTCTTTATCTGAAAATTGCCTATGAATGTCCCTTGCCCATTTATTAATTGGCGAATGGCTTAATTTTTTGTATAACTGATTTAACTCCTTATAAATTTGAGCAATTGGATCTTTGTCAGAGGTTTTGGTAATAAATATTTTTTTTCCTAATTTGTTGTTTCCCTTCTAATTTTGGTTGTATTGGTTTTGTTTGTACAAAAACTTTTTAATTTAATGCAATCAGAATTAATCCTTTTCTATTTTGTAATATTCTCTTTCTTTGTCTTAAAATCTTTCTTTTCCCATAGATCTGTCAGGTATCCTCTTCTATTTTCACTTTATTTATATTTTCCTTCTTTATATTTAAATCATTCATCCATTCTGAATTTATCTTGGTGTAGGGTGTGAGATGTTGATTACCTATATTTCTAAATATTTTCAATTACTTCTTTTCCAGGATGAATAATTAAAGTTCTTTCCATACTTCAAAGAATTTTTATTTCAACTGAATAGGCATCTCCTCCACTAATACCAACAACAGTGATCCACAACATTTTTGTCAAGAGTCTCTCTGAAATACTATTAATATTCATCTCCTTTGTACAACTTTTGAAGGTCCTGATTTTTTTAAATAGTAATTACCCTAAACATAGATTCACTATCAATAGACATACACACTAAAGACATTACAGACCTATATATATATATATTTTTTTTTTCCTCTCTTGGTAGGACCTATCAGAACTTGTGTTCATCAGGAACATAGAATCTGAGGAAAAACCTGGAAAGAACTATTTGAAATCACATAGGGTGTAGTGACCAGAACCAGGAGAACATTGTTCAAAATAAAAATAATATTGCACAATTGTTAACTATGAATTACTTGGCTCTTCTCAGCAATGCCATGATGTAAGACAATTCCAAAGGTCTCATGATGAAAAATGCCATCCACCTCTATATAAAGAACTGTTGGAGCCTGAATACAGATGCTCAAACCATACAATTTTTATTTCATTTCATTTTTTTTGTTTTATATGAGTGTTCTTCCATAGCATGATCAATGTAGATATATGTTTTATATGATTATACATGTAAAAACTAGATCAAGTTGCTTGCTATTTTAAGGAAGGGGGAAAGGAGAAAGGGAAGGAGAGAATTTACAACTCAAAAATTTTGGAAAGCAAATTTTAACAATTATTATTACATGTATAAGGAGGAAAGAGGGTTAATGATATAAAAAGGTTGGACTAGATTATATTTAAAATAAGGTCACCAGGAACCTATATTTTTTCCAAAGAGATTTATTTACAATTTATTTACCAAATATAGAAAGAGTGAAATAAGAAAATCAGAGAGAAGTTAGGGTAAAATATCTAGCTTAAGCACTAAGTAATTTACTCCTGGCCCCTGTCTGAACCTGGGCAGGGAGACTTAGTCCTTAGGCCTTGGGAAAGCTGAGGACCTGGGGAATTTTTAATTTGTTCACTTTCTAATTTTTTAATTTGAATGCTCAATTCATTGAACTTTGCCCTTCTTAATTTGTTAATATATGAAATCAAGGATATGAATTTTAACTTGAGTACTGCTTTGGCTGTATACCATAGGTTTTGAAAGAATGTGTTATCATTTTAATTTTTTCAATAAAGTTATTAATTGTTTCTAAGTTTTGTTCTTTCAATAACTCATTTTGGAGAATCATATTTTTTAATTTCCAATTAATTTTTGATTTACCTCTCCATGTACCCTTACTGATTATTATTTTCATTGCATTGTAATCTGAGAAGGTTGCATTTATTATTTCTGCTCTTTTGCACTTGTTTCAATGTTTTTATGCCCTAATACATGGTCAATTTCTGTGAATGTACCATGTGCTGCTGACAAGCAGGCATAATCCTATTTGTCCCTATTTATTTTTCTCCTCATGTCTACTAATTCTATTTTTTTCTAAAATTTCATTCACTTTTCTCACATCTTTCTTATTTATTTTTTGTTTTGATTCATCTAGTTCTGATAGAGGAAGGTTTAGGTCTCCCACTAGTATAGTTTTTCTATCTATTTCATCCTTGAGCTCCACTAGTTTCTCCTTTAGAAATTTGGATGCTATGCCATTTGGTGCATACATGTTGTATGGATATTTCCTTATTGTCTATGCTATCGTTTATCAGGAAGTAATTAACTTTCCTATCTCTTTTAACTACATTTATTTTTACTGTGACTTTGTCAGATATCATGATTGTGACTCCTGCCTTCTTTTTATCAGTTGATACACAACAGATTTGGCTCCATCCTCTTACTTTCACCCTATGCATATCTACCTTCCTCAAGTTTTTCTTATAGACAGCGTAGGATATGGTTTTGGATTTTAATCCACTCTGCTATTTGCTTTCATTTTATGGGTGAGTTCATTTCATTCACATTCAGAGTTATGATTACTAGCTGTGTATTTACCAGCAATTTGATTTCTCCTCCTTGTCCTGCCTTTTCTTCTTTCATTATTTGGTTCTACACCAATGTTTGTTTTTAATCAGTTCCCCTAATTCCCACCCTTATTTTACTTCCCTTTCTACCCCTCTCCCTTCTTTTCCTCCCCTTCTTTTCTCTGCAGTCTTTCTAAAATAACCTCCCCACCTTCTCCCACCCTTGTACTGCTTCCCTCACCACCAGTCTATTTTTTACCCTTCTACTCCCCTATAGTAAGCAAATGTATTCTCTGCTCCAATGAATTGGATTTTTCTTCCCTCTTTGGGTCAATTTCAAAGCACCTAAGAGTTGAGAATTTCCTATCTTCAACCTCATTATCCTTCCAGTGTGTTGATGTTCACTCCCCTTCTGCCATGAGCTTCTCTGTGACATATAAATTACCCCCATTTGTTTCTTTTCCTATTTCTTTTAGTATTAACCTATTTTTTAGCTCTAGTATATATATATATATATATATATATATATATATATATATATATATATGTTTATGTATTTATATATGCATATATCTATATACCTATTTTCTTGCCCTTTAATTCTATACACTTTGTCACTGTTCCCTCTAAGTTCAATTCTTCTAGCCGCCCTGGTGATAATAATAGTTTGTAAGAGTTACCAATGACCTCTTTTCTTATAGGGATACATATCATTTTAACTTATTGAGACTCTTAAAAAAAGGGTTGTATTTGTTTTTTGTTTTGTTTTGTTTTTGTTTTGTTTCTTTTTTTCCACTTTTTAAATTATCTTTTGCTGATTCTCTTGAGTTCTATGCTTAGGCATTGAATATTCTGTTCAGGTCTGATCTTTTCTTCAAAAATTCTTGGAATTCTTCTATTTTGTTGAATGACCATACTTTACCCTGTAAGAGTATAGTCAGTTTTGTTGGGTAGTTGATTCTTGGTTGTAGACCTAGTTCCCTTGCTTTCCAGAATATCATATCCCATGCCTTTTGGTCCTTCAGTGTGGATACAACCAGATCATGCGTTATTCTCTCTTTGATTCCATGCTATCTGAATGACTTCTTTATGGCAGCTTGTAATATCTTTTCTTTGGTCTTATTGTTCTTGAATTTGGCTATAACATTCCTGGGTGTTTTCAGTTGGGGATTAAGTATAGGAGGTGATCTGTGGATTCTTTAAATCTCCACTTTTCCCTGTTGTTCTAGAATATAGCGGCAGTTTCCTTGGATAATTTCCTGTAGTATGATGTTGAGGCTTTTTCTTTTGTCATTGTCTTCTGGTAGACCAATGATTCTTAAATTGTCTCTCCTCAAATGATTTTCTAAATCTTCTGCTTTGTGAATGAGATGCTTCATATTTTCCTCAATTTTTTTCATTCTTTTGGTTTTGTTTTATAGTGTCCTGCTGCCTTGTGACGTCACTTGATTCTAGTTGTTGTATTCTGGTTCTTAAGACTGAATTTTATCCCTGGATTTTTGGGCATCCTTCTGTTTCTGGTCATCTTTCATCCTCTTTACCTCGTATTTCATCACCTTTGCTTCATTTTCCAGCTGGTTGATTTGGGCTTTTTAGACACTATTTTCTTGTTTTAGTTCATCTGCATCTATTTCCAGATGACTTATCTTTGTTTTTAAGTTCTTTTCCCAATTGTCTTCAGCCTCTCTTAATCATGTTTTGAATTTCTTTTTGAGTTCTTCCAAAGCCTGTATCCAATTCACTGGCATTTCTGATTTATCGTTTGCTGACTGCTCCCTCTATGTTCCATTTGCTGTATAGAAGCTGTCTATTGTAATTTCTTTCTTTTTCTGCTGTTTGCTCATAATCATCCCTTCTTTACTCCCCATATTTGTCTGTGCTCTTGCTCCTCCCATTTTTGGTTTTGGGGGCTTCTGTCAGTCTCCTCTCTTGGAGTTTTGACAGAAGATCTCTTGGTGCATTCTGTGGGGGAGGGTTGTTGGGATTTGAGCTTCCCAGTCCTCTGGAGGCTTTTTATTGGATTAAAGTCCAGCAGTCAATGAGGGAGGGATATGGAGTCCGGGCTTCCCTGAGTTCTAGAGACTTTTGATGGGATTAAGTTCAGGTGGGTTGGACTGGGTGTGCTCTGAGGCCAAAACCTCCTGGAATGCCAGAGTAAATATGGAGGATCTCCACATCTCTGGCCAGGCTGCCAGCTCTATGCTCCCTCTCCTGCTCCTTCTCTGCCATCTGAATTTGATTTTCTGAGCTTGACACAGCCCTGCCCACAAGGTACACCCTCCAGACCAGCACCTTTGCCCACCCATAGGTTCCCACTGCCACTGGAGTCTCAGAGCTCTAGGTGGGCAGGGGTAGGTGCCCTGGGATCTTCCTTCTGCCTTCCCCTTAAACCCAAGTGTTCTTTTAAGTGTCAGCTTTCAAGTGTCAGTGATGGAATTTGAGCCTAGACTTTTCTAACATTAAGTATCACCTCTATCTCAAAGCATTGTTGTGAATATCAAGGTAGATCACATATACAGTGTTTTTAAAACCTTCAAAAACTAAATAAATTCATTGTTATTAATTCATTACACCATTTACTTCTTGCATATTACAAAGGACTTAAATACAATTAATCATTTTATTCTCACTAAAACTCTTTGATGAAAACATAAGTATCATTATTATTATTGCCATTTTATAAATTAGGAAACTAAAGCTTAATAAAGTTACTTAGATTACATCTTTAGGAATCAAACCTGGAATGCTGGACTCAGAATAAGATAGATGATTTAATACCAAACTTTATACACTCAGGAGTTGTATGAATCTGATCAAGAAAACATGCCTGGACCTTGGTTTCTTAACCTTTAAAATGAGAGATTTGGATTTGATAACTTCTAGGTTTCCCTGCAGCTCTAAATCTATGATCCTTGATATTACGAGACTATAATCTTTTGCTTTCACATTCAGCATTTCTTACTAGTATCTCACTTCAGTCTCATATTGCATTATAGTTAGTTTTTGCCTTTCTACTGAAATGATCTTAATGTACATTTCTTACATGGTGCAGACTACTCTTCTCCTACACATTGCAGACATATTTTTTTTTCCTTTCTTCTAATCATCTAGAGAGAATGAATGAATATAGTCATACTTCTCTATACATTATGTCAGCACAGCATTTTTACTAAGAGATTGTATATATTCTAGAAATATGCCTATGTCCTGCCTTACTCAGTGGAATGGCTCATTATTCCATTATATTTTTGGAATCCAACTCCTCACCGCACTCCCAAGAAGGGAATGAATATTCAACAGGTACTTATCTAAATTTTCTGGGTTCTTATGAAAGGCAGTTTTCTGTTTTGATACATTTTTGTACTTTGTTCATTTTATGATGTCCCAAAAAATAACAATTCACATTTATATGGTGCTTTAAGGACTACAAAATACTTCACTCTCAATGTTATGAATTGACTAACTAATGTAGTATTTTAACGTAGCTAGCTAATGTAGTGTTTTTATTCAATTTTCATTTTTTCTAGATCATGTCAATACAATTTTTAATAATCATTTTCTGACATTTTGCTATTTGTATTCTCTCCCTTCTTCCCAACCTAACACTTCCTTAAGACAGCAGGTAACGTCACATCAATTGTACATGTTTTATCATATACTTATTCAAATGTTCCTCATGTGAAAGAAAACATAACCTTTGCATTAAAAAAATCAAGGAGGAAATAAAGTTTAAAATTAAATTAAAAATAAAGTTTAAAATTAAATTAAAATAAATTTAAACATTAAATAAATTAAAATTTAAATTTATAATCAGTCTGTCAATTCCTTTTACAATGTTTTTTTTTCATCACATTTCCCTTGGTGTTATCCTGGATCCTTGCCTTCCTGATCAGTCATTTACAGTTTATCATTGTTCTTACTGTACACACATTTGTCTAGGTTCTGCTCATTTCACTTTGCCTAATTTCATAAAAGCTTTTCTAGGTTTTCTGTGATCATGTTGCTTATCTTTCTTATGGCACAATAATATCCCATTATAATAATTTACAATATAAAATGATATAATAACTTCTTTAGCCATTTCCCAATTTATAGACATCACTACAATTTCCAGTTCTTTGCCATCACCAAAAGAGTTGCTATAGATATTTTCATACAAGTAGATGCTTTTCCTCTATCTCTTATCTCTTTGGTATATAGACCTTGTAGTGGTATAGCTAATGTAGTATAAATATAATCATTTTTAATTGAACTCTTTGAGAAAACCAAAGGTCTGTGAGGTTTATTTGATTGTTTATTTTTCATACTCAGAGAGCTAGAAAATATCTGGAGGGGTATTTAAATATATTTATATTGACTCTAATTATAAAACTTTTTTCTATTAAATCATGAATACCATATATACTTGCTAATTTATCATTTTCAGTAGATATCCAAAGAAACAAAGACAACAAATAGTACACGCATTCATCTTGGCTAATTCTACTACTTTAGGTATATTATTTAGCTAAATTATCTCACAGCATTCCTCATTCATTCACTATACTTTCTAGCACAACATATTGTCCACTATTAAAATCCTATGCTTTCTATTCACCATGCTTTTACTCATACAATTCCTCATAAATAGAATAAAATATTATTCTGAAGATAGAATATTGCAAATATTATATATTTCATAGTATAAACTCCATATTGATTATTTCCAACTTATGATATATGTAAATATGTGTATGTGTATTACTATATTTTTATATCCCTATAAAGACATATATCTTGTTTGTGCATAGCTATTTGCATGTGGACTTATCTATTAGACTGTGAGCTGCTTGAGGGTGAAGACTATTTTTTATTTCCTTTTGTATCCCTTGATTTTAATATCACTCACTCCTGACAAATAATAGTTGCCCAAAAAATGACTGTTGACTTGAATTGTCACCCCATATTCATATTATTTTTACTGACACATCTTCTGCAATCACCTTGAAAAACCATGCATTTATATTTATACCTTTTGATTATGTGTTAACTCATTGGAAAATTTCCTGGTTATGAAGTTAGACATAGGCACAAGGTTATTTTTGGCCTCCCAATTAGTTCTACTGCTTCTGACAAATAATATGTTGAAGGAAAAATGATTGAGTTCCCTCTCTCTCTTAAAAGCCAAGACCATTACAGATGACTGGAGTGCCCTGTTAAGTAGTAGACATAATGTGGAAGTATCCTATGAATCTGTGGTAAAATAAAATGTAGAGTTTATAGTAGCTTTGTTGTATTAAATATAAGAGCCACCTCTCTGGTGAAATATCACTTTCTCATATCTTCCTAAAATGAATTTAAACTTTGCATATCTGAGACTTCTACCTATTCCACACCCTGCCAGCACCCAAAAACTAATACCAAGTAAATATTGTTATTCAATTTATTATCTTTTGCCACCATTTCCAATATCTGTACCCTTGTCTGTAAAAATCTCTCTCTCTCTCTCTCTCTCTCTCTCTCTCTCTCTCCTATTTTCCATGTGGAAGTAAAAATGTTCAAAAATAAAGTCTTAACTTTATGTTTTACTGTCCTGTCTGATGCTTTATGGCAGCTTTTTATTCCCTGAGGTAACAAAATCAGAAAATTTGGTGCAGAAGTGGGGCCATTCAGAAATATGAGCAAACACATACATATGCACATATATCATATGGACATCTGCCCAGTAAAGATGAAAAAGAAGTTATTCCTGCTTTATTTTCATCAATTCTGCTATTCTAATTTGAGCTCTTTTCTTCAGGATTGGTTTTTTGAAATTATAACACAGCAGAAGAACTATGATAGTCATATAACATGAGTTGGATTTAAAACTCTCAACTGCTACTACTTTAACTCCATTATGCCATTAAAAGACATTCAAAAGGTTCTAAATAATAAAGTAATTTTCTTTTTTAAAATTAATTTATTTAGTCAATTTCGTACATTATTCCTTGGTTACAAAAACCAAATGAATTCTCTTCCCGTAGCCGATGATCAATTTCATTACACATTACATGTGTCCTTCATCAAACCCTATATCCATGTAGTTGGTGTTTGCAGTAGGATGTTCATTTACAGTCTACATCCCCTGCCATGTCCCCTTGACCCATGTATTCAAGCAGCTGTTTTTCTTCAGTGCTTCTACTCCCACAGTTTTTCCACTACAGGTGGATAATGTTTTTTTTGTTGTTATTGTTGTTTTTTTCTGGTAGATCCCTTCAAGTTGTTCAATATACCTGCATTAACACTAATGGAGAAGTCCATTACATTCAATTGTATCACAGTGTATCAGTGTCCTTGTACAATGTCCCCCTAGTTCTGCTCCTCTCACTCTGCATCAATTCTTGGAAGTTGTTCCAGTCTCCATGGAATTCTTCTGCTTTATTATTCCTTTGAGCACAATAGTATTCTATCGCATATACCACAATTTTTTCAGCCATTCCCCAATTGAAGGGAATCCTCACATTTTCCAATATTTGCCACCATAAAGAGTGCAACTATGAATTTTTTTGTAAATGTCTTTTTCCTTATTATCTCTTTGGGGTAGAAACACAGCAGTCCTATGACTGGATAAAAGGGCAGACAGTCTTTTAGCACCCTTTGGGAATAGTTCCAAATTTCCCTCCAGAATGGATGGATCAATTCACAACTCCAGTAGCAAAGTATTAATGTTTAATGTTCAGACGTTGCCACATCTCATGCAGCATTCATTACTTTCCATTGCTGTCATGTTAGCCAATCTGCTAGGTGTGAGGTGGTACCTCAGAGTTGTTTTGATTTGCAACTCTCTGATTGTAAGAGATTTAGAACACTTTTTTATGTGCTTATTAATAGTTTTGATTTCTTTAACTGAAATTTGCCTATTCATGTCCTTGACCATTTATCAATTGGAGAAGGGCTTGGATTTTTTGTACAATTGGTTTACCTCTTCATAAATTTGTGTAATTAGATCTTTGTCAGAGGTTTTTGTTCTGAAGATTGTTTCCCAATTTGTTGCTTCCCTTCTAAGTTTGGATGCATTACTTTTGTTTGTACAAAACTTTTTTAATTTGATGTAATCAAAAGTATTGATTTTACATTTTGTGATTTTTTTCTAGCTCTTGCTTCATTTTAACATCTTTCCTTTCCCAAAGATCTGACATGTATACTAATCTGTGTTCATCTAATTTGTTATTGTTTCCTTCTTTATAATCAAGTCATTCACCGATTCTGAGTTTATCTTGGTGTAGGGTATGAGATGTTGATCCAAACCTAATCTCTCCCACACTGTCTTCCAATTTTCCCAGCAGTTCTTATCAAATAGTGGGTTTTGGTCCCAAAACCTGGGACATTTGAGCTTGTCATAGTGTCTTCCTGAGGTCATTTACCATAAGTCTGTTGCACTGATCCTCCTTTCTGTCTCTTAGCCAGTACCAAATTATTTTGATGACTACTGCTTTATAGTATAGTTTGAGATCTGGGACTGCAAGGCCTCCTTCCTTTGAATTATTTTTTCATGATTTCCCTGCATATCCTTGATCTTTTGTTCTTAAAAAAATTAACTTTGTTATGTTTCTTTCTATTTCAGTAAAAAAAAAGATTTTTGTTAGTTCAATGGGTATGGCACTTAATAAGTAAATTAATTTGACTTGGATTTTCATTTTTATTATGTTTGCCCATCCTACTGATGAACAGTCTATATTTTTCCCATTGTTTAGATCTAGTTTTAATTGTGTGGAGAGGGTTTTGTAGTTGTGTTCATATTTTCCTATATTTGTCTCGGCAGATAGATTCCTATGTATTATATATTGTCTAGGGTGATGTTGAATGGCATTTCTCTTTCTAATTCTTGCTGCTGAGATGTGTTGGAGATATATAGAAATGCTGATGACTTTGGTGGGTTTATATTGTATCCTGAAAATTTGCTAAGGTTGTTGATTATTTTGACTAGCTTTTTGGTTGATTCTCTGGGGTGCTTTAAGTAGACAATCATATCATCTGCAAAGAGTGATAGCTTGGTTTCCTCAATGCCTATTTTAATATATTCACTTTTTTTTCTTCTCTAATTGTGTTAAGATTAAAATTTAATTTCTCTGCTAAATGTATTATATTTTTAGAGGTTAATTAAAGATTAAGAAATAAAGAAAATATGAAATAAGAAAGCACGTGCCTAAAAGGGCTGAAAGGCCCATTCAATTTCACTTACTACATCTCAGGAGATGCATGTCCCTAGAAGCGGAAGCCGAGAAAGAGAGAGTAGAAAGTGGAGTCATTTAAATATCCCTCTCACCTGGGATTATGGGGAACTCTGGGAGGTACCAAGGACTCCTGGGAATTAAAGCCCAGGGTTCAAATCTCCATTTTTACAAATCTCCATTTAATCCTGTTGGGAAAAAAAAAAACTTTCCCCAAAAGGATCATGAAAACATAATCAACTTAAAGATTACAATAGTTTGAGGATAAGAGGAAAAAAGAACAAAACCAATAATTGCTAGACACATTGACAAAAAGCCAGTTAGGGGGCTTTGGTGTGAAAGTATACATACAAATAAATGTTCAATCAACCATACCCAATGTTCATTCTTGATCTTCTCATGCAGCTTGTGGTCTGGAGGCATCTTCATGGTGTCTTCTCCCAACAGTTCAGTTTCTGGATTCAGAGAGGTAACATGTTTCTTGACCTAAAATTCTTCTCAAAAGGAATTTAAACTTTGCAATTCAAAATAATAATATATATATATTTTTTTTACATTTAGGGGGATTGAAAAACACAGGATCACTTAGGGATGCATGGCTGAGTTATGAGGCATATGAATTGATTGGTAAGAGAAATTAAAAAGACATCAGAAAAATCCAAATAAAAAATAATATCTGGATGAAAATGTAGACTATCAAAGTCTTATGTGTAAAAATTCTATGTAAAGGAAAAATAAATCTATAACAGATCCTTGAATCAGGCCCCAATTAAAATGATCTAAGCAATGATTTATTCTTTTTTTTACTAAGCAATGCATTTACCCAGTCAGTAGCCAGGATTACAAAAAGTTTGCCACACTAGAAGGACAGAAAAGGGACTAGATTATAGACAACAAGTAGGAGCCATGTTTTGGATACTTGTCTGTAAGTATTTTCAGAGTGAGTGTGGATTCAAGGAAGGCCTATATTTTAACGTATGTTAAGCATCACAACCTTGAATCTTCCCACTAATATATCCTGTGTGCTCTTTCTGGCACAAATCAGGTTTAGCTTTGTGCTTCATTGGCCCTGTGAAATGACTCTTTTGTGTATATCTTGTCCTGGAATCAGACAGAATCATTAAGCAAAGTCCCAAAAAATTTCTTTTAAACAAGTAGTGGCATCATTTTTATAGTCTCAAGCTTTTGGGGCATGCTTTGAAATTATAGCAAATGTATTTTAAACTTATATTACTGCAAAATCAAAAAGTTAAAGAAAATCTTAATACTGGTGACATGTGCTTCAAATATAAAAAAGGAGAGAAAAAATACTGAAATAGTATTTTGCACATAAAAGAAAAATATAATAAATGTTTTTAAAATAAACATGTAGCTTATAATCATTGACACACTGTCAGCTATGAAAATATAGAATACAAGGCTTCTCACCAATAATGAGATTCATTTCCTCTTCATATCTGGCCATGATCCACTGTGAGTACAAGCACATGAATTGAACAGTAGTACAAATATGTAGCTATCAATATCCCCAAAATTCTCAATAGCCCAATTAATTACAATAATAAACAAACACAATATCATTTTTCACATAAGATGCTATATGGCATTTTTAAAAGCCTATGAATTCATGGATATTTATCACAATTTTTACAAACATAGCAAATCTTTCAAAATTGGTAAACATATTTTTAAACAAAGTAAAACTTATTTTGGTTTTAGAACATTATCAAGAAATCTAGACATCATTCTGGTGGAAGTTAAGTAGTGAGCTGAAGAGTTATAAATGATAGGTGCTCCTTTTTTGGAGGATTCTAGGGGTATAAATGCCCTGGGATTAAAGGCTCAACTTCCATTCACATTTTTATAAATGCAGGAGGTTGGAGGTTATAATTGTATTTCACTTCAGCTACTAGAATGGGCCTTACCTTGTGGTAGGGGCAGGCAAAATTACCAGAGATTGTTAAGAAAAATTCTAAAAATAATGTCTAAAGAACACTTAAAATTACAATTAAATTCTTGGCTTATAAAAGCTGTATATAGCTTTTGATGAAGTTCATCCATCATCATCTATGTGACAATTTACAAAGTCAAAAATAGAAAAGCTGTTTTTCTATGGGCTTACTCAATAATGTTTGTTCATTATAGTTATGGGGGAAAAGAAACAGAATTTAACAGTAGTTAAAACCCAGTACATTAAAATGATTCAGTGTAACAGAATAGTATTGAATGCAGTAATATATGAACTTAAAATCACAAAGTTAAACCTTAAACAAACAATCAGCAAATGCAATTGAATACAGAGATTTTTCGAAAACATTGGAGTCTTAAATGCCTTAAAATATAACCTCCAGTCTCTTTAAAGCTCCTTGGTTATTTTTGTTTGTTTTTAATTATCCATTTAGATACCTATTGTCAGAAGGCAGAAAATTGGTAAGGGTGAGGCAATGGGGGTTTAATGACCTGTCTAGGGCCACACCGCCAGGAAGTGTCTGAGGCCAGATTTCAATGAAAGACCTCCCATCTCTAGGCCTGGCTCTCAATTCACTGAGTCACTCAGCTGCCTCCCCAAATTTGGCTAAAGATTTGCAGGGAACTGAATTGTTTCCCTGGCAATCAGGTGATATAAATAAAAGAATCAATATCATTAAAAGATATCCTCTTAAAGTAGCCATGCTTGTAAGTTCCTATTTGGAAAAGCCCCTTCCTTCTGTTCTTTCTTACTCCCTCCCTGAGATCCCCTACTCCCAGTCCACGTGGAGGCTCATTGTAGCCTAAAAGAAAATTACCCCCATTTTTTTTACCTGCTGGTTTTTGATCCTGAAAAATTGGGTCTTCTACCAGCAGCCTGGGTCCTGGGGCTATGAGTCAGAATTTCTGGGCTGGGTGGGATTGTAGGCAGCAGCCAGCTGGGTCGGGGCTAGGAGCGAGGAGCCAGGAACTGGGAGCTGGGAGCCAGGACCTGGAGCAGGAGTGCTTTTAATCAATCAGATCAGGATCAAGTGGCTTTTCGGAAAATTCTTGGAGGAACTTAACTTAAAATATCACTATCTAGGCTATCTTTAAAAAAAATTGAGAGCTTTTTGTCCCATTAGGTTGCCAACTGTTAAGATTAAAATTAAGCTTCTTTTTTAAAAGTATTATATTTTTGGAGGTTTATTAGAGATTAAGAAATAAAGAAAATACAAAATAAAAAAGCACATGCCTAGGAGGGATGCAAGGCCCATTCAATTTCACTTACTATATCTTGGGAGGAGCCTGTCCATAAAAATGGAAGCTGAGAGAGAGTAGAAGGCAGAGTCAGTTTAAATACCCTCTCTGCTCGGGACCTAGGTGAGGACCTCACCTGGGATTATGGGGAACACTGGGAAGTACCAAGGATTCCTGGGAATTGAAGTCTGGGGTTCAAATCTCCATTTTTACACTTCCCCATTTGAATCTGTTGGGAAAAAATTTCCCCAAGGGATCATGAAAACATAATCAACTTAAAGATTACAATAATTTGAGGATAAGAGGAAAAAAGAACAAAACCAATAATTGCTAAATGCATTGAAAAAAACAGCTAGGAGGCAGTCCCATTTGGCATGAAAGTATATATACAAATAAATGTTCAATCAACCATACCCAATGTTCATTCTTAATTTTTTTGTGCAGCTTGTGGTCTGAAGGCATCTTCATGGAGTCTTCTCCAAACAATTCAGTTTCTGGATTCAGAGAGGTAGCATGTTTCTTGACCTAAAATTCTCAAAAGGAATTTAAACTTTGCAATTCAAAATAATAATATTTTTTTTTACAATTTCTACTGGTTAGTGTTCCTAGTAAAATGTTAAATAATAGAGGTTATAATAGGCATCCTTGTTTCACTCCTGATCTTATTGGGAAGGCTTCAAGTTTGTCCCAATTGCAGATGATGTTTCCTGATGGTTTTAGATATATATTGTTTATTATTTTTAGGAAAGGCTTTTTTATTCCTATGCTTTCTAGTGTTACAAATAGGAATGAGTGTTGTATTTTATCAAAGCCTTTTTCTGCATCTATTGAGATATTCGTATGATTTTTGTCAGTTTATTTGTTAATATGGTCAATTATATGGATGGTTTTCCTAATATTGAACAATTCTTGCGTTCATGGTATGAATCCTACTTGATCATGGTGAATGACTCTTATGATCACTTAGTGAAGTCTTTTTGCTTTTTTAAGATTTTTGCATCTATATTCATTAAGGAGATTGGTCTATAGGTTTCTTTCTCTGTTTTTGACCTGCCTGGCTTTGGAATCAATTCCATATTTGTGTTGTTCTTTGAATGTTTGATAGAATTTGTTTGTGAATCCATCTGGATCTGGGGATTTTTTTCTTATGAAATTCTTTGATGGCCTGTTCAATTTCTTTTTTCTGATATGGGTTTTTTCTGTAGTCTATTTCTTTCTCTGTTAGAATAGGCAAATTTTATTTTGGTAAATATTCATCCTTTCACCTAGATTGTCATATTTATTTCCATAAAATTTTCAAAGTATTTTAAAAGATTGCCTTAATTTCCTCTTCATTAGTGGTGAGGTTTCCCTTTTCATCTTACATACTATCAATTTGGTTTTCTTCTTTCCTTTTTTTAATTAGATTGACCAGTACTTTGTCCATTTTATTTGTTTTTTTTTCAAAGTACCAGTTTCTAGTCTTATTTATTACATCAATAATTCTTTGACTTTCAATTTTATTAATTTCTCCTTTTATTTTTCAGATCTCTAATTTAGTCTTCAACTGAGGATTTTTAATTTGTTTACTTTTTAGTTTTTTAATTTGCATACTCAATTCATTGACCACTGCCCTCTCTAATTTGTTAATATATAAACTCAAGGATATGAATTTCCCCTGAGTACTGCTTTGGCTGCATCCCATAGATTTTGAAAGGATGTCTCATCATTGTCATTTTATTCAATGAAGTTTTTAATTGTTTCTATGATTTATTCTTTAAATGACCAATTTTGGAAAATTGTATAATTTAATTTCCAATTAATTTTTGATTTTCCTCTCAATGTACCCTTACTAATCATTAGTTTGTTTGCATTGTCATCTGAGAAGGCTGAATTGATTATTTCAGCTTTTTGTGCTTGTTTGCAATGTTTTATACCCTCATACATGGTCATTCTTTGTGAATGTACCAAGTGCTGCTGACAAGGTGTATTCCTTTTTGTACCTATTTATTTTCTATACATATCAACAAACTCTATTATTTCTAAGATTTCATTCACTTCTCTTACCTCTTTCTTATTTATTTTTGGTTCGATTTATCTATTTCTGATAGAGGAATTTTCAGGTCAACCACTAGTATTGTTTTTCTATCCATTTCATCCTTGAGCTCTACTACTTTCTCCTTTAGAAATTTGGATGCAATGCCATTTGGTGCATACATGTTGAGTACTGATATTTCCTCATTGTCTATACTGCCTTTTATCAGGATGTACTTACGTTCCCTATCTCTTTAAACTAGATCTATTTTTCCTTTGGCTTCGTTAGATATCATGATTGTGACTCCTGCCTTCTTTTTATCATTTGATGCCCAATAGGTTTGGCTCTATCCTCTTACTTTTACCCTATGCATGTCCTCCTTCCTCATGTGTGTTTCTTGTAGACACCATGTGGTAGGGTTTTCTATTCTAATCTATTCTGCTATTTGCTTGCATTTTATGGGTGAGTTCATTCCATTCACATTCAGAGTTAGGATTACTAGCTATGTATTTCCAAGCATTTTTATTTCTACTCCTGCTCCTGGCTTTTCTTCTTTTAATATTTCATTCTATACCAATGTTTTGTTTTTACCCATCCTTACTTTACTTCCCTCTCTACCCCCTACTTTCTTATTCCCCCCACTTATTTTCTTTGCAGTATTTTTAAACTCCCCTCCCACTCTCTCCCTCCCATGTACTGCTTCCTTCCCCATCAGTCCATTTGTTATCCTTCTACTTCCCTATAGGATGCAAATCAATTCTCTGCCCCAATGGATTGAATTGTTCTTCCCTCTTTGAGTCAATTTCAATGCACATAAGAGGCAGGTATTTCCTATCTCCAACTTCTTTACCCTTCCATTGTATTGATGGTCTTCCCCCTCCAACAATGAACTTCTTTGTGACATATAAATTTACCCCTTTTTGTTTCTTTTCCCATTTATCTTATTATTAGTATTAGCCTTTTTTAGCTCTAGTTGTATAAATATACATATATATATACACACATATATATGCATTTATACATATATATTCATATACATATTTATATCTTAGCATTTCATCCTATATAGTTTGTCACTGTTCCCTCTAAGTGTACTTCTTCTAGCTTCCCAGGGGTTAATAACAATTTTTAAGAGTTGCCAATGACCTATTTTCTTATAGGGATACATATCTTTTAACTTATTGAGTCTCTTTAAAAAAGTTGTTTTGTTTTGTTTTGTTTTGTTTTTCTTTTTCCCTATTTTTAAATTACCTTTTGATGATTCTCTTGTGTTCAGTGATTGGGCGTCATTTTTTTTTTGTTTAGGTCTGGTCTTTTCTTTACAAATGCTTGGAATTCTTCTATTTTGTTAAATGACCATACTTTCTCCTGTATGAATATAGTCAGTTTTCCTTGGTAGTTTTATTCTTGTTGCAGATCTAGTTCCCTTGCTTTCCAGAATATTGTATTCCATTCCTTTCAGTCCTTCAGTGTAGATGTACCCAGATCCTGTGTTATCCTCCCTGTGGTTCCATGGTATCTGAATGACTTCTTCTTAGCAGCTTGTAATATTTTTTCCTTGGTCTGATAGTTCTCATATTTGGCTACTATATTCCCGGTATTGTCAGTTGGGGGATTAAGTACAGGAGGTGTTCTGTGCATCCTTTCAATTTCTACTTTTCTCTCTTGTTATAGAATATGGGGCAGTTTTCTTGGATAATTTCCTGTAGTATGTTGTCCAGGCTTTTTCTTTTGTCATGGTCTTCTGGTAGACCAATGATTCTTAAGTTGTCTCTCCTCGAATGATTTTCTAAATCTTCTGTTTTCTGAAGGAGGTGCTTCATATTTTCTTCAATTTTTCATTCTTTTGTTTTTGTTTTATAATGTCCTGCTGCCTTGTGAAGTCACTTGATTATAGTTGTTGTATTCTGGTCCTTAAAGACTAGATTTCATCTCTGGCTTTTTGGTCATCCTTCTCCTTCTGGCCTGATTTTCTCTGGAGGTCATCCTTCATCCTCTTTCCCTCTTCTTTCATCTCCTTTGCCTCATCTTTCATCTTCTTTACCTCATCTTTCATCTTCTTTTACTCATTTTCAAGCTCGTTGATCTTTGCTATCAAGACATTATTTTCTCGTTTTAGTTCATGTGCCTCTGTTTCCAGATGACTTTTTAAGTTCTTTTCCCATTTGTCTTCAGACTCTCTTAATTGTGTTTTGAATTGTATTTTGACTTCTTCCATAGCCTGTATCCAATTCATTGGGGTTTCTGACTTTTTTCTTGGTGTTCCCTTATCCTTCTTTGTTCTGTTTGCTCTTTGTCCATTGCCTCTATAGAAGCTGTCAATTGTATTTTTTCTTTTTATGTTGTTTGCTCATATTTATTACTTCATTTGCCCCATCTTTACTCCTTGCAGTTGCCTGAGCTCTTGCTTCTCTCTTTTTTTGTGTGTGGTTTTGGGCTTTTCTTACACCTTCACCCTTGGAATTTTATCAGTAAACCTCTTAGTGCACTCTGTGAGGGAGGGATGTTAGTGTATGAGCTTCCCTAACCACTTGAGACTTTGATGGGATTACGTCCAGCAGTTTGTGGGGGAAGGGTTTTGGAGATTCAGCTTCTGTTACCTCTGATGTCTTTGATGGGATTATGTCCAGCTGAGTTGATAGATGTGCTCTGAGGTGTAAAAATGGACTTGAATCCAGGACTTCAATCCCCAGAAGTCCTTGGTCCACTTCCCCAGAATGCTTTGTAATATCACTGAATTCTCACCTTGGCCAAGATCGAGAAGGGGTATTCAACCTGATTGGAAAGCCTTTTGGGGGCCTTTCCTGTTTCAGCTTGCAAGCAGACATGGCTCTTTTCATAATATAGGTGAGGTTGTCTATGCCCCTGGGCCTAGACACATGCTTTCTTATCCTGTATTTTCTTTAATCCTTAATCTTCAATAAACCTCTAAAAATATAATACTCCTTGCAGAGATAAACTAATTTCTACCTGCCTCGGTTTCCCTAAATTTTAACTGTTACAGTTTTGGTGACCACTAGATTGTATGAGAACTTCTCAAATGTTTTAGCCTTGATATTGATTTTTTTTAAGCCACATTTCTCCAACATGCTTTTTTAGAAAACCATCTTGATCAGCAACTTCTGGCAGCCATCTGCTTTGGACTTTCTTGAGCCCTTCCCTCCCACCAGGTTGCTTCTCCCTGCCTGCCTGCAGCCATCTGCTCAAGACCAGTTTGTTGTTTGACCCTATTGCAGCTCACCTGCCCACCCTGGCGGGCCCCGGCCCTACTTGCCTGCGTTCCTGTCGTTCCTGGCCTACCCAGGTACTCTCTCTAGCTCACCTGGTCCCTGTTCAACCCAGAGCCTTGGAGCAGATCCACTCATCACTCAAGACTCATTTCTACCAGCTGGTAATAAACGGGGTTATTGGCCACGTGGGTAGATCGGGCTCCAAGTGGGCAGATCAGACCATAGGAGGGGAGAGAGAGAAAAGGGAGAGGAGAAGAAACAGACTTTTCCAAACAGGAACTTAAAAGCAATGGGCTATTTAAAAGGATACCTTTTGAATGTTCTGGTAATTTCATTGATTTCACTTGCATGCCAGAAGAACGATTCTGCTCAAAGATTCAACTTTAACTTTGAAGTTGCAAATGGGTGGCTCAGTGAACTGAGAGCCAGGCCTAAAGACATGTGGTCCTGGGTTAAAATCTGGCCTGAGATACTCCCCAGCTGTGGGGCCCTGGATAGGTACCTTAACCCACATTGCTTAGTCCTTACCACTTTGCCTTCCAACAATAGACATTTAAATGGATAATTAATAATTAAAAAAAAAACACACCTAAGGAACTTTAAAGACTGGAGGTTATATATATTTAAGGCATTTCAGACTCCAATGGTTTATTTAAAAAAAAAAAACTGTATTTCTATTGCATTTTCCTGATTGTTTTGTTTAAGGTTTAACTTTGTGATTTTAAGTTCATATATTACTGGATTCAATATTATTCTGTTATACTGTTCATTTAATTACTGAGTGTTACAATTCTGTTGCTTTCCCCTATAACTATATTGAGATCATTGTAATTAAGCCCATATATTAAAAAAAACACCCTTTCTAATTTTTGCCTTTGTAAATTGCCACATAGCGCATAGATGGACTTCATCAGAACTGGTTACAATTGCTATAACAAACTTTGGAAAATTTAATGTGCTAAATATCTCAACTGATTTTAAGGGTGTTTTAAATATGATTTTTGGAATTTTTTTTAACCATCTCTGGTTATTTTTGCCTGCCCCTAACACGAAGTGTAAGGCTCACTCCAGTAGCTGATGTGAAATACAATTATAACCCTCAACCTTCCCGCATTTCTAAATATGTGAATGGAAGTTGGGGCAGTTAATCTCAGGGCATTTGTACCCCTAAAAAAGCCTCCAAAAAGGAGCACCTCTCATTTATACTCTTCAGCTCACTATTTTACTTCCACCAGAATGATATATAGATTTTTTGATTATGTTCTTAACCCAAGATGAGTTTTACTTTGTTTAAAAATATGTTTATTACCAAGTTTGAAAGATTTGCTATGATTGTAAAAACTTGTGACAAATATCCATTAATTCATAGGTTTTAAAAATGTCATACGGCAACTTATATGAAATATGATAGTGTGTTTGTTTGCTATTGTAATTAATTGGGCTATTGAGAATTTGGGGGATATTGATACCACATATTTGTAATACTGTTCTTTAAAAATGAAAAATGTTACCTTGCTGAATTCATTTGCCTTATACTCACAGTGGAGCATGGCCAGATATGAAGAGGAAATGGATCTCATATTTTGGTGAGAAAGCCTTGTATTCTATATTTTCTTAGCTGACACAGTGTGTCAATGATTATAAGCAATATTTTTGAATTTTAAAAGCTATTTTATTATTATATTTTTTCTTGCATGTGCAATATACTTTTTCAGTTTTTTTTAATTTTTTCTCTCTTTTTTAATATTTGAAGCACATGTCACCAGCATTAAGATTTTCTTTAACTTTTTGACTTTTCAGTACTATGCCCAAAAGCTAGAGTCTATAAAAATGATGCCACTAATTATTTAAAAAATTATGGGATTTTGCTTAATGATTCTATCTGATCCCAGGACAAGATATACACAAAAGAGCCATTGCACAGAGCCATATAAAAGCCAATCCAGGATGTATTGATGCACTTGTAGGCCAATACAAAGGTCTTGAACATAGTGTGAAGACTTGAGGTTACTGTGTTTAACATGCTGACATAGGCTTTCCTTCTGTCCACACTCACTCTGAAAATACTCAAAGATGAGTATCCCCAAAACCTTGGCTCATATAATCTGTTCCCCTTTTCTGCCATTCATAGTGTGGTAACTTTGTGTAGTCCTGGCTATTGACTGGATAAATGCATCATTGCTTATATCATTTTGATTAGGTCCTGATTCAAGGACTTGTTATAGATTTATTTTTCTTTTACTTAGAATTTTTACACATAAGCCTTTGATATTCTATATTTTCATCCAGAGGTTTTTCTTTTTTATTTGGATTTTCTGATATCTTTTTAATATCTCTTGCCAATTGATTCATATACCTCATACCCCAGGCATGCATCCCTAAGTGATCCTGTATTTTTCAATCACCCTCTTAATGGAAGAATGTAAAAAATATATATCATTATTTTAAATTACAAAGTTTAAATTCTTTTTGAGAAAAATTTTAGGTAAAGAAAGATGATACCTCTCTGAATCCAGAAACTGAATTGTTGAAGACACCATGAAGAAGCCTCCAGACCACAAGCTGCACAAAAATGAACTTTGGGTGTAGTTGATTGAACATTTATTTGTATGTATACTTTCATGCCAGATAGGGGACTGTCCCCTAACTGGCTTTTTGTCAATGTGTCCAGCAGTTATTGGTCTTGTTCTTCTTATCCTCAAATTGCTGTAATCTTTAAATTGATTATATTTTCATGATCCTTTTTGGGGAAACCTTTCCCAATAAGAATAAAACAGAGGATTGTAAAAATGGACTTGAATCCAGGACTTTAATCCCCAGAAGTCCTTGGTCCACTTTCCCAGAATGCTTTGTAATATCACTGAATTCTCACCTTGGCCGAGATCGAGAAGGGGTATTCAACCTGATTGGAAAGCCTTTTGGGGGCCTTTCCTGTTTCAGCTTGCAAGCAGACATGGCTCTTTTCATAATATAGGTGAGGTTGTCTATGCCCCTGGGCCTAGACACATGCTTTCTTATCCTGTATTTTCTTTAATCCTTAATCTTCAATAAACCTCTAAAAATATAATACTCCTTGCAGAGATAAACTAATTTCTACCTGCCTCAGTTTCCCTAAATTTTAACTGTTACAGAGGCCAAAACCTCAGGAAAGGAGCTGGGGGCAATATGGAGTGTCTGCATTGCTACAATTGCTGCCCATTCTGTGCTCTGCATTTCTTCTATAACTGCTTCCCCACTGCCTGTGTTGGACACTCTGAGGCTGGAACAGTTTTGCCCACAAGGTACTTCCTCCAGACCAGTGCCTTTGCCCACCCATAGTTTCCAGCTGCCACTAGAGGCTTAGTGCTCTGTGGGGAAGGGCTCCTGGGACCTTCCTTCTTCCTTCCCCTTAAACCAGAGTGTTCTTGAATTCCAGGCTTTGGAGGGCATACCTTTAATTTGAGTACAGAAGGAGGGTTCCTTCTCTCTGTCTTGCTGTTAGTTTTGATTTTCAGCCACGTAAGAATATTTAGATTGTAATCGTTGTGGAAGGGTTTTAAGAAGTCTGGATGTTTGCTGCCTCTACACCGCCATCTTTACTCCGACTCAATAAAGTAATTTTCTAATCATAAAGCCTAGAAAAGAACTCTGTCTTTATAAAAGTAAATTATATGTGAAAAAGTGAATAGTTTTTAATATCATGGATTAGTAATTGGTGTCAATTTTGGCACTATGAATTGGCAGAAGCTCTCCTATGGAGTGTCAGTGTCCTAAGTATCTGTGTTTGTTGTTTACTATTTAATATTTTATCAGTAGTGAAGACAAATTTTCCATAGCATGATATTCATATTTTCTTATGACACAAAGCTAGGAAAGATAACTAATATATTAGATTAGAATCGGAATCTAAAGATTTTGATAGACTATAAAATTAGAATGAATTTAATACAATGGAATTCAATGGAGATAAATATAAATTCTTACAGTGGAGTTAAAAAATAAATTTCACCATTTCAGATTGGGGGAGCCATCATTATGCAATAGTTTTATCAGAATAAGTTATGAAAATATCAGTGATTGAAGCCCCAATTAAAATTTGTATTGTGATGTGACAACCAGAGAAGCTGATGAGCTATTTTTAGAAAAAGCACAACTTCCAGAAATAGAGAGATAATTGTGTTAGTATATTCTACCCTGCTCAACCTGTATTTAGAATACTGAGTTTGGTTTTGAATACCACAATTTTGGAAGGACAATGATAAATTGGAAAATATCTAGAAAAAGGCAACAAGGATGATGAAGGTGGGCAGCTAAGTAGTACAGTAAATAAAGTGTTGTCAGGAGTTGGAATGACTTTGGTTCCAGTCTGTCCTCAGCCATTCCCTTGGCTGGGTGAGCCTGGGCAAGTCACAATTCCAATGGCCTATGCCGTATTCCTCTTCTGCCTTGGAATCAAAATCTCATATCAGTTCTAAGTGAGAAAATGAGGGTTAAAAAATAAACAAGGTTGTGAAGAAGGGTCTTGGATTCATACCATATGTCAATAAATTAAAGGAATTGGGATCTTGTAGCCAAGAATACACTGTAGGATTGATGTGATAAATATATTCACATGATTAAATGAAAGGCTGTGGTATGGGGCAAACATCGGACATATTATTATTATTATTTTTTAATCCAGAGGGTATAAGCAGGGACGATGCTAGAAATCCAAAAGAGGAAAATTTAGGTTTTATATGTCTATTGAGATAAGGTGAGTCAACTTACTTGTAATTAGCTCTATTTATAAGCAAAATGGACTGCCTCAGGATGTAATGAGTTATGTTTTATTAGAGGTCATTAAATCTCTTGTAAAGTATCACTTAATTGATATTCTTTTAATGATATGTATTAGATTAGAAGACTTCTGATGTTCATTCCAACTCTAAAATCTATGATTTATGGTTTTATGATGAAAGAAAGAAGATTACCTAGAGGGCCCTTGATCTCCTGTCCAGTGCCACCATTCCCCTTGAAAAGTTTTATAAAGAATGCTTTTTTTTGACTGTTTATTTATCATCTTTACTACCAATGCCATTTTTATCCAGTTTTACATGGAAAGGAAAAATCGCAATGGGAGTAGAGCACAGAGAGTAAAGAGGAGATATGATATCTTTTCACAAAATGGTGGTAATTGGGGGTAGGGAATTGTATGTGACAGACTGAAAGAATATAGATATTGCTACATCAAAAACTTCCCAAAAATTAAAAGTCTCTTAAAATGATATGAGATATCTCAGTGAGTATTAGTTCCCCATAAATGGAGGTCTTCATATGGAAAATGAATGACCACTTGATAGGAGTTTCATAAAGAAGATTCTTGCTCATGTACAGAATAAGCTAGATAGTCTCTGATGATCCCTTTCAAATTTTGAGATGCTCTGATTTTCAGAAAGGAATCAGCAGTCACCTAAACTACATTTGCTTCTCTCTCTTCTCCCAGGCTGCTGTTCTTAGCTGGAAAGGTGAATTTTTGCCTGTCACCTCTTCAGTAGGAAGCAGTTTCTCTCCTTCAAATATAGACAGATTTCACTCATATAAGACAGGAAATTTTAGTTGAATATGCCAAGGGACTGGTATCTATACCATCCTATGAAAAGAACCATTCTTCAATTCAAGAATGGCACTTGGCAGAAATTAATACACAAAACTAATCAAACTGATATGTCAAATCTGAAGGTGAAAGGCTACATCTGGAAAGAGAGAAAATTATATCTTAAATGGTTCTACTATATACTATTATCTGTGGGTTGGGTCTTGCTTCATGATGGCAAGGCTAGGTTTTTTTTCTTCCTCTTCCAAGTGGTCTCTTAAACATCTTGGTCTGTGGGGCTTTTGATATCACACACTCTATAGGTCACTTAATAAACATTTGTTATTTATAGGTTATTTAATCTTCTAAACTCAACTTTGGGGAAAGATGCCACAGGGATTCCAAAAGTTGAACTCAAGGTAGTGTTCTCCTCACCTTCCCCCCAGCAAAAAGTCCTCAAAAAAGAAATTATAGAAGAGATTGTTTTGATTGCTTCATCTATGAGATACAGGGCTAGCAAACTATTATAAGAAACTTTGAATGACTACAAAAATATATTACATATCTTCTGGCTCTTACAAATCAGTTTTTTTCTGAATGGTCTCTATATTTGCAATTTACTGTCTTGCCCTTGTTAACTTTCCACTTTCATGCCTATTTGTTTGCCTTTCCCTTCACAGCTCAGGATCAAATAAAAATAAAGGTAGCAAGCACATTAGAGCACTATAGAGTTTAGAAAAGGCTGTGGTGGACAATGAAAGCCTTCAATTCATTCTTCTTCTCCCTTCATTCCTCATGTATCCTAACATTTAGAGCCAATCAGAGGAATATTCTTTGAAGCTTGACCTTATTAGCAATTATGGTCATAGATCAATAATAATCAATAGTTTTCAAATCATCACTTTAAAAGTCAGCAGAAACCAAGGGGTGATGGGGCATAAAGAACCACAGAAATAAATTAATCAAACTAGATGATGATGGTGGTGATGGTAATGGTGATGGTAGATATGATGAGATGTGATGTGTTGTGATGATGATGATGATGATGATGATGATGATGATACAGGACTATCTGGCAATCATTCCATTTGGGATGGTCATGGAACTAAGTATAGCATCTCTGTGTAATGGCCCCTCCCCTATCACATACAAATAGTCTATGAAAGAGATATTCTACATAGAACTAAGCTGATAATTTCCTGGATCCTGGAAGTCTAGAACCCTTTCTCACTATCTTGCTGACCATGAAAACCTGAAACTAAATATCTTTGCACAGAGGTTACAAAAACTTGAACAGTGTTTTTTTCCTCTGAATTTTTTTCATTTTTACCAGTGGCAATTGGGTGGTTATACAAATGGTCTACAAAATTGATTGCATTGTTTTGTACAAATGGGAAAAGAAAAGAAATTATATCGAAGTGACATTCATGAAGCCCCTAATAAAAACTGTCTCTTTCCTATAAGTAATGCCAAAGAGTACAGTGACATTCAAATAATATTCATAAGAATATTCATAGAATATCAATAAGAAACCTTAGGATTCTTACTACTAGTTTCTAAGGCTTCCATAATCCTTCAATGAAGCCTAAATTATCTTTGATAATTAATAAACCCATATTTCTATCAGTGTAATATCTACATATTTTCATATAAAGATATAAACATATGGGTATATACAAATATACATATATGTGTATGAATAATATTCCCTGCTCAAAGAAGATGCTTTGAGTTCTCTGAGCAAAACAGTATTTACTAGTTCAAAAAGCATGCGATCTGCATATTTAGAGACATCTCCTTCCTAAATGTTCATATGGGTCATTTGTGCCTGACATATGGTAGAGCCTTCTGAGTTTTTATTGGTCAGATCACCAGAGTTAGACATTCATTACAATGTTATGACATTATTTTGGTTCTGTTAGAGTATGAAGGACAACCAAATATGTTGCAATTATATGATTTATATACATATCTATCTATCTATCTATCGACACATATCACACATGTAGGTATAAGCATACTTCTCCCCCCTCTCTCTATATATGTAATACAAAGCATAAATATGTACATATGTGAAAATTAATACATTTTTATATATACAGAGGAGTTAAGATCTAGATACCTCTGGGTCTTCATACCTTTAGTTTTTTTTTCTTTTGACATTCAAAATATCCTTTTCTCTTCATTCTCAGATATAATATTGTAATAGTCAATTATCCATAGATCAGGGAGTCTAGCATCAAACTTCAGTATCAAAGAAAGTTCAGAATGTGAGAAATAAACAGAACATAAGGAATCATAGTCTTATTCACGTATCAGTAGAAATACCCCTACAATAATCTCAATAAGTGATTACCCAATATTTGATTAATAGGCATTCATTGATGAGGAAATCCTGACCATTCAAAATAGTTTATTCCACTTATGAATAATTCTAATTGGCAGTTTTTTTCCTTCTTTTATCTTCTTTTTATTTTTATTAAGTGAAGACCTCTTTTATTACAACTCCTATTCATTGTTTCCAGTTTTGTTATCTGAGGCTAAGCCAAGTAAGTGGTATTCTTTTCTACATAAAGTTTCTAATTTTTGAAAGCCAATCTCCCAAGACTTCCAGTTTAAACCTTTTCAATTCTTTCAAATGATTGTTTTATCACCTAGCCATTCTGATTTTTGTCCTACAAATGACATTGTTATACAGTATAATGTTTGCTAGATTTGTAGTCATAGAATCCGGAAATGGATCCTAACTGTCATTTATTACATGGAACTGAATTTTGACCTTGAATGAATTACTTAATGTCTCAATTTCAATACCTATAAATTGATAGAGGTAGAACTTAAAAGCCTGTGAATTCTCTTCCAACTTTAAATCTATGATCTTATGTCCTCCAAAAATATATTGAATAGGTGAAAAAAATGATTGTTTCTTTCAAAATAACACATCAAATAATTAGAGTTATAAAGCTGTAAAGGTCTTCATAGGACTTGCTTATAGTGGAAGATAAGCTTTACTAAAACACACAAAACATGATCATCCAGCTTCTTCTTGAAAACTTGTAATGAGTACAAAGAATTATTTTGTGAGGCAGCTCATTATGTTTTGGTGTGGCACTCTATGTGTTAGAATTTTTTTTTTGCCTCATCTATCTGTAATCATAATTCTTTTTTTCTGCTTTCTGGAGCCAAAGAAATTTCATCCTTCCTCTGTATTACTACTCCAAATATTTGAAGACAGCTGTTACAGACCATTCTTGATCTTCTCTTCTTCAAAGTAAACATTCCCAGTGCCCCTAACTGATCCTCATATAACATAAACTGAAGGCTTTCTGGAGAAGACCTATAATAAAAGTCATATATTCTTGTTTCATATCTTTGGGTCATTTAGGATTATTTAGAGCTTGAAGAGATATTAGAAGTTATGTAGCCCAACCCATGCTTTTTATAGATGAAGAAATAAGGGTTGACAGAGTTTAAACATCAAGCTCAAATGTCAAAAAGTGGTAGTATTTGAATGTTCTTCTCTGACTCCAAAGGCAAAAGTTGTATTTGAACTGTCTTACTCCAAATTAATTTTTCTTTCTACTTTACCTTGCTGCCTCTCTCATATAACTTTCTGGGTAGTTCCTTGAGGTGAAATTAGATATTTCTTTGGACCACATCAATGGAAATTCTTTCTTTAACTTTCATGAAAATTGGTGGGTTTATCTCATTTTTAAAGTCACCCAGTGATCACAGCAATAAGACAACCTCTGAACTGGAACTGAGTTGGCAAAATATTAAAAGCTATTTGATCAATGCAGTGTTTCTTATGGCATTCTATTTTTCTCTCATTGAGGTTTACAAGACCAATCCTTTCAATCCAAATTTCTAGTGACAGTCATTCTCTCTTGATTTTTTTTTCATTTTCTGCAAATTTTCTAACAGTAGGAAGTTTACAGATGCCTCATAGGCAAGTTGACTAGCTCAAGAGTGAGTGATTAAGGTGTGATATTTCAGAGTATTGCTACTTCATATCTAATAAAGATAAGCAATTATATTTTCTTAAACTCAGATAAATTTCATTCATATATTTGTATATGTATACACACACATACACACACACATATATATGTATATATATATATATATATATATGTACACACAAGTCCAACCTCTTATGAAGGATTTGCCTGTCAGAGTAAGAGAGACAGGGAGCAAAGAGAATGTATTAAAAAACAGATTCAAAGCATTCCAAAGTACTTTATAATAATTAATTTGATATAAGAAATACAGTGTTTGGGAATATAATTATGAATATGATAGATTTTCTGTGCAGATCCAGTTCTAAGTCTCTCTCAGGAACAGAGATCAAGTTTGTTTGTTTATTCTTGGTTTCCTCTCTTACAAAAATGACAAAAGCCAGTATCAGAATTTTTGAGCTAGTAGGAATCTTTAGAGATCATTGTATTTAAATCTTTCATTTAAAAAAATAGGATTATTGGGGTATGGAGAGATCAGTCTACTTTTTTCACAGTCAATACTGCTGGCTAACAGTAAAATAATTTCTCTTCTTCTGTATATACATGACTTTGAGATCCATCACTTACTCTTTCTCTGCTGATTCTTGGTTGCCTAATAAATTCTTTAATACCTAGAGAATGGGCTTAAAGGTCACAGTTTATCCTAAGGTGAAATTTCTTAAAGTGTTTTATTCCTCATTAGATTTGTAAATTTTCTAGAATACAAAGGCATTTTGAGGACCAATTCTAATCATCTATACATTCAGAACAACCAATATGTAATTAAATTAAATTTTGTCACTATTATTGTTAGTGACACATAAAGAAATATTTCTGTACAGAAATTTAACAATTCTCTTTAGGAGCTGGAGTTAAGATGATGGCCAAGAAGGAGAAGAAGTTCAGACCTCTGAATACCCTTCCTAACCAGTCACAAACTGAATTCTCCCAGGGGACTGAAAATCAAACTTAACAACAAGAAAGAGCCAAGCAACCCTATGGCTGGACTTAATTCAAAAGGTATGCCCACCGAAAAGACGGAGTCTGAGAATACTAAGGTTTAAGGGGAAGATAGAAGGAAGGTTCCAGGACACATCCCCCCTCCCACCCAGAGAGTTTAGATTCCAGTGGCAGCGGGAACTTCTGGGCAGGCAAAGGTGCTGGTCTGAAGGGCATACCTTGCGAGCAGGGCAGGCCAGGTTCAGAGCATCCAACACAGACAGCGGGGAAGGAGCTAGAGAAGGAACATAGACCTGGCAGCCTGGACAGAGCTGTGGAGATCCTCCATATTTGCACCAGGCTTTCAGGAAGTTTTATACTCAGAGCACACCCACCCCAACTGAGCTGAACTTAATCCCATCAAAAATCTCCAGAACTCAGGGAATCCCAGGATCCACACCCATCCTCATTGGCTTCTGGACTTTAATACAATTAAAAGCCTCTAGAGGACAGGGAAGCTCAAATCTCAACAACCCCCCACCAGAGACTACACCAAGAGATCTCCTATTAAAGCTCTAAGTGGGGAGATTGACAGAAGCCCCCAAAATAAAAAAATGAGAGGAGCAAGAGCACAGACAAATATGGGGAGGGGTGAATTTGAGCAAACAGCAGAAAAAGAAGAAAGAAACTACAAGAAACTACAATAGACAGCTTCTACTCAGCAAACGGTACAGAGGGGGAGAGATCAGCAAAGGAAAAATCAGAAATCACAGTGAATTGGATACAGGCTGTGGAAGAACTCAAAAGACAATTAAGAGAGGCTGAAGACAATTGGGAGAACAACTTAAAAATTAATATAAGTCATCTGGAAACAGAGGCACTTGAACTAAAACTAGAAAAATAGTGACTTGAATGCCAAAATCAACCAGCTGGAAAATGAGGCATAGGAGATGAAAGATGAAGCAAAGGAGGTGAAAGACGAGGTAAAGAGGATGAAAGATGATCTTTAAAGAAAATCAGACCAGAAGGAAAAGGATGACCACAAAGCCAGGGATGAAATCCAGTCTTTAAGAACCAGAATAAAACAACTGGAATTAAGTGACCTCACAAGACAGCAAGACTCTATGAAACTAAACGAAAAGAATGAAAAAATTGAGGAAAATATGAAGCAATGCATTCACAAAACAGACAATTTAGAAAATCATTCAAAGAAGAGAAAATTTAAGAATCATTGGTCTACCAGAAGACCATGACAAAAGAAAAATCCTGGATATAATACTGAAGGAAATTATTCAAGAAAACTGTCCCAATATTCTAAAACAAGAGGGGAAAGTAGAGATTGAAAGAATCCACAGATCACCTTCTGTATTTAATCCATAACTGACAAAACCCAGGAATGTCAAAGCCAAATTCAAAAAACTATCAGACCAAAGAAAAGATATTACAAGCTGCAAAGAAGAAGCCATTCAGATACCACAGAAAAAACACAGTGAGGATAACACAGGATCTGGCTGCATCTAAACTGAAGAACCAAAAGGCATGGAATATGATACTCTAGAAAGCAAGGGAACTAGGTCTACAACCAAGAATCAAATACCCATCAAAACTGACTATATTCTTACAGGGGAAATATGGTCATTCAACACAATAGAAGAATTCCAAGCATTTGTAAAGAAAAGACCAGAACTGAACAGAACATTTGATTTCCAAGCACAGAACTCAAGAGAATCATCAAAAGGTAATTAAAAAAGAGGGGGAAAAGAAAAACAAAACAAAACAACAACAACAAAAAATTGTTTTAAGAGATTCAATTAGTTAAAATGAACTGTATCCCTATAAGAAAAGAGAACATTGGTAACTCTTAAAAACTGTTGCTATCATCTGGACAGCTAGAAGAATTACACTTAGAGGAAACAGTGACAAACTGTATAGGACGAAAGGACAAGACAGAAATAGATATATGCATGAATAAATATATATATGTGTGTGTGTATATATATATATAAATATAGATATAGAAATAGATATAGATATATACAAGCAGAGCTAAAAAGGAGGTTAATACTAAAAGAAATGGGAAAAGAAACAAAAGGGGGTAAATTTATATGTCACAAAGAAGCTCATGGCGGGAGGGGCAAGAACATCGATACACTGGAAGGGTAAAGAGGTTGGAGATAGGAAATACTCAACTCTTACGTGCTTTGAAACTGACCCAAAGAGGGAAGAATAATCTAATCCATTGGGGCAGAGAAAAATTTGCTCCCTATAGGGGACTAGAAGGGAAAAAATTGGACTGGTGGGGACGGAAACCATACAAGGGAGGGAGAGGGTGGGGGGCAATTTTAAAAAGACTAAAAGGGAAAATAAGGGGGGATAAGAAGGGAGGGGGTAGAAAGGGAAGTAAAATAAGGGTGGGAATTTGGAGGACTGATTATAAACAAACATTGGTGTAGAAGGTACTATTGAAAGAAGAAAAGGCAGGACCAGGAGTAGAAAATCAAAATGCTCAGAAATACGTAGCTAGTAATCATAACTCTGAATGTGAATGGAATGAACCATAAAACACAAGTGAATACCTGAGTGGATTAGAATCCAAAACCCTACCATATGCTATCTGCAAGAAATACACATGAGGAAGGTAGATATGAATAGGGTGAAAGTAAGAGAATGGAGCCAAATCTATTGGGCATCAGCAGATAAAAAAAAGGGTGGAGTCGCAATCATAATATCTGACAAAGCCAAAGTAAAAATAAATGTCATTAAAAGAGATAGAGACCATAATTACATTCTGATAAAAAGCAGTATGGACAAACGAGGAAATATCTGTACTCAATATGATTGCATCAAATGGCATAACATCCAAATTTCTTTCTTTTTTTTTTTAATATATTTTATTTGATCATTTCCAAGCATTATTCGTTAAAGACATAGATCATTTTCTTTTCCTCCCCCCACCCCCCATAGCCGACGCGTAAGTCCACTGGGCATTAGATGTTTTCTTGATTTGAACCCATTGCTTTGTTGTTAGTATTTGCATTAGAGTGTTCATTTAAAGTCTATCCTCTGTCATGTCCCCTCAACCTCTGTATTCAGGCAGTTGCTTTTTCTCGGTGTTTCCACTCCCATAGTTTATCCTTTGCTTATGAATGGTGTTTTTTTTTTCTCCTGGATCCCTGAAAGTTGTTCAGGGACATTACACTGCCCCTAATGTAGAAGTCCATTACGTTCGATTATACCACAGTGTATTAGTCTCTGTGTACAATGTTCTCCTGGTTCTGCTCCTCTCGCTCTGCATCACTTCCTGGAGGTTGTTCCAGTCTCCATGGAACTTCTCCACTTTATTATTCCTTTGAGCACAATAGTATTCCATCACCAACATATACCACAGTTTGTTCAGCCATTCCCCAATTGATGGGCATCCCCTCGTTTTCCAGTTTTGGGCCACCACAAAGAGCGCAGCTATGAATATTTTTGTACAAGTCTTTGTGTCCATTATCTCTTTGGGGTACAGACCCAGCAGTGCTATGGCTGGGTCAAAGGGTAGATATTCTTTTGTTGCCCTTTGGGCATAGTTCCAAATTGCCCTCCAGAATGGTTGGATCAGTTCACAGCTCCACCAGCAATGAATTAATGTCCCTACTTTGCCACATCCCCTCCAGCATTCATTACTTTCCTTTGCTGTTATGTTAGCCAATCTGCTAGGTGTGAGGTGATACCTCAGAGTTGTTTTGATTTGCATCTCTCTGATTATAAGAGATGTAGAACACTTCTTCATGTGCTTGTTAATAGTTTTGATTTCTTTATCTGAGAACTGCCTATCCATTTCCCTTGCCCATTTATCAATTGGAGAATGGCTTGATTTTTTGTACAATTGATTTAGCTCATTATAAATATGAGTAATTAAACCTTTGTCAGAGGTTTCTATGAAGATTTTTTCCCAATTTGTTGTTTTCCTTCTGATTTTAGTTATATTGGTTTTGTTTGTACAAAAGCTTTTTAGTTTGATGTAGTCAAAATTCTTTATTTTACATTTTGTGATTCTTTCTATATCTTGCTTGGTTTTAAAGCCTTTCCCCTCCCAAAGGTCTGACATGTATACTATTCTGTGTTTACCCAATTTACTTATGGTTTCCTTCTTTATGTTTAAGTCACTCACCCATTTTGAATTTATCTTGGTGTAGGGTGTGAGGTGTTGATCTATTCCTAGTCTCTCCCACACTGTCTTCCAATTTTCCCAGCAGTTTTTATCGAATAGTGGATTTTTGTCCCAAAAGCTGGGATCTTTGGGTTTATCGTATACTGTCTTGCTGAGGTCGTTTTCCCCCAGTCTATTCCACTGATCTTCCTTTCTGTTTCTTAGCCAGTACCAAATTGTTTTGATGACTGCTGCTTTGTAATATAGTTTGAGGTCTGGGACTGCAAGGCCCCCATCATATGTGTTTTTTTTCATTATTTCCCTGGATATCCTTGATCTTTTGTTCTTCCAAATGAACTTTGTTATGGTTTTTTCTAAATCAGTGAAGAAGTATTTTGGTAGTTCAATGGGTATGGCACTAAATAGATAAATAAGTTTGGGTAGGATGGTCATTTTTATTATATTGGCTCGTCCTATCCATGAGCAGTTAATGTTTTTCCAATTGTTCAAGTCTAGTTTTAGTTGTGTGGCGAGTGTTTTGTAGTTGTGTTCATATAGTTCCTGTGTTTGTCTTGGGAGATAGATTCCTAGGTATTTTATTTTGTCTAAGGTGATTTTGAATGGGATTTCTCTTTCTAGTTCTTGCTGCTGAGCTGTGTTGGAGATATATAGAAAAGCTGATGATTTATGTGGGTTTATTTTGTATCCTGCAACTTTGCTAAAGTTGTTGATTATTTCAATTAGCTTTTTGGTTGAATCTCTAGGATTCTTTAAGTAGACCATCATGTCATCCGCAAAGAGTGATAACTTGGTCTCCTCCTTGCCTATTCTGATGCCTTCAATTCCTTTATCTTCTCTAATTGCTACTGCTAGTGTTTCTAGTACAATGTCAAATAATAGAGGTGATAATGGGCATCCTTGTTTCACTCCTGATCTTATTGGGAATGCATCTAGTTTATCCCCATTGCAGATGATATTAGCTGTTGGTTTTAGATATATACTATTTATTATTTTTAGGAATGACCCTTCTATTCCTATGCTTTCTAGTGTTTTTAATAGGAATGGGTGTTGTATTTTATCAAAGGCTTTTTCTGCATCTATTGAGATAATCATGTGGTTCTTGCTAGTTTGCTTGTTGATGTGGTCAATTATGTGGATGGTTTTCCTAATGTTGAACCAGCCCTGCATCCCTGGTATGAATCCTACTTGATCATGGTGAATGATCCTTCTGATCACTTGCTGGAGTCTTTTTGCTAGTATCCTATTTAAAATTTTTGCATCTATATTCATTAGGGAGATTGGTCTGTAGTTTTCTTTCTCTGTTTTTGACCTGCCTGGTTTTGGAATCAGTACCATGTTTGTGTCGTAAAAGGAGTTTGGTAGAACTCCCTCTTTGCTTATTATGTCAAATAGTTTGTATAGTATTGGGGTTAACTGTTCTCTGAATGTTTGATAGAATTCACAGGTGAATCCATCAGGCCCTGGGGATTTTTTCTTAGGAAGTTCTTTGATGGCTTGATGGATTTCAATTTCTGATATGGGATTATTTAAGAATTCTATTTCCTCTTCTGTTAGTCTAGGCAGTTTGTATTTTTGTATATATTCATCCATTTCTCCTAAATTGGTGTATTTATTGCCATATAATTGGGCAAAGTAATTTCTAATGATTGCCTTAATTTCCTCCTCATTGGAGGTGCTGTCCCCCTTTTCATCTTTAATGCTGTGAATTTGCTTTTCTTCCTTCCTTTTTTTAATTAGATTGACCAGTACTTTGTCTATTTTGTTTGTTTTTTCAAAGTACCAGCTTCTTGTCTTATTTATTAAATCAATAGTTCTATCACTTTCGATTTTATTAATTTCTCCCTTAATTTTTAGGATTTCTAATTTGGTTTTCTGCTGGGGGTTTTTAATTTGATCGCTTTCGAGTTTTTTCAATTGCATTTCCAATTGATTGGTCTCTGCTCTCCCTTGTTTGTTAATATGAGCTTTCAGGAATATGAATTTGCCTCTGATTACCGCTTTGGCTGCATCCCAAAAGGTTTGAAAGGATGTTTCGCCATTGTCATTTTCCTTGATGAAATTATTAATTGTTTCTATGATTTCTTCTTTAGCTAAACGGTTTTGGAGTATCATATTGTTTAATTTCCAATTGGTTTTAGATTTGGTTTTCCATGTACCATTACTAATCATTATTTTTATTGCCTTGTGATCTGAGAAGGCTGCATTCATTATTTCTGCTTTTTTGCATTTGTGTGCTATGTTTCTGTGACCTAATGTATGGTCAATTTTTGTGAATGTGCCATGTGGTGCTGAGAAGAAGGTGTATTCCTTTTTATCCCTATTTATTTTTCTCCATATGTCTATTAATTCTAATTTTTCTAAGATTTCATTCACTTCTTTTACCTCTTTCTTATTTATTTTTTGATTTGATTTATCTAAATTTGATAATGGTTGGTTTAAGTCTCCCACTAGTATGGTTTTATTGTCTATTTCTTCCTTCAATTCTCCTAGTTTCTCCATTAGAAATTTGGGTGCTATATTATTTGGTGCATACATGTTGATTAATGATATTTCCTCATTGTCTAGAGTCCCTTTTAACAAAATATAATTACCTTCCCTATCCCTTTTGATCAGGTCTATTTTTGCATTGGCTTTATCAGATATCATGATTACCACTCCTGCCTTCTTTCTATCAGTTGAGGCCCAGAAGGTCTTACTCCATCCTTTAATTCTGACCTTGTGGGTGTCAACCCGCCTCATGTGTGTTTCTTGAAGACAACATATGGTAGGGTTTTGGATTCTAATCCATTCAGCTATTCGTCTACGTTTTATGGGTGAGTTCATCCCATTCACGTTCAAAGTTATGATTGTCATTTGTGGACTCCCTGGCATTTTGATTGCCTTCCCTAATTCTAACCTTTTCTTCTTCGGCTCTACCTTTTAGTCCAGTGATTTACTTTGAATCAGTCCCCCTTGTCCCCTCCCTTGATGTTTCCCTTTTTAGTCCCTCCCTTTTTGTTCCCTCCCCCTCCCCCCTCTCTTTCCCTCCCTTTTTGTTCTCCCTCTCCCCCTCCCCCCCTTGGTTTTCCCTTCTCCTTACCCTTGTTGGGTAAGATAGAATTCAAGATCCCAATGGATCTGGATGTTTTTCCCTCTCAGAGTTGATTTCCCTGAGATTGAGGTTTAAGTAAACCCCCCCCCTCTCTTCCTCTCCTTCTTATAGGAGTTTTCTTCCCCTCCCCTTCCCCTGTGAATCTTTGTGTGAGAACCATTATTCTATTTGGTCTTTCTTTACCCCCTATTTATACATTACATTTTCCCCACATATTAGTATACGTAGGTCGATATAAATGTAGTCCTTATAGAAGAGAGTTTGAGTAAAAGAAGATAACATTTTTCCCCTTTCCTTAATATTTACCTTTTCAGGTATTCCTTGCTCTTTGATTTTCGGTATCAAACTTTCCACAGAGCTCTGGTCTTTTCTTTGCAAAAAGTTGGAAGTCTTCTATTTTGTTGAATGCCCATACTTTCCCTTGGAAGTATATAGTCAGTTTTGCTGGGTAGCTGATTCTTGGTTGGAGACCCAGCTCTCTTGCCTTTCTGAAGATCATGTTCCATGCCTTATGATCATTCAGCGTAGAACTTGCAAGGTCTTGTGTGACCCTGATTGGCATTCCTTTATATCTAAATTGTCTTTTTCTGGCTTCCTGTAGGATTTTTTCTTTTGTTTGATAGCTTTGGAATTTGGCAATTACATTCCTGGGAGTTGTCTTTTGGGGGTTTAGTGTAGAAGGTGTTCTGTGAGCTCTGTCAGTGGCTGTATTGCCCCCTTGTTCTAGAATCTCTGGGCAATTTTCTTTGATTATATCTTGTATCACCATGTCCAGTTTGGTGTTTATTTCTGGCTTTTCTGGGAGTCCAATTATTCTTAAATTTTCTCTTCTCCCCCTGTTTTCCAGATCTATCACCTTGTCGGTGAGATATTTTATGTTCTCTTCTAATTTCTTGGTGTTTTGGCTTTGCTTTATTAGTTCTTGCTTTAAAGCCTGGTTTTCTTTTACAGTTTGGTCAAACTGGTTTTGTAGATGCGTGAATTTCTTTTGCATCATTTCCCACTTTTCCTCCCAGAGGGCTTCCATCTTTTTGGTCCTTTCTGATTCAAATTCTTCATGGGTTTGTGGAGAGTTTCTATTTCCTTTGGAAGATTTTGGAGAATTTTCTTGTATATCTTCTTCTATCTGCTCTGTATTTTGTATTTTGGCTCCATAGAATGTGTCCAGAGTCGCCCCTTTCTTCTTATTTTTCTTGGTATTTTGGGGCTTCTGTGCTTCTGTGGAGTTTGTCATCTCTGAACGTGGAGGATTGGCTTTTCTTGTCTTTGTCTGGTGATCAGAGGCTTTAGTCCTGGGCAGATGTTGGTTCTATGAGCGTTCCCTGGGTTAAACTGAATATGCCTCACTGGAACTGGAATGGAAGGGTCGGACCACGAGGCCACACTCTCCCCCTGGCTCGATTTCCGGAAGTTGCCTTCAGAATCCCTGGCCGTGAGGCTGTTTCGTCGGCCTGCGGGGGAATGGGCTGCCGCTTCCCCAAGCTCCGAGAGCACAGACTTTCACTGATACTTGGATAGCAGGATCCAGCCCGTGAGGCTGTCTTGCCCGCCCTGAGGGTTGCTGTTGTTTTGACCAGCTCTCTGCAGCGGAGGCCCCAGGCAGTAACTTTCACCCGGACCGACCAGCTCTTTGCAGCGGAGGCCCCAGGCAGTAACTTTCACCCGGACTGGGACTTGGGTAGAAGACCCTGAGGGTTGTTGTTCCTCAGACCCTGCTCTCTGAGCCCGGCGCGGCTGCCGCTTCCGGGAGCCTTGGACTCTGCGCTCCTACCCCTGAGGTCCGAGGGATCTCGGGTTCTGGCTTTTAAGGGGAGCCGTACCTTTTGAACCGGGTCCAGGTCCAGGAGGAGGGTTCCCAGGGTCTGTGCTGTTGATCGTTTTGAATTTCGGCGCCTTAGGAGCTTCTAGTTTGAGATCGGTCGGGAAGGGTTTTCCGGAGATCTGAACTTCAGCTTTCTCTAAGCCGCCATCTTAACAGGAAGTCCAAGTTAAGTCAACATCCAAATTTCTAAAGGAGAAACCAGAGGAGCTCAAGAATGAAATAGATAGAAAAACTATACTAGTGGGAGATCAGAACCTTCCTCTATCCAAACTACATAAATCAAACTAAAAAATAAATGAGAAAGAGGTGAGAGAAGCGAATGAAATCTTAGAAAAATTAGAGTTAGTAGACATGTGGAGAAAAATAAATAGGGACCAAAAGGAATACACCTTCTTTTCAGCAGCACATGGTACATTCACAAAAATTGACCATGTATTAGGGCACAAAAACACTGCAAACAAGTGCAAAAGGGCATGAGTAATAAATGCAACCTTCTCAGACCACAATGCAATGAGAATAATAATTAGTAAATGTACATGGGGTGGTAAATAAAAATTTATTTGGAAATTAAACAATATGATTCTCCAAAACCAGCTAATTAAAGAACAAACCATAGAAATAATTAAAAACTTCATTGAAGAAAATGACAATGGTGAGACATCCTTTCAAAACCTATGGGATGCAACCAAAGCAGTACTCAGGTGGAAATTTATATCCTTGAGTTCATATATAAACATATTAAGAAGGGCAGAGATTAATGAATTGGGCATGTAAATCAAAAAAATTGAAGGTGAACAAATTAAAAATCCTCAGGTGAAGACTAAATTAGAGATAGTAAAAATCAAAGGAGAAATCAATAAATTGAAAGTCAAAGAACTATTGATTTAATAAATAAGACTAAAAGCTGGTACTTTGAAAAAAACAAACGAAATAGACAAATTATTGGTCAATCTAATTAAAAAAGGAAAGAAAAAAAAGCAAATTGACGGTATCCAAGATGAAAAGTGAGACCTCACCTCTAATGAAGAGGAAATTAAGGCAATAATTAAAAACTACTATGCCCAACTATATGGCAACAAATATGGCAATCTAGGTGATATGGATGAATACTTACAAAAATGTCAATTTCCTAGACTAAAAGAAGAAGAATAAATTACCTAAACAACACCATATCAGAAAAAGAAATTGAACAAGCCATCAAAGAACTCCCTAAGAAAAAAATACCCAGGTCCAGATGGATTCACAAATGAATTCTATCAAACATTCAAAGAACAACTAATCTCAATACTATACAAACTATTTGACAGAATAATCCAAGAAGGGGTTCTACCAAATTCTTTTTATGACACAAACATGGTACTTATCCCAAAGCCAGGCAGGTTAAAAATAGAGAAAGAAAACTATGGGCCAATCTCCCTAATTAATATAGATGCAAAAATCTTAAATAGGATATTAGCAAACAGACATCAGCTAGTCATCACAAGGGTTATCCACTATGATCAGGTAGGATTCATACCAGGAGTGCAAGGATGATTCAATATTAGGAAAACCATACAAATAATTGACCATATTAACAAGCAAATCTACAAAAATCACCTAATTTATCTCAATAGATGCAGAAAAAGCCTTTGATAAAATACAACACCCATTCCTATTGAAAACACTAGAAAGTATAGGAATAGAAGGGCCTTTCCTAACAATAATAAACTATATATCTTAAACCATCAGTAAACATCCTCTGCAAATGGGGATAACATAGAAGCCTTTCCAATAAGATCAGGAGTAAAACAAGCATACCCATTATCACCCTTATTATTTAATATTGTACTAGAAACAGTAGCAGTAGCAGTTAGAGAAGAAAAAGAAATTGAAGGTATAAAAATTAGCATTGAGGAAACCAAGTTGTCACTCTTTATGGATGACATGTTTTTTTTTTACTTAAAGAATCCTAGAGAATCATCCAAAAAGCTAGTTGAAATAATTAACAACTTTAGCAAAGTTGCAGGATACAAAATAAACTCGCATAAGTCATCAGCATTTCTGTATATCTCCAACCCAGTTCAGAAGCAAGAATTAGAAAGAGAAATTCCAATTAAAGTAACCGAAGACATTATAAAATTCTTAGGAATCTATCTGCCGAGACAAACACAGGAACTATATGAACACAACTACAAAATTCTCTCCACACAATTAAAACTAGATCTAAACAATTGGAAAAACATTGATTTCTCATGGGTGAGACGAGCTAACATAATAAAAATGACCATCCAACCCAAATTTATCCATCTATTTAGTGCCATACCCATTGAACTTCCAAAATACTTTTTTGCTGAATTAGTCGAAAACCATAACAAAGTTCATTTGGAAGACCAAAGGATCAAGGATATCCAGGGAAATAATGAAAAAAAATACAAAAGAAGTTGGCCTTGTAGTTCCATATCTCAAACTATATTACAAAGCAGTGGTCATCAAAACAATTTGGTACTGGATAAGATACAGAAAGAAGGATCAGTGGAACAGACTTGGGGTAAATGACCTAAGCAAGACAGTCTATGACAAACTTAAAGAACCCAACTTTTGGGACAAAAATCCACCATTTGATAAAAACTGCTGGGAAAATTGGAAGACAGTGTGGGAGACATTAGGTTTGGATCAACACCTCACACCCTACACCAAGATTAACTCAGAATGGGTGAATGACTTGAACATAAAGAAGGAAACTATAAGTAAATTAGGTGAACACAGAATAGTATACATGTCAGACCTTTGGGAAGGGAAAGATTTTAAAACCAAGCAAGACTTAGAAAGAGCCACAAAATGTAAAATAAATACTTTTGACTACATCAAATTAAAAAGTTTTTGTACAAACAAAACCAATGTAACTCAATTAGAAGGGAAGCAACATATTGGGAAACAATCTTCATAACAAAAACCTCTGACAAAGGTCTAATTACCTAAATTTGTAAAGACCTAAACCAATTGTACAAAAAATCAAGCCATTCTCCAATTGATAATTGGGCAAGGGACTTGAATAGGCATTTTTCAACCAAAGAAATAAAAACTATTAATAAGCACATGAAAAAGTGTTCTGAATCTCTTATAATCAGAGAGATGCAAACCAAAACAACTCTGAGGTATCACCTCACACCTAGCAGATTGGCCAACATGACAGCAAAGGAAAGTAATAAATGCTGGAGGGGATATGGCAAAGTGGGGACATTACTTCATTGTTGGTGGAGTTGTGAATTGATCCAACCATTCTGGAGGGCAATTTGGAACTATGCCCAAAGGGCGATAAAAGACTGTCTGCCCTTTGATCCAGCTATAGCACTGCTGGGTTTGTACCCCAAATAGATAAGGAAAAAGACTTGTACAAGAATATTATAGCTGCACTCTCTGTGGTGGCCAAAAATTGGAAAAAGAGGGCATGCCCTTCAATTGGGGAATGGCTGAACAAATTGTGGTATATGTTGGTGATGGAATACTATTGTGCTCAAAGGAATAATAAAGCGGAGGAATTTCATGGAGACTGGAACAACCTCCAGGAAGTGATGCAGAGCGAAAGGAGCAGAAGCAGGAGAACATTGTACACAGAGACTGATACACAGTGGTACAATCAAAGGTAATGGACTTCTCCATTGGTGTCAATCAATGTCCCTGAACAATCTGCAGAGATCTATGAGGAAAAAACACTATCCATAAGCAGAGGACAAGCTGTGTGAGTAAAAACACTGAGGAAAGGCAACTGCTTGATTACAGGGGTTGAGGGGATATGATTGAGAGAAGCTAAATGAATACCCTAATGCAAATACCAAAAACAAGGAAATGGGTTCAGAATAAGGACACATGTGATACCCAGTGGAATCATGTGTAGGCTAGGGAAAGGGTGGTGGGAGGGGGGATAGAGAAAAGAAAATGATCTCTGTTTCCAATGAATAATGTATGATAATGACCAAATAAAATAATGTTTAAAAACTAAAACAAACAATTCTCTCTACCATCATTCTCATCACATCCTAATTTCATTCTTAAGCATGGGGATGAAGAATAGGAAAAATCATCTAGTACCTCATGATATATCACCACTCAAGTCACAATTGTTTCCACTCAAAAATTTAGAATAGCATTCTAAGAGTTGACCTAAAGTTATCCTAAGCTTGGATATAAAGTCATTTTCTAAATATTTATTCTTAGGATCAGTCTCCCATGCATAAAGATATCCACATCATCCTTCTGGTTAAATATTACCTAATACAGTTATTACTAATGATATGTTTAACTTGAGAAGTGGTATGACAACAAGGATGTTTTAGAACAAGAAAAAAGGATATGACTTTATTATTTTTTGAGAGTGAATAATACCATGGCTTGTGTTCTACTTCTGAGGCACTAAATGAACAAAAGCAAAAATGAGGACATTTTCTGCATCATCTGTGGATGATTTGTAGAAACATGGGGGGTATTAACCAAAATGAGAAGGTATGGAGGGATTGCAAATTCTATTATTCAAGCAAGTACTCAATACAATCTATTCCAATGAACATTTAGTAAGCACCTACTATGTGTCAGGCACTATGTTAACTTCTGGGGATAGAATTGCCAAAAACAAAACAGTCCCTGATTTCAAGGACCAAACAATCCAATGTAGGGGGAAGCAACACATAAAAAAATGGGAAAGCTTGGGGCACAGGGCATGGGGTTTAGCTGGAAGAGATGTATTTTGTTCTTTGAAATTGAAACCAGGTAGAGCAATAGATGCAAAGTAGAATGAAGTGGAAATCTAGTTTCTACCCTTTATAAAGGAAGGCATTGGGGAGGGGGGGTCTGGCACTTTGCCATTTAACCGTTAAATTATGGGACAGGAAGTTGAGAGAGGTGGTATCAATCAAGGCTTGAGTTAGCAACCTGGTGATGAATTTAGAAGTGATGAACTTATTTTAGAAGGGGCATCTTGTTCCATAGCATTTACACCAGGTATAAAAGCAGATGCAAAGTGGAGTCCACACAAATGCATACCAAATCTTTTGCAACACTGAAGTACATATTGACTGAGATGTTCAAAGAGGTATATAGTACTTCTGAGAACCACAGAGTTTAAACCCAATACCTACCCTTCCCCAGGTCCCTTCACCTAATGTTTTACACTTCAAGAATCATCATCTTATCCCAAACTCAGGCTGCATATTTGGAGTCATGGAAGTGTGGCAGACCCTGGCCAACCCATCAGAACTTCATCAGCAGGCAAGCTTTCCACACAAAGGACAAAGATTTTTCTTATTTCCAATTCCAGATATAAAAGAACACCTCTTTGTAGCTCAACTAATCCTAACACCGTCTCAGCAAAGAGATATGTTTTTGTCACTCCCTCACACTGATAAGACATATCAAGGTTGTGGGGGAAAGCATTGCAATTTTTCAATTTAAGCAACTGCTCATATCAGTGAAGTCTTAGTTAAACAAGTCCCTAGTGAAATACAAGATAAGGCACAATCTATTAGTATATTAAATATAAAATTTGTTTCTATTCTGTGGGTACAGAGCAAAAGGAGAAGGAGGGATGGGACATCCTGGTCTGATTTGATAATTACTCACTAACTGGTACAATTAAATTCTCTAGGCAATTAAACTGACTTAAATATTTGTTCTGGCCTACAATTACATGTTGAGGATGAGAAGAAAAAAATATCTCTCATACCATCTCCAGCTCCTCTATTTGACTTACCTGCTGGTGACACTTGTCAACTTGTCAGCGTCATCTCAGTCTCCCCCACTTGCTTGAATGTGATGGCCTGATTACAGCGGTGGGATTGGGAGAGATGAACGATGAAGCCAGACTAATCCAGGGAACCTAGGACGGCCTTCTAAATTAGGAAAGTGCAAAACATGTTTTCCAACTCTAAAGTTTTAAGTCAAACTTTTAAAATTATTTATTATCATTTATCCTATTTTTATATTTTTATCTTATATTTTCTCAAACAACGTTTTATCAAATATTTGGGGACCCAGCATGGTACATTTTATAGAGTACTGGACTATAAGAGTGAAGAGAACTGGGTCCTAGCTTTAACTTTCATGTTAATTAGCTATGGGGCAATGGGTAAATCTTATCCCATACCTGTATATTGAGAGATTTGATATAAAGAGCTCAAGTGTAAAATGACAATTCTTAGATTTATGTCATGTTATCCAGTAATGATTACTTCCCTAAAATATTAAACAGCCTTCTTGTATCTTAAAACAAAAATACAAGAATATGTATCCAAGGAACAACAAAGTATCTTCATTTTAGAATCATGAAGATGAATTTATTCACTTTAGATTTCTAGAAAATAGTGACAATCTATACTCAACCCCCATGCACAGTTTATTATGTGTAACCAAGAAATTCAAATGCCCCAGTCTTAAAAATTCAATTCCTGAGCAAAGCAAAGGATAGTGACATTAGATCTATATAAGAGGATTGAGCCCTTTGTTATAAATTCTGACAACCATTGATTTCGATCACAAAAATAAGTTATGCAGAGACAGACAGACAGATAGATAGATTGATAGATTGATAGATGGATAGATATAGATAGATAGATAGATAGATAGATAGATAGATAGATAGATAGATAGATAAATGGATGGATGGATGGATGGATAGATAGATACTTGATTATACCAGGATTTAGGGAAGGATCCTTTTTACCATAAATGAGATGGAGATCTGATACCCTAGGTGGTACAGTGGATATTCTACTGAGCCTGAAGTCAAGACAACCTGAGTTCAAATCTGTCCTCAGATATTTAGCAGCTCTGTGACCCTGTGTAAGTTACTAAAACAATCTGTTGCAGTTTCCCCAACTGTAAAATTGGGATAATGATGGCACAAACCTCACATAGTTATTTTGAAGATCAAATTAAATAACATTTATAAAGTTCTTAGCATGGTATCTGATACTTGGAAGGCACTGAAAATGCTTATTTTCTTCCCCCTCTTCCAAGTCCAATTTGTTTAAGGATTCTTTATTGGTTGCTTAATATCATGTAGCTATTAATGAAACTAGGCAATATGTTATCTCATACTTTCAATATACAACTGGGCCATCCACTTTTACACTCAAGCTGATATATTTTATTCACTTCTTAAATGTATAATAATTAATATGCTGATATACATGTATAGATTTCATTTTATTATGGTTATATAATTCTGTGATTTACCATGTAATAATTACCATGGCACCAAGTACCATGAGAACACTTCGAAGATCTATTATTTCATTGATGGGGCTACACATTTCATTGACATACAATTTATATATCTGAGAAAATTATTTAACAGGTATTTAAGTGACTATTAGACACATAGTTATTCAAGATTCAATGAAACAACAAAATATTCCCTAATAGAATTTCATATTAACATAGGAGGATGTGATACCAGTCCATCTTTCTTCTGGCTGCCAAAGTGGTTTCCTATAACACTAATCATACTTATGCTCAATAAATTCTGATAGCTCCCTATCAAATAGAGGACTAACAATATACCCTCATAACCTATCCTCCCACTCCTTTCTGGTTTTCTTTTTCTTTACACGCCACCACATGGACACTTCGGTCCAGTGACAATGCTTCTTTGCTGGTCCTCCCACAAGACTCTCCATCTCCTACTCCTGGCGTTTTCAGTGGCTATCCCCCATTCTTGGAATGTTCTCCTTCCTCATCTCTTCCTCCTGATTTTTCTAACTTAGTTCAAGTCACAGTTAAATTTTTATATTCTACAGGAAGGCTTTCCCAGGCACTCTTAGTTCTGGTGGCTTAACTCAGTTGATTATTTCCTATTTATTCTGTGTATACTTTGTTTATATTTAGTTGTTTACATATTGTTTCCCGGATTAGATTTTAAAATCTGAGACAGAGACTGACTTTTATTTTTCTTTGTATCTCCAGTATTTAGCACAGCAGCTGGAATTTAGTAAGCAGAATTAATAAATGTTTGTTGAATGACTAAAATATTTATAATATATGTAATATATATTATATACTTATAAGATGCATACTAAATATTTTACTGGATGGATAGAATTAACAACAGGAAAAGTCAATGAACGCAATTGAGATGAATCAAGTTAGGAGTTCCAAAAGACAAAATTGAGGATTTGAGGCACAAAGATGTACAGAAAACAAATAGACTAATATAACTGGAACATTGTGTATGTAACAAAGAATGATATACAATGATCCTAAAAACATGTAAGGGACATATTTTAAAGGCTTTATCAAATTGTGGAGTTTAAATTTTACCTTTGGGTAAAGAGTCAATTCCTAAAGATTCTTTATTTTTTTTTAAACCCTTACCTTCCTTCTTGGAGTTAATACTGTATATTGGCTCCAAGGCAGAAGAATGATAAGGGCTAGGCAATGGGGGTCAAGTGACTTGCCCAGGGTCACACAGTTGGGAAGTGTCTGAGGCCAGATTTGAACCTAGGACCTCCCATCTCTAGGCCTGGCTCCCAATCCACTGAGCTACCCAGCTGCCCCCCCTAAAGATTCTTAATAAACGGAATTTCTTTTTTTTTTATTCCTTTGTTTTATTCCTATAAATTGTTGTGGCTGATAAAGTAATGTTTTGTGGTCATTCTACCAATGACTGATTTCCAGGCCCATGTTCAAAGTCTTTCCAGTTTGCTAGATATTTTCAGAATTTGCAACTTCACCTAGATCCCATTGACTCATAGAGGTCAAGATAATGCTTTTAAAAACAAATTTTTTGGCAAGGATCATACCTTAGAGTCAATCCTATACAACTTCCTATATAAGAATCCTCTTATTTTCATTCTTATAATTTTCACACCAAAGTCACAAATTATGTTCAATATCTACCATCTTTCCCTGTCTCTGTGTCTCTATATCTGTATGTCTTGGTCTTTCTTTGTCTCTCTGTATCTCATTTGTGCTCTTTTTCTCTTCCTAAAGTTGTTATTCTGTGACTATAGGGAAATTTCTGGAAAGGAAACTCCCTAAAATCAGCAAGACATGAGGTTCAAATCAAGCTTCAGACCATGGATTAATCACTTAACCTTTGTTTCCTTCATTCTCCTCAACTATAAAATGCAAGTGAAAACAGCACCTACCTTGCATGATTGTGGTGAGGATCTAATGAGATAATATTTATGAAGTGTACAGCAAATCGCCTGGTATATAGTAGGTGCTATGTATGTATTTACTCTTTTCTTCTCCACCAATTCAGGTCTGCAGATCAGTAAATGTCTCCTACAATTTGTTTATTTCCACTCTTGTAAAATCTTTTTACCTTTCTTATTCCAGTCTTAGGTAGTTCCCTGAACTTCTGAGAGACTGAGTGACTTGCCAGTGATCACACAGCCAATATGTGCCAGAGGTAAGATTTTAAACAAAGTCCTCCAAAGCTGGCCTTTATCCATTACACCACAGCACTTCAAGTGTAGTTGTACATCTATGTACATATATTAAAACGACGAAAATTTAGATTGATAGCTGATGACAGGAGCTTAAAGAATGGTTCTGTCTTCTAACCCTATAGAGCCCCAATGACATAATTTCTTTGCTTTAAACAAGGATTGAGTTTATGATAATGGAAATTATCTCCCATTTCTTGATTATTGGCAATAAGTTGTGTATGGGAGTTGAGCTTTAGTTTTGCTTTTCATAATTGGTAGGTAGATAGTTATAGATATATACCTAATGACGTACTAACTCAATGGGATGCTAATCCTTCTGCATGTGACCATGGGCATTTTTTTTCATCATCAACTTGATTTTTCCTATGTTTATAGATTAATCATTTTCGAAGTTGTGGGTCTCATTGAGAGTATCCAGTAGTATTTAAAGGTCATTATAATGTGCAATTATGAAAAAAAAATCTTCAGGAAAACAAGAGCATCTAGATAGACTCATCATAAATAGAAATTCTCTCTTCCACTTAGATTTTATATTCAACATCCTTTTTGACAATGATATACATATTTAACAAGCCTGTTTCCCTATTTTAAGCCTTATTTAGTATTTCTAAACAGAGGATTTTGACTAAAGTTATCCTATACTTCTGTAAATCAAAGATACTTATGTGATCTAAACATATACATAGATGCCACTTTGCTGAAAGGGAACTTCCAAAGTTGCACATTGTTCTAAAGGCCTTAAAATGGTTTCCCCCTTTTAGTATAACTGAAAAAATAATCAATGATATCTTGTGTTCTTCATGTTTCTCAGTCAATTTTTTGTTTATTAAAACATGTTCCGCTATGGAAGTTTGTTATAAAAAACTCTCCTGTTCTTTTCTTTCTTACATTTTTTAGCAAGCCTACCGTTGATAAACATACAGACCATTTTCATCAATATTTATAAAAATGAAAATGTAGGTACATAGGTTAAAAGTTATTTATTCTTGGTAACACAAATGTGTATGTATATATTTATATGTAATAAAATATTTTTGTTTTTTCATTCCTTAGAATTTTATTATCTTTGTGATATCTTGTAAATTTATTCCTGTAAAATTTTATAGCTGTTACCTTCAAGATGGGTTTCCTCTGTATTTGCTCAGGTGTAGATACACTCAGATACCCTTCTTGACCTATATTCTTAAGCACTATTTGTATTTCCTTAGAGTATATAAACATTTTCCTATTGCTATCAATTCAGGAATAATTCACAAGAAAATTAATGATATTTTGTTCCTTTTCATTTCTATTTTATGTTCTCCTAATTTCATCTATAAATGATAATAGGATGATCTGGTTAAGTAAACTTGTTTCACAAGAACTTTTGTGCGGGTTCACTGAATGTGAAAAGGCATTGCTGCTCTTAATCCACTGTTATATTATCTTGAAAAGTTATGAAATAATTTTATTCCAAATCATGATTTTGATTTGAATTCCATGTCTCTTCATCTGCAAAAGATATCATGTGTTTGTTTTTTTACCTCTCCTGGCATTCTCAGCTTGATGATTATTTTATGGAGTAAATAGAAGAGTATAAGCAGGATAGGGTCATAGAACTGCAGAATCTTAGAGTTGGAAGACATCACAGAGGTAATCTAGCCTAATATATACTTGATCTTTCAGGTCATCTGTATTAGTTCCTGCATATCTAATGTTTGATGGATGCCACAACTTTCAAAGCAGTTAATTTCAGTGTTAGATAACTAATTACAAGGATTTTCTTCTTTATATTGAATCAAAATCTGTCTTTTTTACATACTTCTATTAATTACTTCTATTTCTGTCCTATGTGGACAAGTAAAAAAATTCAAATCCCTCCAAAATATAGCCCATCTTATTCTTTAAAGTATTTTTAAAAATCCTACGTTTTCAATTCTTCATGCTATCTTATCATCAATTCTTTCTACTGTTCTTCATCTGGTATGATTTTGCTTGTTTGTTTCCTTTTTACTTAACTTTTCTTCTAGTTTACCTTATTCTAGATATATGTGGGTTTTTCAATGACCTTCCTAAAAAGGTATACATAAAATCTCTATCAGTCTGAATACTATGGTTCTATTAATGTAGCCTAAAATTACTTTTTAGTTTCCACATTTTATGACTGGTTGAATGTGTTTGCAATACTCTACTAGTTTCTAAGTCCTTTTTATTGTTTCTGTTTTGGACCGTAGTACTGTTTGAATGAAAATTCCAAGAAGATAGTCCTATAAAAATAATTTTTAAGAGTATAATTAAGTTAAGTAAAAATAGTAACCTTGTAATTGAAAGATATAGAAAAGGAGTTGGAGAATTGTGTTTCCAATGGTGTTTCTTACTTCATATAGACATAAATACATATAAATAGAGATGTAGGTATAATCCTACAGATATATATGTATATATATATCTTTTAAAAATTATATGATGTGCATACATATATACCTATGTAAGTATATATATATATATATATATATATATACATATATTTCCTTTTAAAAAGATTCAATGAAAAATGCCTAAAAGATCATATTAATACCTTAACTGATATATTTGTATAAATTCTGGGAATGAATTGTCTATAAGAACAGCAATTTCAATGAACATTTCCTATGAAGCACCCAGCATGGGTGGAATGTGAAGGCTAATGCTTTGAGGATTGCTTTTTCTTGTTCTTTTTAAGAGAAGTCATTGAGATGCTGCTCTGGCTTAAGCAGCAAAGAGAACACATTCTACTAAACATATTCTGCAAATGAAACCAAAATTTCAACCATGAAACTTTCTTTTAAAAATCAGACTTCTTAAGTGTTTCTTACTTTCTGTGGGGTGTAGGAGAATGACAGTCCCTGAACAGCTGTGTTGAACTTTTAACCCTCCACAAACCATGGAGACAGATCCTAGTGAACCCTGGGAGGAGACACTCCTGGAACAGAAATACTACCTGGTGACTCATTGTGGGACCTTAGGCACATTGTTTTGCTGAAATGTCTTTTCATATAAAAGGAAGGAGTTCAAAGTGTGCATTTAAATGCTTCGCACATACAGAGTTTAAAGATGACAAAAACATTTAAACAATCAGTTAGTAGTGAGGCAAAAGGATTGGGAACATATATCAAAGTAAGGGATGGTTTTATCCATAGGTAAGGCAGATGGTCAGACACAAGTATGAATTGAGATAAAACAAAAAATCAGATCTATTTGAAAAAATAAAATCTCCCTAAAAATCTCAGAATTGTTAAAAAATGTGGGTACTATGGTAGATTAGGTTTGAAATCCTCATTACTTTTGTGAGATCTCTAGCTGACCAACTAGAGGAAAATTTGGAGAGAAAATAATCACCTGTCTAAAATAAGTTTCTAAACACATGCCCACCATCGCTGATTTCACAAATGCAAATAGGCTCACACACAAATTCTGGCATACACAGCTGGGCACCTATAAAAGAATAGTCAAGATATTTCCAAAAGAGTTCTTTTTTGAATTTCCAGGCCATCAAGCAAGGTGAGTGGTGGTGTATGCATGGTAAGCTGTACATCTGAGTGTTTATATCAGATATGTTACTGTTTTAGAGAGACAAATGGACAGAGACAGAGAGACCAACAGAAAGCAGAAATACACGCAGAGAAACAAAGGCAGAGAGAGAGAGAGACAGGAGAGACAGACAGATATGGCGATGGACTTGAGACAGAGAGAGAGAGATAGAGAGAGACATATAGAGTCAATCAGAAAGGCAGAAGGCAACAGGGAAAGAGAAACAGTTAATAGTGGCAGGGGGTGAGGGTTCACATGCAGGATGAGGGTGCATTTTGGGGACCTGGTCTCTAAATGGTCTCTTTTGTCCTTGCTGCTTTTCTTATAAGAATATAATATACTTTTTTTATTCACGTTCTATTACCTACCCTTACTTCTGTCCTCTGGAAATACCTTTTTAAAAAACAATCAAAGTGGATTGAAAAATAATTTATTCATTCACATAAGTCTCTCCACACAATTCTCATTTTTCTTGATTTTCACAAGTGGTTCTTATTATGTCTTCATATTTCATTCTTAAGCTTTTCATCTTCCCTTGCCTGTTTTCTCCTCTAGATGAGTTCTTATGTTTTTAGTTAATTTGGCAAAACCTATACAACTCTTAGAGTAATGCTTTTAAATATTTATAATACAATAGTTAGAATTACAAAGGAAAACAAAGATTAAAGAAAAATGTAGTTTTCCCCATCTAAATTAAGAGATTCCCTGAAATATATACATTGTTTCCTTGGGATTAAGATTCACCTGCTTTATAGAGTTTTAATAAAACAGTCCTTACAATACCTATGGTTTCTCTGCATCCTTTTTAAATTTTGCTCTCCCAAAATTTATAATGTATGTAATACTATGATCATCTTTCTTCTCCCATATGAAAAAATATAGGACAGGGTTGATGAACCTTTTTCCAGTTTTACTGCTGTGAGCCCCCAGATTCTCTGAGAGAGTTGAGGGAGAAAACACTTTCTTTTGGTGACAGGACAGAGGGAGTGGGACATGCAGAAAATGTCCCCAGGTACTGGGAAGAGGGGGGATGGAGCAGCTCCCCAAGTGCAGGCTCTGCATGTGTGCCATAGTTTCACCAACAAGGTTCTAGGATAAAGGAATGGTCAGCTCCTTCCCCTCCCCTCAAGTTTACCTTCATTTAGATGGTAGTGCCTTATTCCTCTCTACTGGTGAGAATAAGACCCAAAATAAAATTAATCCTCACATTTCCTTCTCCCCCTTTGAAAGATAAAATAAATATCAGTACAGCAACCATACATTCACTTTTCTGCTTTTGTCAGAGAGAGGCGTCTAGCATAGACCTAGATAATTGAAATATTCTATCATTATTACATCATTCCTGTGTACTAGGCTTGTGATTTGTTCTCCATCTATTTACTTTTTTCTATCCCAGTGGTCAGTTGTATACTTTCATGATAAAATCACTTCCATTTCTCCCTCCATTGATCTTCACTCAAATGCTTTCTGCTGTTCTTTCTTCTACTTATTTCCTGGATTTAATGAGTGTAATGGATATACAATGATACTTGACTCTACCTCAAACATTTCAAAGTATTTTATTCTAAAAAATAAGCCATTCCCATCAAGTAGCATATTCTATAGAGCTCATCCCACCAATTCTAAAGGATACATATGAGTTCAAATGTGCCTGCTTATGTTATGCACTCTAGTCCATCTTACATATTTCCCAAATTTTGTTCATTGGTATACTGGCATTTGAAGACATGGAATTTACTACTGACTTTGCTTTTAATGTCTGGTAGATTACATTCCAATAATGGAGGCAACAAAGAAAACTAGAAAATGTTTATTTAGAAAGTGGCATTTGAACGGAATACTAATTCAGTTGGCAGTCATTACGGCAGTCAGATGAGGCAAGAGGTAGAAAAACTCTCTAGGCATGTGGATGTCCTGTGCTAAGGAATAGAAAAATGAGATGGAATATTGTGTACATGAAACAACCTCACAGGAATATAGAATCTTTGGTGGGAAGTCATGTAAAATTACATTAACATTAGTATAGTAAAGGTTGAAAATAAAATTATCTGGAGATAAACCACTCACAGCACACAAATCATGTGCATAGATTAACATTATAAGGTGATCCTTCAATGTAAAAAAGTAGCTGAAGTCTAAGTAGCTGGAGTCAGCGTTCATGGTTAGGCCATGGTAACATAATAAAAATGACAATACTACAAAATAAGTTAACACTTTTAATGCTATACCAATTAAAATATCAAGAAGATACTTTATAGAAGTAGATAAAGTAATAAGAATCATTAGGAAACCCAAAAGATCCTGAATATTAAGCAGAATAATGAAAGGAATTAGGGATGAAAGAGGGAGAGTACTTCAAGTCCTCAAAATATATGTAGCATATATAAATACAGTAGACACTCCTACCCCAATCTGGTTTTGTTTAATATGGTTTCAGATATGCACAGTTTTTCTAGGGGAAGAAGGGAGACAGAGGAGGGAGAGAGGACCTCTACAAGGTCCATGGATCAGAGGTCCTCTTGTAGTAACTGTCTACCTGTGAAGGTGATCTCTCTGCAAGTCTGTTATGCTTTCACTTGGAACCTTTTGGGAGAATTCTTTTGCTGAGCTAAGAGGAAAGAGAAGAGAGAGAACTTAGTTTATTTACTCTATAATAAATTTACTATACAGTAAAATTAACATAGGTATTAAAATTAAAGTGAGAACTATCTGCATTTTCAAGCATCCATTGATAGTCTTAGAACATATCTCTTGCAGCTAAAGTGAATCACAATATAGTACATTTAATAATTCATAGTATACTTTATTATTATCATATTTATTATTAATAAGTATCATATGTTTAATTTATCAATTAAGCTTTATTTGTCCATATATATGTTCAAGAAAATCATATTATATTTGAGACCAGCAGATGTTTGCTTATATTTGAGGTTTCGGCCATCCACGGTAGGTCTTAAAACATATCTCTGTGGGTTTGGGGACCGAATTGTTTTGTAAAGTATCAGCTTTCAATATCATCCATTGTTGGAGTTAGATTAATGGAAAAGAGTACACAAAGGAGATTCAGAAAAATAGAATTAAATAAAACAGTGTTTTGTTTGCTGAAGTAGAAAACATAAATTACCTAGGGGACAAACTCCCTATTGGATAAAACAATTGGGAAAACTTAAAGCAGTCAGGAAGAAAGTAGATTTAGACCATACTTTACATCGCATTTCACAATACATAGTAAATGGATGTGAAATCATAATATTAAAAATCATATTATTACAAATTAATAGAAAAACAGACTATATACATCTCATGGAATTTCAAAGGTGATAAAATCTTAACAAAAAAAAAGATAGGGAAGCAGTTATAAAAGATTAAATGGATAACTTTGATTACTTGAAATGGAAATGTCTCTGCATAAATAACATTAATGAATCCAGGATAAGAAGGGAAGTGATCAATTAGGAAAAAAAATTCTTTATGCCACATTATTCTAAGGGTCTAAAATATTTAAAACATGCATATACATATATAGATAATTCATTTACTAAACAATAAAAGGTCAAATGGTATGATGAGATAGTCCTCAAAGGAATTATGAAATATTCACAAGCACATGATAAAATGCCCCAATCCCTACTTATAAGAAACCTGCACATCAAAGTGTACCTGCAGTTATTCCCCAAAACTGCAAATTGTAAAAATTACCCCAAAATGCTAATACTTAATGTCAAAGTGGCTAATAAGAATTATAGCTAATATTTATATGTTGCTTATATATGCCTGACACTGTGGTAAGCATGTAAAAAATTTTATCTTATTTGATCTTCACATTAAACTTATTATTATTTTTATCTCAATTTGACGGATGAGGAAACTGAGGTAGGCCATAATTAAATGACTTCTTCAAGTTCACACAATTATTAAGTATCTGAGGCCTATTCTTTAATGACTTTATGCAGTTAGATGGTACGATGATATAGGACACTTAAAGATTTTACTGGTTTTATATATTAAAAAATCCATAAGAAAAATATATATGTATAATATATATATATATTCCAAAATACTTATAGAAGCACTTTTTAAATAATATCTAAGTACTAGATATGAAACGGATACCCATCAGTTAAGAGTGGCTAAACAAATTGTTCTAAATAAATAAAGAACAATATTACTCTGCCTTGTAAGAAATGATGTGATAAATACAGAAAAACACAGAAAGAAGTATATAAATTTATGTAAAGCAAAGTAAGCTGAGCCAAGAAAAAAAATACATAATGACTACAGAAATACAAATAGAAAGAAAATCTACACATCGATGAATTAAAAGCAAATTTAATTAAAATTGTAAAGATCAAGTGGGAAACAAATAAAATAATATGAAAAGATTCATTCAATCTATCTAATCATGAAATGGGAGGTACACAGTATTTGCACATACCACATGTTTTTAGACATTTTCAATGCATAAATCAATTGTACTATACATTTTTTCCTTTTCCCTAAACAAATACTATGTGTCATATGAGATGGGTCTCTGAGACAGGTGGGGTATGATACTTGTTTTAATCTATATAAAATAAGGTAAGAAAAAATATCAAGAAAAATTAAGAAAAAAAAAGAATTGTAGAGTTAGATTCAATAAGAATTGGCAACTTTTTAGACATGGAGAATGAAGAAGATAAAATCAAAGATTACCCTGCAATCATGAATCTCAATAACTAGATAGATGATAAGACCTTCAACAGAAATAAGGGTTTACAAGATGACAGTGTAAATGCAGGTACTCACCTTAGCTCTCCCAAATTCTTAACCAAATAATGTTAAAATAACACCTTAATATGAATTCTGGAGTGGTAGAACCAATAAAAGAATGGAGTGAAGCAAATTTCATGTCCAAGGCAATTTAAAGAGTTAGCAAGAAAGGTCTGTCTCACTTGGGTGAAAGTGAAATGCACTGTATCTGAAAATCCTACAGCAAGTCTTGGTGGGTTTTAAATCAGCTACTGCAGTTTCTGTAGCTCTCATCCCTCAAAGGGTATATAGAAGGAAATTATAGGGGATCCTCTGCTGGCACTTGGAGCAGGACTCTATTGCATTACCATACGTAGTTTCAAGTTAAATTCCCAGGATTATGAAGAACATTAGAAGGAGCAGGAATGTTGGTCAAAGTTACAGGATAGAAAAGAGTGTTTGTGGACACTGGTAGACAAAAGCTATGAAGAGAAGAGCAGTGACCACACTTCTTAGATCATACCACCTTGGAAGGCCTGAAAAAGTACAGACCCCAGAACCCAGATCTATGTCTGAACACAGCAACTGAAAACTGAAACTTGGGACACTGCCACTACTACTCTAAAGCAGAGATCAACTTTAGCATAAAGTTCAAAGTAATGAAATAGAACAGAAAAAATAAGAATGCAACAACAGCATTACAATATTAAGTGATTATGGTTATAGCAAAGATTAAGATGCAGACTCAGAAAAAAAGGATAAGAATCATAGCAGCTCCATGCAAAGTCTAAAAAAATGTGAATTTACCTTATGCACTGAAAAAATCACAAAAGGAATTTTATTGTTTCTTATTTACCTTTGAATGAAATATCTATGAACCCTTTCTATTTCTATTTTGCCCCCTCGTTTGAGAATACCAGGGCAATTCTCTTTGATGATTTCTTGTAGTATGGCATTGAGATTTTTGTTAGTCTCTGGTTTTTCAGGTAGACCAATGATTCTCAAATTGTCTCTCCCTGTTTTTCTGGTCTGTCACCTTGTCAGTGAGATATTTTGTGTTTTCTTCTAATTCATTAATTTTTGACTTTGCTTTATTAATTCTTTGTTTTGCAAGTTCATTTTTTCCAGTTGCTCAATTCTGTTCCTTAAGTCCTGGCTTTCTGCTTTAATCTTGGCATTCAGCTGTAATTGTTTGGTTCTCTAATATAATTTGTTTATTTTCTTTTTGAACCATTTCCCACTTCTCTTTTCAGAGGGCTTTCATCTTTCTGATGATAAGCTCCATTTGAGACTCTTGCAGGGCTTGTGGACAATTTTCTTTTTTTTCTTTTTTTTTGTTTTGCCTTTGAGTTTCGTCCAGTATTTCTTCTGTAGCCTGGGTTTTTCCTCCATAAAATTTTTCGAGGGTGACAACTTTCTTTTTTGATTTCCTGGTGGGATTTCGAGGCTCCTGTGCACAGTTAGCCATTTTTTTTCTGGATGTTTTCAGTTCCCTCTTCAGTCAGAAATCAGAGTCTGCTAAGCAAGTTTTTTTGTGTATGGAGTTTATAGGCAGGCTCTCGATTGTCCTCAGTCCTTTGCAGCTTTCCTCAGTACCTTCCTCCAGGGGGCGCTCAGTGTCTGCGCTCTCTTGCCCACCTGGTTTTCCAGTTTAGCTACTTTTGGGGCTGGGTCCCCTGTAGTCCTAGTCAATTCCCAGGGACCCCAAAACGCTCCCTGTTCATTCCAGGGGCACTCCTGTCTCACTCCCTGCCTCCAGCAGGCGCCCTGGCTCTGGGCACCTGAAGTTTGCTGTTTCTCACGTCTTGAGGTTTTCTGCCTAGCTGCCTTCAGGGGAGGAGGTCCCTTGCTGTCCTAGTCAATTCCTAAGGGCTCATAAGTTCCCTCTCCTCACTTCAGAGGCAACTCTTGCTCGTTCGTCTTGGTTTGCACTGGCACTGGGTCTGGCCCTATAGGTGGGGGTGGGGGAGGGTGGATCCGCTCCCATTTGGGTGGAAGCTCTTTTCCCCTCTTATAGGATGGTAAAGCTTCGATCCCATGCACCTTCACTGCTGCTCCCCACTCTACAGCAATGCCATTCCTCTGATAAAGATTCTTAAGGTCTTTTGGGATGATTCTTGTCGGTGTATGTCTGTGTATGTTGGGGAGACTGAGTAAGCCACGTTTAGCTGGTCGCCATGCTTACCCAGAAGTGCAGTCCAATAATTTTTAATTTATATGTCCTCAATCTATTTTCCAGGTCAGTTTTTTTCCAATGAGATATTTCTTATTTCCTCCTTTTTTTTATTCATTTGATTGTGTTTTATAATTTCTTGATGTCTCATGAAGTCATTAGCTTCTATTTGCCCAATTCTAATTCTTAAAGTTTGAATTTCTTCCATGACTCTTTGATCAACCTTTTTCATTTGGCCCATTCTACTTTTCTTGGCACTGTTTCCTTCATTGGATTTTTTGTTGCCTCTTTTTCAAGTACATAAATTCTGTTTTTTAAGATTCTTTTTTGTTGGATTTTTGTATCTCTTTTTCCAGTTGTCCAATTTTACTTTTAAGCTGTTGTTTTCTTTTTTATTCTTTCATTCCTTCCCCATTTTCCAATCCATTTTTCAACCTGTCTTATTTGTTTTGTGAATTCCATTTAAAGTTCTTTCAGAGACCAATGTTTGTTTGTTTTTTTATTTTTTTTATTTTTGCTTTTTATGAGTTTTTTTTTTTTTTTTCAGTTTTTCTTGTAGTTGTTTGAATCTCCTCATTATCTGTTGGTTTCCTCTTTGATCTTTCTTTTCCCAAAGATGATTTTAAGAATTGTATGTTTTTTCTGTTGTTTACTCATTATTTGAGGTGTTGTTTTTTGCCTGTGGACTGGGAATTCTGTAAGCTGCTTTCCAATTCTTTCTCATCTGCTGATTTGCAGGATTAGGCAGGCTGAGCTAATTTTCCTGAGGCTAAGTCTTCAATAAAGCTCACCTCTGAGACTTTAATATGCCTAGCCAGATGGACTTCTGATCCCTCACTTCAGACCAGTGTCAGGGCATGATATTTTAAGGGGTGGGTTTGAGGTGCTCTTTTTCTGATGTAGCCCCTGTCCTGGGATCCTGAAATTAGGTTATTACCCAATCACAGTACCTAGACTGGGGGAGGTGGTCAGCTATTACTCCTTTGTGTGTAGTTTTGCTTGCAGTTTTCCTTTGTCCTATGAAAATAGACTCTTTCTACCTAGCTTTCAAATTGTGTACAGGGGAGAGCCCACTGACTCCATCTTTCTGTTGGATTTGGATTTCTGTCTTTTATAAATGCTTTTTTAAAATTGGAATAGAAGAATACTCAGAATGTTTTTGGCATTTGCTGCTACTAAGAAGCCATTTTCACTCCTCCCTGCCTCAAAAGAGATTTTAAGTAGAGGAAAAAATAGGAAAGGAAATTAGAGTGATAGAAGGAAGTCATGAAAAAAGGAATAAAGATCTTGGTATAGGAGACACAAAAATACAGAAGAAAACAGTACCTTAAAAATTTTAAAGGAATTATAATACCCAAGTTAGAAATAAAATATCATTCATTGCAGATAAAATAATGTTATACTTTAAGAATCCCATTTATATTTATCTGAATTATTTGAAAACTTTAGAAAGTCTTTGTAAGAAAGGAACTATTTACCAAGGATGAATTCAAAACACCCAGCTCAAATAAGCAATATTCTCAGATATCAAAGGACTATCAATTGCTATGATTATTTGAAATAGTTTTGAGAATAGAAGAAATACTCCAAGATTGGAGAAATGTCAGTTTTTCCTAAGAAGAAAATTTGAGATTCCACAAATCATAGGCTAGCAAGTTTCATATAACTATATTATAAATTACCATAACAAATTATTAAAGAGATATCTGGTGAAAAGAATAAGTCAAAAAAGTCAGTATAACTTCAGCAAGTAGATCTCATGACATACTAATCTTATTTCATAGTATTGAAAGACTAGAGAAGAGATAGATAGTTTTCCTAGATTTCAACGAAGTGATAAAATCTCTTGGTATTTTTGTGGAAAAGAAGGAAGGTTATTGATGACAACATAATTGGATGAATAAGTAATTCTAGATCTCTTTTAAGATCCTTTAAACATCTGAAATTCTCTGAAGTTCTATACATTTTCTCCAAAACAAGTTTTTTTTAAACCCTTGCCTTCCATATTAGAGCCAATACTGTGTATTGATTTCAAGGCAGAAGAGTGGTAAGGGCTAGGCAATGGGGGTTAAATGACTTGCCCAGGGTCACACAGCTGGGAAATGTCTGAAGCCAGATGTAAACCTAAGACCTCCTGTCTCTAGGCCTGACTCTTCAGAACAAGTTCTTAATCATGGAAAGCAGCATAATGGAGGTAAAAGAATACTGGATGTCAAGTCAGAAGAATTAGGTTCAAATTCCAGGTCTACCAACCTTGTGTGAATTAGAACAAGAAACAGTTTCTTTATTTCCCAATAATTTCTTTACATGTAAAATTATAGATTGAATTAGAGTATGTTTAAATTTCCTTTGAGATCTAAATCTATACACTTGTGCCCTAATTTATGCTGTGTGAAACTCATTATAAATGCTTGAATTACCTTACTAAGTTTATTATTTCAGAATTTGTAGACTCTGTTTTCCAAATAAATAAGAAAGCATCCCTACTTAGACCCAAAATGTCTTGGATGTTGGAAGCAGCACATTGATGCTCATGACATTCCATTCAACTGTTGAATAATCTATGACTTAGATTATGGAATTTATGGCTTCTACAAAGTCAAAAGATCAGTGCTGATGAGAGAAGAGACCTAGGAATTTATATATAGCAGCATCCTTCACAATGAAACATTTTACTAAAGGCTATAGGCTCTGTCTTCCTTCATTGCTACCTCTATTCATGTTGCCCTGAATCAAAAAATACACAGGAAGTTGTTAAATGAGATTTAATAATAGAGTACAGCATTCAATGTATATTAATTAAATATCAGCAGATGGTAAGGAGAGTCCTTGCTGAGAGTGAATAAGGAGAGAGAAAAATCTAACTGCCATGTAATTAAGCTGAACCTGCCAAAACAATGAAGGTGCAATTACTTTTTTATTAACACATTACACTTACATGTGATGTTGAAGATTTTAATTACTATGTACCTCCTATTATGTTAATCCAAGTTGCTCTCACATTGGTTTGGTCTGTACTCATAATAAACATCATGAAGCAACTTAAGTCAGACTAGTTATGTGCATTTTGATGTCTTCTTCAGCAAGTTGAGAAAGGGTGGCAAAATTCCCATCTACTTGTGAATTTCCTTACTCGTGTGCAAGAAGGATGGGCCTCAGTGCTCCAGACACTTTGTGCATCATTTAGTCTCTTGCCTCTAACAATAAAGACCACCCAAATTTCAGGAAAGTGAAAAAGGAAGGAATGATCTTAATTCCTTAGTATTCCTACAGCATATCATATTTTCTAAACAGACTTTATTAAGATTTTAAAGAAGTGGTCTGGGAGAAAAGTAGAAGCCTGAAAGTTGTGTTTCTGTCAGTAAACTGCAAAATGCCATTAGCAACCCACTAATTAAGGAAGCAGCTACATGTACAGTGACAACTATAATCACTTATTGGTTTGAACTCATGCTTCCTTAATGTATCATATTTCCATAGACTATACAAAAGTCTAATTTTGTACCTGAATCCTACATGGTTGCATTTCAATATATGGTATCCCTGAACACTAGAGAATCAGATTTGGAATCTATTTGACAGTAAATACTTACCCTATATTATCATCCAATTTATGAATAAAAATGTGTTGAAGTCCTAGGATGACATACCAATGTATAAGTCTTCCAGTTTGGCCCAGCAACAAGAGGAATCTAAGTATACAGGGTCTTATTACCAGAGCATTGGGCAACAAATGATCAACATTTTTTTTTATCAATTCCCCTTATACAAATGTCCTCCAAGGATTGTAAAAATTTATGATATTTTTTTTTGGGGGGGGAACAACAATGTTGAAGCTATAGATCTTTTGAAGTCCTTAAATAAACAATAGAAATAAATGATGCTTTTTGAGATTTCACAAAGAAATGTGAGTAGCATAATCTTTCTTATATTACATGATGTTTATCTTACTCTTTTATTTGAAAGACAGTCCTAAGCAAAATGTAGAATCATAAAACTGACATCAAACTTTTAAAATGTCATGAAATTTGTCATCATTTTGTTGTGAATACTTCTTACAACAATGCAAGTCACATCTCCATGCATGGATTGACATGTTGGTTGGCCCTTGTATACATCTTCCTTTAAATCCTTTTTCAATAAACATATCATTTTGGTGATCCTTCATGGCCATGAGTCATGAAATAAAATAGTCTTCAAAAATTACAGTGGCAGGTCACTCAAAGAATGGTGTAGAATTATATAGTGTGATTAAACTATAATATTACCACAGAAAACTCTTCAAAAGGAGTAGCATAAGGGTTGTTGTCAAACAGATATTTGAATGGAAATGAATATGGACCAATCTGGTAAAGAAGACAAGGATAATTGATAGGTACCTCTTACACTGTCATCCAAGTATAAGGTGGTTTCCTTTTTTGTATGTGACAATATTATTGATTGAATGGAGAAAAAACAAAGAAAATTGTGTGAAGAATGAATACTGAAAACCAGTCTCAAAGAGAAAATACACTCAGCCTCTTTAAAATGACAAAGCATCCTGTTTTCAAGTTGGTAATTTATGTATGATTGACATAAGTACTATGAGATTGAAGAGGAGGAACCTGTGATATGTTGAACTATTTGGTGGTTATAGAACAGCATTGTATTTCTTATTTGTCCCATGGAAGATCGAAATGTGGATATGAATTTCCATTAAAAATATGTGACTTATTTCACATAAGAGGCTCTGCATTAAAGTAGTAAGATTGGTCAAACCAGATCTCCAAATTAGTCTAAGAAGGATCCTCAGAGGCTGCTTGAGGGAAGACTTCAGAGTCTACACTGTCACATACTGCTCACAAAAGTTGACTGATGAAAGAAATTGTTGCATGGGGAGCTAAATGAAGAGGGAATGTTTTGCTGCTTGGAAGAACTGATTGAAAAAGAAAAAATATACTTTCCCTTTTCTTCACTGACATTCATTGTTTGAGAAGTAGACACACTTCTGAGATCAGACAAGAGAGATTTGGAAAAGCAGTGGAGATTCCAAGCTTTTTTGGCTACTGCTTTTGCTGAAAGAGCTTAATCTGAGTAGCATGTAAGAGAAATAGCTAGCAAAATAGTGACTCCAATTAGCAGGAGAATAGAGTGGCCCAAATGAGTATTTTGCCCATCCTTTGGTGAAGAATAATATATATAGTCCCTTAAGTGGAGTTGTGAAAAGTCCCAAGTATACATTCCTATTCAATGTCCTCTAAGCTGGGATTCTATATGTTTGTTTCCATTCTACCTCCATAGACAATGTCTGCATTGATGACAAAATTTGACCTAATTTTATGGGGGAATAGTATGTTATGATTATTTGTTTTATCCTTCTGATTAAAATCAATAGTATTATTTTTGATGATGTGTTATACTAATAAGGGTTTAGTAGACACAGTTGTTAAATATAGCTTTTTCAAATCATGGTTACCTCTAGCACCTGATAGTAAATTATAGTAATATTGTCCCCTTGCCTCAGGAACCACAGTCTTTCAGGATGATTTCAGATTTTGTAAGTAAACTACCCCATAGAGAAAAATATGGACTATTGGGAAATACGTGCTGTTCCCCCCATACCCTCACATTGTATACAAGCCTTGTCAGAATATATAAAGGGCCTCATCACATTGAAAGGCCATCTATAGAAGTATAAGAACAACAATAACAATGATAGTTCAATATTTCAAGGACCTGTGATTTTATTACTAATGCAGACCATAAAATCCCTTGGTCACCTTGTATAAACTGACTTTCTCAGTTAATGTGACCAGAAAAATTAAGCTCCTGGGAACTACTACCCTGGTGATTGAGCTCTCTAAACTTATTTGGCTGCTACTCACACAATAATTTAAGTTTCTGTCATTAAATTCATAGTTCCAAAGCTTCCAAGTTCACATGAGCCTGCCAGGCTGCCTTTGGATATCCAGAGTCACTTCCATGGCTTTGATAAGATATATTAGAATAGGAAAAAATTTAATAACAATAAAAATAATAAAATTACTGATATGCTTCTCAGTTATTATTATTATATAATGTGTAGTAATATACACATAGTTTGCTAAAGTCTCTTGCAGCTTTCAAACTCTTATTTTATGATCCCATGGTTTCTCAAATCCAGATTTATTAGATGTCGTCATTGCATAAAAGGTACTGGGCTAAAAAGTAGAGAGAAAAAGACAATGAGAAACACTCTCTGACTTCTAGGAGATTATTTTTTTTTATATTTTTCCATGGTTATATGATTCTTGTTGGCTATGTGAGCTTATCTTCTCTGGAAAAAGAACACAGAAAACAATAGGAATTGCTCATGCTTTTTCATTTTGAGAGAACACAGTGGAACCTGAGCTCTTCTGTTCAGGATCTGGGACTTCACCATGCCCTGTGTCACCTTGCACATTTTAGTACCCCCACAATTTCTTCTGAAATGGAAATTAAAAAGAAATGATCAGTTCAGGATTCATATATATCCTCAGAAAAAAAAGAAATCTTATCTTTTCATTTTGATTTATAATGTTCTCGTTTAATGTTCTCTGTGTGTGAAATAGGTAGAAATTGAAGGGGCAGGGAAAATAGAGGACTAGATTTGAAAATAGAAAACCTGGATTATCTTGTCAGTTCTAGATATTTCTACATATATGACCTTAAGTATGACACTCATCTTTCTCGGATTTCATTTTCTCTGAAAATGAGAGGAGAATGAATAGATTATCTCTAATGTCCCTTTCAGCTACAGGATCGAACCTTTCTGATTTAGAGATAAATGAGAACAAGGAAAGAATTCTTTAAATCATTCTAATCTCTATCTTGTCAAATATACTGCCTCCATTTTTTGTATTTCACATACTAAATGATTTGAGAGGGGTGACCTTAATGAAGGTCAATTTTATTTGGGGATAAATGAAGGAACTGGGAATGTATGTCTGGAAAAGAAAAGACTTGCGAGAAACATGATTTTTGTCTTCAAGTATTTGAAAGTGGAGAAGTGATTGTATTCTTTGAGGTTACAGAGGCTAGAACTAAGAGAAATGAATAGAATTTGCCAAGAAGTTAATTTAGTGTGCCAGTGCCAGTGGCAACTTTTTCATAATTAAAAATATTTGAAAGTGGAGTGGGCTTTCTCAAGAGGAAATGTTTTTTTTTTCCTTTGGAAGTCTTAAAGGAAAGACTAGTCAGAATTGTGACTTGTGGATTTAGGGGATATATTATTGCAAGAATTATTTTAATGTATTGTAATAGTACTTAGCTACTTTGGATCCTTTTAGCAGTAAAAAGTTCTGTGATTCTGTGACCAATACACCTTTTAACATACCTTGTGATAACTCAACAAAAGTAAGTAGAATAGCTGACAGCTATTTATTTACATAAGAATGGGATGAGTAGTTCCAACTATGAATGTTATAAAACTATAAATAGTAAAATTTGCACCTGGAACAAGAAGTATCAAAGGCACTGAACTATGAAGGAGAGGGTATTACATAGAGGTCTTGGAGTACTGGCATGGTTTATTTGGGGAGAGTTTATTTCTGCAGAAAATCTGATTAGTTTTCTTATAATCCAATCTTATCTAACAATCCCTAGAGATAAAAAAAAAAACAAATAAACAAGCAAATGAAAAATCCAAAGAAATCAAATTCAAGTAACCCACTCATCACAGTTATCATTTTTCCTTGGCAATCCTGATCAGTCAATGGATTTAAAATGCTTCTTATCATTTACACAGTACTCTTGCAAAAAATGAACTACATTGCCATATTGCTATCATCCCCTTAGAGCCAAATCCCCATAGGCTAACCATTAGCTATCTCATGCATACTCTCATCAGAAATGATCAATATTCCTCTCTGCTAAATCCATCATCTCCTTTTTATTCCACAATTACAGATGGAACAGGCCTGGTCTCCAAAGCAGGAGTGTTGAAGTAGACATTAGTAAGGCCAAACACACTCCCTATGGTTCCAAAAAGGGGTATGCTTCTAAAAATAACCCCCTAGGATCTCATCCCTCAAATATTAAATTCTAAGTTACAATTAATAATTCATTTTTATTAATACAGATAATTCCTCTGGGTCATTTAAAATGTATTCAGCAGTGCAAGAGAGAATCCAAGTCAACAGAAATTCATTTCTACTGGCCAGTTTCCCTATTTCTTTGTGAAGTAGAATAGACACAGAAAAACTGACAGGTTTGAATGAGAAAACAAAATCATCACATTTTTAAATTAAAAAGAAAACAAAATGAGAAGAAAACAAAATGAAGACCTTTGGAAACTCAAGGAACACAAGAGAGTTCCTCATGGAGTAACATAATCAGTTGGAGAAATTGTTATGTATCTCAGCAATAGTGAGAATGTGATTTTCTATGCTATGGGGATCCTTTTATGTTCACAAAATCTCCAAAAATATAGAATGGCCAAGAGAGATGGTTAAGTGTCGTGGTATTGTAATCAAGAAGACATTTGTGAAATAAATTCCTATAAAATGAAACTTAGCACTTTTTGAAAAATGCCTCCAAACTTCATGGCCAAAATAGGTTATACATAGTCAAGTATTACAAAGTAAAACAATTCCTGATACTGAGGAGAAACATAATGAATCAAGTAGTCTAAGGAATGACTGCCTGGAATCAGGATGGTGCAGGCTATGATAGGATTTAAATGTATCTAACTTATATATAGGTACATTCCTACTGCTGGGAACCCTGGGAAAACTGTAATATTATAGTTCCTGACATCCTCCATTTTGCTCTAAGGCAAAAGGGAATAATAAAGGTCACCTGATTTATCCACTGCTTCCAGAGAAGATTAAATAGAATCTAGCTCAGACTTAATAATTATCCTATGATGAGTCTTTTTCAAGACTTTCTTTTACAAAAATTTTAGTCAAACTCTTATTGATTTCATTTTCTCAGAAACAGAAGGAAAATGCTTCTCATCCATGAAATAATTATTATTCCTTGATAAATCATAGATAGTTTTAAAATACTTAATATTTCAAACCAGCTTTGATTGTTTTAGAGTGATGAGAATTGTTAACATCCAGTTTAAACGAGTCAAAACAGGTTTTAAAAAGTGAGAATTGTTTCCAACGAATGGGAATTATTAAAACCAAAATGACCCCAATTGTTCTGTGTTAGTTTTAGCCATGTTAAACATGTTCTGACTACATCAGAAGGGTTTGGCCTGAATATAACATATTCAAACCATTTGAACAAAAACTGAAGGAAGTGACATCAGGAAATGATATTTTGAACTTGATTCTTATCATTACAGAGGAATTGTTGGGTTAAGAGGAAATGATGGGAACCTAAGAAGGAATTAAGCTGGTCATATATTCATGATACTTCAGATTAGCAATATGTGCAAATTATATATCAGATAACATTAATTTTAAGGGTTTAGATGAAAGGTAATAATAGGTATCAGTTCAGTAGGGATAGAAAATGTTTAATAATTAAGTACTAAAAATGCAATTGCTAATAATTGAGAAGAGAAATAAATTGCATATCTAAAGTACATATGCATTAAAAGAGCTCTGCAAAGAGTTTTAGTATTCAATGATAATAATTCTTGTATATACATATATTACATATTTACATATATATTTAGTGATTTTTAAGTTTTATAAAATCATTTCATCCTTTGTCCCCCACAACAATCAGGTATTTCAAACATTAAACCTTAATTTGAAAAAGGAGGAAGCTAAAATAGAGATTATGACATGCCAATGCAAACATAGCTGGTAAATGTGGGAAGCAGGACTCAAACCATGTTTTCCCAGGTACAAATTCATGGTTAATTTATTTATATGAAGTTGTAAATGATGGAAACCAGAGAATACATCTTCAAAAAGTTAAAAGGAAGAGAATAGTTATAGAAGAATAGCATAAGAAAGACCAAGGCTTAAAAACAGATGGATGAAACATATGTAAAATGCTTGATAAAATATTTTTTCATATTTTCAAAAATAAGAAAGATGAAAAGCAAGGGATAGATCACTAGTTTGGTTGAATGGAACATGGTAAAAGACAAAAAGAGAACTACTCAACTTCCATTTTGCTTTAGTGTTTTTTGTCAAAGAAAATGCTCTGATGACTGGCCAGGTTGGAACAAAAAAAAAAAGGTTAAGATGAAAGTGAGATCAAAGCTACCTGAGAAGATAATACGAGAGCACTAAGTATCTTCAATGAGTTGAAGTCACCCGACCTAGATCAAATGTATCCTAGGTTACTAAAGAATACTTCTTCATATGAATGATTACTTGCTTTTTTGTGTAATCAAGGAAAGAATGAATGCCACAAAAATAGGAAGGCACAGTTTTTGCAAGGAAGAAAAAAAGGTAAATCCAACTTCAGGCTAAAAAATTGATGTCAATCTCTTGAAAAAGCCTAGAATGTATGGGTAGTTTGCAAACACGTTAGAAGTAAAGTAGTGATTTGTATATGCCAATAGAGATTTATTAAAAGTAAATTGTGGGTGGGAAACATAATTTTCTCTTTTGATTGGTTTACCAAATGTGAAGATGAGAAGGATGCTATAGTGGAAATATTTAGTGTACCCTGAATTCTTATATTTAGTGAATAATCTAGTTTTATCTTTGTGATCAAGTTGAAGAAACATTAGATGACAGTGTAGTTGACTAGTAACTGATTGGTCAGACCTATAGTAGTATTAAATAATTACAAATGTGAAATTCTACATTTACATCAAAGGAATATTCTTCACAAATAGAAGATGAATGAGGCGTGGCCACATGGCATTTCAACTGGAAAAACATTCAAACAATATAGTGAATTATGAAATGCAATGATCATGAGGATGATTCCATCATTATTTAATCAATCAGTCAATAAGTATTTATTACACAAAAAATAGATTTTATTATTGGCATTAGGGATACACAGGGGAAAAAAGGAAACAGTTCTTTCCCCTTAACAATATACTCTTTATCACAGAAAAATATACTCCTTAACACATACACAAATAAATAGGAATATAAGAATCAAGATATGTTTTATGAGGAGGTGACAACAAATCTGAGTTTTGAAGAGAGTTAGGGAGTGTGACAAAACAGGTCATCAAGAAGGAATAAATTCTAAGCACTGGGAAGAAGTTATGTAAATTTGCAAAAATGAGTGATAGTCTTTTGTGCATGGAGTGCAGGACATTCCATTTTTCTTGGGTACAAAGTCTTAAATATAGTAGGCACTTAATAAATGCTCGCTGGCTTGATTTACTGCATAGTAAGTGAATGGGAATAATGGATAATAACCGTAGAAAAGTAAGCAAAATCCAAGTTGTGAGAGGCTTTAAATGCAGAACACTGAGGTTAATTTTTCAGCCTAGGTTAACTTTTTCAGTAAATGAAATTTATGTTTAGATATATACTTTAGAAATGTAATTTTGTCATCACTTTAAAAGATTGAAAAGAGTAGAGACCTGAAGTAAGAAGTCAAAGTACAAGGGTTTTTTTTTTATATTTGAGACAAGGGATAATGGGAGTTTGAAATAGAATACAAACTGGATGATTCTAGAGAATGGAATAGATATGAGAGCTTTTGTGGAGGTTGCATTTGCAAGAACTGGTAAGTAGGCAAAGTTGAATTTTAAGTCCCTGCGTACAATAATTTGGTTCTCACACTTGAAAATTTAGATAAGAAAACAGAGGAAGATGAAAGCCAAGAAAAATGTTTTGGTTTTAAATCTTTGTAAATGGGACTATTAAGGTGCCATTAGTAGAAAAAAAAAGGAAGTTGAGAAAAAAGATGAGTTTTGTGAGAATGATGATTAGTTCTGTTGATTATTATGAGTTTGAATATTTTTGAGACATTCAGAAAACGTGCAATATTTAGTCATTGAGGCAGGACAGAAATTGAGTAGAGAATAAAGCTAGATATATAGAGAGCCAAGACTCATCTGTGTAGTAAAATATAATTGATCCCATGATGTCACAAAAAGAAGTGAGAAAAATGGGGACACTAATACACTGTTGTTGGAACTATTAACTGATCAACCATTTTGAAGGGCAATCTGCAATTATCCAAAGATTTGTAAAACTGTGTATACCTTTTGACCTAGCAATACCATTATTAGGTTTATTTCCTAAGATGATCAGGGAGAAAGGAACATATTTGTTATATGTTCTAAAATTTGTGGTGGCAAAGAACTGGAAATTGAAGCAATGTCCATCAGTTGGGGAGTGGCTAAATAAGTTGTGGCATATGATTGTAATGGAATACAATTGAACCATAAGAAATGATAAACAGGTTAATTGAAAAACAACATGTAAAGATATATCTATAATTATGAAAAGTGAAGTGAGCATAATCAAGAGAAAATCATATAAAGCAATAGAAATATTTTTTAAATGGTATATGTCTCCTTCCAGAGACAGGACCAATAGAAATATGAAAGGCAATTCCATATATACATATATCTTTTTGTCATATGATACCATCTCTAATGCCTCTAAAGAAAGAGGCAGATATGAGGATACTTTATGTAACTTAATGTAATAAACATAAATACAGTTAAATAAAAGAGAGCTGAGAAAAGGCATCAACCACAGCATTGGATACATATCAAGTCAGATATCAGGGTATGGATGTTGAGTGTGCAAAGGAATGATAAAAACTTAGGTTGGAGATACCAATGTGCAAAAAGTATTTCAAATACTCAGAAAAAAAATAAAAACTTTCAGGTTCAACAATTTTAAAATCTTCAGAGAAATCAAGGATAATAGTGGACACAAGGCTATTAATCTTGGTAATTCAGAAATTATTGGTGGCCTTAAAGGGAGTATTTACTATTGAATGAAGAGTTTAGGGAATATATGAAAAATAAATGAGAATAGAGAAAGAAGAGGCAATGTGTATAGACTTGTTTCCTCATACCTCAGAAGTTTTTTTTTTTCTATTAAGTAGAAAAGATATAGAAAATGATAATTTATGAAATGGAAAGGTCAAGTGAATGTTTTTCAAGTCTGAGATTATGTGTATAGGTTTGTAGGCTGTAAAAAAGTTCAAACAGATGGACAAAGAGATTAGAGAAAAGAATTAAGCTATTGGAGGAGATTGGAGAAAATGGGTTCAAACATATATACAGAAGTGTTAGCTTCAAGGAATAGAAAGGTGACCCCTTTGGAAACTTGATAAAATAGGACCACATGGGCAGTGGAATAAGGATTTTTTCTATGTAAAGTACAAGAGAAAAGAACTGACAAAGTTTTTATTCTATCATTAAAGTAGGCGGTGATGTCTTTTGAGAGTAAAGGGTTTGGAACATTTTGGAGTGCTTGAGATGAAAAAAAGAAGATGTGGAACAGACACTATGAGAATTGTAGAAGGGATTCATTTATGTAAACTAAATTTTATTGGAACAATCAAGGCTCAATAAAAATTTTTTCATATGAATTTGTAGTGAACCATTGTATGATGTCTTTTAGTACCACTGAGCAGCATGTGATAAGGATGGCAAAGAGAGTATAATTAACCTTATAGTTGCTTATTGGATCAAGATTGAGAAGGAAGGAAAAAGAAATATGAGAACCTTGGAGATCACTGAGGGTTTGAAAAACTGAATAGGAAGAAGAATAACTTTAGGTGAAGAAAAGCACAGGGAGAAACAGAATAATCAAATGTAGTTAGATAAATACATTTTATAATTATTTATAATATACTAGACTATTATTATAATATACTATGAAACTTATGATAGTGATTGCAAATGTGGAATCATTGCTATTCATGATTGAGAAGGGATGAGGGTGAATGTTAGGGGATTGAGAAAATTGATGAACTTTCTTACTCCAACATCTTCCATAAGTTCAAAAAAATTTTCCACTACAACTCATTCTCCAATATCATTCTAAAATCTCTCTTCTCTTTTATCAGCCTGAGTCCTTGAAAAAAAAAGACCAAGGGGTGCCTCAACTATTTCTCCTCTCACACTAATACCCTCAGCCATATGGAACCAGGCTTCTGTCCCCATCATTTAAATGAAGTTTTGCCAAAGTTGTTTTAGCTCTTTTATTCTTCCAGGTTCACAACCTGGTGTCACCCTTGAGTCCTCACTCTTAATCACTCCACAGAGCCAATCTGACAATAAATGTCATTTCTAACTCCACAGAAATTCTCATATGCATCTCCTCACTGAACCAAGCTGTATTTTTGTTCAAACATTTTGCAGCTTTCATTTAGTCTAGTTCAATTGCATCCTATTTAGTGTCTCACATTTTAAGTCTCAAATCCATCTTCACAAAGCTGCCAAAGAACATGTCCCAGAGCTCATGTCTGATTATGTGAATTCCCCTTTCAACAAGCTCCACTAGTTTCTTTATTTCTTCAAGAAGCAATACAAACTCATCCATTTGATACGTAAAGGTCTTTACAATTGGGTCCACATCCTCAACCTTGGCTGCCCTCTTCCACTTCATTCCCTTCCCACACTTTGGAATCTAGCCACACTGGCCTATCTGATGTTCCACACAAATGATCTTTCATTTTCCATCTCTGTGCTTTTATGCTTGGAATGATCTCCCTCCTTACCTTCACATCTTATAAAATGTGAAATCTTTTCTAATGCCTCCTGGCTACCCATATATTCACCTATTTCCAAAATTACTTTGTTCTTATGTATAAATATATATCATGTGAATATATACATTTATACAGTATGTGTACATATATATGCATATATGCAAATATAGTATCTATGTACATACATGGCTCCCCCATTAGAATGTCAACTTGAGGGGACGTTTTTTTCTTTTAAATTATTGTTTTTATATCCACAATGTTTAACATGGTGCATGGAATATAATAAACAATTAATAAATTCTTAGTGGGATGCCAGCATATTTGAGAAAATATCAGCTTCTCTAATATAAGGACAAGGGTCTTCATAGAAAGACTATGAGTTGGGCATTGAACTCCTTGCCAGGGGAAGGGTGATGATCTGGGTGAGGAGATGCTGGTAAATAATTGCCACCAGGATTTGGAGGGGTGAACATTCTACTTAGATAAACCTCAAAGGAAAATGAGTTTCTAAGTGATGATTTCAAAAATAGGCCCTAGAAATAGGGGAAAAGGAGTATGCCAAATCCCCCTCCTAATCCAGTGATTTTGGCAGACACTGATAGATGGAGAAACCAGATCCCTGTTAGACCCCAAAGATGGAAAGTGCACAGGAAAAATAGTTCTAAGATCTGGAGATCTTAGTAATGAGTAATTGACTGGGACTCCAAGATGCATAATGGGAGATGGGAGCTGTGCTATATATTAGGTTGGGATTTGGGAGCTGGATAAAGAGGCACAAATGCGAATAAGAGAGATTGATATTTGTTTCTTTAGGTAGATTGTGTTTCTGTCTCACTAGAATGGAGAAAGAAAAAAAAATAGTAGGGGCAGCTGGGTAGCTCAGTGGATTGAGAACCAGGCCTAGAGAGGGGAGGTCCTAGGTTCAAATCTGGCCTCAGACACTGCCCAGCTGTGTGACCCTGGGTAAGTCACTTGACCCCCATTGCCTACCCTTACCACTCTTCTGCCTTGTAGCCAATACACAGTATTGACTCCAAGACGGAAGGTAAGGGTTTAAAAAAAATAGTAGTTTTCCAGCAATAGGATAGGGATAGTCCTATTGCCTATGATATCAACTCAAGAACTCTGAGGACCTGTCCAACTGTCAACTGGCTTACTGTTGTAGAGTGTCCCAGAAGTTGTAGTGTTGTTTTAAGTAAGACTGCAGTAAGACTTTGCAATTCCCCATATACACAACTCTAAAAGTTAATGCAAACCATATTATTAGAGCAAAATTCTAGCATTACAGAATAAAAGAGACAGTGCCTTTCAAGGATCAGTCTGATCTTATCTGCTCCCAATCATGTCACCTATATATATATAGTATTATGTTTAATTTTGAGCATCATGTTTTAAGTCCAGGGAAGTATGACAATGATGATGAAGACAATGTCAACATGAAATATGGACACCTCAATTTCACCTCTGCCTGTTGAGAAACCCCGCACCAGGCAACCCTGTTTTGGGCTGAACTATAGATTTGGACCATTTGGGAACCCTAGTTTGGGTGAGATTAGTAAATATAGTCAAAATGTAGAATGCCTTTATTTGTTTTCGAACCTTTTCCCATTGTACTAAAATTCTCTTAGGAAGCCCAGCTTTTAGTTTGACCTTTTCCTTTGTAATTGTTATAGTTGACCACTCACTCCCTGATACCCTGAAGCTGGCAGCAACCTCTTTGCAACCTGCTTGCAGTTTTTGCTATACCTAGTTCTCCAGAAGGTATAAAAGGGTCCCAAGTTCTGTCTGTCTTTGGAGCTATCCTCTCTCATGGTGATCCTCCCAGGGATATTGTCCCCAGAGCCCAGGGTATAGGTCCTATAAAAGTTTTTGGCACTGGGTTCTGGATGCAGTCAAAATATATTGGACCTATCCCTTTCCTGATTAAAGACTTGATATTTATGACTACTTTAGTAGTTCAATGTTATTTATAAGTTAACAACACTGAAAAAGCATACTAGATCTGCTATGTACTTTTTTGGTTAATTTGCTTAACTTTTCTGGGCCTTCATTTATAAAGCTATAAACAGTCTGGCTGACTAAATAAAAGAAGAAAATAAACATTTATATATTGCCTACTATGTGTTAGGTAATGGGTTAAATGATTTATAACTTATTTCATTCAATATTCAAAAAAAAACCCTGCAAGGTTTTTTTTTTTTTTTCATTTTACATTTTAAGATTGAGGCAAATAGGTTAGGTGACCAGAATCAGGCAGCTTGTGTCTAAGGCTGGACTTGAACTCAGGGTTTTCCTTACTTTACATTCAGTGATCTTTCCATTGAGTCACCAGTAAGGAAAGAAGGAAGAAAGGAAGGAAGGAAGGAAGGAAGGAAGGAAGGAAGGAAGGAAGGAAGGAAGGAAGGAAGGAAGGAAGGAAGGAAGGAAGGAAGGAAGGAAGGAAAGAAGGAAATCATAATTTCCAATTCTAAATGGATAGCTTTTATCTCATGTGAGCAAAAGAACTAGTGATTTTAACCCCAAAAGGAGAAATGTAGAAAAATACAATCATTGCCTTTAAAATAGGTACATTGATCATATGGAAGGAAAATGAGAATTAGTTTGCTTGGCTCCATAAAAAAAAAAAGAATTGGTGGATGAAATTTACTGAAAGATAAATTGTAGTTCAGGATAAAAAGAGAAGCAGAAAAACAAACATGGACAAAAACATGGGGATAATTGAATCTGATCAAAAGTAGAACAGGCCTCCTTAGAAAGTAATGAGTAAGTGGAAGTTGGATGATCATCTTTCAGGTTGTTGTCGAGGTCACTCCTTTTTTCAAGTATAGGCTGAACTAGGTGACCTTTGAGGTCCCTTGGGACTCTGAGATTGTCTGATTCTATGGGAAACTCAAAATATATGCCCAACTGATAGGAGAACTGGAGCATTGTACCTATATATGCATATGTATAATTGGAAAATATGTATGTGAATAGAAATAAATTATATGTATATAATGGGTGTGTTAGGGAGAGCCAAGTCTTCTCTGTGAATGGGTATGTTAATATTTCTCAGTGGGGCAGTGACAAAAATTAAACTTCTATAAACATCTTGTCCAGTTTCTGATGCAAGTGTAATTGGGTTTCTTTCTTTCTTTAAAGAAATGTAAATCCCTTGACTTCCTATCAGACTGGCCAGATTTCCACATCTCCTCTAGGGGAAAAAATGTTTAGCTGTAGAAGTAGCTCTATTAACTCATACCAGCTGAATCTCTGTTATATTCAACCTGACATAAAACTCCATGAAACAGACAAGAATGACATTTAAATGCATGGAATTGACAGACCTACCTTTCCCCCCCTTCTCTAAATAATAATGTACAGCCACATTCTCCAGCCAATTCGACTTCCTAAGTACCCTGTTTGACATTTTACTGCAATGAATGGAACCCCTACCAGCATCATTAGCTTTGCAGAGTTTTCCCCTGAGACCCGGTAAACAGCTGCCTATTCTAAGTAGCCAGCAAAGAGGGGAATTGGAAAAAGAGGGCAAGGTACATACACACTCAGAAATGCACACATAGTGCTAAGGAAATCATGAGCAGCTATGTTAGCCAAAAATTAAAGGTGCAACAAATATCAAGGTTTTAGGAGCCATCAGGGAAAGAAAAGCCAACTAAGGTTTTGGATTTTTTTGTGTGTATGTTGTTTGTTTTGTTTTCCCCCACCATTGTTGCTATCCTTATGAATACAATAGCAACCTCATCAGATAAGAAAGCAATGAAGTGAAAAACAATGGAACAAAGAACAATAACCTTAACTTCCATATAATTCAATTCAATATGCATTTGTTAAATCATTGTTAAATGCAAACCACTAAAAGTAGGTGCTAGAGTTTAAAGACAAATACAAAAGTCCTTGCAGTCTAAAACCAAAAATTCCAGTTGGAGGACACAATTCAGTTTTATAACATAAATCTACTTAATTGCATACATTGTACAATTAACTGTGGTATATATAGATAGGGTGATAGATAATAGTGTTCATTCTTTCCCTCATAAATTACCTGGTGTTCATTTCATATGTGTATAGAGATAGATAAATAGAAAGACACAGACAAACAGCCAGGCAGACAGAAGGATGGATAGAAATATTTTAAATTTTGATGGAAATGAATTTTTGGGTAGTCTTTTCCAACCCCCTCATTTCATATATTAGGAATTGAGGGTCAACCAGGCTAAAATAACTTGCCTACAATCACAAGGTATTAGATGGCCAAAGCAATATTCTAACTCAGTTTTTTGTTTGTTTGGTTTTTTTTGACTCACAGTTCAGTGCATTATCTACTACACAATGGCATGCTGTCTCCCTTGATAGAATGAAAACTTCTGGGAGACAGGATTTTGTTTTTAACCAGTCATCTTCAGCACTTAGCATGTTACTTGAAAAATAATTGGAATTTTATAAATACTTGAATGATAGTCAGAGAGAAATACATGTATTGAGATATACATATATAGGATGATAAATAGTTATAATTGTAGATAAATATGTCAACAGATGTTTAGGCACCTTAGCTCTGCCTAAATGGAAAACCTATTATTTAGCTATTAGGGAAGACAGGTTCATAGAGTATAACTTCAATTTTGAAGTCAGAGGAATGGGGGTCAAATCTCATATTTGAGAGTATCTATGTGGCCTTGCTTAAGTAATATTTCCTGACTGTCCCTCAATTCCTTATCTGTAAAATAAGTGGGGCTGACCTGCCTCCCATCTTTAATCTTTGATCCAAGAAAACCCTAAGTGAGAGTCCTTATTTAAACGTCTGTCTCTTATTACTTCTCCTACAGAATGCCATTTTTTTTTCCTGTGGAGGTGTCCATAATAATATGAATAGGGGAGCAACTTTCATCCAATTGGTAAAATATACTATCTGGGTAAAGTTTGGGTCTAAACATTAACATGAAGTTGAAGTTTGGGTCAGGGTGGTTGACATATGTATCCTGTCTCAGTCCCTTAAGTGTCATTACAAAAGTAACTATAAGCCTATAAATTGAGGCACAGTTTTAGGTTTTTTGTTCTCAATGATGTGATTATAGCAGCAATATATCTTGCTGTCCAATGGATATCTCTGCCTCATTCATGACACCTTGATGCTAATTCAAGCCTAATATATCTAAAACCAAACAGTATTCTTCTTCCAAAATCTGCTTCCCCTCCTAATGTCTCTATTTAGATTAATGCTGTCACTGTCTTCCAAATACTTAGGCTTGAAATCTTGGAGTCATTTTTATCTGTCCCTCCTTAGCCCCATTACATTTACATTATTTCTCATTTACATTTTCTTCTCTCTTGTCACCTTGCCACAATATTAGATTAGCCCTCATGAATACCCAAAAGGATGATTATATAGCTTCTAAACTGTTTTGTCCATCTCCAGTCTCTGCTTTTTTCTAATCTATACTACACACAGAACTTCCAAATCAATCTTTACAATACACAGCTCTGATAACATCACTGAAGTTGTAGCTATTTAGCCTGTGATTCAAGGCTCTTAATGACTGAATTCCCATCTACTTTTCCAAGTATGTGATGGAGAGTAAAATGTAAAGGACTTTGACAGAGGAAAGCCCTAGATTTGAAACCTTTCTCTAATGTTTTCTCTAATTGTGTCACAATGGGCAAGTTGTTTAACAGCTTTGAGATTCAATTTCTTTGTGTATAAAATGAGGACAATCATACCTAAAATTACTACTTCATGAGGTCATTGTGAATACTAAATGAAATTATGCTAATTGCGTCAGAACTTTGAGTGCCATGCATATGTCCTCATGCAATATGTAGCATGATACAGTGAACTGAAAACTGTCCTTGAACAGTAAGACAGAGACTAAAGTCCTACTTCTAATATACAATGATTATAGGACCTGGACAAATCACTTCATCTCCCAATACTAAGTTACTTTCTAAGTCTATAAATTGCAGACATTATGTCTATCTGTCTTGGTAAAGGGTGTTTCCTCACCTGGGAGTTCTATATGCCAATGAAAATCCTACGCTCAATTCTTACCACTATCCTTATAGTTATTTATATACCCTGTAATTCCATAATAACTGACGATTCTGAACACATAAAAGATGTTTTTTTTAATACTTCAATGCATTTTCATGTATTTATCTTTACTGGGAAAGTCCAAATATCCCTATGTTTCCCTATAATCTCCACCTATTAAAATCATTTATAATCTTTACAACCATTGAAAAAAATGAAGGTTTACCCACAAATACTTTCCTGATCTCCTCAATTCAATCTCCTTCTTTCCTATGAATGCTTATGGCACCTTATTAGTATCTTTAATGCAATCTTTTTTTATTTTCTTTATAGCCATGTGATATGGACTACATTTCCATCCTTGTATTGTCATCCGATTATATATTTTGGAAAATAATATTAGGTACTTAAGTATTTCTTTCATCAATAAATTAAAATATCAAAAATAATAAGATTCAGTGTTGCACAATGGGAAGCCAACTGGATTTGGTAGTCAGGGGTCTTTTTTTTCAATCTTGACTCTGCTATTTAATTGTGTGAACTTAAACAAATCACTAAATATCTCTTGGCCTCAGTTTTTCAGTCAGAGAGGAAAAATTATTAAATATTTTCTAAGTGATGTGAATAAAAAATCATCAAAAACAGAGACAATTCTTAAATGTGGCTATTAAAGGTCTCTTCTGTTTCTAAATCCCCAACCTGACAAAGTGTGATTCATTATTATTAGTGCTTCATTTGGTTTTAAATACATGTCAGCAGCCTCACTGCTTAGAGGACCTTGGCAGTTATATAACATTATCACTAAGTTACCTTGTAGCTATTGGACTTGTAAAGGTTAAATTTAATGGTTAGACAATAATTATATGAAATTATGTGGCCACCAATATTTATTATATCTTGAGTCAGAAATTTATTTACAAATGTTTACAAAATGGAAAGAAAACAATAAAGAAGAGAAATGTGAAGAGGTTTGAGAGGTTATCTATCTTATCAACCTAAATGTTTACTCTGGGTGTGCTTAATCCAGACAGAGATTAATTATCTCTCAACCAGGAAGGCTAATGGTGAATAACCAGGTGGCCTCCTCCAAGATGGAAGCTAGTCTCTTAGGAAACTAGGAAAGGAGTCAACCAACCATTCACTCACCCAACAAAATAGTCCAGGAGTCAGAGTTTAATATGAAACCAAGACCCAAACTTACAATCCAAGCTCCGTTGAAGACTCTCCTCAGTCAGAAGACTATCTCCAGAAGACAATCTCTTTAGACTATCTTTTTGAAGACAATCTACTCTGAGGGCATTCAGGGCTAGCTTTTATGGTGGCTTCTTAGCCCTTCCCCTTTTTACAGGGGCCAATAATATTTTCCAAATCTGGCACTGCCCAGGGGCAGGGTCTGTGGAATTCACACCTCTCAACTTCTGAAGGTGTCAGTACTTATCAAAGGCCTCTGAAGGTATCAATTCTGATCATAGGATTCACAAGTTTGGGATCCATACCTCTCATCCTCTGAAGGTGTAAACTCTTACCAAAGGATTCACAAGTTTCTGACTGAGTTAACAGGATGGAGTTCTCTAAGTAAGTGACTGTGAACTCCCATACTTAGTATTAAGTAGGGGTGTTTTTAAGTTTTTGGTTGATTAACTCAACATAGACAAAAAGAATAAAGATTTCCCTTTCTCAGATTGGAGTAAGGCAGTGTTGTGGCAGAGAATACTAATTCACTTATCATATATAACAATGTATTTTGGGAAATTGGGCAGAAGCTTGTCATTTAAATGAATTCAAATAATGGATTTCTTTTTGTTAATAAAATTAGCCTTACTTGATTTAAAAAAAAATGATTAGCACCTTGAAAAGGTTGGTAACTACTGACTCTTAGATTGGCAACAAAGTTGGAATGTGGAAGGGATGGATTTGCTTCCACTTTTCAGGGAAGAGGAGGAGCAGAGATGGAGATTCTAGTATGTGACTTAACTAGACCACTTTAATATACTGGATATCATTTTAATATTGTATATTGTTTGAATGTAATAACTGTGAGTAAGATACTCATATCCATTTTTTAGATGAGGAAACTGAAAATTAGGCATTAGGTGTTATCCAGGATGACTCAGCCAAGATTCAAAGTGAAGTCTTCCTGACTCAAAATCTGCCTTCTATTCTCTTCCAGGTGAATAGATACTGATATGGCAGCACTATTCTGAGGTATCCTTGGCACTTGGGCTTGTGACTAACATGGCTAAATCTAGGATATGTTTCTTTGGATAATATAGTTCTATCCATGTTACTGGAACTCTTGCAAGCCAGAGAATTATGTTGATTTATTTTGAAAAGAAATCATTTTGATGCATTTTCATGTTGTTATCAAACTAGAAATTTTCCCTAAATAAATAATCTATTTATATGGTGGGGCATAGATTACCAAGCACCCTAGCATCTATTACCTTTTAAGAACTCTAATGTAAGAGAACACTGATTCTTAATACCAGGCACCTTATGTATCAATGTACATATTTATGTAAAATTACAAAAATCAATTTAACATACTTATTTACCACCTTGGGTGGATGTGTCCAGTAATCTGATGGACATTAGGGGAGATTCTGATATTAGTCAGGACATATTCTCTGAATTTAGGAAATTTAAAGTCTGGTTGGGGAATGAGGAATAGACATATTCAATTCAAATTTATACTATTACTTAATGCATCAAGGAAATAGAGAACATGTGTCCTTTATTTGTGTGTGTGTATGTGTGTGTGTGATGAACCACTTTGGCAGTGTTGTGAAGTCAATGAATTCCTTAGCAGAACCCTGTTTTTGGATGCACAAAATAAAAGATATAAAATAGCAAAGGAAAATGTTTATTTTGAAGAAGCATAACATATATTAATATGTAGCACAAAGAACTATATTATGTCTAAGGGAGAAAAAATGTATTATTAAGAGTTGGTCAATAAATCAATAAACAATTATTTTAGTATTTATGATGTGCCTGGCACTGAGGTAAGCAATTAGGATACAAAATAAGAGAAAATACAGATTCTACCTTTAAGGAACTCACAGTCTAATGGAGCAGACAACATGGAGACAGCTATATAAAAACAAGGTGGGGGTGATAAACAGTCAGAAATCACAGAGGGATGATAAAAATTAAAAGGGATAAGGAAAGATTTTTTTTCTGCAGATGATAAGATTTTGATATTAGCTTGGACTTGAAGGAAATTAGGCAAGTTAAGATGCAGAGATGAGAAGGAAGAGCACTCCAGGTATGGGGCATAGTCAATCAAAATGTGTAATTGGTAGATGGAGTAACTTGTTCCCAGCAATACTGAAGAGTCTAATGGTACTGTATCTCAGAATATTTTTAAGATGGTAGAAATAAAGAAAGGGGAGGCAGATTATGAAGAACTTTGAATTCCACACGGAAGATTTTATATCTGATTCTGAAAATCAAAGGGAATCACAAGAGATTTTTAGTACGAGATTGACAGACTTGAGCTTTAGGAAAATCCTTCGATCATTGAGCAGAGGATTGCCTGGAGTAGAAAGAGACTTGTTATGTGCAAACCAACTAGCAGGTTATTTCAATAGTCCAAGTGAGATGATGAAAGGGCTTGGCCATATCAGAAGAGAGAAGTTGGGCATATTAACAAATGTTGCAAAGGTGAAATGCATCAGCCTTGGCAGCAAATTGAACATGAGCCATCAGAGACAGAAATTAAGGAGGACACCTAAATTGCAATCTGGGGGACTAAACATGGTGATGTCCAACATAGTTTTAAAGATATTTGGAAGAGGAGGAATATTTTGAGAGAAAAATGATTTTCATTTTCAACATGGGTTTAAAATGTCTAGAGAACATCCAGTTTAAGATGCAAATAGGCAGCTGTAGATGAGTGATGAGGTCAGCAGAGAGGCTAGATCTGGATGAGTAGATGTGAGAACTATAAATATAGAGATGATAATTGAATCCTTGGGAACTGACAAGATCATCCAGTTAATATTGAATCCAGGAGAAAGAGAAGAGGAGAACAAGGGAAACTTCCTTTTGGTTTTAACTGAAGCTTTTCTCTAATATTGAGGATATAGCTATAGTAACAGGAAAGCATGATGGCATCTCTGTTTGTGGTATTGGAGGCCACTGGAAATACCTAGAACCCGTTCATGGAAGTGTGCAAACATTTTTGCATGTCCATTCATATCTGGCAATTCTGAAGAAGTAAGCATGGATGCAGGGGGAGAGGTGGAGAAGTAGAAGAAGTTAGGATGATCAGTTAAAATATTAGTCAAGGTAGCATCTGATCCCAAGCAAGGCAACGACAGAGCATGAACCAGAGTGTGTGAGATTATTTCCCCTTTTCTCTGTGACTTTGAGACTAAGACTTCTAGAGAGGGCTTCTCTCTAATGCTGTTGTTTTATGTCTCTCTCTTCACTATCAGAGCAAAAAATAACGGTGCTGAAGAGGGTGAGGAGAATTAAAAATTCAACTTTGTCAGGAATTTTTTTTCTATTATCTTTTACTTTCATTATGACTGTGGTAAACATATTTCCATAAGATACTCATTAAGTTCTTTTGAAGGGCTACAAAGTAGCAAAGGAAAAAAGTGGATGGAGATCCAACTTTCTAGAATCACAAGAGACAAGAGAATGATGAGTTATTATTGGACTACTTGTATCCCTTATTAGGAACACAGAACCAGGGAAACAATAGGGAGTATCCAGAAACATGAGTGCTCAAAGGTTATCTGCACATGCGCCATGTAAATATGGTACTGCAGTTTGAGCTTTGATCACCACCTTGTGGCATAATCAGATATAGCACCCTGAGGGCTTTTCACCCAGTGCTGCTAGAAATAATGTCCCTTGGGGAGAGCAAAACAAAACCCATGAGAAGGGAAAAATAGTCCATATACATATTTGTTTGCATTTTGTATTCTACCTCCACTAACTCCAAATATAAAGCCCTTGAGATCAGAATTATTTTTTCCTTTGCCCTTGTGTATCCCTGTTCCTTTATATCTAGGGAAAGTTTTATAAATAGTTATTCACTTGAATTGAATTGGATCATTATTCCTTGGAATATAATCAGATGATTTTTCCTAAGAGAGAAGGAAGGAAACAAGCATTTATTAATCACTTATTGTTTGGCAGTCACTGTGTTATGAATGTTATAAATGTTTCATTTATTATTCACCTTATGCCTGGGAGGTAGATACTTTTCACATTCACACTTTACAGTTGAAGAAATTAAAGCAATCACAAAGGAAATGATTTTCCAAGGGTCAAACTATATTTGAGGCTAGAGTTTAATTCGGCTCTTCCAAACTCCAGGCCCCTGTGCTCTGTTACTTTTTTATATAAATCTCTCTCTCTCTCTCTCTCTCTCTCTCTCTCTCTCTCTCTCTCTCTCTCTCTCTCTCTCTCTCTCTCTCTCTCTCTCTCTCTCTCTCTCCCTCTTCTCTTTTTCCTTCTTAATCACATTTTTTAGATTCAAGTCAGGATTTGCTTTTGCCCCTTAATTTTTTTTGCCTTTGGAGTATTTCTATATTAAAAAAATAATTTCCTTTATAAACTAAAAAATTGAAGTATATTCTTTTATCTTCTTTATTTTTCATATTGGGTAGGAAGGGAGGGTAAAAATGTGTCTCCTTTGAGAATGGCAGTGGCGAAAAGACAAACATTTCATACACCATGGGGGACATGCAGGAGGTAGTTTCACTCTGCTCTCCTTATTTCCTGGAAATGAGATCATCAGTCTGTGTTTTATTTGTTAGGTTCTTTAGGGTGGATTTAGAAAGACAAACAAGATTTTTCAGCAAAAAGCAAGATTCTTTTGCAAAGAAAGGAGCTACATATTATCTTTCTGTGCTATGCTCAAGTTTGCACACCTGAGTTTAGTTTTGTCTACTCACACTAAAATGGTTTCCCTGTACTAGGAAGAGCTGGCTGAATGTGGTTTTGTTTATTATTACTAAGGAAGTAAAATGATGAGAATTCATGGGCAATGCCTGGGGGCTTAGAATTACAGATTTATGCCTAGAAATGACCTTAGAGACCATTTAATGCAATCTTCTTATTTAATAGAAAAGGGATAGAGAGGACAATTTATTTGTTTAATATGGAAAATGTAATAAATAGCAGAGTTGGAATTTGAATCCAAGTCCTCTGACTTCAAATCTAATTATATTTCCTTTATTCCACTGAAGGTCACAGTTTAATGAAGGACGCATACTTTAGAAGTAAGTAAAATAAACATCTAAGCAAAGAAAATGGATTTTTTTTCTTTCATGAACCCTTGTGTATAATTGTTTATTTTTTAAGGGGGAGTTCATTCTGAGAGAGAGAGAGAGAGAGAGAGAGAGAGAGAGAGAGAACCAATAATAGAAGGAGCATTAGAAGGAATGGAGGAAATCAAAGGGAAGTAATAGAGAAGAAATAATTACAGCTAGTATTTACATTTATGTCTTATTCTTATCTTATATGCATCAATTCTCTCTTGGGAGGTAGATAGCATGCTCCAACATTGTTACTCCAAAGTCTTTGTCATTGCATTGATCATAGCATTCAAGTTTTTCAAAAGTGTTTTCCTTTACAATGTTTTAGCTACTACATAAATTGTTCATCATTCAGTTTGTTTCCGTCTTCATCTGTTTATAAAAGTCAGGTATGTGGGGTGATAGAGTGCTAGGTCTGGAGTCAGGAAGATCTGAATTAAAATCTGACCTCAGACACCTAGTAGCTATATAGGGCTTAACCTCTATAAATTGCTTTAAAAATACCCCTTTTTTTGAAAACAACAAATTGGGAAAAAAATCTTCATAGAAACCTCTGACAAAGGTTTAATTACTCAAATTTATAAAGAGCTAAATCAATTGTACAAAAAATCAAGCCATTCTCCAACTGATAAATGGGCAAGGGACATGGATAGGCAGTTCTCAAATAAAGAAATCAAAACTATTAATAAGCACATGAAGAAGTGTTCTAAATCTCTTATAATCAGAGAGATGCAAATCAAAACAACTCTGAGGTATCACCTCACACCAAGCAGATTGGCTAACATGATAGCAAAGGAAAGTAATGAATGTTGGAGGGGATGTGGCAAAGTAGGGACATTAATTCATTGCTGGTGGAGTTGTGAACTGATCCAACCATTCTGGAGGGCAATTTGGAACTATGCCCAAAGAGTGACAAAAGAATATCTACCCTTTGATCCAGCCATAGCACTGCTGGGTCTGTACCCCAAAGAGATAATGGACAAAAAGACTTGTACAAAAATATTCATAGCTGCGCTCTTTGTGGTGGCCAAAAACTGGAAAACGAGGGGATGCCCATCAATTGGGGAATGGCTGAACAAATTGTGGTATATGTTGGTGATGGAATACTATTGTGCTAAAAGGAATAATAAAGTGGAGGAATTCCATGGAGACTGGAACAACCTCCAGGAAGTGATGCAGAGCAAGAGGAGCAAAACCAGGAGAACATTGTACACAGAGACTAACACACTGTGGTATAATCGAACGTAATTGACTTCTCCATTAGTGGCGGTGTAATGTCCCTGAACAACTTGCAGGGATTCAGCAGAAAAAAACACCATTCATAAGCAGAGGATAAACTGTGGGAGTAGAAACACCAAGGAAAAGCAACTGCCTGACTACAACGGTTGAGGGGACATGACAGAGGAGAGACTCTAATGGAAACCCTAATGCAAATACTAACAACATGGCAATGGGTTCGAGTCAAGAACACATGTAATACCCAATGGAATCACACGTCAGCTATGGGGGGTGGGGGGGAGGAAAAGAAAATGATCTTTGTCTTTAATGAATAATACTTGGAAATGATCAAATAAAATATTATAAAATTTTTTTAAAAAATACCCCTTTTTTCAACAATAGCCCAGGCAGATAGGTGCTATTATTTTCTCTATTTTACACATTAGATGACTCTGCTGGGAAAGATTAAATTATTTTCCCAGAGTAATACAGCTAGTAAGTATCTAAAACTGGGTTTGAATTCAAGTTTGTCTGATTCCCAACTCCAACTCATTAAATATTTCACCACCTAGCTGCCTAAGAGAAAGAAAAGAATGTAAAGAAGCTGCCATTGATTCAGTTTCCAAATGGAAATACATGTTTGATTTTTCTATTTATTATCCCCATCTCTTTTGAAGGTTGTTACTTGAGAAGACTTTTAAAAGTGCCTTAGACAGAAAAGGGGTCAAATTAGTCAATTCATAGAGAAATTAATTCAGACTGTTGGTTGGAAGAACAAATAATCAGGCTGACACTTAAATTCTTTGGCCACATAATTATAATACTGGACTCATTGGAAAAGCCCCAATGTCAGAATAGATTAAAGGCAAAAGATGAAGGGGATGAAAGAAGATGAGATGAATTGATTGTGTCATAGAAACAAAGTGAGTTTAGACAGTCTTCAGAAGATAATAAAGGATGGAAGAGAATGGTTTGCCGTGGTGCATGGGGTCACAAAGAATTGGATACTACTGAATGACTAAACAATTACAGCATCACTATCTCTTATATTACACACTCCACTCCAATGCCACATGGATATGTTTAGCTCCTCTAAATTCTGAAAATCTATGCCACAACATTTTAGACATTGGCCTGCCACTAGATTAAGTGATTTTGCCCAAGGATTAGCCTTCCTAATGGTGGAGAGGCTAATCACCTAAATATGGTCCACCAGGAGATTTCTTTCTTTCATTCCTTTGTTTTCATATATGAAGACAAACAAATATTCTTTACTAAAACAATGAAGGGGTTTGATCTGTGTCAATTAAGGTAGTACCCTCACCAATGTCAACTCAGATATTTCTGCTATTGAAGTAAAAATAAATAAATAAAATTATGCCTACTCATGAAAATCCAAGCTGGTAATATCATGAGAAACTACCAATGCTTTGTTGGAAGATACTTAAATTGCAGAAATTGTTCATAGAAAGAAAAATTATCACTTCCAAAACCTATAGCCTATCAAATGTCAGTAAGATTCATAGAACCCTTAGTTAAAGAAAGGATTCAAATTTGACTGACACCATTCCACTCCATTTTATACTCACTCCCCTCTGATGTACTTCATATTGTAATTAAAGCAGTACTTTGTACAGTGAAATCTCATTAAATTAATATAGGTTTATTCAAAGTTATCTGCAATTTGATGCAACTGTTATTCTCCAGCTGGCTTAAATATCCTGTCACTCTTTAATAAAATATCAGGCAATATATACTTAAAGTCCATTTTTTCTTGTCACTTGCCACTTGGTGGTATATTTTCAAAATCCTTTGATGAGTTGTCAGAAATGGGATAAAGCTTAGATTTGCTGTGTACTACTTGAGTAAGGCTGAGCAGATAGTCACAATGACTTTTGGCATCAGTTTCCCATTTTGGAAGAATGATGGTGCTTAAGACTTACTTCAGCTCCAACAAACAATCAATGATACTTTGAATTTTCAAGGTATGAATCAGGGAGAGTTTCCTGTAGAAGTCTATGAAGTTGTCATAAACAATATTATATGTGGCCTTAACATGATGTAAGACAGGAAAGAATTCCAACACTACAAGCTGGGTGACCACAAGCAAACTACTAAGTCAGTTTTTTCATATCTAAAATAGTGACAATAATTTACAAGGTATTAAAGAAAAATACACTGTAATTCTCAAACTTTGAGAAAAAAGTTAGCTGTTTACTAAATTGTTTATTTTTATTTAATTATATTGAAACTGTTTAAAGCCTCTTTAAGGCTATATAACTTAATCTAAAATATATAACAAACATGACTGTAATACCCAATCTTCCCAACTCTCAGTCTAATATTATACCATATTAGGAAGTGATTATTCATTCACTCATTCCTGTAAAAATTAAAATTAATATCAAATAATGAAAATATTATATTTTAAAACTTATTAATGATCATTAGAAGCAAAGGAATAAAAAGGTAACATAATTAAAACACAACAAAAACACGTGCTCATGGCTAATCAGCCTGTTCAAATTCTCTGCTTACCACCACAGTTGCTGACAGGAAGCAAAGAGACTAGACCAGGAAAGCCCACTGAATTAATCCCTTGTCTACAGGAAGTATATAATGACTGAAAGTCAGTGGGATCCCGGGAAATGTAGTTTTTAGGGTAACAGATTTCTAATTATGCATTCCAAACATTAAATATCATAGGATAATACAGTTAGAGTCATCAGGGACACTAGGAATTATTTATTATTATAAAGTACCATTTTGTTGTACAGAAGAGAAAACTGAGAGAAAGAGAGGTAAAATAACTTGCCCATGATCACACAGGTAGTAAGTGACAGAGGAAAAATTAGAATGCAGTCCTGATGACTACAAATCCACTCGCCCTTTCACTACATCATATTCACTTTTCCTAATCCCAGAATTTGGAATTCTGTCATGGATACAACCTTAGGGTAAGACAATGGCTTAGATAAGAATCTGGAGTGATGCTGGCTGCATTTTTTTATTATTATATCTTTGCTCAATGCAAATATCCTCATTCTCAGGAGGCAAACAGCAGGGGCAAAAGGATATACACATCTTGGGGTCTGGTCTGATCACAATTGGGGGGATGAAGATGATATTGTTGTTATCATCATCATTCTCATAACCACTACCATCTCCCATTTTGTAGGTAAAGAATCTGGATGTTATTAGAAAAGTTAAATAACTTACCCATATAAATAGTAACATAACTAGTATGTGTTAATACTGGGATTTGACCCAGATATCCTAAATTCATGCCCACTATTCTTTCACATTGCCTATTATTGATTTGTTTATGTTCCATCTCCCTGTGGTGATATGAGCTATTTATTAACTCTCTCCCCTCTTCTGTGTGAGCACATGTTTTATCCCATCAACAGTTCCAGTGTTCAGCTTCATGATTCCCCTTACTGATTATTTATTGCCACCCTTACCTTCTGAGCTATTCACAGCCCCCTTCTTCCCTGTCCTTTTGACTCTGAAATGAACCCATAAGCATTCTTTTTTCTTTTCTTTTACTTTTAATTTCTAAAGTAAACCTTATAGGATCTTAGAACAACACACATGCACACACACACAGAAAAGTTTTACATTGAATAATAGCAGAGGGCTTAACCTGTACCTTGGTTCTTAATTCCCACATAGGAGAGCTAGTCTTTGATCTACTTTAGCTTTTCCCTCCGCTCCCCTCTTTAACCCCAATGTTATGTAAGGCTATAAGTTTAATCTTCCTTGCAATGAAGTTCTAGGTTAGAGAGCTGACCAATTGTGATGGGAAGATTTTGTTAATGGGAAGATCTTTTAAATCCTTTGAGCCTTAGTTTCTTGGCATGTAAGATGCATCAGTTATACCAGGTGATTTCAGAAGGTCTTTTTCAGCTGAGACATTCAATGACAAATATTGTTCCTTTCTTAATCATAGATTCTCAAATTCAAAAAGGATGTAGAGAGGTTATGCTGTCAACATCTTAATGAATAGTCAACATATTCCTTACAAAATATATTCCACATTTACATTTAATACCTCTAGTGCAATTTAAATATTAGATGGAGGTTCTAAGAATGATCTGATCTTGTTTAGGTAAAAGGATTATGGGAATCACCTTCATCTTGACAGCTTTAACACTTCAACTCATTGACAGAATGGTGAAATGCCAATGTTTACACTGAACTATGAAAATAGGCATCATATTACTCAGCTTCACTGTTTTCTTTGTATATGTGCACATTAACTCATTTTTTCTCATGACTAGTATTTTATTATTTTGTAAAGACTACAACTAGATTTTTTACTTATAAAGTGATCGTGAATTTAAGCTCTTCTTTTTCTATGCAAAGCCCCAAACTATCCAAACAATCAAATAGGAAAGTGAACCAAAAGGTAATGAGAAAGTATATGGAGGGTTCTTTGAAATGATCATACAGTCTATCTACAGAGTCACTCTCTTGCCTCTTTAATCACCCACACTGGATCATTTTTATGAGGGCATGAATTACTGTGGATTTAATTAATCAGAAAGCACTATTAGAACCCAACCTAGTTCAAAACCCAACCTCTTGAAGGAGGGTGGAGTAAAAAAAGCAGAGTAATAGGAATTTACCCGAATTCTCTCAAGTTGTATCCCAAATATATTTAAAATATTTCCTCAAATCAAATTCTGGAATGGTCAAATCAACATAAGGTCAGAGGAGTTTTTTTTTTTTCCATGCCAGGACAACTTTGTAAGTCAACAGAAAAGATTTGGCTCACAAAGGTGATGGTCAAGCCCAGGATTGCTGTGGAGATAGGCATGCATTTGGGGCAGCTGCACCAATGGGGTAGAAGCTTCCAGAGATCTCGGCTCACAAACAATAAGGGTGTCATACAAGTTTTCAGAAGGATATAAAATGGGACCCTTTGTTAGTACTAGGGGCAGGACTCTGTTGCATTGCCTGCCCCTATAAAATTCTGGTTCATATTCACAGGGCAAAAGGGAACACCAGTGGCCTGACACTTATGCTGCTGGGGAACAGAATCAATGATCACATATTTCAGTTGGGAAGGACGATTGTGTAGGCTTAGGGGCTAGAACACAATCCAGGAAGGCAGTAAACACACCTTTCCTTAAATCACACACCCTTGAAGAAACTGAAAACTTTCACACACTCAGAACGAGTTCTGAAAACAGTAGCCCAAAAGTCTAAAACTTGGTATAGTGCACCATCTAAACCAGGAGCAAAAGCCAGGTTTAACATAAAGTTAATCATCAAGAAATGGCTTTTTAAAAATATTAAACATTATTTTATTTGGTTATTTCCAAACATTATTCACTGGAAACAAAGATCATTTTCTTTTCCTCCCCGCACCCCCTCCCACCACCTTTCCCTCTCCCATAGCCGACGCATGATTCAACTGGTTATTGCATGTGTTCTTGACTCGAACCCATTTCCATGTTGTTGGTATTTGCATTAGAGTGTTGATTTGGAGTCTCTCCTCAGTCATATCCACACAACCCCTGTAGTCAAGCAGTTGCTTTTCATCGGTGTTTTTACTTCCACAGTTTGTCCTCTGCTTGTGGATAGTATTTTTTAGATCCCTGCAGATTGTTCAGGGACATTGCATTGCCACTAATGGAGATGTCCATCACCTTCGATTGTACCACAATGTATCAGTCTCTGTGTACAATGTTTTCCTGGTTCTGCTCCTTTCGCTCTGCTTCACTTCCTGAAGGTTATTCCAGTCTCCATGGAATTCCTCCACTTTATTATTCCTTTGAGCACAATAGTATTACATCACCAACATATACCACAATTTGTTCAGCCATTCCCCAATTGATGGGCATCCCCTCTTTTTCCAATTTTTGGCCACCACAAAGAGTGCAGCTATGAATATTCTCGTACAAGTCTTTTTCCTTATTATCTCTTTGTGGTACAAACCCAGCAGTGCTATAGCTGGATCAAAGGGCAGACAGTCTTTTATCATCCTTTGGACATAGTTCCAAATTGCCCTCCAGAATGGCTGGATCAATTCACAACTCCACCAGCAATGAATTAGTTGTCACCTCTTGGCCACATCCCCTACAGCATTCATTAATTTCCATAGCTGTCATGTTAGCGAATCTGCTAGGTGTGAGGTGATACCTCAGAGTTGTTTTGATTTGCATCTCTGATTATAAGAGCAATTTTTCATGTGCTTATTAATAGTTTTGATTTCTTTGGCTGAGAACTGCCTCTTCATGTCCCTTGCCCATTTATCAATTGGAGAATGGCTTGATTTTTTGTACAATTGATTTAGTTCTTTGTAAATTTGAGTACTTAAACCTTTGTCAGAGGTTTTTATGAAGATTGTTTCCCAATTTGTTGCTACCCTTCTGATTTTGGTTACATTGGTTTAGTTTGTACAAAAACTTTTTAATTTGATGTATTCCAGATTATTTATTTTGCATTTTGTAACTCTTTCTAAGTCTTGCTTGGTTTTGAAGTGTTTCCCTTCCCAAAGGTCTGACATGTATGCTATTCTGTGTTCACCTAATTTTCTTATAGTTTCCTTCTTTATGTTCAAGTCATTCACCCATATTGAATTTATCTTGGTGTAGGGTGTGAGGTGTTGATCCTTCAAACCTAATCTATCCCACACTATCCTCCAATTTTCCCAGCAGTTTTTATGAAATAGTGGATTTTTGTCCCAAAAGCTGGGATCTTTGGGTTTGTCATATACTGTCTTGCTGAGGTCACTTGCCACCAGTCTATTCCACTGATCCTCCTTTCTGTCTCTTAGCCAGTACCAAATTGTTTTCATGACCACTGCTTTATAATTTAGTCTGAGATCTGGGAGTGCAAGGCCCCCTTACTTTGTGTTTTTTTTTCATTATTTCCCTGGATATCCTTGATCTTTTGTTCTTCCAAATGAACTTTGTTATGTTTTTTTCTAAATCAGTGAAGAAGTATTTTGGATGTTCAATGGAAATGGCACTAAATAGATAGATGAGTTTGGGTAGGATGGTCATTTTTATTATATTGGCTCGTCCAACCCATGACCAGTTAATGTTCTTCCAATTGTTCAAGTCTAGTTTTAGTAGGGGGGAAAGTGTTTTGTAGTTGTGTTCATATATTTCCTGTGTTTGTCTCAGGAGATAGATTCCTAAGTATTTTATTTTGTCTAAGGTAACTCTGAATGGGATTTCTCTTTCTAGTTCTTGCTGCTGAGCTGTGTTGGAATTATATAGAAATGCTGATGACGTATGTGGGTTTATTTTGTATCCTGCAACTTTGCTAAAGTTGTTGATTATTTCGATTAGCTTTTTGGTTGAATCTCTAGGATTCTTTAAGTAGACCATCATGTCATCTGCAAAGAGCAATAATTTGGTCTCCTCCTTGCCTATTTTAATGCCTTCAATTTCTTTTTCTTCTCTAATTGCCACTGCTAGTGTTTCTAATACAATGTCAAATAATAGAGGTGATAATGGGCATCCTTGTTTCACTCCTGACCTTAATGGGAATGAATTTAGTTTATCCCCATTGCAGATGATATTAGTTGATGGTTTTAGATACATACTGTTTATTATTTTTAGGAATGACCCTTCTATTCCTATACTTTCTAATGTTTTTAATAGGAATGGGTGTTGTATTTTATCAAAGGCTTTTTCTGCATATATTGAATTAATCATGTGATTTTTGTTGGTTTGCTTGTTGATGTGGTCAGTTATGTGGATGGTTTTCCTAATATTCAACCAGCCCTGTATCCCTGGTATAAATCCCACTTGATCATGGTGAATGACTCTTCTGATCACTTGCTGAAGTCTTTTTGCTAGTATCCTATTTATGATTTTTGCATCTATATTCATTAGGGAGATTGGTCTATAATTTTCTTTCTCTGTTTTTGGCCTGCCTGGCTTTGGGATCAGTACCATGTTTGTGTAATAAAAGGAATTTGGTAGAACTCCCTCTTTGCTTATTATGTAAAATAGTTTGTATAGTATTGGAGTTAATCTTTGGAGTTAGAGTTCTTTGAATGTTTGATAGAATTCATTGGTGAATCTGTTAGGCCCTAGGGATTTTTGCTTAGGAAGTTCTTTGATGGCTTGTTTGATTTCTTTTTCTGATATGGGATTATTTAATAAATATATTTCTTCTTCTGTTAGTCTAGGCAATTTATATTTTTGTAAATATTCATCCATATCACCTAGGTTGGTATATTTATTTCCATATAGTTGGGCAAAGTAGTTTTTAATGATTGCCTTAATTTCCTCTTCATTGAAGGGGAGAACCTCCTTTTCATCCTTGATGCTGTTAATTTGCCTTTCTTCTTTCATTTTTTAATTAGATTGACCAGTACTTTGTCTATTTTGTCTGTTTTTTCAAAGTACCAGCTTCTAGTCTTGTTTATTAGCTCAATAGTTCTGTCACTTTCGATTTTATTAATTTCTCCCTTAATTTTTAGGATCTCAAGTTTGGTTTTCTTCTGGGGGTTTTTAATTTGTTCGTTCTCAAGTTTTTTGATTTGCACTTCCAATTCCTTGATCTCTGTCTTCCCTAATTCATTCATAAATGCACTCAGGGATATGAATTTTCCTCTAAGTACTGCCTTGGCTGCATCCAAAAAGGTTTGAAAGGATGTCTCACTGTTGTCATTTTCCTCAAATAAATTATTAATTGTTTCTATGATTTCTTCTCTAACTAACCAATTTTGGAATATCATATTATTTAATTTCCATTTAATTTTTGATTTGGCTCTCCATTTACCCTTACCAATCAATATTTTTATTGCCTTGTGATCTGAAAAGGCTGCATTTATTATTTCTGCTTTTCTGCATTTGAGTGCTATGTTTCTGTGACCTAGTGTATGATCTATTTTTGTGAATGTGCCATGTGGTGCTGAAAAGAAGGTGTATTCTTTTTTGTCCCTATTTATTTTTCTCCATATGTCTATTAACTCTAATTTTTCTAAGATTTCATTCACCTCTTTTACCTCTTTTTGTTTTTTTTTTTGGTTTGATTTATCTAAATTTGATAGTGGTTGGTTCAAGTCACCAACTAATATGGTTTTACTGTCTATTTCCTCCTTTAATTCTCCTAGTTTCTCTATAAAAAAATTGGATGCTATATTATTTGGTGCATATATGTTGATTAATGATATTTCCTCATTGTCTAAAGTCCCTTTTAACAAAATATATTTACCTTCCCTATCCCTTTTGATCCGGTCTATTTGTGCTTTGGCTTTGTCAGATATCATGATTGTAACTCCTGCCTTCTTTCTATCAGTTGAGGCCCAAAAGGTCTTACTCCAACCTTTAAGTCTAACCTTGTGAGTGTCAACCCGCCACATATGTGTTTCTTGAAGACAACAAATGGTAGGGTTTGGGGTTCTAATCCAATCTGCTATTTGTCTACGTTTTATGGGTGAGTTCATCCCATTCATGTTCAAAGTTATGATTGTCATTTGTGGATTCCCTGGCATTTTGATATCTTCCCCTAGTTTTGACCTTTCTTCTTTAGCTATCTCCTTTTGAACCCGTAATTTACTTTAGGTCAGTCGCCCTAGTCCCCTCCCTTGGGATGCTTCTCGTTCTAGCCCCTCCCTTTTTATGCTCCCTTCCCTTCCCGCTCTCCTTCCTTCCCTTTTTATACTCCCTCCCCTCTCCCCCTCCTTAATTTTCCTTTCTTTCTTGCCCTATTGGATAAGATAGAAGTCAGGATCCCACTGGATCTAGATGTTCTTCCCTCTCAGATTTGATTTCACTGAGAGTAAGGCTTAAGTAATTCTACTTCCCACTCTCTTCCTCTCCTTCTCATATGAGAGTTCTTCCCCTTCCCTTCCCATGTGTATCTTTATATGGGAAAGATTATTCTATTAAGTCTCCCCCTATTTCTTGAAGTAAATCTTAGTATCATTAATGATTCCCCCCTCCCTTTTCCTTTTTTGCCCCCACTTTCCCCAAATCTTCTTAATGCCCCAATCTTTCCCTATGCATGTTTCTTCTAACTAATTTTATGATGCATACAATTTTAGAGAGTTACACAAAACATTTTCCCCACATATTAATATATATAATTTGATGTAAATGTAGTCCTTATAGAAGAGAGTTTGACTTAAAGAAAAAGATAAGATTTATCTCCTTTTCCCTTTCTTTCATATTTACTTTTTCATGTTTCTCTTGCTTTCTGTGCTTGGATATCAAATTTTCCACTAAATTCTGGTCTTTTCTTAGCAAATGCTTGGAAATCTTCTACTTTGTTGAATGCCCATATTTTCCCCTGGAAGTATATAGTCAGTTTTGCTGGGTAGTTTATTCTTGGTTGGAGACCCAGCTCTCTTGCCTTTCTAAATATTGTGTTCCCTGCTTTGCGGTCTCTTAGTGTGTTAGCCAATAAGTCCTTTGTGATCCTTATGGGAGCCCCCCTATATCTGAAGCTCCTCTTCTTGGCTTCTTGTAGGATTTTCTCCTTTGCTTGGAAGCTCTTGAATTTGGCAATTATATTACTAGGGGTTGTCTTTTGTGGATTTAGTATAGAGGGTGTTCTATGAACACTTTCTATTTCTATTTTGCCCCCTTGCTCCAGAACATGTGGGCAATTTTCTTTCATAATCTCATGTAGAATAACATCTAATTTATTGTTTATCTCTGGTTTTTCTGGCAGACCAAGAATTCGGGGATTGTTTCTTCTTCCTTTGTTTTCCAAGTCTGTGACCTTCTCAGTGAGATATTTTATGTTTTCTTCTAATTCATTCATTTTTTGGCTTTGCTTTATTGATTCTTGCTGTTTTATGATCTCACTTTCTTCGAGTTGCTTAATTCTGGTCGTTAGGGAATGGTTTTGCTTTTCAGCTTTGTCTGCCCTTCTATTGGATGCTTCAAGCTCTTTTTCCAATTGAGCAGTCTTATCTGTCAGACTGCTGATCTCTTTCTCCCATTTTTCTTTCCAGGTTTCCATCTTTTGGGTAAGTTCCCGTTTGAGATCTTCCAGAGCTTGTTGATAGTTTCCATTTTGGGAGGCATGTTCTGATTTTTGGGGGATTTCATCCTCTTTCTCTTCTTTTCCTTGGGCACTTCCACCATAAAAGTTTTCAATAGTTACCTTTTTCCTTTTCTTCCTTGAGGCTTCATTTTGGGCCATGTGAGCCATCCCTTTGGTGGTTTTATTCCCCTTTCCTTTTTGGTCTGGGGTCTGGGTGATATGGGCAGGTTTTCTGTGAATTTAAGTTGCCTCAGACTAGTTCTTCCCAGCCTCCGAGGTTTCTTAGAGAGCTGGGCCCCTGATCACAGCCAAAGTGCCCAGGTGTTTAGCTCCACCCAGATGCTCAGCGCAACTGCCCCGAGTAAGGCTCCGCAGCCTGTGCTCAGTGCAGGATTCTCCTGTGAAACCACCCTGAGACGTTTTTTCCTGGCAGTCCCCAGATCCCAAGGACCCTGGAGTGCCCCCCCAGGCAGAGACTTTCTCCACTCACTCGCTGTCCTCTTGAGCACTCCGGTAGCTCACTCTGGTTTGATGGGGGATGTGAGGAGGGGAAGGGCGGTTCAGTTCACGTTTCTGAGCAAGCTTTTCCTCCTTCTTATTATAGTTTGGGAATGTTCAAACCCCATGTACTTTCACCTCTGTAGGGTACTGAGGAGTACTGGGGAGTCCTTCTGATCTTCCAAAGGGGTTTTTTATGCTCCTTTGATGTAGTCTATTTCGTTCAGTGCCTGGGAGAGGAAGTGTGTGGCATCTAGATTGCAGCCATGATTACTCGGAAGTCCAAGAAATGGCTTTTAAAAAATGATCAAAAAAGAAAGCAACAACAACAAAAAGAAATTGACCATATGAAGTTGATATGAAGAAAGGGAAGATCAAGATAAAAGTCCAGAAGGAGACAATTAAATAAAAGTATTTCCATGCAAAACCTCAAATGAAAATGTGAATTTCACACTAGCCAAGAAAGACTTCTTGGAAGAGCTCAAAGAATTTTTGAAATCAAGTAAAAGAGACAAAAAATTAGGAAAAGAAATGAGTTAGCTAAGAAAATTATGAAAAGTTTAATAATTTAATGAAAGAATCACAGAAAATAGTACATAAAATGATAGCTTAAAAAGTATTGAGTAAATGGTAAAAGATTCACAACAACCCATTGAAGAGAAAAACTTATTAGCTACAAAAGTTCATGGAAGGAAATTCTTTAAAATTAGAATTTGGCATTCATAAGCTAATTCCTCCATAAAAAAAGAAAATTAAATTAAAATAAAGAAAAGTGGAATATCCTATTAGACAAACAGCTGGCCTAGAAAATAGATTGAGGGTTACAATTTAAGAATTATTGAACTAGCTGAAAATTACAATAAAAAAACTCCTAGACACCATCTTTTAAGAAATTTTCAAGAAAACCTGTCCGTATATTCTAGTACCAGAGGGTAAAATAGAAATGAAAAGAATGTATAGAAAGAGAACAAATGCATGTAGAATTATTATATTCACCTGAAAGTCAATTTCTTTTTTTGATACCCCTTACCTTCTTTCTTAGAGCCAATACACGGTATTGGCTCCAAGGCAGAAGAGTGGTAAGAGCTAGGCAATGGGGGTTAAATGACTTACCCAGGGTCACAGAGCTGGGAAGTGTCTGAGACCAGATTTGAATCTGGACCTTCCATCTCTAGGCCTGGCTCTCAATCCACTAAGCTACCCAGCTGCCCCCCAACTTCTTAATAAAAGCTATATTTTATAGATAGATACAAATCCATTGGATAATTGCTTCTAGCATCCATCTCTCATCAGTGCTTGGTCTTGGGGAGCTTAAGAACCCATTCCTAATGACTGACAGAATAGTTGCTGCTTTCAGCTTTCCAAAATGTTTTTTAACAGAACAAGAACAGAATGATGTTAAAGGTGCTTGCAAACCTTGCTGGAATATTCATGGTAATTCTCAGTATGTGGGGTGTATTAAGATGACAGGAAGCATCTTCCTGTGGATGCAAAGGTGCCCCCAAATACATATGGGACAGCTCCATGTTTATCCAAAACTGAACAAAGAAATACAAAATTTCTTCCAGAAACATGGTTGGTCAGATTTGCCAAGACTTGTTAAAGCATGGATGTGACTGTCTGCAGACTCTCCACATTTCTAACCTCATTATTGATTGATATTATACAATCTGAGTTTAGAAATTTGCCTGAATAATACTCCCAGAACTTGTTTTATCATTTACCTAACATATTTTTTAAAAAACATTTTTGCCTTGATTTTTCAAAGAGAAAAAACTGGCACTTCCTTCTTCTGATAGAGGGGGTGCTCCATCTTATTTTATTAACCAAAGGATATTCTCTTAATTGTGTAGTATCATTTACTTCTTGTTGAATTTAAATATTCCACCCAAAGGGCAGGCATTTGGAGGTGTATTTTCCTAACTATGGACATAAATGGGGAAGTAAACACACTCATGTGATGTAATCTTTTATCCTCTTGAGTCATACTTTTCCTTCTTTATCCCAACTCATATTTTCAACCTGTAGGACCAGCCTTTCATGTATATGTGTGTGTGTGTGTGTGTGTGTGTGTGTGTGACTTTACTTCACAAGAGTTAGTCAAAAGGCAACAACTTCTTAGTCACTGGAATGTTAGACAGTACATTATGTACTTTATTGTAAATACTGGTAAATAGTGGTTAATAAATACCTTCATATTCTTCCCTTAAAAAATTCTATCAATTCCCCACTCCCAAAGAGATCATCATCTTAACAATCTTCTTAAACAATGCTCTGAGCCTCAACTTTCAGTACATTTATTCTAGGTTCTGATTGGAATGACTGATGGAGAGCAGTAGAGATTCCTAGCATATAGATCAATATGCCAGTACTCAACTCCAAAGGAAGCATATATAGCATTATACTTGAAAGTAAGTGTGCTTCTAGATGAATATGAAACAATCTGTGGACATATCCCTATTTCCAGCTAAAATTAATGACATTCAAAGGAGCATTTTTCTTCAGCTTGCTTTTCAATGTTCTGGCTCTAATTGAGGTAACTCTTCTTCATTTCCTAAAAAAACACTGGCATCTAGGCTTCCCAACCTCACAAATCCAATGAAATTATCCCCTATTCTCTTTCATTTTTCTTCTTATTAGAGAAAAAAGAGCACATTTACTCTGTTCCATCTCATTTGTTTAAAAAAATGACAGTAGGTAGATGGTTTTACTTTGTAGAGATCAAAGTCTTCATTTTATTTGCTCCTCTCCAGTGGCCTGTAGCTAATAATGACCATTATAGGCTTGAGCTAAGAGAAGTGTTTTTGTTGTTCATTTAACATAATAAGATAAAATCTGTGCATGGAGACTGTTTGCCATCTATACAAAATATTATTAAGAAAATGTGATGGTGTTGTAGGTGATAGGCAAAATTTAAAATATAAACAGCTGACAAATTTAATGAAAGGCAGACCCTAAGGTGTATTTTGTTTATGCATCAGGGAAAGAAAGAAGAAAAATAAAAGAAATATGTATGACCTATTGAGTCTTATGGTAACTTCTCCACCTTCCCCATTCCATCCCTCTCCCAACTCTCATCTATTCTGAAGACATGGTCTTTGAACTGAAAGAAAATTGGAGGTTTGTTGACCAACCTCTTGGTTCAAATGCCTGCTATGTATTCTACACTTGTATCACACGCCTCTATTATAATTTCAAAATATCAAAATGAGAAGGAACTTCAAAATTTGTCTAGTCCAGAACTCATATAAAACATGAATTACTTGTTAAATACTTTTCAACTCTTTATACTTAAATATATCGAATAATAGGGTCATCATTTCTCTATCATATTAATTTTTACTATGCACATATTAAGAATTTTGCCTTTATATGAAACTTGTCTGTTTTTTTTTTGTAACTTCTGAGTCTTTTTGTTTCTCATCTTCTTGTATCTGTTACCCTTTTTTGTTTTTGTCTATCTGCCTCTGTGTCTCTGTCTTTTTCCCTGAAGTAGGCAAAATAAAACCTCCCATTATATGTGACTCTGCTCCAAATATTTCAGGAAAGTGATTACTTTTCCCTACCAAAAAAAGGTATTGTGAGCTAGTGAAAAGAGAATCCAGCAACCATTTTTAGGAGAGACACAAGTTTGGTTCCTGTGTGTGACCATGGAGAAATCATTTAATCTCTCTAAGCCTCAGTTTCCTGCTTTGGAAATTCAATTCAATTCAATGTGCATCAATACATTATTTATTCTAATTTATAATTCCAAGAATTTAAGATGCCAAAAACAGAAAAAAGAAATAGAAAGATGTGGATCAACTATCTTAGGCTATTCACAACCTCTTCCTTTAACAACTGGTTCTATACACATTACTGTGTACATACATGATTAAGGTCAAAGAAACATGTTGTTCCTGACCAATCTGAGGGGGTGGTAGGCAGGTGAAGGAGGGAAAGGAGTGATCAGGGATTCAACACTCCACAGGATTGCCCTGGAGAGTAGGCTTCCTCAGGCTGGCTGTTCTAGCCAGGCAGCAAATAGTAGACATCAGTTTATCTTAGTATTACCATTTAGCCTTGGAGGGATATTTACATTCCTACCTGTGCAAGATTGCCTCTATTTAAATAAGCTCTGAAGTAGCTCCTCAGCTCCAGAGGCAAATTAAAAATGAAATCCACAAAGAATTGAGAAAGGCTGTTCCCTAGAACTCTGAACAGCTCTAATTATGTTACAATACCTTCAGATGGCTTAACACAAAATAATCGGGCTGCCATTGGAGTACGAAAAGCCTGGTAGAATTTCCCCAAAGAGCTTCTCTTATGTGCTTAGGGAAGCTCCTACATCACACATTAATGCAGGAAACAGGTGTAGGTTTTTTGTTCTGCTTAATTCATTGCTTTGTTTGATGTTGTTTTCACCTTTCAATAATATAGAATTGTTCGTGGCATGGACTCCTACCAGGAATTTGATCAGCTGGAAAGTGTAGGGGATTCAAGATCTCTGCTTTCCTACTGACAGTCTCTTCTGTTGTGATGGAAGGTTCTGGGATTTCACCCCACACTGGGATGCTTGAGGCCCCATGGAGACATGGTACTTCCAAATGCCAGCTCTTCCCATACTTGATGACTGCTTTAGGTACTCTTATTTTTTTCATTTCTCCAAGAAAAATATCCTTAAGTTTCTTCAATTGATTCTCAACATGATTTTAAGTCCCCCTTAACAACCTGGCCACCTTTTTCAAAACTGTATGTCGATAGTCATTGCATTTGCTAAAATGAGACAAACAGGCTTGGGCACAGTTTTCTTCTCATGATGTTAAACCACAGAAATATGGAATGTCTGGTCCAGAATATTATAGTCAAACATCAGCTATAACAATGTTTCTTAACCTGGGACACATAACCATCCTTTAAAAAATATGATTGGACTTTATTTCAATAAAACTGGTTTCCTTTGTAAGTATATATATATATATATATATATATATATATATATATATATATTATTTGTATTTTAAAATATTATCCTGAGAAGAGATCTATACCCTTCACTGGACTGCTAAAGGATTAATCACCCCCACCAGATATCAAAGGTTTTTAGAATCAGATATTTATAATTAGAAGATACTTCAGGTACAATTTTGAAATTAAAATTTTTTTTCCAAATTACATCTCAATTTAATTTACCTATATTTATTTCTGTTATTTTGCAACCCATGTTCTCTTGTTCCCACTCAACCCTCCCTTCTTTCCAAAAAGGCAACAAATATATTATAGATTATACATATAATATCATATGATAGATAATTCTATGTTTGTCATGTTGTGGAAGAAGACACAAATTGCCTTTACTGGAGAAAAATTCATGGGCGAAATAAAGTGAAGAATGGTATACTTCAGCTTGCACTCAGTCCTTGTCTGTTCCTTCTTTATTGGTGGATATCCCTTGTTTGTCATGAGTCTCTTGGGGTTGTCCTGGATGCTTACTTTGTTCAGCATTCCCAATTGATCATCACACATTATTGTTGTTACTGTGTACAATGTTTTACTTCCTCTTCTCATTTTACTTTGCATTGCTTCATATATTTTCAGGTTTTGTGTTTGTGTGTGTGTGTGTGTGTGTGTGTGTGTGTGTGATCATTACTTCAGAATTTATTAAATCAATTCACAGAGGGATTGGAAACTTCTCTACTATATTTCTAAAATTGGTCATCTATCTCCTTCACTTTAAGACCTCTCCTGAAGTGGAATCTGCTGCCTTCTAAAAGTTTGAATTTAATTATTCAGTAAGACCACTTTTTATGTGAAATGTCAAAATATAGGAATTTAGGTTTATACAATTGGCAAACAAAAATGAAGACAGAAAAATACCTAAAATAAAAATAATCAATTACTTGCTTATTTTCCAAGTGGCATACAGTTTCTAAGTAATTCACCTTATCATGCTCATTCTCACTCTAAGAAGTATTATTGTCCATCATTCTATTCTTTCCTTTTCTTTAAACTCTTACCTCCCATCTTAGAATTAATACTATGTTTTAATTTCAAGGCAGAATTAAGCACTAGGCAATGGGGGTTAAGTGACTTGCTTAAATTCACAAAACCAGGAAGTATCTAAGACTAAATTTGATCCTATTTCTAGGCCTGGTTCTCAATTCACTCAACCCCCAGCTGCCCCTATCATTACACTGTCTTGCATAAAACATCAGCTCTCACTTAAGTTTTTGTTCAGAGTTCTCACTTGTCACAACCCATGTCCTCATTTTATCAGTGCTTCCCTTTATTTCACTCAAGCTATTTAGTTATTAATAATGGCCCCAGAGTAAAGAGCAGTGATGCTAGTAGCTCTGATAAGCCTAAGAAAAGTCATTAAGTGCCAAGGTGTGTTCATATAAGAAACACTTATTAAATAATAATTCACTATTATGCACAACTTTCCACTTATGTGAAGTGTCTTGGAATGTATAAGATAAAATGAGATTTTATATTTCCAAAAGTTAGTATTTCATTCCCAGGGCTTAGCACCATACCTAGAGCATTAACAGCTTAATAAATGCTTGTTGACTAATTGACTAACTATGGAATTCTATGTTCATGTGAGCAGCAATAGCAGCAGCAGAATTCTCTATTCAAGATTGTTCAGTTTTTATTCAAGAATGTTATTTGATAAATTCAGGGAAAAGAGGAATACAAATAAGTTTGGAATGAAAGAACTGAGTTCTCTCAAATGGTAATTTTTTTTTTCCAAAGGTGTCTGTGGGGAGTCAGTAGGGGATGGCATGACTGTTGCCAAATTTACTTTGCTTTTCTATAATCATTTCCATTTTTCTGCAATCTAGTTAAAAGCTGCTAGTTACTTGATCCATTTATGCATGGGGATCCATTATAAGTAAGCATTTCTCTTTGCAAAGTAAGTAAGCCCTTTCCCCACTGAGAATGAATCATTAAGGGCCAAATTGTTTTTCAGATCAGTCTCCAAGCAAACTTCAGCACTGCTTTATGATAAGATGCATTTACCTCAATATCCACAGAACTAAGTCTTCACTCAGTCTACAATTTTCCCACATCCTCTACCTTATATAATAAGAACCTAGGTTCATTTGTCACCTCCTTTATTATACCCTTCAATTATAAAATTCAACAAATATTTATTATTTGTTCTTTGTGTGAATGCCAGGCTTATCATTAGAAAAAAAAACAAAGAATTAGAAGCAACATCATATTAATTAGAGCACTGGTTCTGGATTCAGAACCTACGTTCAAATCTTGTCTTTGGTATTGTGTGATCTTGGGCAAATTAGCATCTTCTCTCACCTCATCTCTAAAATGATAGTGTTGAATTAGATGGTCCATGAGTTCACTTCTTAGGGAAAGGAAGAAAAGAGAAGGGAAGACACAGAATGAAGGGAAAGGAAGGGAATGGAGAAGGGAAGGGAAGAAACATTTATTAAATACCTAGCCAGGCATTGGACAAAAATCTTTAGATAACTCATTTTATTTTCACACTAACTATGGAAGGAAGATGCTATTATTATTACCATTTTACAGGTGAGGAAACTGAGGTAGGAAGAGGTTAAATGATTTCTTCACTGTCAGTTAAAAAGTACTTGAAACTAGATTTGAATTCAGGTCTTCCTGACTCCAAGTCTAGCTCTCTATCCATTCTATCACCTTGGGCTCATGGAATAGTACAGATTTAAATATGAGTGTCATCTCAATGGCAAGGGATATCTATATAAAACAGGCTAAACATATCACCAATGGAGAATTGTATGACAGGAGAGGTACAAATGATGTTGGAAAAATGTAAGACTATGGTCCAACCATTCTGGAGGGCAATTTGGAACTATGCACAAAGAGTTTTAAATGAATGCCTGTCCTTTGATCTAGCCACACTACTGGGTTTGTATCCCAAAGAGATAATAAGGAAAAAGACTTGTAAAAAATATACATAGCCACACTCTTTGTGGTGGCAAAAAATTGGAAAATGAGGGGATGCCCTTCAGTTGGAGAATGGCTGAGCAAACTGTGATATCTGATGGTGATGGAATATTAATTATCGTGCTAAAAGTAATAATGAACTGGAGGAATTCCATGTGAACTGGAAAGACCTCCAGCAATTGATGCAGAGTGAAAGGAGCAGAACCAGGAGAAAATTGTACACAAAGACTGATATATTATGGCACAATCAAATGTAATGAACTTTTCTCCCAGTAGCAATGCAATGACCCAGGACAATCCAGAGGAATTTAGGAGAAAGAACACTATCCACATCTAGAGAAAAACTATGGAACCAGAAATGTATTAGAAAAATATACAATCAACCATGTAGTACAATAGGGATGTGATTAGGGTTTTGATATTAAAATTCACTCTATTACAAATATGAATAACATTGAAATAGGTTTTGAACAATGATACATGTATAGCCCAGTGGAACTACTTGTTGGCTTTGGGAGGGGGTAGGATAAAGCAGGGTAAGGGGATCATGAATCATGTAACCATGGAAAAATATTCTAAGTAAAAACTAAAATAAATAAATAAATGAAATAATGCCATATTAAATCTAAATCTTCCTTTAAAAAAGGAAAAAAAAAGTAAGACTAGAAAAGTGAGAATGAGAACTATATAAATCCCAATAGCTTCAGTAGTATAAATTTTATATCAAGAGACAATGGAAGCTTTCTAGCAGATTGGGTATAGATGCCTAGTGGTTAATTTGTATTATGACATGGAATTGGGGATAAGTAGAAAAGTTTTGATATTTACCATGTGATTATCCACATAATAAAATTAACGATTCAGTAAACCAAGGATACATGACCTCAGAATGATAATTAAAAATTAGAAAAAAATTATTAACTCTATTTTAATATATTAGTTTTCTTTATAATACATGCATTCCACTTTATGCATTTAAAAATACTATTCTGTGAAGAGATCCATAATTTCCTCCACACTGCCAAAGGGGTCTATGATACAGAAAAAGAGCAAAAACCCATGCCCTATTTTATGAAAATAGCTAAGTTGCTCAGAAAATAATTATTAATTGTTCAATGAAAGCGTGATCTCTTCAAACTGAAATAATCAGGGAAGGCTTTGGAGGGTAATGGAAATTAGAATCCAAATACATACCTATGCCCTCCATTGTCAAAATCAAGAGTTTTTGATGCTCCATATGACCTTGTGTTTAACTCCATTTTTATTCTTTCTATCACCAAACTTCCTGTTTCACACAACCTAAAGATTGCCCATTGCCACCTATGATTTAATTACCTAATACAAAGGAAAGGGTAAGGATTAACTGCTGATTAAAATGCTTACGGAAAAATAGATATGATTAGGTGGATAATCCTTGGGAAACCAAAAGGCTGCATCAGATAAATCCTGTAGGGCAGACTGTGTTCAGGCAATCCCCATACCTCTTGCATAATGAAAACCAAGGGGAAAAATTTGAGTTAGAGAATCTCTTTTGAGACCAACCCAAAGTTAGAAAACGGGATGGCCATGAAAATCTTAGGGGAAAAAAGCAAGCCCCCTTTTCTACCCTCTACCCTCACACAAAATCAAAATCTCCAAAACTAATGTTTTTAAATGATGAGACAAGGAAATAAGGGTTTATGAAATTGAATTTATGATCCAGAAATTTTTTCTGGGCTATATTTTATTAATTAATCTTATTTACCAATCCAGCGAGCAGCTGCCCTGTAGGGCAACTTATTCCCATTTTAATATCAGAATCTCACAGTTAAAAGAAATTGCTAAGAGTGGGGTGATTTGGTTCCATTGCTTGCTTTAATATTTCTATAATTATTTGGGGTTTGCAAACATGACAACAGGGAGCAATGGGCACAATGATTCCTGGGAGAGCATGAACTCACTACTTTAGAAAGTCTCATGTCTCTGAGACTCAATTACAACATCAAATATTGCTTTAGCAACATCTTCCCTATTATTGCTTCAATACTTCAAGGATTCCCATTTCTGAGTCCACCCTCCACCACCAGAGGACACAGCCCTTCAGAAGTTTGTAGATGGTCTCTGAGGTTTGCCCCAGTCAAAAATATTATTGATCTTGTTGCCAACATCCCTATGCTCAGCTAAGCTGTTCTCTAGGGACTGCCATTAAAACCCTTATTATTGGTAGAACTAGTCAGAGCTTAGACTCTGAAGATATAGCTTTGGGGACCTCAGAAGAAGAATCCAGAGGAAAAAAATTAGGATTTTATGGGAGGATCAACATTATTACTTAATATTACTGACTTTGGGGTGGAATCAAGATAGCAGACAACAGGGAACAACTTAATTGAATTCTCCCAACATTCTCCTCCAAAGCACTTTAAAATAATACTGTTATATTGAATTTTGGAGCAGTAGAGCCAACAAAAGATCAATGTGAGACATGTTTCTTGTTCAAGAAAAAGTGGGAGGTAGGTAAAAGAGACCTATGACACTGGGGTGAAAGTCAGCTCATAGAACGATACATGCTAGGGCAAGATCAGCAGCAGGCCTTGAAAGCAAATGGTACCACAACAAAAGTGGCAGTTTCAAGAGTTCTCATCCCAGAGATAATAAGAGAATCATACAACTGGTCAAAAAGAGATAACAGAGGGTTCTTTGCTGGCATTGGATATAGAACCCTGAGATCTTGGGCAATTCTATAGTACATACATGTTCTAGGTGCCAGTCCCTGGAGGGAAAGATGATATTGTTGTCAATAACAAGGGAGCAAGAATCCTGATCACAATTCCAAGGCAAAGAGGAATACTAATACTTCTAGATGAAGGAGAGCAGAGATGTGTTCATAATTCCAGGGTCAAGAGAAAATCTAGTACTTGCTGCTGTAAGAGAACAAGGTCTCTTCCTGGATAAAAACTAGAGCAGAGGCCAACAGAGCAGTGACCACGCCATGCCTTGGATCATGCCATATTGAAAATATTGAAAACTTGCAGATCTACAAAACTATTTCTAAAAACAACACCATGAAAATATTGGAGTTTGGAACAGGGCCTCCATCACTCCAGGAAAAGAGTTTAACTTTAACATAAAGTTAAAAGTCAAGAAATAGACTGGGTATATGAATAAAACCAAAGTAAACCAAAAAGCACCTGATTATAAAAGACTACTATGGTGAAAGACAGTATCAATACCCAAATTCAGAATGTAGCAACAATGTTAAAATAGCTAATGTTAAAACAGCTACAAGCAAAATCCCAAAGGAAGAAAAAAAATTAATTGGACATAAGTCCAATAAGAATTCTTGGAAGAGCTCAAAAAAGATTTTAAAAATTGAATATGAAATGTAAAAGAAAAATTGGGAAAATAAATGTAAGTGATAAAAATATTAAAAGACAGTCAACAGCTTGGTAAAACAGTCACAAAATTACTCAAGAAAACACCTTAAAAGAACAGAATTACCCAAATGGTAAAAGATGCCATAAAAATTCCACTGAAAACAACTCCTTTAAAAACTAGAAATGGTGACATCCGGGTAAACATGGCTGCAATCTAGACAAGAATTGCTTCCTCTTTCCGGCATGAGCAAAATAGACTACCTCAAAAGAGCATAAAAATCACCTTTTGAAGAATGGAGGGACTATCCAGTACCCCACAGAAACAAAGGTACATGAGGGTTTGAACATTTTCACACTATAAAAAGGAGGAAAAGCTTGCACAAAAATGTAAACTGAGCCGCCCTTCCCTCCCCCCACTTCCCCCAGCAAACCAGAGTAAGGTATCAGAGTGCTCACTGGGACAGTGAGTGAGTGAGGACCATCTGTCTGGGGGGCACACCAGGGTCCTTGGGATCTAAAGACTGCTAGGAAATTACCTCTCAGGGCGGTTTCACAGGAGAACCCTGCACTCTGGAGAGCGCACAAACAGTGGATCCCCTGCAAACTGGGAACAGTGAGGAGTCTCCAGAGTCTGTAAAAACTGCCTAAGGTCAAACCGTTTCTGCTTGCTGTAGTGGGGGGGGGGGCAAGCCAGGCTCCCTGGAAACTGACAGGGAATACCAGACTTCCACCCCTCAGAGCAGTTTTACAGGAGATTCCTGTGCACTGGTGAGAAGAGATCACAGAACATGGGGTCGGGCACACTAAGAAACCTCGGAGGCTAGGAAGAACTAGTCTGAGGCAACCTAAATTCACAGAAAACCCGCCCATATCACCCAGACCTCAGACCAAAAAGGAAAGGGAAATAAAACCACCAAAGGAATGGCTCACATGGCCCAAAATCAAGCCTCAAAGAAGAAAGGGGAAAAAGTGACTATTGAAAACTTTTATGGTGGGAGTACTCAAGGAAAAGAAGAGAAAGAGGATGAAATAAAAAAAAAATCAAAACATGCCTCCCAAAATGGAAATTATCCACAAGCTCTGGAAGAATTCAAATTGGAGCTTATCCAAAAGATGGAAACCTTCTGGAAAGAAAAACGGGAGAAAGAGATCAGCAGACTGATAGACGAGATTTCACAATTGAAGAAAGAGCGGGAAGTCTCTAACAAAAGGACAGAACAAGCTGAAAAAGAAATCCAGTTCCTAAAGACAAGAAATAAGCAACTGGAAGACAGTGCGCTTGCAAAACCGCAAGAATTAATAAAGCAAAGCCAAAAAATTAATGAATTAGAAGAAAACACAAAAAATCTCACTGACAAAGTGACAGACCAGGAAAACAAAGGAAGAAGAGACAACTTGAGAATTATTGGTCTGCCCTAAAAACCAGAGATAAACAAAAACCTCGATGCTATTCTACAGGAGATTATAGAAGAAAATTTCCCACATGTTCTGGAGCAAGGGGGCAAAATAGAAATAGAAAGGGTTCATAGAACACCCTCTATACAAAATCCACAAAAGACAAACCCCAGGAATGTAATCGCCAAATTCAAGAGCTTCCAAGCAAAGGAGAAAATCCTACAAGAAGCCAAGAAGAGGAGTTTCAGATATAGGGGGGCCCCCCGTAAGGATTATACATGACTTAGCAGCTAACATGCTAAGAGACCTCAAAACAGGAAACATGATATTTAGAAAGGCAAGAGAGCTGGGTCTTCAACTAAGAATCAACTACCCATCAAAATTGACTATATACTTCCAGGGGAAAGTATGGGCATTCAACAAAATAGAAGATTTCCAAGTATTTGCTAAGAAAAACCAGAACTTAGTGGAAAATTTGATATCTAATCACAGAAAGCAAGAGAAACCTGAAACTGTAAATATGAAAGAAAAGGAAAAGGAGAAAAATCTTATCTTTTTTTAAGTCAAACTCTCTTCTATAAGACTACATTTACATCAAATTATATATATTACTAAGTGGGGAAATTGTATTGTGTAACTCTCAAAAATTGTATGCATCATAAGAGTAGTTAAAAGAATCATGCATAGGGAAAGATTGGGACACCAAGAAGATTTGGTGAAATGGGGGCAAAGAAAGAAAAAGGGAGGGGGGGAATCATCAATGATACTAAGATTTACTTCAAGAAATGGGGGGGGGGAACTAAATAGAATAATATTTCCCATACAAAGATACACATGGGAAGGGGAGGGGAAGAACTCTCATATGAGGAGAGGAAGGGAGTGCAAAGTGGTATTACTTAAGCCTTACTCTCAGTGAAATCAAATCTGAGAGGGAAGAACATCTAGATCCAGTGGGATCCTGAATTTTATCTTATCCAACAGGGTAAGAAAGAAAGGAAAATTAATGATGGGGAAGGGGGAAGGAGTATAAAAAGGGAAGGAATGAGAGGGGGGAGGGGAAGTGAGCATGAAAAGGAAGGGTTAGAAAGGGAAACATATCAAGGTAGGGGACTAGAGGGACTGATCTAAAGTAAATCAAGTAAATCACTGGTTCAAAAGATTATAGCTAAAGAAGAAAGGTCAAAACTAGGGGAAGATAGCAAAATGCCAGGGAATCCACAAGTGACAATCATAACTATGAATGTGAATGGAATGAACTCACCCATAAAACATAGAGAAATAGCAGATTGGATTAGAACTCAAAACCTTATCATATATTGTCTTCAAGAAAAGCATATGAGGCGGGTTGATACTCACAATGTTAGAATTAAAGGATGGAGTAAGACCTTTTGGGCATCAACTGATAGAAGGCAGGAGTTGCAATCATGATATCTGACAAAACCAAAGCAAAAATAGACCTGATCAAAAGGGATAGGGAAGGTAAATATATTCTGTGAAAAGGGAGTATAGACAATGAGGAAATATCACTAATCAACATGTATGCACCAAATGGTATAGCATTCAAATTTCTAATGGAGAAACTAGGAAAATTGAAGGAAGAAATAGACAGTAAAACCATATTAGTGGTAGACTTGAACCAACCAATATCAAATTTAGATGAATGATACAAAAAATAAATAAGAAAGAGGTAAAAGAGGAGAATGAAATCTTAGAAAAATTAGAGTTAATAGACATATGGAGAAAAATAAATAGGGACAAAAAGGAATAAACCTTCTTCTCAGCACCACATGGCACATCCACAAAGATTCACCATACACTAGGTCACAGAAACATGGCATTCAAATGCAGAAAAGCAGAAATAATGAATGCAAATTTTTCAGACCATAAGGCAATAAAAATATGATCAGTAAGGGTACATGGAGAACCAAATCAAAAATTAATTGGAAATTAAAAAATACGTTAATCCAGAATTGGTTAGTTAGAGAAGAAATCAAAGAAATAATTAATAATTTCATTGAGGAAAATGACAATGGTGAGACATCCTATCAAACCTTATAGGATGCAGCCAAATCAGTGCTTAGTGGAAAACTCATATCCTTGAGTGGATATATTAACAAATTAGGGAGGGCAAAAATAAATGAATTGGAAATGCAAATCAAAAAACTTGAGAGCGAACAAATTAAAAACCCCCAGAAGAAAACCAAACTAGAGATCCTAAAAATTAAGGGAGAAATTAATAAAATTGAAAGTGATAGAACTATTAAACTAATAAACAAAATTAGAAGCTGGTACTTTGAACAAACAGACAAAATATACAAAGAACTGTTCAATCTAATTTAAAAAAGGAAAGAATAAAGGCATATTAGCAGCATCAAGGATGAAAATGGGGACCTCACCACCAATGAAGAGGAAATTAAGGTAATCATTAAAAATTACTTTGCCCAATTACATGGCAATAAATATACCAATCTAGGTGATATGGACGAATATATACAAAAATATAAACTGCCTAGACTAACAGAAGAAGAAATAGAATTCTTAAATAACCCCATATCAGAAAATGAAATCCAACAGGCCATCAAAGAACTTCCTAAGAAAAAATCTCCAGGACCTGATGGATTCACAAGTAAATTCTATCAAACATTCAAAGAACAGTTAATCCCAATACTTTACAAACTATTTGACATAATAAGCAAAGAGGGAGTTCTACCAAATTCCTTTTATGACACAAACATGGTACTGATCCCAAAGCCAGGCAGGCCAAAAACAGAGAAAGAAAATTATAGACCAATCTCCCTAATGAATATAGATGCAAAAATCATAAATAGGATACTAGCAAAAAGACTTCAGCAAGTGATCAGAAGAGTCATTCACCATGATCAAGTGGGATTTATACCAGGGATACAGGGCTGGTTGAATATTAGGAAAACCATCCACATAATTGACCACATCAACATGCAAACCAACAAAAATCACATGATTATCTCAATAGATGCAGAAAAAGCCTTTGATAAAATACAACACATATTCCATAGGAATAGAAGGGCTTTTCCTAAAAATATTAAACAGTATATATCTAAAACCAGTAATATCATCTGCAATGGGGATAAACTAGATGTATTCCCAATAACATCAGGAGTGAAACAAGGATGCCCATTATCACCTCGATTATTTGACATTGTACTAGAAACACTAGCAGTAGCAATTAGAGAAGAAAAAGAAATTGAAGGCATTAAAATAGGCAAGGAGGAGACCAAGTTATCACCCTTTGCAGATGACATGATAGTCTACTTAAAGAATCCTAGAGATTCAACCAAAAAGCTAATTGAAATAATCAACAACTTTAGCAAAGTTGCAGTATACAAAATAAACCCACAAAGTCATCAGTATTTCTATATATTTCCAACAAAGCTCAGCAGCAAAAACTAGAAAGAGAAATTCCATTCAAAATCACCTTAGACAAAATAAAATACTTAGGAATCTATCTCCCGAGACAAACACAGGGACTATATGAACACAACTAGAAAACACTCTCCACACAACTAAAACTAGACTTGAACAATTGGAAAAACATTAACTGCTCAAGGGTAGGATGAGCCAATATAATAAAAATGACCATCCTACTCAAACTTATTTATCTATTTAGTGCCATACCCATTGAACATCCAAATTTTTTTTTTTACTGATTTAGAAAAAAAACATAACAAAGTTCATTTGGAAGAACAAAAGATCAAGGCTATCCAGGGAAATAATGAAAAAAAATACAAAGGAAGGGGACCTTGCAGTCCCAGATCTCAGACTATTTTATAAAGCTGGGGTCATCAAAACAATTTGGTATTGGCTAAGAGACAGAAAGGAGGATCAGTGGAATAGACTCGGGGTAAGTAACCTCAGCAAGACAGTATATGACAAACCCAAAGATCCCAGTTTTGGGGACAAAAATCCACTATTTCATAAAATCTGCTGGTAAGATTGGAGGACAGTGTGGGAAAGATTAGGTTTAGATCAGTACCTCACACCCTACACCAAGATAAATTCAAAATGGGTGAATGACTTGAACAAAAGAAGGAAACTATAAGAAAATTAGGTGAACACAGAATAGCATACATGTCAGACATTTGGGAAGGGAAAGATTTTAAAACCAACCAAGCCTTAGAAAGAGTCACAAAATGCAAAATAAATAATTTTGACTACATCAAATTAAAAAGTTTCTGTACAAACAAAACCAACGTAACCAAAATCAGAAGGGTAGCAACAAATTGGGAAACAATCTTCATAAAAACCTCTGACAAAGGTTTAAGTACTCAAATTTACAAATAGCTAAATCAATTGTACAAAAAATCAAGCCATTCTCCAATTGATAAATGGGCATGGGACATGAATAGGCAGTTTGCAGATAAAGAAATCAAAACTATTAATAGGCACATGAGAAAGTGTTCTCAATCTCTTATAATCAGAGAGATGCAAATTAAAACAACTCTGAGGTATCACCTCACATCTAGCAGATTGGCTAACATAACAGCAAAGGAAAGTAATGAATGCTGGAGGGGATTTGGCAAAGTAGGGACACTAATCCACTGCTGCTGGGGTTGTGAAATGATTCAACCCTTCTGGAGGGCAATTTGGAACTATGCACAAAGGGCAATAAAAGACTGCCCTATGATCCAGCCATAGCACTGCTGGGTTTGTATCCCAAAGAGACAATAAGTAAAAAGACTTGTACAAGAATATTCATAGCTGTGCTCTTTGTGGTGGCAAAAAATTGGAAAATGAGGGGATACCCTTCAATTGGGGAATGGTTGAACAAATTGTGGTATATATTGGTGATGGAATACTATTGTGCTTAAAGTAATAATTAAGTGGAGGAATTCCATGGAAAATGGAACAACCTCCAGGAAGTAATGCAGAGAGAAAGGAGCAGAACCAGGAAAACATTGTACACAGAGACTGATACACTGTGGTTCAATCGAACATAATAGACTTCTCCATTATTTTCAATGCAATGTCTCTGAACAATCTGCAGTGATCTAGGAGAAAAAAACACTATCCACAAGCAGAGGACAAACTGTGGAAGTAAAAACACTGAGGAAAACCAACTGCTAGACTGTAGGGGTTGAGGGGATATGCCTGAGGAGAGACTCTAAAGGAACACTCTGGTGCAAATACCAACAACATGGAAATGGGTTCGAATCAAGAATACTTGCGATACCCAGTGGAATCGCGCGTCGGCTATGGTATAGGTGTGGGCGTGGGGTGGGGGGAGAAAATGATCTTTGTCTCCAAAGAATAATACTCAGAAATGACCAAATAAAATAATGTTAAAAAAAAGTAGAAATTGTTAAGTAGGAAAGGGGGTACAAATGTCACTTTGTAGATTAATTAACAATGAAAATTGGAAAAATAGAAGTTTATGACTCCATGAGACATAAACAAAAAGACCAAACTATCAAATGAAAGAAAAAAAGAAACAAATCCAAAATAACTCATTGGAAAAACAACTGATATAGAAAAAAGAGTGAGGAGAGATAATGTAAGAATTATTGGATAACCTAAAAATCATGATTAAAAATTACTTCAGACATAATATTTCAAGAAATTCTCAATGAAACCTGACCATATATTCTAGAATGAGAGAGAGAGAGAGAGAGAGAGAGAGAGAGAGAGAGAGAGAGAGAGAGAGAGAGAGAGAGAGAGAGAGGGGAGAGAGAGAGAGAGAGAGAGAGATAAGAGAGAAGTATAAAAGATTAAAAGATGGAGGGAAACACACAATTAGTAATCACAACTGACAATGGAATAAACATATCTATAAGTGGAAGTACATAGCAGAATAGATTAGAAACTAGAATCCAACAATATCTTGTTTACAAGAAACTCGCTTGAAACAGAGAGATATATAAAGAGTAAAAAATAGGAGACTGGAGCAGAATCAATTACATTTCAGATGAGATAAAAAAAGGCAAAAGCAGTAAACATAATCTAAGACAAAGCAAAAACAAAATTAGACATAATCAAGAGATAAGTAGGAAAACTTTCCCTAAAAGGAATCATAAACATTGAAGTGTTGTGAATACTAAACATATATATACACCATATGGCATAGCATCCAAATTTTTTCAAGGAAAATTGTGAGTTATATAAAGAAATAGCAGTAAACTAATACTAGTGGGAGAATTAAACTTTCCCCTCTCAGAAGTAGATAAATCTAAGCAAAATAAATAAGAAATAAGTTAAGGAGATTAATATAATTTTAGAAAAGTTAGCAATTAATGAACTCTGTAGAAAACTGAATAGAAACAGAAAGAATATACCTTCTCCTTCAAATATACATGGGACCTTTACAAAAATAATCAGATATTGGGCATAAAAGCTCAAAATCAAACGTAAAAGTCAAATATCAAATTCACTCTTTTCAAATCATAATAAAACTTTGATTTCAATAAAGTTCTGTTTATAGATGAATAAATAATAAATTGAAATCTAATATAATTGTAAGAAACGAGGGGGTAAAAGAACAAATAAAAACAATCAATAATTTCATTAAAGAAAATGACAACAGTAAGGCAATAAACCAAAATTAATGGGATGCAGCCAAAAAGTACTTAGAGGAAATTTTATATTTCTACATGCTTATATTAATAAAATGGAGAAAGAGCAGATCATTGAATGGGACATACAATTAACAACATTGGAAAAAGAAAATTTTTTTTTAAATCTAATGAAACACAAAATAGGAAATTCTGAAAATTAAATAAAAGGTCAATATAATTGAATGTTAAAATAAATTAATAAATTAACATGGAATTGGTTTTATGAAAAAAGAAAATGGACAAAATTTTTGTTAATTTCACTAAAAAAAATAAAAAGCAATTATACAAAATGAAAAGAATGAAAGTAGTACCAAATGGAGATGCAATTAAAGCAATTTTTAGGAAATATATTGCCCCCAACATCAGAAAATCTAAGTGAAATCTTTATAAAAATTATATTGTGGGAAAAATGGAAATGCCATATAGAAATTAACTTAAAAAATTCCCAGGACTATATGGATTCAAAAATGAATTCCAAAACATGTTTAAATAAATTTTATTCTATTATGTAAAATAATTGGAAAAAATAAGCAAAGGAATCCCATCTAATTCTTATATTGACAAATATGATGCTGACAACTAAACCAGTAAGAGCAAAAGAAGCAAAAGAAAAAGTTTAGACCAATTTCTATAATGAATATTCATGAAAAATTAAATAAAATATTACACATTGTGACCAGGTGAAATTTGGACCCAGAATAGAGCACTGGTTCAATATTATGAAAACTATCAGTATAATTATCCAGATCAATGCCCAAACCTATCAAAAACATGTCACAATATATATAGAAAAGACTTTTGACAAAATACCGCATTAATTTATATTAAAAACACAGAAACCATGGGAATCAATGAAGCTTTCCTTAAAATGATAAGTAGTATCTATCTAAAACCAAGAGCAAGTATTATTTGAAATAGAGAAAAACTTGAAGCCTTCCCAGTAACATCAGTGCATGTACAAGCTACATATTCCACTATATTAGGAATCTGATAATTATTCTTTCCCATTTTTCTCCTGTCTCTTTCCTTCAGAAGAAAAAAATAAATTAGAAGAGAAAGTAGTGAGGGCAGTTATTGCCCAGATTTGCATTGCACTGGCTCTAGCAGATAAACTTGCAACAAGAGCTGCCAGTTCAACCCTAATCAGTTTCCATTAAAATGGCCAAGCCATTAAAGATCTTTTAAGCATACCAATAGTCCCCCAGAGAATTGCAGTGTAGTTACTTGATGATAATTCAGCTAGGCAACCAATTGGCTGATTGGGAAACTGCTTAGTTGATCAGATAGCCTCACTGTAAAAATCTAGCTGCAATCAGATGAAATCTCCTTCTCCAATTTTTAGCTTGTAGATGAAAGTCTCAGGAATACAGATAGAAATCTATGACCAATGTGCTAATTCACAGTAGAGATGGATTAGTGTTGGTGATCCAGGAAGAATTTTCCTTTTAATAGAACTTTAAGGAGTCTATTTTTTTTGACACAACTTAAAATTAAGCCCTTAAAATGCCCAAAGAACTTGGTGGCAAATAAAAGACCCATAAAACAGTGATTTTTCTTTAAGAAGATATTTTACTATAGAAAGTGAGATCACATATCAGATTCAATAGCAAAAAATGGAATGTAACGACACAAAACAGTGTTGAAATGTGTGCTACTAATTATAGTAGTATAGGCATTCTGTTTAAGTCAGGGTAGTTAAAGAATATGAGATTTTCAGGAGGTCAGGCTTCAGCTGGGCCCCCTATGGATAAACAAGATTTGAGTAGGTAGCAAGAGAATAAAAAGTAGAATGAGATATTTGGACATTTGCTCCAGAAAAAACATATTTAGGGGACACCAATAGCAATATCTGAAATTGTGATTCCTCCATTTGCTGACCCTAACCAGTCAGGAGCCTAATTTTTGGGGTTGTCTTTATGTTTCCATTAGCTTCTAATATAGCAAATTAGACATGTTTATAGGCCCTCAGGTGACTTTACTCTCTCCACCCTCCACACTTGCCAACCAAAATTGTTGGTTTTGATTCTTAGCAAAGAGAACAATCTAGGCATGGGAAAAAGGGGAGCAATAGTAGTTAGTTCATTCCCATCAGTTCATTTTGATTCAGCTTGACCAGCATTTATTAAATGCATATTATATATAAAATGCTCTTCTAGATTGGAAAAGAATCCAGGGTTAGATAAGATATAAATGACAGCTTACAAATGACAGGGTCAAATGAGATTCCTTTCTGTTTGTTTATTTGTTTTCCAATAGGGCAGGCTAGTTTGTGTAAGCATCTAGGAAGTAGCTAGATAGAGACTGAAGAAGAGAGAGGAGAGATCATAGAGGGGATAACTAGTGCAGAGAGAGAATAATGTATGATAGAATCAAGGGTACATATATAGTCATTTACCGTGGTTGGAGAAATTTCATCCCTTCAGAAGAGACAAGGTAAAGGAGGAGAGAGTACTGGGAAAGGTCTGAATGATGTAAAATGGCAGAGAGGGGGGAACTTTTGGTAAATGACCTCCAATTTTTGGTGAGGTATATTGTAACTTCATCAATTGAAAGGATAAAGGAAGATAGTGCAATAGAAAGGCTGAAATAGTAAGAAAAATATTTTGGAATACTTATCGTGGTTGGAAAGTTGATTATGGATGTATATAAGGATTTCCTTATTGGAGTGATGATTTAGTTTCAAATATGTAAAATATAAATACATATATGTGGATGTAGTTATGGATGTATGTATTTATAGTATGTGTAAGTATAGTGGACCCAGTTAGTACAACTTAGTGATTTTATACAGTTCTACTCAATACTACCTAATGAGAAAGAAATATGTTAGATAGTGGGGGTTATCAAAGACTATTTGGAAAATAATGAACAATGCTATGACAAGGAAGCAAGAAATTTGAGGGGAAAGCCAAATGTATTAATGAAGAAACCAAGATATGGAAAAGAATATAGCAATACTGGGGTGGTGATCTGAAAAAAAGAACAGTGGAGTGAAGGAAGTGGAAATCACAGTGACAATAAACATGAAGGACAGAGTCATAAATTGAATGACATTGGAATGATTCCAAAATCAAAAGAGGAGAATTTGCTTATTGATAGTTGTAGAGGAAGAGTTCAGAAATATAGCATTAAATAGTCCACCTCCCCAACCACAATATATGAGTCAGAGAGTGCAAATGAATGTTCAACTACTACCAGAAAGATTGGCCAAAGAAGTGATTTCATTAGGAGGGTGCAAAGTTTCAATAAGTGTTAGGAAACAGAAAGAGAGAAAAAGAAGTCTGAGCTTTCAGACAAACTTGTTAAATATTAAATAAGCATTCCATCGGGTAGAGTAGAAAGAAGTCACAGATCTACAGTGAAACATTTTGGGGGTAGAGTGAAATGGGAAAGGGAGAATGGACAGTATATGTGAATAATTGGATTTGCACTTCTATATATAGAAGTTCAAAATCACTGGGATGAAGACAGTATGAGGTAGTGATTATATGTTAACTATTGAGAAATGAGGCAAGGTAGAGATAACTGAACAGTTAATTAGACTGTTTAAGCTTCGCCACAGAGGGCTAGACTGGTCTGCTTATGTTATATTTTACAGGGACCTAAAAAGCACAACTTGATGTGTAGGAACAGGTACAGGCATGACCTGGAAAAGTCTGGTCAGGAGGAAGGAAGTGACAAATTCCAGAATGAATTAAGTTGCTTCCAATCTAAATAAGTTCCTCCTGGGGATTTTGTTAAAAAACTACAGAGTATTCGAACTAGTTGGCTTTTTTTTTTTCTTCTGATAATTCATCATGGCATAGAAGTGACCTTGGATTTGAGGTGATACAACAAAATCCAAGCTTGGTCACCTTCTATTGGATAAAGGTTTGTGTGTGGCCTGATGATTGTTTAATGTCTTTCAACAATTGACCATTCTTTGTAAAGGTTGAAGGGCTTATATCTCCAGAAGTTTGACTAACAAAGGATGATTACAAAATGAAATGTATAATGGGAATTAAAATAAAACTCTACATGTAATTTCACAAAATCTACTATATAAGCAGAGATCAGAGAACCAGAGATTGAAAGCTATTCATGTAAAATTACTTTGGAGTTCTAATTACATTTGAAGATTCAATATTCAATTTCATTTATTTTACACATATTTATTAACTGCCTAATATATTCAAGGGACAGTCCTAGTTGCTTGAAATCTTTAAGAATATAAAATTTTTTTTATGTTTGAAGGGTGTATATTTGATGGACAAAAGGTGTAAAGGAAAAGTCCTTCCTCTGAAAGCTTTGTGACTTTAGGGAAATCACTTAAATTGTCAGTGTCCCAGACTTCTCTCCAAGGCTATGAATTAGAGGAAATGCATTACAAACTACATTATAAAAGTGAGTTTACATGACAGGAGACTACCCTTCTATCCAACTCTCTCCTGTCTTCCTAGTCTTGTTTCTTCTTATTTCCTTTTATGACTATTCACTTCACTCAACATAATCTGCTAACTTTTCCTTTACATGGCATCATATCTCTCCTATATCTTTGCAGAAGTGATGCTACATATCTGGAATGAACTTCTTTTTTTTTCCTTGAAGAATCCCTTCTATGCTTTAAAACACAGATTATTTACTAGTATGGGGTGCTCAGGGAGGGGTAATATCTCTGGTATGGAGGGCTTGTCATTCCCTTCTAGGGCAGCTTTCCAGCCACTGACCCTCACCTGACACCCAGCTCTCACTTGTGGCTCCTAGTAGCTGCTAGCATGCAGCAGCGGCCACACCCTGGGCAACAGCTTCGACAGGCCAGCTAAACCTTGTGAGGGTAGCCATCGGGTCGATGTCGACCCCTGGTGAACTAGGCCTTTGCTCACCCAGCATGTGAAGACTGCTTCGTTGGAACAGGCAGAAGAAACCAACAAGAAGGTTCAACGGCTGAGATGGCGATGCAGCAAGGCACTATGGAGTGCTTAGGGCATGATGGAGCACAAAAGACAACACGGCCATCCAACACAGCTGAGGAAGTCTCCAAGTGTAACGACTTTTCGTGCCAATGGACCCAGGTTTCCAACGCCAAGAGAGTGGGACTGTCTCTGTGCACCGACTTTTCCACTTAAATCTTCATGCACAGGTGTCTTTGTGCAGAAAAACGCACAAAGACAATCGTCATCCTCGGTTTGAGAGACAACCAACAACAATTTACTAGTCCCAGCTTAAGGACTTCCCCCATTACCCATTTTAGGACATTCTCTTTCTTAAAATCTTTCTATTAATTTGTTTATACTTTGAATTTACTATGTAATTCTATAAATATCGCCTTTTGTCCATTAAATATACACCCTTCAAACATAAAAACAATTTTATATTCTTAAAGATTTCTGACATTAACCTCCTTGATGTATATATGCAACAATAGAACCACTAGATTAAAAGTTATGAACAATCACTATTTTTTTTCTATAATTCTAAATTGCATCCAAGATAGTTGGATCTATTCATAGCTACTGGGAAGGCAGATGGTAGAGTGAATAGCAGTCCATGTAGTAAGGAAGACCTGAATTTAAATCCTGCCTCAGACAGCATACTGCCTATGAGAGCCTGGCTAAGTCACTTAACCCTTTTCACCTCAGTTTCCTCATCTTTAAAATGAATTGGAGGAAGAAGTGGCAACCCACTACAGTGTTTGTCAAAAAAACACCAAATGAGGTCAAAAAGAATCAGACATAATTGAAGACTGGACAATATTCACAATAATACTGAAAAGGGTGAAATTATGGTCGAGACTGAAAAAAAATCTAAATTTAGGTGGTCATCAAGGGAAATCCAAAATAATAAAATACCTAAGTAAGCTGCCAAATTTTATGGTGATTTAATTGATAGTGGAGAAGATTAAGAAGGAAGAAGAAGGAGTAGGGTTTGTTTGTTTTTTTTCAATCAGGAGATAAGGGAGTAAGGGTTTGGAGTATGAAGGAGGAAGGAATCAGCCTGACCTCCAAAGGGGCTCAGCTAAGATGCCGGAACCTGAAATCAGCTCCAGGGCAAAACTCACCACCCAACACCCCAAGATGTCAGAATGCTTAGCACTGTCAGCCAGAGTCCTCTCTCTAGGAAAAGAGGAGGGGCCAGGAAGTGCTCTGCCTTATATGGACATTTTTACATCATTTTTTTTTGCATCTCATCTGTACCAATGAGGACTTAGCTTGACTTAGGACAGCTTAGAGGTCTGTCCTTTTTTTTTTTTCCACATATCTGTTGAAGGCCATCTCCTCAGATAATTAAATCTTGAGTTTGATGCAGACCTTCAAAATCTTGTTAAACTAAGTAGGGTGAAGAATGTAGAGTTTCCAAGACCTGATTCTGTTATTCCAAGTATCTCCATTGTTACTGATCAGGAGGTAGCTAAATCACATCTTCTAAAGAATATTCTGATTAAGTGGAATAGTTTTGAAATTCACAATACCCAGATGTTAATATTTTGGAGAAAAAAACCTTAATACATGAATACATTTACTGTCTCAATGATCTTCAGTATAAATGCCTGGAGAATGGAAAATGGAAGATAGCTTAGATACTTGTATTTTTGAGAGATAACATTGTTATTGAGTATCAAACCACTTTTACTCCTAACAACTTCTTGGCTTCCATTCTGTAAACTATCTTGCTACACAGAAAAAGAAGATAATGAGAAAGGCAAAAGAGAATCTCAGCAAGAAAATTTGAACTATTCCAGAAATAAAATAATCATCAACAATAATGAAAGCTCAAAAATACCAAAGATCCAAAATACAACCTACTGACACCAAATATTTTCTCTGAGCAGCTTTACAGACACTATTTTGACTGAAAAGTCAACAAATGTAAATAAGTGACAAAAGATAAGCATATTTAGAAATGCACTCTAGAGGATCCAAGGTGAGGAGTGGGTGAGGGAGGCAAAAACACATTTTGCAGAGGCCAGTTCTTTCTAGAATATTCTCTACTTAACAGTGTCTTGTCAGTAAAATAAAACAACTTGTGTCTTTAGGGACTCCTCAGAAATTTGCAAGTAAAGCAAAGCTGAAACTGTTCATGAACAGTAAGAATGTTGAGCTTAACAAAAAATTGTGTGGTTTTTTTTGTTTGTTTTTTTACTACCTATTGGGAAACCCTTTAATTTGTCTTCTATTTATATGGAGCTATTTTCCAATGTTTGTAATATTTACCACTTCCATGAATTAAGTGACCTATGGAGAAACAGTGAGGTATAGTAGAAATCAAGCTGTCTTGGGTTCAGTGAATATTCTTTTGAATATTGAAAATTCTAACTGTGATTTTGGACAAGTTATTATACTTCTAATTCCTCAGTTTTCTTTTCTGTAAAAGGAAGTGGTTGAACCATATTCCTTTTTAGGTTCCTTCTACATCTATATTCTAGGATCATTTGAATTTGAAAGAATTCAATGACAGGTTCTTTCAGAGTTTAAGTGGGACCTTATTCCTCTTTATTCAAAGATACAGATTTGTCATAGGAACTTTGTAACAGCTAGCATCATGATCTCCCTATAGTTTGGACAGGTAATTCAAATGTTCCACTACTCCACAATTACCTTAATGCAAATGTTCTTCAGGAGTCACAGAGACTAAACTCTATATATACTAAGACAATAAATCTAATTTGTAATTATTGATTAAAATACATATATAAAATTTGTAGAATCTTAGAGTTGAAAGATACATCAGTGAACATGCAGTCCAAATAGTTTATTTTACAAATGAGAAAATTGCAGGGCATAGTATTTAACCTACTTGTTAGTCTTGGCTATATAAATTCTCTCTCTTTCCCTTTCCTTCCCTCTCAGTTCTTCATATGAAGAATCACATATGAATGAAATGATGAGATTAGTTGTTTACTCGTCTGCTCCTTTACTTTCTCACTTTTATACGAGTAACTCTGGTTTGTCAAAGTCAATGTTAATGAAGAGAAATATCTGATAGGTCCTATATACTGGAAAAAATTTCATTTTGGAAGAGTCCAAGCACTTAGGTGTAAATTTCCTGAAAACTAGATTAATTATAGCTAGAGAAGCTTGATTACAAGAATATTGGCATCCAGATAATGACATTTTTGTTGCTGACAACTTACTAAACTACCAAATTATGAAGGGACTGTGTCCTGCATTTGAAAAGTTCTGATACTGATAGAATCATGAATATTAAATAACAAATATGTAGTAATGATTTCTCAACTTTGAAGATTCCTTTATTTCATTAGTGTGAAGACCATATCTTGCTCATCCACATGTTTACATCTTACATCACATTTTTTCATATTCTCCTATAAAACTGCCATATAAAATACTCTGTGCACTGGCACTTTACTCATTCTGAGTGTGTAGTAACTGAACATACATACTGTCCAGTGTTTTCATTTGGTCACCACATGAGAATACTACCTTACCCAAATAACATATCTTTGTTGGGATGTTTTATAGTATTTCTAGTTGAAAGTTCATTATTGGTTATGTGCTAAAGCCGTATGACTCAACTCTGAATTGACTTCTGAATAATTGAAACGTTTAATTTATTGCCATGTAGAACTTCATAAATAGTATGACGTGTTACAAAGATGGTCTTTGGTTCAAGGAGAAAATTGAGATTGTCAAAAAACAATTCACAATTTTTCAAATGTAATCTAGTACATCCTCTTCCTATTGTGTGGTTTTTATTGCAGTTTGCCATCTAGAGTATCTTTCCAGCATGTTTCTGTTGATAGATTAACTCTATAGGTTGTCTCTATGATTCTATATCAGAAACTGGGTAATCACTATTCTTTTAGTATGTGCTCTGCTAGGTCAAATCATTTGGGTGATCAAGCTTCTCAGTTTTTAGGCTATTCACTGTTACTAGGTGTGGTATAATTTAAAAAATGACATCCACAAAGAGAGGAGTACCTAGTAGGCATAAGACTCTGAAAAACTCTTCTTTCATTTGAATTCTGCTCTAGAAGTCATGTTTGACATTGATGAACATCTTTGACAAGCATGTACTACCTTGCTTGATGCCTTGCTTGATATTAATAATTATCAAACAAAATTATAGCTATTGTTATATCTTTCGCATTATCTTGTATGACTTAAACATATGCATTGGAAGTGCCTGTTAGGAAAAGACTACATAATTTGGCATTTTGCTATATTAAATTTGGAATCACGTCTCTTGTACTGAGCTCTGCTACTAGTAAAGTCATACAGATTCAAATCTTCATTATCTCCACCAGTGAGAAGAGTCTTATATAAATGCTTCAGGGTTGAATTCTAGTTTAAAGTTGTGTATATATAGATAACATGTGTATGCATGGATATCTGTGAACATATGTATGCACATATGTTTGTATATAAATTTATGTGCATCTATATATACACAAATATCTATTGGTTTCCAGTCATCGCATTAACATCTTTTCATTTTTCTTTATTTTCTTTACCTTTCTGCCTCTTTGTCTTTGTTGCTTTCTGTCTCAGTCTCTATGTCTACCTCTGTTTTTCTCCATGTCTCTGCCTCTCTTTCTCTGATTCTTTCAGTTTCTGACTCTGACTGCCTGTCTCTCTTCCTTTTTCACTGGAAAGCTAACAAAAATGTCCTACAAAGACAATGGCATATTTTAAACAAAATTATACGGGTTCATTAATAATCCTCACCACTCCTCAACTTATCTGTGATTCACAACTTTCTTGATGCAGAAAGACTTCAAAAGTTTACTGGCAAATTCTGCATTATCTGAAAATCCCATTTACTTTACGGTATAACCTTTAGTACAAGTGATTGTGGTCACTTGGAATTTAAACCTTCCTCCAAATGACAAGAAGTACTGTGTTTATAATTTAAGCCCCCCAGATACACTTTGCATTCCTTGCAAAAATGTGATAATTTAATTTTGATTGATACAGGTCATATTATGTCTATATAACTCCCTACTAATGATGAATACTCTTTATTGTACAGACGAGCAAAAGAGAAAACATATCATAGGATAAAATCATATTAGTCAACAGATAAAAGTGATAGTTCCATAAAGATCAGGGAAATGATAGGGCCATTTTGGTGAACCTATGGCACATATGCCACAGCACTCAGACCTCTCTGTGGACATACCTGCCCGCTGTTACCACAGGACAGAGTTTACCAGGATTCTTTACTAGAAAGTCAGAGGGAGGAGGGATCAGGATGCTCCCCTCCTCTTATACATACATGCCTGGGAACATCACCCACCCCTCTGTCCATTAGCCCAATGGGAGTACTCTTCCCTCCCCTGTCTGAAGATAGGTGGACAGCTCATATGTGAAGTGATGGTGCAATGCAGACAGTAGCCTGTTGAATCTGTGGGGAAGGTGATTCCCATGGTGGGATTGAAGAGGAGCTAGGTTTGAGGGGACCATGTGTTCACACTGTGGCACATAGATGGAGGGGAGCAGAGCTAAAGGGGACCTGAGTATTCAGGATACTTCCCTCACCCTCTCCACCTGTACCTGAGGACAATTTTCATATCATCTATCCCTCCACCCAGCAGCCCAATGGGAGCAATTCCACCTCCCCTGTCTGGGGTGAGGCGGGATACAGCCTTCAGTCTCTGGGGAGGTGGGAAAAGCATGGCACTTGGTCTCTTGGGTGGCGGCATCTCAATAAGATTTGCCATCACTGTTCTAGATCATCATGTCAGCAGCCAGCTTCAATGTTATTGGTCTGACCAATGGATTCACTCACCTGATTATATAAGTTCTAGATATTTTATTAAGCATTATTTATCACTTAAAATTCTATGCCAATAAAAGAAATTTACTTTATTAAGTTTCTGAGTATGTTTTTATTAAAAAGTCTACCCTCTTAGGAGAAAATAATGTGACTGGGACACTATGAAATATAGTAGAACCTAGAAAAATGGGATTTTCCAGAGGTGTTGCTCAGAGCTGTTCTGATTCAGTAATTTCACAATCCATATTTCTGACATTAAAAAAATCTGCATGTTTTGAAAAGAAAGTTGAAGAAAATAGAAAGGAGGTTGTCCACTCCATGACAGCTATAGTGAACTCAGGAAAAGCTAGATATACATCAGCAAGCAAGAAAGAAAATATAGGGTTTCTAAATTATCTGTAATTATTTAACTTTTTATCTGACTGAGAAATTAATTCATGGCTAGTAATATTAAAGACGTGAATTATTTTTGGAGTTTATTTTCCAATAGTTCATCTTTGAATTTCCCCCTTGATGCTACTGCTTAAACCATAGGTTTTAGTGAGGTCCCTTGCACATGAGAAGTTCTTAACAAATATTTGAGAAAGGGGAGAGATTTATGTAAAGAAAGCATTTAAGTTTCCTTTATACAACTTGTCAATATTTACATACCTACCTGTATGTCAATCAAAGGATAATGATTAGAACACTAACCTTGGAATCAAAAAGAACTGGATGAAATCTGAACTGTGACTCATGCTGACTCTCTGACCCTGGGCATATTACTCTCAATGCCTCCAGGCCACTCTAATAGCATTAATCACAAAATAGCTGTTGGTCTGCATGGGCAGAGGGCATTTCCTCATTGGTAATACTCTATACAAGTAAGTCAAAAGTGTAGAGAGCAATTCAAAAATCCATATGGCAGCTCAGCCTTCAGTATGCTGATCTATATCCCAGCTGACCATATGAACATGTGACTAACTCTAGGGCAGCAACTGTGCTAGCTCATCTGCACAGTAGTCTGTGTAAGAGAATGCTTAATAAATGCTTTTAGGAGGCAAGTGCCACTGTTTAATATTTATTGAGCACCTATAGGGACCTTGGGACCTTGGTCCAGGATGAACAGCTTTAAGAAAGCTGTACCTAATTAAGAGAAACATGGTCCCTGTTCCCAAGGAGCTTATCTGCTGAGACAGACACTAGTGTGGGAGCACAGAGAAAAGTAATGTGTTTTGTTTTATTTTGCTTCCAAATGTATAAAACAACCATCAACTTTATGAAATTTTATGTCTTCTGCTCTTATTATTTTTTGCATTCATACTTATTGCAAAGATATGTTGAGCATGGAATGAGAGAACAGAGAAAAATAAGTAAGGAGGGGAAAAAGGAGAAAGGAAGGAATGAAGAAGGTAGGATATAAGAAAGAGGGAGTGAGGGAGGGAATAAAAGAAGTGTAAGAATGAGGAAAAAGTCAGGATTAGAGAAAGAAGAGCAAAGGAAATGTTCAAGAATAGCATAGAAAAAAAGTGGAAAGGAAAGAATCTATATTGGGATTAGTGGAAAAAAGACTGAGAATAGGAAAAAGTATCAATCAACCAGCAAGCATTTATTCAGTGTCTAACAGGCACTGCAAACACAATGACAAACATGAAACTGTTACCCATCTCAAGGAACTTACTTTCTCTAGGGGAAGACAGTAAGTCCCCATAAATGTGTATATATAAAGTAGAAATATATTGTGGACTGCCTGATTGGCCTAGACATAATTTAAGCCCTTTGAGGAGCAGTCTCTATAAGAAGCTTTAATTCCTAAGGAGGGCGAATGCAGATAATTCATTTTTAACTCTTCCCATTTGGGTATGGTAAAGTGAATTGAGTTGGTGTTGACAATTTTATGAGGAGTAAGTGTAACATAGTTTTATAACACATTCACCCAGAATGTCTCTGGGGAATAGCCCTATGTAGATCTGCCAATAAATTTACACCTAAATCCACTTCTTTTCACAAATGGAAAAAAAAATAAGCATATTCATGAACAGGGTAATCATAACTCATATTTTGATAGTACTTAAAGTTCAGAAAGCAGTTTTAATCAGCCCAGTGAAGCAGTGCAAATATTATCGCTATACCCATTTTACTTATGAGGAAACTGATGTACATAGAGTCATTTGCCTTATTACAGACTGCTAGCAATCTGAGTTACATTTGAGTTCCAAATCTAGGCTTGCCAACTCCAAGTTCAGCACACTATCTACAATGTATTTACATGTAGCATCTCTAAATAGAAAAAAATAATATATGTCATCTTGTCATATGTTGAGAGCTTTTTCTATGCACATTTTAATGCCTTCGAGTTTTGTTCTTGTGAATTGAATGCCCTCACATAAAAAAGAGAGAGAGAGAACAATTCCATTAAAATGGAAATCCTTGGATCCCAAACTAACACATTGACTTCAGAATTACAAGATGTCAGAGTTAAAAGAGACATCAAGGGCCAACTGTGATTTGGCCCATTCATGCCATAAACAAATTCCATCTATATTATCCCCTATGCATAAAAAGTATGCACACATACTCAAAGACCTTCAATAAGAGGAGACCACATTATCTCCTGAATGTCTGAGTAGGCACCCTATTCATATTTCCCTTCTTGCCTACCTCTTTCCAGCTGAATAGAGTCAGATCCTCTTTTTAAACTTGTACTATTGTAAATTCAATTTAACTTTATTCCTATTGGCAACAAAGAACTGTTAAATGTAAAAAAAAATGTTATCCGGGCATGACCCTTTCTCATTCAAGGAAAAGCTACACAAACAAATCAAACAATGTCCCTTGCTTTCTGTGACCACAAGCCAGCTAGAAATTGCTAGCTATGTCTCAGTCAGGCAGATTATAAGAAGCTTCTCCAAACTTGCTCTATACCTGTCTGAAATGAATGCTGGAATTATAAACAAATGTTAGTGATGATTCAGGGTTCCTAGGGTCCTGAGGGCTGGACCAGCAAATGCCAAATTCAAACAGGTGCTCCCAAGCTGGAATGGCTTCAAACATAGGCTTGGCAATGAATGATCATTGAATGTCTGTTTCCTGAAAGAAAAAAAAAAACCTAACTGAACTAAGAGTGACTTTCCTAAAAGTTTCCTAAAAATCAGCAGATGATGAATATTCTTGGCTATGATAATTCACTAAATTTTTCACTAAGGTAGCTAGGCATAGTGATCTTCATTGCCAGAAGGACCATTGCCACTATGTGGTTGGCATTATTCTTTCTTGAAGAATTGAAAAAGGGCAATAGATCAATTTTATCTATAAAACATTTGGGAGTTAAAAAAAGAAAAGTGTTCCAATATATTAGATACACAATATATGATTAATTTATGAGAGATTAAGGACAATGATGGCGCCAAATGGACAAGCATAGATGGTTTATGATTTGCATCATTGGAAGGAGCTCTCAAAGGAAATACAACAGGAATTTAAAATTCAGTTTTAAACCTTTATTCATTATTGTGGTCTTTGAATGATCAATGGTTTCTGAGAAAGAGTCCAGCTTAGAGGAAAGGGGGTAGGAGAAAGGAATGTTGAAAAGAAAGAGTAAAACAACAATAGATATTTACTGGAGGGATCCCTGCTGAATACTTAGTAGTGCTTGGCTGACATTTGAGAACTAATGTTTCAAGATAGTGTGGGGAGTTAAACAGAGAGCACTAAAGCTTGGGGAAGAAGTCCCCTTGGGACATCATACACTTTAGCAAGGCAGTGAAAGTTCATTGACTGAGAAAGACTAAACAAAAAACATTTAATATAAAAAAAGTGAGGAGAAAGGGAAGCACCAACAAAAGTATAAAGATGACATGTTTCTTTATTAGAGCATTCTTCACAAATTTTGGTGTCAATCTCTTCCTTATTATTGTTCCATTCCAGGGCTTGCTCTATTATCCTTGATGTGGTTTTCATATTGCTTCAAGATGCTATAAGAACAACAGGGTCCCTAGCTGCACTCTTTGTGGTGGCCAAAAATTGGAAAATGAAGGGATGCCCTTCAATTGGGGATGGCTGAACAAATTGTGGTATATGTTGGTGATGGAATCCTATTGTGCTCAAAGGAATACTAAAGTGGAGGAATTCCATGGAGACTGGAACAACCTCCAGGAAGTGATGCAGAGCGAAAGGAGCAGAACCAGGAAAACATTGTACGCAGAGACTAATACATTGTGGTACAATTGAAGGTAATGGACTTCTCCATTAGTGGTAATGCAATGTCCCTAAACAATTTGCAGGGATCTAAAAAACACTATCCACAAGCAGAAGATAAACTGTGGGAGTAAAAACACCAATGAAAAGCAACTGCTTGACTACAGGGGTGGAGGGGATATGACTGAGGAGAGACTCTAAATGAACACTCTAATGCAAATACCAACATGGAAATGGATTTGAATCAAGAACATATGTGATACACAGTGAAATCGTGCTCGGCTATGGGAGAGGTGGTGGGAGGGGGTGGAGGGAAGAAAAGAAAATGATCTTTGTTTCCAATGAATAATGTTTGGAAATGACCAAATAAAAATTAAAAATAAATTTAAGAAAAAAAGTGGGGAGGAGGAGGAGGAGGAGGAGGAAGAGGAAGCAGAGGAGGAGGAGAAAAATTTGAAACTCAAAATTTGAAAAAAAACTATTTTTTTGTTTATATGCAATTGAGAAAAATAAAATTAAAATTAAATGCAAAAAAAAAAAAGAACAACAGGGTCTTTTGATTCTTATCCAGCAAGAAGACTGAGGACTGAAGATATCCTATTGTTATGCCATCTGCTCCCAGAAGTGGAACACTTTTTTTCCTGTTCCTAATAAGATTTGTGCTTGTACCCTCAACACAATAAGCTCTATCAGAAAGCCTTCTGGAACTTTTCCTACCCTAGTCAGCATTCCACTCTGCTCTCAGCTTCCTTGACTATAGAAACTGTCACCCATTCCTTACCTATTCTTGATTGTAACCCCTTTGGTCCAGATTCCCAAAATAACAACGAATTTGGTTTAAGAAAAATCTTACTGTAAATGCACTACTTTGGAAGTAATACAAGAAACATCTCCTGACTCTAGCTCCATGGACTTTTCTTCCCTCCATTTAAGAGATGCATGCTATCACTAGTTTCTGGATAGTAACTTCTAAAATGGGAATTTTAATCCAGGTAAGAGTTAAAGTAGTATCATAATAGGTGATAATATGGAAGAAATGGGTGGTTATTTCATATCTATCTCCATTATGTGCCATACAAATTGAATGACAAATTGTTCCCCTCACCTTGCTATTTCATTTTCTATTCTCTTTTTCACACAAACTTTTACCTTGCTATTCCATTTTCTATTATCTTTTTCATACAAACTTTCCCCCATGCCTGAAATATGGGTCCTCACTATCTCTCCTTTAATGAATTTTATTTCCTTCATAGTTTAGCTTAGTTGCTATACAGTTTTTCCTTTTTTCCTAAAGCATTAATGCTGTTTTTGTCCGCATTTTACTTTTTACATTTATACATATGTACATATTTTTCTTCTCTCTTCCCTCAGGAGAATGTAAGGTTCAATATTACAGAAACCACTTCAATATTATGTTTTCAGCTCCAAAACTGCATTAATTCTAGTGCCTTCCTTCACTTGATTATTTCAAATTTATGCTGTATATAATTGGCTCATACATGATGGTTTGCATGTTATCTTAGACTATGAACTCCTTGAGAGCAGGAACAAATTTTTACCAATTTTGAATCCTCAGTGCCTTGAATAGCCTGGCCCATAGTAGGTGTGTAATTAAAAAAAAAAACAGACTGATTTAAAGTATAAATTGTTATTATTCCTCCTCAAAATTTATTCTAGATTTTGGGAGTCAAGATGGTGGCATAAAGACAGCAAAAGTTCAGACCTCTGAAAACCCTTCCTCACCAATTAAAACCAAAATGATCCTAGGGGACTGAAAACAAAATCTAACAACAGGGTAGAACTAAGGTACCCTCCTGTTGGACTCAACTTAAAGGGTATTCCCCCCAAAAAACCTGAATTTGAAAATACTTGGGTCCCAGTACCCCTCCCCCTCCTACAGTACTGAGCCTCCACAAGTGGCTATAATCTATAGGCAGGCAAGGGCACTAGTCTGGAGGAAGTGCCTTGTCAGCAAAGCTGTGCATGGCTCAGGGCTTTGAAAACAGGTGGTGGGGAGGCAGCTGGAGGAGGACCTCAGAGAAGGCAGCCCAATCACAACTGAGACACTCCATATCTCCCCCCACCCCCAGTTCCCGAAGTTTTGACCTCAGGGCACATCCAGCAACCCAGCTGGACTTAATCCCATCAAAGCCTTCAGAGGGCAGGGAAGCTCAAGCTCCAACACCCCTCCCCCACAGACTGTGCTGAGAGATTTGCTGACTAAACCCCAAGGGTGAAGACTGACAGAAAAGCCTAAAACCACAAATCCAACAAAAAAAAATGAGAGGAACAAGAGCATAGGCAACTGCAGGGAGTAAAGAAGGGGTAAATATGAGCAAACAGAAAAAGAAAAATGAAATTATAATTGACAGCTTCTATACAGGCAATGAACAAAGAGCAAAAAGAATAGAGAAGAATGAGGGAACACCAAGCAAAAAAACAGAAACTGCAATGAATTGGATACAGGATAGGAAAGAACTCAAAATACAATGTGAAACACAATTAAGAGAGGCTGAAGACAACTGGGAAAATAACTTAAAAAGTAAGATAAGTCGTCTGAAAACAGAAAACAGTGTTTTGAAAGCCAAAATTAATCAGCTTGAAAATGAGGCAAAGGAGATGAAAGATGATCTACAAAGAAAATCAGACCAGAAGGAGAAGGATGACTAAAACGCCAGGGATGGAATCCAGTCATTAAAACCAGAGTACAACAATTAGAAGCAAACGACTTCACAAGGCATCAGGACATTATAAAACAAAACCAAAAGAATGAAAAAATTCAGGAAAATATGAAGGACCTCCTTCACAAAACAGAAGATTTAGGAAATCATCCCAGGAGAGACAACTTAAGAATCATTGGTCTACTGGAAGACCATGATAAAAGAAAAAGCCTGGACATCATACAACAGGAAATTATCCAAAAAGACTGCCCTGATATTCTAGAACAAGAGGGAAAAGTAGAGATTGAAAGAATTCACAGATCACCCCCTGTACTTCATCACCAACTGACAACACCCAGGAATGTTATAGACAAATTCAAAAACTATCAGACCAAGAAAAAAAAATATTACAAGCTGCTAAGAAGACATTCAGATACCATAGAACCACAGTAAGGATAATACAGGATCTGGGTACATCTACACTCAAGTACCGAAAGGCATGGAATACAATATTCTGGAAAGCAAGGAAACTATGTCTACAACCAAGAATCAACTACCCAGGAAAACTGACTATATTCTTACAGGGGAAAGCATGGTTATTTAACAAAATAGAAGTATTCCAAGCATTTGTAAAGAAAAGTCCAGACCTGGGCAGAAAATCTGATGAACAACCACAGAACTCAAGAGAATCATCAAAAGATAATTCAGAAAGAGGGGGAAAAATAAAAAAAAAAATTTAAGAGACCCAATAATTTAAAATAATATGTATCCCCAGAAGAAAAGAGGTCATTGGTAACTCTTAAAAATTGTTATTATCACCTGGGCAGTTAGAAGAATTACACTTGGAGGGAACAGTGACAAAGTGTATAGGATTAAATGCCAAGACATCAATATGTATATAGATATATGTATGCATAAATACATATATATGTGTATATATATATGCATATATATATATAACTAGAACTAAAAAAGAGATTAATACTAAGAGAAATGGGAAAAGAAACAAACAGGAGTAAATTTATATGTAACAAAGAAGCACATGACAGGAGGAGGGAGAACATCAATACACTTGAAGGGTAAAGAGGTTGGAGATAGGAAATACTCAATTCTTATGTGCATTGAAATTGCCTCAAAGAGAGAAGAACAATCAAATATATTGGGTAGAGAATTAATTTGATTCCTAAAGGGAAGTAGAAGGGTAACAAATGGATTGGTGGGGAGGGAAGCAGTACAAGGGAAAGAGACATGGGGGAGTAGTTTAAAAAGACTACAAAGAAAATAAGGGGAGGGAATAAGAAGGGAGGAGGTTAAAAATGGAAGTAAAATAAGGTTGGGATTTAGGGGGACTGATTAAAAACAAAACATTGGTGTAGAAGGAAGTCGTGAAAGAAGAAAAGGCAAGACTAGGAGTGGGAATCAAAAGGCTGGGAAATATACAGCTGGTATTCATAACTCTGAATGTGAATGGAATGAACTCACTCATAAAACACAGGTAAATAGTAGAGTGGATTAGAAACCAAAACCCTATCATATGCTTTCTACAATAAACACATATGAGGAAGGGAGATATGCATATGGTAAAAGTAAGAGGATGGAGGCAAATCTATTGGGCATCAACTGATAAAAAGAAGGCAGGAATCTCAATCCTGATATCTGACAAAGCCAAAGTAAAAATAGATATTGTTAAAAGAGATAGCGAAGGTAAGTACATCCTGATAAAAGGCAGTATAGACAATGAGGAAATATCAGTACTCAACATGTATGCACCAAATGGTATACCATTCAGATTTCTAAAGGAGAAACTAAAGAGAAGTAAATGAAATATGAGAAATATGAGAGTTAGTATATATGTGGAGAAAAATAAATAGGGACAAAATGGAATATATCTTCTTTTCAGTAGCCCATGGTACATTCACAAAAATTGACCATGTACTAGGCCATTAAAACATTGCAAACAAGTACAAAAGAGCAGAATTAATAAATGCAACCTTCTCAGATCAAAATGCAATGAAAATAATAATTACTAAGGGTACATAGAGAGGCTAATCAAAAATTAATTGTAAATTAAAGAATACGATTCTCCAGAATCAGTTAAAGAACAAATCATAGAAAAAATTAATAATTTCATTGAAGAAAATGACAATGATGAGACATCCTTTCAAAATCTATGGGAGGCAGCCAAAGCAGTACTCTGGGGAAATTCATATCCTTGAGTTCATATATTAATAAATTAGAGAGGGCAGAAGTCAATGAATTGGGCATGTAAATTAAAAAACTAGAAAGTAAACAAATTAAAAACCCTCAGACAAAAACTAAATTAGAGATCCTGAAAATCAAAGGGGGAATTAATAAAATGTAAAGTCAAAGAACTATTGATTTAATAAATAAGATTAGAAGCTGGTACTTTGAGGAAAAACAAATAAAATAGACAAAATACTCATCAATATGATTTAAAAAGGGAAAGAATAAAACCAAATTGATAGTATCTAGGATGAAAAGGGAGATCTCACCTCTAATGAAGAGGAAATTAAGGTAATCATTAAAACTGTTATGCCCAATTATATGACAATAAATATTGCAATCTAGGTGAAATGGATGAATATTTACAAAAATATAAATTGCCTACTCTAACAGAGGAAGAAATAGACTACCGAAAAATCCCCATATCAGAAAAAGAAATCAAACAAGTCATAAAAGAACTCCCTAAGACACAATCTCCAGGTCCAGACGGGTTCACAAATGAATTCTATCAAACATTCAAAGAACAACTAATCCCAGTATTATACAAAGTATTTTACAGAATAAACAAAGAAGGAATTCTACCAAATTCCTTTTATGACACAAGTATGGTATTGATTCCAAAGCCAGGCAGGTCAAAAACAGAGAAAGAAAACTATGGACCAATCTCCTTAATGAACATAGATGCAAAAATCTTATATAGAATACTAGCAAAAAGGCTCCAAAAAGTGAACACGAGGGTTATTCACTATAATCAGGTAGGATTCATACCAGGAATACAAGGATGTAAAACCATCCACATAATTGACCATATTAACAAGCAAACCAACAAAAATCACATGATTATCACAATAGATGCAGAAAAAGCCTTTGACAAAATACAACACTAATTCCTATTGAAAATACTACAAAGTATAGGAATAGAAAGGCCTTTCCTAAAAATAATAAACAGTATATATCTAAAACCATTAGCAAACATCATCTGCAATGGGGATAAACTAGAAGACTTCCCAATAAGATCAGGAGTGAAATAAAGATGCCCATTATCACCTCTATTATTAAATTTTGTACTAGAAACACTAGCAGTAGAAATTAGAATAGAAAAAGAAATTGAAGGTATTAAAATAGGCAATGAGGAGACCAAACTATCACTCTTTGCTGATGATATGATGGTCCACTTAAAGAGTCCTAGAGAATCAACCAAAAAGCTAGTCAAAATAATCAACAAATTTAACAAAGTTACAGGATACAAAATAAACCCACATAAGTCATCAGTATTTCTATATATTTCAAAACATCTCAGAAGAAAGAATTATAAAGAGAAATTCCTTTAAAATCACCCTAGACAATATAAAATACTGAGGAGTCTATCAGCCAAGACAAACACAGGAACTATATGAACACAACTACAAAACATTCTCCACACAATTAAAACTAGTTCTAAAAAATTTGAAAAACTTTGATTGCTCATTTGTAGGATGAGCTAACATAATAAAAATGATAGTCCTACCCAAATTAATTTACTTATTTAGTGCCATACCCATTGAAGTACCAAAAACATTTTTTACTGAATTAGAAAAAAAAACCATAACAAAGATCATTTGGAAGAACAAAAGATCAAAGATACCCAGGAAAATCATGAAAAAAAAATGCGAAGGGAGGAGGACTTGCAGTCCCAGGTCTTAAACTATACTATAAAGCAATGATCATCAAAACAATTTGGTACTGGCTAAGAGACAGAAAGGGAGAGGATCAGTGGAATAGACTTGGCGTAAATGATCTCAGTAAGACAGTCTTTGACAAACCCAAAGATCCCAGCTTTTGGGACCAAAATCCACTATTTGATAAAAATTTCTGGGATAATTGGAAGTCAGTATGGGAGAGATTAGGTTTGTATCAACATCTCAAACCCTACACCAAGATAAACTCAGAATGGGTGAAGGACTTGAATATAAAGAAGGAAACTAAAAGCAAATTAGGTGAACACAGAATAGTATACTTGTCACATCTTTGGGAATGGAAAGACTTTAAAACCAAGCAAGAGCTAAAAAAATCACAAAATTTAAAATCAATAATTTTGATTACATCAAATTAAAAAGGTTTTGTGCAAACAAAACCAATGCAACCAAAATTAGAAGAGAAGCAACAAATTGGGAAACAATCTTCATAACAAAAACCTCTGACAAAGATCTAATTACTCAAATTTATAAAATCTAAATCAATTGAACAAAAGATCAAGATATTCTCCAATTGATAAATGGGCAAGGGACATGTATAAGCAATATTCAGTTAAAGTAATCAAAACTATTAATAAGCACATGAAAAAGTGTTCTAAATCTCTGATAACCAGACAGATGCAAATCAAAACAAGTCTGAGGTAACACCTCACACCTCGCAAATTGGCTAACATGATAGCAAGGGAAAGTAATATATGGTGGAGGGGATTTGGCAAAATCAGGACATTAATGCATTGCTGGTAGTTTTGTGAATTTATCCAACCATTCTGGAGGGCAATTTGGAACTGTGCCCAAAGTATGTTAAAAGACTGTCTGCCCTTTGATCCAGCCATAGCACTGCTGGGTTTGTACCCTAAAGAGATAATAAGGAAAAAGACATTTTGTACAAGAATATTCATAGCTGTGCTCTTTGTGGTGGCAAAAAATTGGAAAATGAGGGGATGCTCTTCAATTGGGGAATGGCTGAATTAATTGTGGTATATGTTGGTGGTGGATTACTATTGTGGTCAAAGGAATAATAAATTAGAAGAATTCCATGGGAACTGGAATGACCTCCAGGAACTGATGCAGAGTGAAAGGAGCAGAACCAGGAGACTGATACACTATGGTACAATCAATTGTAATGGACTTCTCCATTAGTGGTAATGCAGTGATCCTGAACAACTTAGAGGGATCTATGAGAAAAAACACTATCCACATTCAGAGGGAAAATGTGGGAGCAGAAACACAGAAGAAAAACAACTGCTTGATTACATGGGTTGATTGGGATATGGTTGGCGATGTAGACTCTAAATCAACATCCTAATGCAAACACCAACAATATGGAAATAGGTTTCGATCAAGGTTATATGTAATACCTAGTGAAATTGTGCATCAGCTACGGGAAGGAGTGGAGGGAGGGAAATAATATGATTCTTGTAACCAAGGAATAATGTTCTAAATTGACTAAATAAACTTTTCAAAAAAATTATTCTAAAAGGTACTTGTGTATATGTTTTTGAAACATTTTGGATAATTATACTGTAAAGAATTTATAAAAAGATATGGTGTAGAATCTCATATTAAGAATATTTTTTGGAGTGGAAATCTGTGAGTAAAAAAGAACTAGACTATCAGTTCTAAAATCTAATTTCAGATTTAACATAAGTTTAATTTCTGATCTTGAACAAGCTGTTTCATCTCCAAGACTCACTTTTCTCCTCCATAAAAAGAAGTAGGATTAGGTGATTGCTAAAGTTCCTCTGAAGCGTGACACTCTTATTATCATATTTTCTCTGCCCATAGGAACCTGTGAATTATTTTTAAGTAATCTAATAAAATAGTAGAAGAATATGGTCAGAGAGTATGTTTGACTAGAGACCAATAAGTTATTGACTTGAAATACTCAATTTACAAGTTTTAAAAACCACGTGAGACCAAAGATATTCACAATGCTTTATAATAGCTACAAATTATCTACCAAATCCTGGTGATTCATGAGAACTAGTCTGAGAACATTTGAGATACTTAGCACCAATCCATCAACATTCCTAATGGAACTCTTTATTATATTACTAATACTGGTTAGACAATAACTTTTTCTTCACTGAACTCCTTCAGAAATTTTCCTGCACAACTTGGGCTATTGCCTTGAATCGTTCTTCTATTGAACTGTGGATCCTACTTTTAATTCTCCACCTGGGTATAATCTCCTGGAGTGTAAGACTTGTTCTTTATATTTATTTCATTGCCCTCTTAATGCCTAGCTTATGATCAGATATATAGTAGGTGCACACTGGATACATTTTGACTGACTAATTGATGTTCACCATTGTATATGTAGCTGAAAAGTAAAAAACAAACAAACAAAAGAACTTGGAAAAATCTTTACGAGGCTATAAATATGGACAATGATACAATATATAAGAAGCCATCCTTGAAGTTAAGAAAGCTGGTGTTTAAATCCTGATTTTGATATATGCTGGTAGTACCTGAGAAAGTTAATCTTTCTGTATCTTTAAACTATTCTTTTAAAATAAAAATGAAGTGTGGGTGATCATCTGCATTTGTATAGGAATTTCCTCACTGTAAATTTCTTTTTACCATTCACAACACAGGTTTGATAAAAGAAAAAATAATAAATAAAAGAAGGAAAAGAGGGAGTGAAGTTAATTAGATAGTATGTATGAAGGAGACTTACAGAAAGTGATCTAAAAGTAATAGAATGGCTTCCCATTCCACTTTTAGCCTCGGCCTCCATTCTCTCATGCCTGTGCAGGTCAGTTGGTGATTTTTGTTCTACGATAGATAACTGCAAGAATGGAAGAGGAAGTCCCAAACATGTAGATGTGTGTGATGGTGGTTTTGGTGGTGACTGCACCTTGATTAAAAGAACAATGGGAAACACACACAGCTCATTAAGTGATGAGGAAACTGAGATCCAGGGTAGTGAAGTAGGTTGGCACTTGTTTACACCCCAGAATACTGAATTTATGTGTAAAAGAAATTGCTTAAAAATAAACATTCAGTTTTAAAGTGTTGTGCATTGGGCAAAATTATGCAATTCAATCTTCTATACAGTTGATTGGTGGAAGAGTCAGAACTCAGGTCGCCTGACTTCCAGGCTATTTTGACTCCTTTTGAACTTCTGTGTGTCTACCTATAAATTAGCAGTTCTCATTTTGCCCCTTCTCAACAATGGTGTTGCTCCTTGTAGATACTTTGTGAACAAAAGTCTTCTGATATAGAAGATTCTAAGACACTCAAAGAGGCACTCAGGAAAGAAAAATTGCTTTCCAGATAAAAGGTAGAAATAACTATTAATAGGGCAGCAGGAAGAAGAAATAGAAACACAACTTCAACAAGACCCAGCCCAACACAAAAGGATCCATGTGGTTTGGGCAATGATTGGGATAAAAGACAAAATTAGGCCCTAATTCAAGACAGGCAAAAGAGAGAATCCAGGAAAGATAGGAATAGCCAAAAATGTCCTCAAATGCAGAAATATATGGGAACTCCAGGATGCCAAAAACATTCAGGACCCCAAATATTCTAGAAACATACAGAGCCCCACAGACATAAGGGAGCCCAGAGTTCCCAGAGATATGTAGGATCCTCACGATAAAAGAGATCTCTGGTATCTTTGAGATCCTTGAGAGCTGAGAGATCCCAGAGAGATGAAGGATTTGCATAATATTCTGGGTGTTTCATTGAAACCCATGTAAAATAGATAACAAGATGCGAGAGATTCATGAAATCCTTTCTATAATAGAAAAGAAGTATCATATAATTTTTTTATCTACCCATGGTAGAGTATTACTGAAAGAAGAATGACACTATTTGTATCATTACAAAGACCATTTGATGGGTAAGTTCCCCCAGTCCCAGAAAATCAGTGCTGTGCTAAAGAATGTTGGAAGAATACAGAGCAGCATAAAGAAGAGATATATCATCAGCATGTTAAGGAAATCCAAAGGTGCTTTGATGTTTAAGGGCTTTAATATTGTTTTGCGATCATGGCAACAAGTAGACAAGAGACTATGCTGAGTCCATGGGGAAGAAAGTTCAAGACCCAGGCAAGGGGACAGACCTAATTTTCCTCATCACAAAGATGTCACTGACACATGGCCTGGAGGGGACTGGCCATGGGGCACTGCCTCTTCTGCCATTGTCATCACCTAGCACCATGAACCAAGTGTGTCACTCTTAGTCAATCTCATGTCTGGCATTCCACAACAACATCATAACATGTTCTGAGCAGGGGTCATCATGTTGACACTAAGAAATTATGAATGCTACAAGGCTCAATTTTAGTAGAAGGAACATGAAGAAATTGCCAGGAAGAGTGCCAAGATGGCAGATGAAACCATTATGGGGAGCAGCAACAGCCCTCATGGAGGAGAAGACATGAGGAAGTCATACACCTGTCATCCAGAGCTCCCTCAACTTACTGTCTGATAACAGGCACATTATTCCCAAAGAAATAGACAAGATTATTAACTTTTTTATATGAATGGAAGGAATGGTTTATGAAGGGCATCTCGGACTTTCTTCTAGCAGCTATTTCCTGCTAATCCCATTGGGCAACATTAGGTACTTTACTGAAATCCCAGTCCAGTCTGCTTAGCCCCCACAGCCTCTCCAGAGCAGTCAGGCACTTCTAGCTACACCAGTTCTAGTGTCGGCATCTACTCCATGGCAGGAGCTTCAGATCAAAACCCTTAATCTCTTTAATGGTAGTCCCACCATTGTTGCAGTAGCAGCTATTGTGACCAACAGTAGCCCTACCATTTGCTCTTCCAGCTGGCACACAGAACCAGAATTTTGCACTGTGGCTAATAACCAATCTCAGTAGAGATCATAAGCCTCAGGCAACAGGCATTCCAATATCTTGAGACAGAGAGGCTCTGCAGGGTTCCATCTCAAGGGCTCTTCAGTCAATCCTACAATCCCTTAGCACCTGAGCAATGTTGCTGGCCAAAGACCAGTATCCTTGACATATATAAACTTTAATAATCTAAGTATACTGTAAACCCTGGACAGCTTGACCCTGAGTGGCTCTGTCTTCTCTTACCTGATGAGTCAAACCAAAGCACAGGTGGGTTGATTCCCAAGATTCTCTGAGACCCTACCAGAGGCATTATTGTTATTAACCTATCCATCCCACAAGCCTTTTTTCTCCTTTCCTCCATCCTCCTTCTATTTGCCACATTCTTAGAATTTTCTCACAGAAACTCTGTCCTCTGAAGCACATTCATTTTGAACCTTTCTTTCCCACACCCAGCTTTGTTACTCATCTCCCTCCATGGGCAGAGTTTGACAGACTCCAAGATTTATGGAGCAGAAGCATAGTCATCTGAGCTGAATTGTCAATTAGACATCCCTTGGGTTTAGGAGATGAAGAAGCAGAGCCTGAGCTTAGTCCTTCCTTAGGGCAACTGAAATAAACTTCTGCCCCACATAGTTTGGGATGGCATTTGTGTGTCACGGTCTGGAGCCACTGCCTTTGCTCACTTAAACAGCTACCAGCCTCCTTAGGAGGAGACTGTATTGAAAGGGAAGTGTGCCAATTTGACACAGCACAAATCTATAGTCTGCAAAACCTACTCAGGAGGGAATCAAAAACACAACCGGCAAACTAGGTTTGAGTAGACACAGAGTCACTGCAGTTGACTTCTTTCAGTAAAGGAGATAAAAGCTAGAGGGGGAGAGACCAATTTGGGGCTTAATAAAATCTTCTCTCAGGGTTTGGGAAAGGAACTGGTTACAATGTAGCCATGGAAGTTTATTAGTAAGGCCATTTCAGCCTGGATGGGGTTTTGCATTTAACTTGACCATCCCCACAGATCAAATGGCTCTACTCATGAACAATTTAACACCCTTCCCCAATCCCCCTCTTGTGATTGTCCTAGTAGCTCATATGAAGATTAAATTTAACTCTCCCCTGAATATAACAATGAAATTAATTAACTCTCCCCTGATTGTGAAGATTAAATTGTAACCCTGACTATTTTTAGAACACCCTACTTAAAGTTGAATATTGAGATCTCTCCATTTTTAGATCTAATCACCAAAACTGTAAAAATTCCACTTAATCTTTGAGTGTGAGGTCTGTGACCCACATGTACAATAGTGGGTGACAAATCAGAATTGACTTCTGGGCAGGCCTAGAGCAGAGTGTCAACTGTGATTGGTAAATATAAAATTAGCGGAACACACAGGAAGAGACACAAGAGAAAATGTCTTTTAAAGGGAGTGACAACTTCCTGAAGGAGTTCAATTCTTCATGCTTTCAACTTGAGGCTGATGAAAAGGGGCAGAAGGATCTGCTGCCTGGACCTGAGACCCTCTTCCTTTATACTGACATGTGGTAAGTGAAAAGCTGACTCTTAACTGCTGGATTTTTCTGAAGAGACTTTCCCCAGGTCCTGGGCTACAAAGGCCAAGGCCTATCTGATTGAGAACTAAACTTCCCTGCCTGGGTTGAATCAGGGGGCCAGAGATAAATTACCTAGTGCTTAGGCTAGGTATCTTACCTTATCCTCTCTCTGATTTCTTATTTCACTCTTTCTACATTTTATAAATAAATTGTAAATAAATATCTTTGGAATTAATTAAATTCCTGGTGACAACACTCTTTAACAATCAAGGCCAACCCTTTAAAAAATAACTCCTTTTTTCACATATTATACTCTCCCACAAGTAGTTATCAGGTAGATATCAAATGCCAAATATAGCACTTCTGCTCCAGCTGGCCATCTTACAAATGTATATTGTTGGCCATGATAAGAGTGAGATGTAGTTAAAGAATGTATATAATGAGAGAGTGTGAATCAATCTATATATGCTGATGCCCACAAATATGTGTACACATAAACACATGCTATTCAGTTCTGACTCTTCCTGTCCCTGCGGGCCATATTGTTCCTGCAGTTTTCATGGCAAAGACACTGGAATGTTTTGCCATTTCTTTCTGCAATGGATTAAGGCAAACAGGTGCCAATGCTATAACATACAGAAATGCAATTCTAGAACCTAGACCTAGAATTCCATTTTCTCAGATATTTTTTTCTTTTGAGTGATTAGGTTGTAGAAACAGACTGTTCATTTCAACTCACTTGTTTGTTTTTTTTAAGGAGAGGAATTGTGGCCAAGGGATATTTTGAGGGCAGAGGTTCTAGTAGCTATAGTGCCTCTTGGTGTGGACACCCAACATTCCATTCCCAGGTTTTAAGCCTGAATGAAATTGTTATTAGGAGAGCATCTGGCTTCTGCTCTTTGTTGGCACCAAAGGAAGCTGTTCTTTCCTCATGATATATTTATTCTATCACCTGAGCCAAAGCCTCTGGGGCATGGGAGAATAAGGGGCATAGAGTCTCTGGTAGTTCCAGTGACTGAAGTTGTTTGATCATGGCTTAGAAAACTAAAGATTTCTTAGGTAGCAGATTTTTATATTCCAATTTTTTATATTATATCTTTTAGGTTGGAAACTCTTATGTTGTTAATAACATTATTTTTATTTTTTAATTAAAGAAGAAAAATGTGAAGGGAAAAAAGAAGTGAATGAACTAGTCAATTAAATTTTGCCTTAATTAATAAGTTATAAATTTTCCAGGCAGTTAGGTGGCACACTGAGCTTGGAATCAGGAAGATTTACCTTCATAAATTTAAATCTGGTCTCAAATACTAACTCTGGCCCTGGACAAGTCACTTAACCCTGTTTGCTCCATTCTCTTCATCTAATAATAAGCTAGAAATGGCCAACCACTCCAGTGTCTTTTCCAAGAAAACCCCAAAAGTGGCCAGAGAATTAGAAATAACTGAAGGGATTAAATAATATAAATCTGCTATTCAGATATATGAAGGATCTGTGATTTGGTCAATACAGTGACCTGTAATTGACATGGGCACTATACCCCCAGAAACCCAAGTGAATTATTGTCAGGGAAACTCCCTTGCTCCCTTACATCCTGTGACTCAGCCTAAAAAGACCCAATGACCCCTCTAGGGTCCTGAGATGACTATTTTCCTTTGATGGTCCTCTAGATTTAAGATGGACAGGAAGGAAAACCTTGAAGCCATACCTCAATCCTTTCAGACATCTGTTTGTTCCCTAAAACTAAGGAATCTTTATGTCCCCAGGCAGATGATCCCCCCACCTCGCCAAATGCCTGGGTGACTAACACTCTGTTGTAAAAAAAAAGTATAAAATCCCCAGAACTGATGTCGTCTGGGGGACAGCTTTTCCATCCATGCTGTCCTCATGGGGAACAGTCTTTCCATTCATGCTGTCCTCCCAGGATCTGATCCCCATCTTTCTGTCCCACCTTGCTATCCTCCTGGCCATTCTCAACATTACTTTCTAAATTAATAAATTTCTCTTTTTTGTTTTTAAGCTAAGTTTTGGAGTCTTGCATTCTTGTAAAAGGTATCCTTCCCGAACCCCAGGGGTACACATCTGAACCCCCTAACATAATTATGAGAAATATTTTTAGCAATGAAGATTATAGATTCTCTGTGATTAATAGATAAGTCATAGGTTGTTACATGCAATTAAATGATTTGTCTGGGTTATACTGAGAAAAGAAGAAGAAATTGAACACAGGAACACTCCTTTCCCTTGGTTCAAATATGACCTCACACACATACTAGCTTTTTGACGCTGGACAAAACATTTAGTCTTGTTTCTTCCAGTTTCTTCACATATAAAAAGAGATACAGAAGGAAATGGCAAACGACTTCATACAAAAAAAAAAAACGGGGTCATAAAGAGTCAGACACAATGGAAGCAACTAAACAACAAAATATACTCAAACACTACCTCCCTCATTGCATTCCCTACCTTTATACTTAGAGCCCCCTGTATCAGAACTGCTCTCCTTTCTAACCTTTTTTGGTCCTCCCCACTATGACTACTTGCCTTCTGAGATTACATCTCATTTATACTATTTATACATATTTTTCTAGTGTATATAGTTGTTCATATGTCAAGCCTCTAAGCTCAGAGACCATATTTTTGCTTTTCTTTATATCATCAGTATTAGCAGCGACTGGCATATAGTAAAAAATAATTAATGTTGCTTGATGATGATGGGATATATGTATATATGCACGTCTATAGCTTTCCACATATGTATATGTAAATGCCTTTCAATATGAGATGTATTTTTTTCATTGAGAATGACAAACAATAGAAATGCACAACTTCACTCTGGCTCAGCTATAAAGAGGTCAGAACACTTAGATTACAATTTTATTAATTTTGGATTTTTTTGGGTTATAATTAAAATTCTCTGGAGACTATATAGTTATTTATTAGTAAAATTTAAGGAAAAAGATATAGAGAAAATTACATCATAAGCTGATAGCTTTCAATTAATCTCTGTTTGCTATGCTCCCCCTTTCAGCAAAAAGCTCTGCTTACAAGAGACTCCAGTTCTGAAAAAGAAGAGCACCTCCTCAGACCCCTTTCTTAGAAGGTCAGTGACATCACTCTTTCTGCTTCTCTCTGGCTGGATAGACTTGACCTCAGTCCAGGTCAGAGCCCAGTCATCTGGGTGCCAAGAGTCACTTGTGACTTGGGGTCAGCCTCTTCTGAGAGCCAAGGAGCCAAGAAACTTCTGGTGTCCTCCTGTACTGCAGGTGTGCCCAATCAAGGGGGAGAGCTGATACTGATTAAAATATGGTTTCAACTGGAATAAAGGTGTACAATTCATATTAAACTCACACACCAGATTGAATTATTTTCTACACATAGTTCTTGATTGCCTACTAAGTGAAAGTAAGAAAGAAGAAAACAAGCCAGAGAACTCAATCCTATATAAAATCTCCATTTAATAGCTAGGCAGAAGGCAAAAGTTTATGGAACTAAAGACCTGAGGTTATCTTGTCCAACTTCTTTTTATAAACATGTAATTAAACACCAGGGAAGAGACATGAATCACCTGAAGTCAAAGAAGTAAGACTTGAACTCAGGTACTCTGACTCCTGGACATATACTCTTTCCTTTGTAAATATCTTGAAAGAAGGACCCCAAAATAGAAATTCAAGGGATCAGGCAACTTGGTACAAAAATTAGAGTCAGAGGACCTGGATTCAAATCATGCTTCTTATGTTGTGAGACCTTAGAGAGTTTTACATTGTGAGATACAACATCCCTGAAAGGTAATAATTTTATTTATATTTTTATTATGAAGATATTTTATTTTACCAATCGCATGTAATAAATTTCCCAATAAGTTTTCCAAAGTTATATGATTCAAATTGTTTCCCTCTTTCCTTTCCTTCCCACCTCCCAGAGTTGGCAAGCAATTTGATCAGAGTTATACGTGTATTATCATGAAAAACATATTTACCTATCGTTTTTGAAAGAGAATATAAAATCCAAAGCCCAAAACAAAAACAGAAAAATTAAAGTGAAAAATGATGTGATTGATCTATATTCTGATTTCAACAGTTTTTTTTTTCCCCCTGGAGTTGGATAGCATTATTTATCATAAGTCCCTCAGAATTATCCTGCATCACTACATTGCTAAGAGTAGCTATTTATTACAAGTGATCATTCCACAATCCTGTTGTGATTGTGTACAGTGTTCTGGATCTGCTTATCTCATTGTCCATCAGTTCAGGTAGGTCATTCAGGCTTTTCCATCCACTTCATATACCACAATTTCTTTAGTCATTCCCTAATTGTTGGACATTCCAATTCTTTTCCACCACAAAAAGCGCAGTTATCAATATTTTTGTACAAATAAGTCCTCCCTTGCCCCTTTTTATCTCTTTGGGATACAAAAATTGTAGAGATATTAATAGATCAAAGGGTAGGCATTCTTTTATAGCCTTTTGGCCATAATTCCAAATTACCCTCCAGAATGGTTGGATCAGTTCACAACTCTACCAACAATGCATCAGTGTCCCAATTTTACCATATCCCCCCCAACATTTATCACTTTACATTACTGTCATATTTACCAATCTGATAGGAATGAAATGGTAACTCAGAGATGCTTTAATTCACATTTCTCTAATCAAGAGGGGTTTATAACACTTTTTTCCATAAGATTATTGATAGCTCTCATTTCCATATCAAAAAATTGCTTATTCATATCCTTTTATCAACTGAGGAATGACATATTCTTATCAATTTTACTTACTTCTCTATATTTTTGAGAGATGAGACTTTTATAATAGAAATGTGTCATAATTTTCAGCATTTTGTTGTTTCCTTATAATCTTGCTAACATTGTTTTTTTGGCAAGGAAAATTCCCTCTTCCACAGTTCTTACAATTCCTTTTTAATTTAATATATTCAAAATTATTTATTTTGCATCTTATAATGTTCTCTATCTCTTGTCTGATCACAAATTCTTCCTTTCTACATTGAACTGACAAGAAAACAACTATTCTGTTCCCTTAAACTACTTATAGTATCACCCTTTATGTCTAAATTATATGCCCATTCTGACCTTATCTTGGTAAATATGGTATGAGATATTGTCCTATACTTTTTTTTGCCTCAATGTTTTCCAATTTTCCCAAGAGTTTTTGCCTATTGGCGAGTTCCTATCTCATAAATTACAATCTTTGGGTTTGTCAGATAGTAGATTGCCAGTCATTTACCCTTAATCTATTCCATTGATTCTCTATTTTATTTCTTAGTCAGTACCAGATTGTATTGATGATTACTGCTTTATAGTACAGTTGAATATCTGGTACTGCTATGCCAACATCCTTCAATTTTTTTTTCATTAACTCCCTTGATATTCCTGATCGTTTTTTTCTACCAGATACATTTGTTATTATTTTTTTCTTCATTTCTATAAAATGTTTTTGGCAGGTTGATTGGTATGGCACTGAATAAGTAAGTTAATTTAGGTAGGATTTTCATGTTTATTCTATTAGCTGAATCTACTCATGAGCAATTAATATTTTTCTATTTATTTAGATCTACCTTTATTTGTGTGAAAAGTGTTTTGCCACTGTGTTCACATAATTTCTGTTTGTCTTAGCAAACAGAATAACAAGTATTTTGTATTGTCCAGAGTGATTATAAATGGAATTTGTCTAAATCTTCCTGCTGGACTTTATTAAAATATATAAAAATATTGATTTGTGTTAATTTATTTTGTATCCTTCAAATTTGCTATAGTTATTAATTATTTCAGCAGATTTTTATTTGATTCTGTTAAGTATACTATGATATCATTTGCAATGAGTGATAGTTTAATTTCTCCATTCCCTACTTTACCTTTTCAATTTTTTCCTTCTCTTATTGCTAAAGCTAATATTTATAGAACAATATTAAATAATAATGTTCATAATGGGCTTCCTTGCTTCACTCCTAATCTGACTGGAAAGGCTTATAACTTATCCCCATTTATTGTTGATATTAGCTATTAGTTTTAAATAAATACTACTTATTATTTTAAGAAAAGGTCCGTTTATTCCTATTATTTCTAGTGTTTTTATGGGTATTGAATTTTATCAAAGGTGTTTCTGTATCTATAAAGATTTCTCTTAGTCTGGTTATTGATATGGTCAATTATACTGATACTTTTCCTAATATTAAACTGGCCTTGCATTCCTAGTAAAAAATCCCACCTGGTCACAGTGAATAATGCTTGTAATATATTGTTATAGTCTATTTGCTAGTATTTTACTGAAGATTTTTTCATCAATATTCATTAAGGAAAATTGATCTGTAATTTTTTTCTCTGTTTTCATTCTTCCTGGCTTTGATATCAGCACTATATTTGTTTCATTAAAAGAATTACATAAGACCCCTTTGCTTATTTTGCCAAATAGTTTATATGGTACTAGGATTAATTATTTTATTGGTATAATAGAATTCACCTGTGAATGCACCCGGCCCTGGGGACTTTTTTTAGGGGGTTCATTGATGACTTGTTAAATTTCTTTTTTTCTGAAATGTGGTTATTTACGTATTCTATTTTATCATTATTTTTGGAAATATGTATATGGATATATATGGATATATATTCCTCTATTTCATCTAAATTGTCAGATTTTTTATCATATAATTGGGCAAAATAACTCCTAATGTTTGCTTTAATTCCTTCTTCATTAGAAGTGAAAAATCACCCTCTTCATTTTACATATTAGTAATTTGACTTTTTCCTTTCATTTTTAAAAATCAAATTAACCAATGCTCTATTGTATTTGTCTTCCCCCTCAATAAAACCAACTCCTACTCTTATTTTTTATTTCAATTGTTCTCCTATTTTCAATTTTATTAATTTCTCCTCTGAATTTTAGCATTTCCAATTTAGTCATTATTTGGGGATTTTTAATTTGCTCTTTTTCTAATTTTGTTTATTTTGTTTTTACTTGCACACCCCATTCATTGGTATACTTTTTTTCTATTTCATTGATATAAGCATTCAGTGATATAATTTTTCCCCTAAGTACTGCTTTGACTAAATGCCATAAATTTTGATATATTGTCTACTCATTGTGATTCTCTAAATTAAAATAATTTATTGTTTCTATTATTTATTCTTTAGCCAACAATTTTGAAGAATTAGATTCTTTAATTTTCAATTAAATTTTAATTTTTCCTTCTATGAATTCTTATTGACTATAGTTTGTATTGTATTAGGATCTGAAAATGATACATTTGTTAGTTCTGGTTTTCTGCATTTTATTGAAAAGTTTTTATTCTCAGATACATGGTCAGTTTTGAGATATGTACCATACACTGCTGAAAGATATGTATATTCATTTGAATATATGTATGTATGAATTGTATGTATGAATTCATACATTCATCCCTATTAAGTTGTCTCCAGATGTCTATTTAACTTTTCTATAATTTCATTAACTTCCTTTCTTTTTTTATTTTTTTTTATTTTTTATTTTTTTTATTTTTTATTTATATTTTTGGTTAGATTTATCTAATTCTGAGATGGGAAATTTGAGGTCCTTCACTAGAATAGCTTTATTATCTCTATCCTACTTAAGCTCATTTATTTTCTCCTTCAAAAATTTGGAGGCTATATCATTTGGTCCATATACATGTTAAGTATTTATATTACTTAATTATCAATAGTACCTTTTACCAAGGTGTAATAATCTCTCTTATCCCTTTTAATTGGACCTATTTTTACTTTAGCTTTATCTGAGATCATTATTACTATTCTTATTGTTTTTTTAAACCTCAATTGAAGCCTCATACATTCTGTTCCATCCCCTTTCCTTTAACTGTGTTTCTACTTGCCTCAGATATGCTTCTTGTAAACAGCATATCATAGGATACTGTTTTTTAATCTACTCTGCTATCCACTTTCCTTATTTATATTGATATTTATATTCATAATTATGATTAACATCTGTTTATTTCCCTCCATCTTGTTTTCCCCTTTTAATTCTGCATTTTCTCCTTTAGCCATGTCCCTCCACACATATTTTCCTTTTAATCATCCCCACAATTCCTCCCCCTTTATATTATTCCCCTCCACACCAACATCCTTCTTATTCCCCTTCTATTTCTCTATAAGGTGAAATAGGATTCTTTGCACCAGTGAATCTGTTTGCTATTTCCTCTCTGAGCCAATACCAATGAGAGCAAGGTTTAAGTATTGCTTGTCACCATCTTCATCCTCCCCTCCAAAGCAATAGCTTTTTTTTTCATGCCTCTTCAGGTTGTTATAATTTATCCCATTTTACCTCTCTCTTTGCTTTCTTTCTCATTGAAATCCTATTTTTCAAAACTTGTTTTTTTGTATGTCATCCTAAAAAGTTTACTGTTGTATCCCCTCTCTATGTTTATTTTTCCAATTATTATGATAATAATAAAATTTTAATAGTTACGCATATCATCTTTCTAAATAGGAATATAAACAATTCATATTTATTGGGTCCCTTAAATTTTCTCTATTTTATTTACCTTTTTTGTGCTTCTCTTAAATCCTGTAATTGGACATCAAATTTTCTGTTTAGGTTTTTATCTTTTCATTAGGAATGATTGGGATTTTTCTACTTTATTAAATGGCTATTTTCCCTCAAAGAATATATTCAGTTTTGAGGGGTAGATAATTATTGGTTATATCATGTTATATTGGAATATCATGTCCTAAGTCTTCTGGTCCTTTAAGAGAGAAGCTGACCAAATCCTGTGTAATACAAACTGTGGCTCCATAATTTTTGAATTGTTTCTTTCTATTTTTATTGTTTTTTACTTGACCTGGAGGTCATTAATTTGTCTATAATATTCCTAAAAGTTGTAATTCTGGGATTTATTGGAGGAGATGATTTGTTGATTCTTTCCATTTCTAGTTTACCTCCTTGTTCAAGGATATCAATGCAGATATATCTATATCTATATATAATTTCATGTAATATGATATCTAGGCTTTTTTCTTATGATTTTCAGATAGTACAATAATTATTAGATTGTCTTTCTTGAATCTATTTCCCAGGTTTATTGTTCTTTGTTTTTTTTTTTTTTAATTTGTATTTAGTCAATTTAAAACATTATTCCTCGGTTATAAGAATCATATTCACTCCCTCCCTTTCCCCTACCCCTCCCCTTAGTCAACACACAATCCCACTGGGTTTTATATGTGTCCTTTATCAGAACCTATTTCCATGTTGTTGATGTTTGCACTGGAATGATCATTTAGACTCTACATCCCCAATCATATCCCCCTTGACTCATTTAATGAAGCAGTTGTTTTTCTTCTGTATTTCTGCTCCCACAGTTTTTCCTCTGGGTGTGGATAGTGTTCTTTCTTTTAAATCCCTCCGAATTATTCAAGATCACTGCATTACCCCTAATGGAGAAGTCCATTACATTCAATTGTACCACAGTGCTCAGTGTATAATGTTTTCCTTGTTCTGTTCCTTTCACTCTGCATCAATTACTAGAGGTCATTCCAGTTCACATGGAATTCTTCCAGTTCATTATTCCTTTTAGCACAATAATATTCCATCACCAACATATGCCACAATTTGTTCAGCCATTCCCCAATTGAAGGACATCCCCTCATGTTCCAATTTTTTTTGCCACCACAAAGAGCGTAGCTATGGATATTCTTTTACAGGTCTTTTTCCTTATTATCTCTTTGGGATACAAATCCAGCAGTGCTATGGTTGGATCAAAGGGCAATCAGTCTTTTAACGTCCTTTGGACATAGTTCCAAATTGCCCTCCAGAATGGTTGAATCAATTCACAACTCCACCAGCAATGCATTAATGTCCTAACTTTGCTGTATTCCCTCTAGCATTCATTACTTTCCTTTGCTGTCATGTTAGCCAATCTGCTAGATGTGAGGTGATACCTTAGAGTTGTTTTGATTTGCATCTCCATTATTATAAGAGATTTAGAACACTTTTTCATGTGTTTATTAATAGTTTTGATTTCTGGGGCAGCTGGGTAGCTCAGTGGATTGAGAGCCAGGCCTAGAGACGGGAGGTCCTGGGTTCAAATCTGGCCTCAGACACTTCCCAGCTGTGTGACCCTGGGCAAGTCACTTGACCCCCATTGCCTAGCCCTTACCACTCTTCTGCCTTGGAGCCAATACACAGTATTGACTCCAAGTCGGAAGGTAAGGGTTAAAAAAAAATAGTTTTGATTTCTTTATCTAAAAAATTGCCTGTTCATGTCTTTATCCATTTATCAATTGGAAAATGGCTTGATTTTTTGTACAATTGATTTAGCTCTTTATAAATTTGAGTAATTAGACCTTTGTCAGAGGTTTTGGTTATGAAGATTTTTTCCCAATTTGTTGCTTTCCTTCTAATTTTGGTTGGATTGGTTTTATTTGTACAAAATCTTTTTAATTTATGTAATCAAAATTATTTATTTTACATTTTGTGATATTTTTCTAACTCTTGCTTGGTCTTAAAATTTTTCCTTTCCCAAAGATTTGATATTTATACTATTCTTTCTTCACCTAATTTACTTATAGTTTCCTTCTCTAATTGTTTTCTTAAATGAGATTTTCCATATTTTATTCTATTTTTTCATTCTATTTTTTTTGTTTTATCATTTCTTGATGTCTCATGAAGTCATTAGCTTCTACTTGCCCAATTCTGATTTTTAAGGAATGATTTTCTTCCATGACTAAAATTTTTGAACATCTGTTTCCATTTGGTCAATTCTACTGTTCATAGAACCTTTTTCTTAACTGAAATTTTTACTTTTTCCATTTGACCAATTCTGCTTTTTAAGCTATTATTTTCTTTTTTATTACTTTCATTTCTTTTCCTCTTTTCTGTTCTATCTCTCTTATTTTATTTTTGAATTCCTTTTTACCTCTTCTAGCACCTGAGGCCAATGCCTATTTTTCTTTGAAGTTTTGCATATAGCTGCTTTGATCTCAGTGTCCCCTGTATGGAATCTGTGCCTTGCTCTTCTTTGTCTCCATAAAAAAAATTATTTAGTTATGTTTATTTAGCTGTTTACTCATTTTCTCAGACTTTCTTTTTTTTAACTTTCATATTTATCTTAAAAGTGGGTTCTGTTCTCAGGGTAGAGAATTCTATCTCTTCAACTTCAGTTTTCTTGCTGCTATCCTTATCTATAGTTCTATTTTTCTGCAACTTTCAGTTCTTTTAAGGTGTTATTATAATCTATAGACTGAGAGCTTTGGAAGCTACCTCCTGCTGCTGATTCATTCTCCTCTAGGGATTGCTAATGGCTTATAGGGCTGAGAGTAATTTGAAGTACTTTCCCCTTGGGTTAGGTTTTCCCTTCAGGTTTGAATGGGCTAAGTGTCATAGATTTGGGGCTCATTCCAAGTTTGTGCCAGGGCTCAGTACTCCAAAGAGTGAGCACAGGGTACTCTGTTATTGGCATAGTCAAGATCCCAGGATCTCAAATTTGACTTGTATCCAGGTTTGAAACCTGGCATAGTGGATAGTGAGTGGGCAGTGTGTGCTCCCCTGAGAACAGTTTTACTTTTGGTTCCACTCTGACTCATTGAAATAGATCCTCTCTGTCTACCTTTCATATTGTTTTCTGTAGAACAGTTGCTTCACTCCAGGCATTTTTGGTTCTGTGACTACAGTATTTATTTTGAGGCACTATTTTAGCATTGGCTTGAGAGGTTTCTCAGAGTAGTTTTAGCTTTCCATGCTGCTACTCTTCCATCTTGGCCAAAAAGTTACAATTTTAAAAAAAGATGTCCATGCTATTTTGAGTTTTTAAGATCTTACATGAATAGTTTTTCTTATGGATACATGTGCCTGCACAACTGTGGCCAAGTCAGGATTGTCTGCTTGTTAATTGCCATTGCTCAAATTCCATTAGCTCATTGCCTTCGGATGCTGATGCCAATCTATGAGTAATTTATTGCTTCTTTTTTTTTTAAAGCTTTACCTTCTGTCTTAGAATCAATACTAACTTTTGGTTCCAAAGCAAAAGAGTAATAAGGGCTAGGCAATGGAGGTTTTGACTTGCTCATGGTCACACTGATTGGAAGTGTCTGAATCTAGATTTGAATGCAGGACCTCTTGTCTCCAGGCTTGGCTCTATAGCCACTGAGCCACCTATCTGCTCCCTATGATTATATGATTATATTAAATTGCTTCTTGAATTGTGGTAAAGATTTGGCAAACAAAAAGGGGAAGGAGAAAAAGTGGCACTAAAGGGAAAAATATTGGCTCAGCAATCCTGCCTGAAAGGCTATTTTACTCTGATAAATGGAGGAGGCAAAAATAGATGTTATCAGAGAGCAAGGATCTGGTATGGTAGTCCTCAATAGACTCTGCCATTAGTAAAATTCCTTAATGGCTGGTTTTGGAAAGGAGCTAAGTCTGGAGATGGTTCACATTGTGAATTATTAGGGTAATGTTTTCTTTTTTTGCCAAAGTATTACAAAGGAAGAAATGGGTAACTGCATCAGGCTTTCATACCAGCTGTAGTGGAGGATGCCAGACAATAGCCAAATAGCAGTCCCTGCCACCCATACATAATTAAGTTGTTTACCTTTTTGAAAACCAGCAAAGATTGAAAAAAATGATGCAAAGTGGAATCATTAACTTTACTTCTAGAAAATCCTCAAATTATCATTTAAAATATATATCACAGTTAAGCTGGTGAAACTGTGAAGAACAGAACACAGGACTGAGACAGGAAAAACCTTTATCTGAGGGCCAGGTCTTTCTCTAACTATTCGTTTAATAGGAATGGATACAATGCTGGGCTTGAAGCCAGGAAGACCTGAGTTTAAGTACTATTTAGGAAATTTACATTCAGAAATTTGCTTACCTTGGGCAAGTCAATTAACCTCTGTTTGCCTCAGTTTCCCTATTTGTAAAATGGGATAACAACAGCACCTACTTTATAGAATTGTTGTAAAGATCAAATGATATATTTATATGGTGTTTAGTAGAATGCCTAATTGTTTCTCTCCCTTCCAAATGTCATGCATGATAAGTATGAGCTTAAAGACTGTTTCCTGGGCACTCTTCTCTTTTTTCCATACCTACTTCGACTTAAAAACTCATTACTTCTAAAAGCTTTAATAACCTTCTTTAGGCAGATGAATACCATCATATGTTTAAATATAGTTATAGTCTCTCCTGAGTTTGTCATACATATTCAATGACATATTGAACATTTCAAACTAAATGTTGTGAGTTATTTCAAATATAACATGTCCAAAACAGATCTCATTGTCTTTCCTCCAAAACTCCCCTCTTCTATACTTCCCTATTTCTAATGAAGGCAGCAGCATCTTTTTGGTCATTGATTTTGTACCCTTATGGCCAATTTTAACTTTAAGTCTGTCTACATATGCACATCTTCTTAATCTTATTATTTCAGTATCTCCAACATCCCTCACATCCACTCAAACAGCCACCATTCTAGTTCAGATTTTCCACATGTCTCATTCTGTATATTGTAATAGTTGCATAATTGGTATTCCTGCCTCAAATTTCTCCCTCCTCAATCGAGGCTCCACACAGCTATCAAATTGATGTTCCTAAAGCACAAGTAAGATCATTTTACTCCCCTGTACAATAAACTCTAGCACTTCTGTATATTCTAGAGGACAAAACAGAAACTCCTATGTTTGCTATTTAAAACCCTTTACAAACAAGCTCCAACTTATCTTCCCAGCTTTAAAAATTTCTCCTCTTCCTACACTATACAGTAAAGCTACACTGACCACTTTGCTGCATCTCTCATCTCTGTGCTTTCACATTCATTGGCATCATTCTTGAAATATACCTGCTTTTCAGTCCAGCTTCTTTTATATGTATATGGTTATATACATATGTGTGCACACACATATACATATGAAGTTGTTGCATTACTCAATAGAGTACTAGCCCTCTGAGACTGACATTGTTATTCTCTCTTTGTATCCACATGCACAGCTCATGTGCCTAGCACACAATGGGTTCTTACTTATTGGTTACTAACTGAATGTCCTTTCTGATTTCCTTCCTTACTACTTTTCTGATTCTATTTGAAGTATCTTATACAGGAAACATTTGGAGTAATCTCTGACCTTGGTCCCCCTGTGCTTATCTTATAAAATGTACTTAGTATAAATTCTGAATGGACTGAAAATATTTAAATATTTTAGAGTGCACATACAAAATTCCTTAGTGGACATAATATGTGGCAACATTTTCAAATTCAAAGGTAGTTATTTTCCAATGTTTTTTTAAGCACACACATTTCCTGTCATAGGACCATAGAATCTTGCTTTTGAATGGATTCTGCTAGGATGATTTATTATTACAGTCAAAGTCTCAATTAATTCAGCTTAATGCACTTACTTTAGTTGTGAAACCCTGGAAAAAGTCACTTAACCCCCATCTTCAAATCTGTATAATGGAGACAATAATAGAAATTTTTTTCTGGGATTATTGTGAGTCCAAAATAAAGTAATATTTGTATAGGTAAAGCACTTTCCAAGTCTTAAAGAGCTTGCTATTATTATTTTTGCCATCATTTTAAAATCCTTTCATTGTATAATATTGTAGAAAGATTGATAAGTGACAGTTAGGAAGACGTGAGTATAAATGTACTCAACTCATTTAACCTCTCTATCCTTTTCCTCACTTACAAAATAAAGATATTGTTCATAGCCTTATTTAAGGATACAACTTGACACTGTATATAAACACTATCCTAACATCAACTACTATTATTATTGCATACCTAGTTAATACTCAAGTGAAAATATTGAAATGTTCTACTTAATATTACCTCAATTATTAAAAATAGTATCATTGGCATCACAATATAAACATTTGTTAAACCACATGAGAATATATTCAAAATAGGAATATTACATGATAAGATAAATTATGCCAAAATACCACTTTCATAGCTTAAAATGTTTTTATTTTATTTTCTGAAATTCTTCTCCTGCTAAGTAAAGTATAATATATATATATATGCATATATATATAATGAGGAAAACATTATTTATCTTTTATTATTTAATATTTATTTTAGGAAAGTGGACCTAAGAAAGATGGGACTAATGACAGAAATCCTGGGTTCTGTTACATTTATCCTTCAGATGACAATGAAAATGAATTCAAAAAAGAAATAGAAATGTATTCAGACTTACTATAATGTCTTGCTAGATCTTAGAGACCATTAGCTTGGATACTATTTCCACCTATTCAGATCACATCAACTTATCTAGCATTCTTATCTGAATGTTCTTTTAAGTTCACTAATGTGAGCAAAAAAATTTTGGATAAATTTTTAAAAGAGTGTTTTTTTTCTTTCAATTGATAAATCAAAGCTTTTTTTCCTCCCTTTTCTACCACCTTCCTACTCTCACTAAGAAAAAGTACCCTTGTGACAAATATATACTCAAGCAAAACTAATTCTTGAATTTCCATGTTCAAAAGTTATAGTCTTGAGCTGACCTAACTCCATTACCTGTCTTTCAGGCAGTAGATACCATATTTCAATGTAAGTCCCTTGGAATCACGGTTGATCATTGAATTGACTGGAATTCCTGAATGTTCTGCCTGGTTCTGCTCCTTTCTCTTGGTTTCAGTGCATACAAGTCTTCCCAAGTTTCTCTGAAATCATCCCCCTTATCATTTTTATAGAACAGTATGCTATTACATGCATATGCTATAAGTTGTTTATCCATTCTGTCATTGAAGGGCAGTCATCAGCAAGCATTAACTGAGGATTTATTTATGATAAGATGGAGGTCTTCTGTGTTCTAATCACTGTAGTTACAGGTACATAACTTTAACTGGTTATTGTTGATCCTGCCCTCTTGCTATAGACCTAGTTTTTAGTTCCCTTTCCCTTGATATATAGTATCAGTGAAGTATTTTATTTCAGTTTTTGTAATCAACTCATCAGTAATGGGCTTCATTAATTAGACCTATTTATTCCTTTTTTTCTGTCAAATGCCATGAGACTTTGAAATTCTATGATTCATAATCATTTAGACTAACCTAAAAAACAACCCATTCCACTTATCCATAGCTATAACCATTAGTTTTTTTTTATTCTTTCCTTCTTTCTTTCATAGACAATAAGCCTAAATTTGCTTGTATGGCTCCCAGATCTGTTTTTGGGGAAAAAACAGAATAATTTCATTTCCTTTCCATTTTACAACACTGAGATTTTAAATTGGGTCTCCTGATTCCAAATCTATTGTTATCTCTGCTTCACACACTGCCTTTCTTAGACTACTATTTTGTGTTGTAGGTCATTTTGCTTGTGGGCAAATATTGTGAATCTTTCTGGCCCTCTATTTCTTCATGTATGAAACAGGAATATTAAATTTTACTTCCCCTCTCACAGAGATGTTTTGAATACAAGTCAGATGACATACAAGAGAACACTTAAATCTCTATATTAGAAAATCATTAAATAAATCTTAACCATTTTTATTATAATATACATTCTCTGTTGAATTTTGAATGGACTTTGAAAGTTCTATCACAAGCCATTTTATATCTCTATAAATGAAAAGAGCAAGAATGAGTCTTCAATAATTTTTTCCTCTACCTAGTTTGTGTCTACATCCCTGGAAAATGTTCAATAATGTGCAATTATCAATGATTATTTTGCAATTGAGTTTGATGTACTAAAAATATCAAATATATTAAGACACAAAGATAAGGTCAAGAGTTGTTAGCCCATAGTTTTTTTTCCCCCATTTTCAATCTCACCCAAATCCATCTCTATATAAGTATCACCCAGGATGTCAAATAAATGAACTAATTCTTTTCTCCTCTCTTGGCCAAATCTTTACATGACAGAAAAAAAAAGTGATATAGAAGAGAAACTTACTGATTGTTTCATACATTCAGATTTCATTGCCATCTTTGTGTCAACAAATCCTGTCACTGAAATGACTCCTCTCTATTAAGTCCTTTACATTTGAAAATTATTATTTACTTAAGATAAAGCTCTCTTGAAACCCACTGCAACCAAAAGGCTCCATGTCAAATATACATTAGCTAAAAGAGATAAAGCAATTTTCTCTTAGTCATTTTTCAGCATTCAGTTAGGTAGCTTTCATTAACTAAAAAAGCCAACAACATCATTTGTATGCATTGTGTACAGGAAAAATATTCTTTTGAAAACAGGTATCAATTTAATATATTTTGGAACTGTTGTGTTTATAATCGTTCTTCTATATATGTCTATGCCAAAGCACTTCAAACCACCTCAGAACTAAATTATTCTTATGCAGTAATCTCCCTTACCATAGTCCTAAAAAAGTGGCTATACATTCTCTTCTTGAAGATCTCTAGTGATAAGCAAATTTATTAACTCGCAAGATAGTTTATTCTACTTTTGGAAATGATTTTTTGGGAAATTTTTCATTATATAGATTTTAAATCTGCATTTTTGCAACTTTTACCAATTTCCCCTAGTTCTAGTATCTGGAGACCTAACATCAGTTTACTTCTCCACATGATAGTCCCTCAATGAAGTAGGACTCCTCTCCCAACCCTTTCCTTTTATTCTCTAGGATAAACAAATAGTTAAAGATTTAGTAGTGAAAGGTCAATAATTATAATCTTATAGTATTTCATTTCATAGGTGACAGAATTACAATACCAATATTAATTGTCTTTCCCATGGTCACCAATGTAACTAAAAAAAAAAAACCAAAAGAACTGAGATTCACACATCCTCTGATTCCAAATTCAACATGCTTAGTATTAAACTGCATTATACCTTTCTTCACCTCAAATTGCCTTCAACTGAATTTCATCAGTCATAGTATTTGAATGTATTTCAGATTTCCAATTTCCTTCTTAAAGTATAATAACTAGAAAAATATTCTGTGATTGTCTTATGAATAGTACATTGGGATTATCACACCCTTTAGAGTTTTTTGCCAATATAAGTACATTTTTTTTTCATTCTTTAACTTTGTAAACATTGGAAACATGATCATTTTCCTAAACAAAGGAACAGTAAAAGAAGATTACATATGATTACATAAGATTACATATATATCTCTGTTTCATTTAGGACACCTTTCTTTACAAAACTCTATAATGATTTCTAAATTTTAGTTTCAAAGTTCTCTATATACTTCTTAATTTCATTCTGTTCTCTTTTGTTCATTTTATTAACAAGCTACACTCAACATTTTAATTTACTTTCTTTTTTTAGAATGTTATCACAACTATTGCTAAATCCCTATCACCATGGCTATGGAAAAAATTCCAAAATTTTTGGAGGGTCAGGACCAAGAAAATTCATGTATGCTGGTGACAGTTTTAATGGTAATTGTGACAATGGTAATGACAGTGATTAGTGTGGCAGTTGAGTGATAGTAGCATTGGTGGTGGTACAAGTACGTAGCAGAGTTAGTGGTTGGTGGTGGGCATGTAGTGATAAGGGTTCTCAAAATGATTGTTAAAATGCTGGTGCTTGACATAGGGTTATTAAGTATGGTCATTACAGAGGCAAGAATTGATGTTATTAGTTAAAATGGTAGTAATTAGACTTCTAAAAAGGGAGTCTTTTCCTTTTTTCCCTATCCCTACGTTTAATTTCCACTATCTCTCTGCTTATTTTCAGGACATATTAATGATGTCTCAGAACCCTTTCAAGAAAAATCAGATAAGCTATAGTATGAGTGTTAGTTGACCCTTATAAGCCATCAGTACATTTATGGACCTTTGTCATTGCCATCCATAAAGCCTGGTTGCATTTCTGAGTGCACTATGACACTTAGGCAGCAAATTAAGCATCAACACCATGGCTCAGTGAACAGAAGCAAATATTCACCTTCAACTGTACAAATCCATTTAGCAACAGTATTTGGCTACCCAAGCTAAATCAATGACAAGTTAAAAGGTATCTGAAAGGTATTCCCATTCTTCTTTTGAGGGCAAAGGATAGTGGCAGATGGAAAATATAAGAATGGTAGGGGTTATTCATCTGGCATTTTCTTTAAAGGTTGTTTAACTAAAAATATTGGGTGCTTGTTTTTTTTTTTTTAACACATTCTACAGAATGCATTATCTGTAGTTGTGTTTAGCATCTGGTTGGAGATGACATTCTCCTTCTTCTTCCACTTCTCTTTCCCCTCTCCAACTTTTAACATCTGCTTGCCTTAGATGTGAACCAACTGTCTTCCTTCTCAAAGACCCGTTAAAAATCTGTAATGCAAGAGAGCAGGCAGGCTAGCCTGGCGGCCACTCATTCCTTATGAATCATCTGGCAATTTTGTAGTTTGACAATTGCACCTCATATATTTTAATATTGGTTTTGAAAGAAGAAAGTGGGTTACTTCCATTTCTTTATAGCTCCCTGTAATTTCAACTTGCTCTTTACTTATGTATGAAGCCGACTTGGGTGGAAAGGTTAGAGGCAGATGAATTTCAAGTTTCAGAGCCCAGGAAAGGCCAATAAAATGTGCAATAATCTTAATACTGGGGTTTCACTGATCTGGAAGTGTGTTTTATATTCATGGGTAAAATACCCTGAAAATGAGGATACAGGTTAGATATTTTAAAGGATTTTTCCCTTTTTTTTCTTTTCCCTCCCTGTTTAGAATTTTCCCAGCTTCTTTGTATGAAGATAGGGCATAACATGCTCTAAAACTGTTCCAACATCAATATCCAGTGAAGATGAGAGTTTTCTTCAAAAGTCTAGTGGGTTGTCATGAAGCCCAGAAGAATTACATCTAAGTGTAACAAAAGAACTGGATTATGTGATTAATTTACCACTGGCAATGATTTTAGCTGAGTGACTTAATGAATAGAGATCCCTGTCTGGAGATGGGAGGTTCTTGGTCCATATCTGGTTTCAGATATTTTCTAACTCTGTGACCCTCAGCAAATTGCTCAAATCACATTTCTACTACTTGCCATGGAACAAATACTTATTATTGATTCTAAGATGGAAAGTAAGTTTTTTTTAAATATTATGGAGAATATGAAGTATACCACAAGATTCAAAAAGTTGGTATCAACCAAAAACAGTTGAATAATATTGAATGCAATATTTATGAATTCATTCTCATTTAGTATAACCTTGATTCCTGACAAAAATCTAGTTCATTTAAAAGGAAAAAATAGTATCTAGAAAAGGAAACTATGATAATTGAGAATGGCTTTATCGAGAATAGATAATGCCAGACTAAATACATATCCTTTCTTAACAGACTTATTACAATGGTAGTTCGATTGAATACTTTGTACTATAAACATATTAGTCAGATTTCAGTAGAACTCCTCAGTAAAGACCTGCATGCTTTCTTCAAGTACAGTAGGGAGAAATAAATTCTAGAAAATAATGTAATTGAATTCAGAAACATTCATTTATTTAACAAGCATTTATTAAGCAACTTTTTATCAGTCACTCTATTAGTCACTTGATACAAGAAGACAAAAAAGAAATATTTCCTGTCTTCAGGGAGCTAAGTTAATTAGATAATTGGCTCTAAAGAGGGTCAATGAATGGTTTGATGTCCACTTACAATAGAATCACAGATTTATATTTGGATGGGATATTAGGGGGTCACTTAGTCCTATCCCTCCTTTTAAATATGCAACTAAAGTCCAGAAAGATTAAAGAGATTTACCTAATATTACATAGAGTAAAAGTGCTTGTAGTAGGGAATTTATGTGGAATAGTGGATAAAGCACCAGGTCTGGAATCAGCAAGATCTGATTTCAAAAAAAGGCTTATACATACCAGTTGTATGCCCTTGACAACTTAATTAACACTGTCTTATTTTTATCTGCAAAATGAACTGGAGAAGGTAATGGAAAACCAGCTCTGTACCTTTGTGAAATAAACCACAAAAGGGGCCACGTGAGTAGAGTGCCTGGATAACACCACAAGTAGTTATGGGCAGGGCTGATTTGAATCAGGGTCCTATAACTTCAAAAGCAATACTTTCAACTGTGCCACATAGAAAGAAATTTCTAGTAGAGTATCCCAATATGTTGTTTTCAATCCCATTTTCTCTAACCTTAAATACCAATGACTTGGATGAAAGCATAGGCCAGAGGATTATCAAATTTGTAGTATGAGAGAAATGTTTGATGATATAGTAAAGATTCAGTATGGAAAAATACTCAGCAGTCAAAACAATGCTCTAAACCTACTTAAAATCATGGTGATATAAAGGAAGTCTCCAGTGATATCCATTTTTGAACTTTGACTACCATTCAGTTTAATAGAAATTGATGTGAATAGACAACTGAATCAAATTTCCAAGAACACAAGAGATTCCCCTATTGATAAGTGGTCAAAAGATATGAACAGGCAGTTCTTAAAGAAATTAAAACTATCTTTAGTCATATTTTTTAAAATGCTCCAAGCCACTATTAATTAGAGAGATAAAATGAAAATAACTGAGGTAGCACCTTATACATAATAGATTATATGATATGACAAAAAAGGAAAATTATAAATGTTGGAGGGGATGTGTGAGTATTGGGATACTAATACACAGTTGGTGGAGCTATGAACTAATACAACCATTAAGGAGAACAATTTGGAACCATGCCCAAGTGGTCATAAAACTGTACATATCCTTTTACAAAACAATACCACTACGCTACTGTAATTGAATCCCAAATTAGATCAAAATAAGGGGGAAAGGACTTATTTATAAATAGAAAAATATATTAGTAATGGCTCTTTGTGTGGTGACAAATTGGAAACTGAAGACATGTCCATCCATTGGGTAATGACTGAGCAAGTTGTAATGGAATATTTTTGTGCCATAAGAAATAATGAACAGGATAACCATTAAAAATGGAAAGATGTATAAGAAGTGTGGAAAAGTAAAGTGAGCAGAACCAGAACATTATATTCAGTGATAATAATAATGTATATGGACTACTTGTGAATGACAACTATTTTCAACAATGCAATTGTCCAAGACAGCTCCAAGAGACTCATGAAAAATAAGAAAAAGCTATCCACTACCATAGAAGGAACTGATGAAGTCTGAATGTAGATTAGAGCATATCCTTTTTTTAAGTTCATCACAATTTGGGTTTACTTCTTATATAAATGACATGTGTCTTTCACAACATGATGAACATGGGAATATATATATTGCATGGTAGCACATGTATAACCTATATTAATATTACCTCCATCTCAGGAATGGAGGAGGTGTACAAAGGAGGGAGAGAATATGGATTTCCCAGTGTCATAAAGTTATTATTCAAATTTTATCAACATGTAAAAAAACAAATAAATATTTAATGAAAATAATATGAAATTTCATACTTGAGTTAAAAAGTCAAGTCCACAAGAACAAAGTAGGAGAGGAATGGTCAGACAACTATTCATATGAAAGATCCAGGGGCTTTAAAGTACAATTGCAAAAATAATTAAGTTTCTAACAGTAATAAAATAAAATAGAATCTCAGCCTGAATTGAGGGTAGCATGATCACAGAATGGTATAAAAGAAAGTTGGCCATCAGGATTCAAGTTCTGCTTTCAACACAGATTGAGTGTTTGATCATGAACAAGTTACTATTTCTTAGTGCTAGGGCAACACTGAGATTATGGGAAGGAAGAAAAGAAAAGAAGGAAATAAGTACTTAGAAGTCAACTACCCTATTCCAGGCACAATGCTAAGCATTTTACAAATATTTCATTTAATCATCACAACAACTTTGGGAGATAGGTGCTATTATCATTCCCCATTTTATAGTTGAGAGAATTGAGGCAGGCAGAAGCTGAATGGAATCCCTAGGGTCACACAACTAGTAAGAGTCTGGGGCTTGATTTTATTCTTTTAATTTTTTTTAAATGTAAAATTTTATTTTTCCATATTGTCCTTTTTTTAAAAGTGACTAATCTTATGAAACCAAACCCAATAAACATAAACCCAAATAAAGACTTGAAAAATTGGATACTTTCATCCGCATTCCATCTCTAATAGTTCTTTCTTTGAAGGTGGATAGCATTTTCTCTTCTCAGTCCCTCAGAAGTGTCCTGGATATTTCTATTGCAGAAAAAATCTGTCTATCACCATTGATCATTCTATATTTTTGCTGTGATTGTGAACAATGTTTTCCTGGTTCTGCTTATTTCACTATGCATCTGTTCATGACAGTATTTCCATCTCTTTCTGAAATCATCCTGTTAATCATTCCTCATGCACAATAGTATTCCATCACTATCATATACTACAAGCGATATATATATTCTATCACATGATAAACATGGAAATGAGTATTGCATGACAACACATGTACTACCTATATCATATGACCTACTAACTTGGGGAGGGGGGAAGGTAGAGAGAGAACTTGAATCTCAAAATATCAGAAAACAATTATAAAATTGTATTGATATGAAATCTGGATAAAATATTAAAAATCCTTAGTTGGGTATCTCCCAACGTTAAATGTGAATGGGCTATCTCAGATGTAGAAGATTTTCCCTCATAAGGATACTTAAAATAAAGCCAAGAAAAATAATTATTGAAGATGCCATAATGGAGTACTTTTACAGACACATAGTTCTCTTCTGAGGTTCTTTTCCATTCAGACATTCTGTAGTTTGTGGTTTCCAGTTTCAGCTAAAAATGTGAAAATTGAAGTGATATCCATCAATTGGGGGATGACTGAATAAAATGTAGTATATGATCCAAAGTTGAAATAATTCTGTGGGGGGAAAAAAGGTATTTTGAGCTGCTCTGGCTTTGCCCTAAAATATCCTGATTCACAGACACCTTAGAGCACAGGAGGAAGAGCATGGCTGAGTACTCACAGGACCTGGGAGCAATAGCGGTTAATGAAAACTACCCCAGGCCTGTATCACAGGATACTGATCCTTGCTGTTCACCAAATGGTTCACTGGCTTTTCATGAGAATCATTCACTCCTGGGATGAATCTTTATCTTATCTTTGGAGATTAAAGTGAGATAATGTTACAGCCTTCCTTACTGAATTTTCCTTTCTAAAGAAGTCCACCTGGTACCCCATGAGAGGTTATTTTTTGCTACTCTGTCATGTTGGAAAGCTTATGGCTCAGGAATCCCATGAGCAGGAAGTAAGAAGACAAGTATTCTAGACATGGTGGGCCAGATGTGAAAGGCGCAGTGGGACATGGAAATGGGGGAAGGGGAATATCATGTGTAATGGAAGAACTAGAAAGCCAACTTTACTGGAACAGGGAAAATATAGAGTGAATGACAATGCTATAACAAACTTATATTTCCAAGCCCATATTTCAACATATCTTCAATGGCTTTGGCAAGTGTCCCATTATTTCAAGAGCAACTCTCAGTCCCAACCTTGACTATACAAAACCTGAACAACACAATCATGTGGCATTGTTTTTAGGCCATGACTGATTCTGAGTTACTCTTCTTTGAATCTAGAGGTATGAAACAAATGAAGCAGGTAAAACCAACTTGAAGATCTGTTGGTCTGATCCCTAAAATCCTGGAGCCACAGAAGCTATAGACACTTCTGACTCATTTAAAATAACTTTCCTAACATACTCAAAATACTCAGTAAATTACTTTTTATTAGTCTCCTTTCTCTCCATCTGTGACAGTTATGCTCTTCTATTTTCCAAAGTGACTTATTGTAGAGGACCTGGTTCAGCACTTGGCATGGAATAAGACTATTCTACAGGACACAGAAGTTACAATTGATTAAATAATAATAATATGAACAAGCTGGTTCTTAAATAACTTCTTTGAAAGATTTTGAGAAACATGATTTTTTCAAGTTCAAAAATGGTGAGAATGAGAGTTGTGAACTTATATCAAGGACACAATCAATGGATAAGGTATTGCTAGAAAGATTTAAAGTACTTTCCTTGGACTCTGGCTCAGACCTAGAATTCATAGGTTCATAGGTAAGTTTATTTTTTTTAATTTTTTCTCAAAATTTGCATTTTGATACAATTTTAAATGATCACTTTTTGATATTTTGCAATCCAAATTATTTCCTTGTGTCCCATGATATCATCCCACAAGATAGCAGGCAATATGGTATAAGTCATATAGGTATTATCATACAATATCTATTTCTAAATCTTCCAACTCTCAGGTTTTATGAAAATGATAATGATCAATTACAGAACTAATTTTTATCTAAATAAGCAATTTCCAAGTTGTTTTTCTCCAGGAGATTACCTGGGAGAAGGAAAAATCCCAAAGTTTGGGTCATAACTAATTCAAAGGAATGTATAATTAAAAAAGGATGAACTCAGAAGGTTCCTGCTCATCTTAAGTAACATAGGAAAAGTGATTCTTTTCCTTGGTATGCTTACTTTTACCCTTCAATAGGAGATACAGTTTCTATAGGTACATCTCATTTCTATTCCAGATTAATTTGAACCTCAGAGCCAGGAAATATGAAACCAAGCAGTGTTTTGTTCTGTTCTTTGGATATCTTTTCTATCTTTACTTGGATCAAAGGCAAATTCCAAATGAAGCCGATTCATATTCCAATATGAGCAGTTTGGAAGTAGACTGAATTTACAAGATACTCATTCATTCATTTATAGTTCACATTCACCATTTCTTCCAGGCTGTAGTCAATGCAAAAGATTCCCCTATACATTTTCTTTAAAGAACTATTCACAAAAAGAAATGAAATGGAGTTTTTATAGGTAATGAGCTTCGAATCACTGAAGCTATTGAGGCAGAGAGAGGAGAAAGGATGTTAAGAAGAGTGAGATTGAAGGGGCCACAGATACAGAGACACAAAAGAAAGCATAACTAATGTGGTAAATAAGAAGGATGTTGCACCTATCCTTAAGAGAGAGCTGGAATTTAATAAAAATGTTGACAACAAACAACTATAATCCCAATAATAGAGTTTATATCACACAAGATCATTAAGAACTTTATTTTATTATTTTTTCCAGATTACATCTCCATACAAATTAATCATTTTCTGACATTTGACAATCCATGTTCTCTCACTGACTCCCAAATGTCCCTCCTTCCAAATATGGGAGGTAGTATGTTATAGGTTCTACATGTGTTATTATATATATTTTCATTCATCATTTGTGAAAGAAAATGTATATTACACCAGAGAAAAAGTCATTGAGGAAATTAAATGAAATATGATATGCTTCAGTTTGCCTTCAGATTCTGTCAGTTCCTTCTATTGTGGAGGATAGCCTTTTATTTGAGAATTTCATTTTCCTAATTACATATGATAATTTTTAAAACATGTTTTTCAGCATTCTTACATCTAAATTATATTCCTCCTTCCCTTACATATTCCGCCTCATAAATGGTAGGCAATTTAATATAGGTTATCCATTTATTACCATAAAACTTACTACCATATTGGCCATTGTTATAAGAGAATACTCAACAATTCAGAGGAACTTGTGAAAAAGAATGCTGTCCACATCCAGAGAAAGAATTGTGGAAATGGAAATGCATGAGAAAAATATGTTATCTATCATGTAATGTGATATGGATATGATTGAGGTTTTGATGTTAAAGGATTGTGCCACTGAAGATATGAATAACAAGGAAATAGGTTCTGAACAATGATACAAGTATAATCCAGTGGAAATGCTTGTTGGATTCAGGAGGAGAAAGAAGAGTGGGGGTAGAAGGGATCATGAATCATGTAACCATGGAAAAATATTCTAAATGAAAAATGGGGAAAAAATAAGAGAATATTCATATAAAACCAAAACCCCCAAATAAAAACACAAATTAATGTGGAAAACAGTATGCTTTAATCTGCATTCTGGCTCTAAAAGTTCTTTCTCTTGAGATTAATAGCATTCTTTTTAAGATCTTTCAGAATTGTCCTGGATCACTGTATTGCTGACAGTGTCTAAATCTTTTATAGTGGATCACAGAATATGGTTGTTAGTATATATAATTTTCTTCTGGTTCTGCTTATTTTGCATGATATCAGTTAATATAGGTCTTTCAAGCTTTTTCTAAAATTATCCTGCTCATCATTTTATATGCCATAATAGAATTCTGTCAACATAATATTACACAATTGGTTCAGCCATTCCCCAATTGATGCCTATACCCTCAATTTCCAATTCTTTGTCACCATAAGAAGAGTTGCTATTAATATTTTTGTACATGTAGATCCTTTCCCACTTTTTGTGTTCTCTTTGGGGAATGGAACTAGTAGTGTTATTATAAGATCAAAGGGCATGCACAATTTTATCCTTCTTTGGGGGTGGTTGCAAATTGCCCTCCAGAATTATTAGAATACCTCACAATGTGACGGACAGTCATCCTTACAACACTTCTGTGAGTAAAGTGCTAATTTCCTCTACTACAATTTCCCTGATATCACAGAAGCCTCCTGCTCAATCCATATAGTGGTTTTATATACTCTTTACCTGAAGGATCCAAAGTTGAAATAATTCTGTGGGGGGGAAAAAGGTATTTTGAGCTGCTCTGGCTTTGCCCTAAAATATTCTGATTCACAGACACCTTAGAGCACAGGAGGAAGAGCATGGCTGGGTACTCATAGGACCTGGGAGCAATAGTGGTTAATGAAAACTACCTATATCAAAGGATCCTGATCCTTGCTGTTCACCAAATGGCCCACTGGATTTTCCTGAGAATCATTCACTTCTGGGATGAATCTTTATCTTATCTTTGGAGATTAAAGTGAGATAATGTTACAGCCTTCTGTACTGAATTTTCATTTCTAAAGAAGTCCACCTGGTACCCCATGAGAGGTTATTTTTTGCCCCTCTGTCATGTTGGAAAGCTTATGGCCTTCAGTAAACATGATTCAGAGAGACACTGCAAACTTAGCAGTGATGTGACTGTACCCTGTGAACCAACATATCACTGTCTTTAGGATGTATGATTCTGTAAACATGGTTACCTCTCAAGTCATGTGGATCAAAACTTCTCTATGAATTAATAGATCATCTTTGAAATTTTCTGAAGAAAATCTCATCCTATGACCAAACTGATGATCTCTCTTTGGACTTAAATAGACTTGTTTTTTGCTAAGGTGTGTACTTTTCTGAGACACCTAAAATCCCTCTCTTATTTGGTAGGTCCTGTAAGTCTTGCCTGTTTTCATGGACTTCATAACTTGCAGATAGCTTACCAAGATATGAAGCATTGTAAGACTAGAGGAAAGGCGTTGAACATGGTTGCAAAATAGATATACAGATTATTTCATTAAAACCATCTGGGTTGATTTTTATTGTTGTTCGTTCAAAGGCTTCTTGGGGAATGAGGATGGAGATTAGGCTTCTTTCCCATCCATTTATTAATTTGTATATTTTTGAAAGATGCCTTTATTTCTTACTATGTTCACAAATTTCTTTGAGTATCCCTGCAGTATATATATATATATATATATATATATGTATATATATATATATATATATATATAAAGTTTACATTTCAGTGGTCATTGCCTTTATAGAGCTTATAATCTCTTAAATGAATGAGACATAAACATGAATAATTACAAAATACAATATAATATTATGAATGCATTAGAAAGAACAAAATTCTGTATAGTTTCAAAAATTGTAACTTTATTCTGGTCTTAATGTGCTTTCAGCAGTTGTTTTCCCAATAGATTACTTTGCCCTCCATTAGGCACCCGTAATGAGGGGGTAAAGTGTGGATGCATTTTCCATATGCCCAGGATGCAGATGTGGCTTTGTTATGGTACAGTATATATAATGCATATCTATGTTATACAAATTCCAAACATGCTTAAGCAATAGTCATAAACCCGTTAAATAAGACCATCCCAAGCAGTAAGAGGCTCTGTCTGCCAGCTGGGTGATCCCCTTATATATGTCATTTTGATATAATACACTCCCATTCCTGCTGTTATTATATGCAAAGTATTTGAAAAGATGGGAGATTGAATTGAAATCTGATTACATCTGGGTTGGGGTTTTTGAAACATCAGCTACCCTTCCCCCTCTCAGCCAAAAACTCTCTTCTGTTTTCTTTATAATTTCACAAATATGTACACATGTACACAACCTCTCAGCTTCCTCCCACCCGTCTTCCTCCTTCTCTTTGAATTCGTTGATTGTGTGGGCTTCTTAATTTTCATTTTAAAATGCAATCAAGGTACAAAAAGATGAAATTGCGCATTACAGGCCCCAGTAAAAGAAATCCATAACCTCTCTTATAACTGTCTCTGAATGGAAAGTGAGCACAGTATCAGATGGAGCCATAGAAATGCTGGGCTTCTTTGAATTCTAGCCCTGTCAGCCATTTAAGAACAACTCTATAATCACAGACTACCTCCTGTTGTATTAGCTTTCACTACCTAAGCGCCTTTCATAAGAGAATCTTAAATCACTAACAACACATTTGATTAGTCCTCACAACTACCCTAGGAGGGAGATAAACATGTTCTTCAATAGGTGAAGAGACTGAGAGAAGTAGTGATTTCTCTCCTTTTTGTATTTGAAGTGCATGTCACCAGTATTGAAATTTTCTTTAACTTTTTTGATTTTGCAGTAATATAAGTTAAAATATATATTCGCTATAATATTAATATATACACAAAAACCTTTAGACTATAAAAATTATTCCATTGATTGTTTAAAAAAATTATGTGATTTAGCTTAATAATTATGTCTGATTCCAGGAGAAGAGAATGCAAAGAGAGTCATTACACAGTGCCAAAGAAGCACAAAGCTACTTGCATAGTGCCAATAGAGCACAAGGTGAAAGAGACCAAACCAATCCTATGTGGACTGATGACATTCTATGTAAAGAGTGCAAGGACTTAATCATGTGGGAGACTCAAGGTTGTAGCTGTTTAACATGTATTAAATGCATGTATTCCTTGTAACACATACTCTATATAAAATACATGACATCAATTATTCTGACTCCATTTGACTCCCATTTGCTCCTATAATCTAGTCCCTTTTCTCTCTTATACTATGACAACTTCCTATAGTCTTGGCTGCAAATGGGTAAGTGATATACTGCATTTTGTCCTAAAGACTTGTGGAATACAAATTACTTTAGTTGGGCCCTGATTCAAGGACCTGTTATAAATTTATTTTTCTTTTACTTAGAATTTTTATACATAAGACTTTGATAGTCTATATTTCATCTACAAATTATTTTCTCTTTTATTTGGATTTTTTTTTGATGTTTTTGATTTCTCTTGCTAATTGATTCATATACCTTATAACTCAGCCACACATTCCTAAGTAATCCCCGCGTTTTTCAACAAACTTTTCAGGGGGGAATATATGATGGTTATTGTTGTTGTTATAGATTGCAAAGTTTACTTTCTTTTTAGACCAATTTTAGATTAAGAAACATGTTCCTTCTCTGAATCCGGAAAGTGAACTATTTGGAGAAGGCACCATGAAGATGCCATCACAAACCACAAACTGCACCAGAAGTTCCAGAGTGAACTTTGATATGTGGTGATTTGAACTGTGTGTGGTTAAATGTATTCGTTTAGTATGTATACTCTTATGCCAAAGGGGACTGCATTCTAACTGGCTTTTTGTCAATGCACCTAGAAATCATTGGTTTTGTTCTGTTCCCTTTTACCCCCAAATTACTATAATTTAAAAGTTGATTATGTTAAATGACCAAATTAGGGAGACTAGTTCCCCAAGATCAATCATCAGAGGGAGTTTATAATTGAAAATCTGTTACTCTAAAAAAAGACATTCCCAGAAGCCCATCAAGTTCCTGTCATTATGTACTTCCTGTAGACAGGAGATAAATATTGAATGGGCTGTCCTGCTCTCTCTCAGGAGTACAGCATGTGTGGTGATGGTAGTGAGTTTTTTTTTTTAATGGCTTGATTAATCATAGGCATGTGGTCTTTATTTTGTATGGGGGGGGGGAGGGGTCTTGCGTCCTGGGGTTGGAGGAGAGAGGAGCTTATTCAGCCCAGTCTGGAGTGACATGCTCTTCTTGGTTCAGGCTTCTAAAGGTTAGAATTGTTCTTGTTTGCTTTCTGTGTACTGCTAAGATTCTGAATTAGAACAATGAGAGTAGATGGGAGTGGGACAAACCCTCCACCAGCCTCTGGGCCTGGCCCTATACTCTGAAACTGAGAAAAACCCCAATTCTAACTGGATTATTAAACTTTATGTTATTTGAATTCGCAGTCAGATAAGTGGACTATCTTTTCTGGTCATAGAGGGAGCTGAATTTCAGTTTCAGTCATTCAAAGACAAACCGTCCTTATTGGACCCCTGCTGTTTCCTCTCAGCAGGGGGCATCTCCCTCCCTTGCCTCACCCAGCAGTGTTCCCTCTCTCCCCTCAACTACTCCATACCCATACAACCTCCTTTTATCTCCCATTCCCTTTCCCAATAAATTTTACAGTTTTTGGCAGAGCCAGCTAGGTTTTCCAACCTATTTTTGTTAAGAATTTGGGAAAAGGAAGCAACTGGAGCTTTCAGAGAAGTTGGGCCTGCATACATTTCAAAAGCCTGTGTGACTGTGAAAAGTAACCATTTTGAGAGCAGTGCTGAGTGCAACTAATCTGCCTAGTGATACCACGCCCAAAAGAAACCACTCCTCCTAAAGGGAGGAGGGGACTCTTAAAGGGCCAGACTTAAAAACATTTTTTCTGTTACAAAAAGCTTTTCAAGATACAAGACAGCAAAGAAATTATTACTTGCCATGGGCAATCTAGCCTGGATTGCATATTTCTTTTATATGTTTTTTGACTTATTGTTTGTCACAATTCCGGATTATATTTATTTTCTGTTTAGCATCTATGAAAGTTTGCAATGGCTGAATATAAGTATGTATCGCTTGATTTCATTCATTCCCACATATGCTGGAGCATTAGTCTTAGTAACCAAATTATACTATGCCCTAAAAATAGGTGTGCATCTAATTTTTGGGCAAAAAGCAAAAGATAATGAAATGGCTGTGACGATTTTAGCCATAAAAGAGGAGATGATGCAACTAAAGGAAATGATTAAGCAAATGAGTGAAGAGATACAATGTGGCAAAGGTATTAACACACAACAAGACATACCTAAAAATAACAATGTAGTTCAGTAAGAAAATACAGATGGGGCTGAAGGTGGAATACCAATATTGCCACTAAGAGATCAAACAAGCCTACAACCAGATAGCGGCATAATTCATATTAAAACACATAAACCATTCACAACAGCTGACCTTGAAAGTCTGAAAAGATGGATGCCTTCCTGGTTTTCAGAACCAATGAGATGTTTAAAAGAATTTAAAAGAACAATTAGGCTTCATGATCCAGATTTCCAGGACACTGAAATTCTTCTCTTAGAATTATTTTCAAAAAGGGAAAAACAACAATTCCTTGATGAAACTAGAAAAATCCAAATTTAACATCATGGCCAGAGGAAGGAACAGACTTAGAGTTATCTAATAACGAAAATCTACGTTACCTAAGAAAGGCCAGAGAAGATCTATTAGAAGCCATGAAAAGTTTTTCAAAAAGACTAGATACTTGGGGAAAATTTGAGAGATTGAGACAGGAGAGTGGGAAACATCCATCAAAGTTCCTCGATAGAGTGATTGAAGTAGTAGAGGATGTGCTTGGATTTGAAATTTTAACTGAACAAAATCTCCAACACATAAGGAGACAATTTGTGAAAGGCAGTAACACACCTGTTAGATCACATTTTAAACTCCAGTGCCCAGATTGGGAAACACTAAGTCTGGAAGATTTAAGAAAAACTGCAACTTACATATTTTCAGGTCATAAAGAAATGCTAGAGGAAAAGGATGAAATAATAAAAGAGCTTAAAGCCAAGCTCAAGGAGGCAAATAGCACAAGTAAATGTAAAGAAATTGAAGAAATAAAAAATCTAGCCACTCTCCAATCATACAAACCCACAAGAAATTACACTCAAAGCAATCAAAGGAGAAATTTACCCAGATGTTTCCTCTGTGGAAAAATGGGTCACATGGTTCGAGACTGTTATTTAAAGGCACAATTATTCCAAGCTAATAACAAACCGAGGTCTTGGAAAAGCAATGTAAAGTATAGCAGCAATAATACACAAACAAATGCAAAATGTTGTGATTGTAATTGCAAGAAATCATTGCAAGCACCAAATTTAGAAACCATGGAGAGATACATCCAACAAAGTAGTCTCAGGTGCTGCCAAACAAAGTCAGTTATGAAGCCAGGTTCATGGGGTAACATCAAAAAGGAAAAATGGGAAAGGAAAAAGGAAAAATGAAAAGGAAAGAGACTGCATGCAAATAAAACATGGGGTTCCAAAAGCACAAAATAAAACCAAAGAACAGATAGAAGAAGAAATCCAATTAGATAATGATGTAACAGAGATTAAAGAGAAAATTTTTGGAACACTAGAACAAGCTACAAAGAAAGAGAAAGAAACAGAACTGGCAACAGTCTGTAATATACAAACTGTAAATGAATTAATTGAAGCATATGAGCTAACACTAGAAGGGTCCGATGGGGAGGAAAATGCAATAACAGAAAACATTCAAATTAGCAGACCTCCTGGAGACAATGACTCTGAAAGCAGGGATGCTATTACAAAAGAAAATACCAATGATATAGAAAAGTCAACCTTAAATCCTTATGCAGAAGAATTCCAACCAATAGTAACTGCACAAGAAAAAGCAAACACAAGCATTGTCATGCCATCCTTTAGTCTCCATGATAATGCAATTCCATTGCAAACTGATGATGAATTGCAAAATGAATGTTCAGAGCAACAAGAAAAGTCTGTAGATGAAGAACAAAACTGGGATTTGAACAAAATAGAAATAGAGGCACCTATGGTCCAAGTGTGCCAACAAAATGAGAATACAGAACCAAGGGTCATGATAAAAGTGGGTAATGAGATCTACCCAGCTCTTATCAATACAGGAGCAACTAAATCTGTTTTAAAAACATCTCCTGAAGACAGCCAAATCACAAGTTACATACAAGTTAAAGAGCTTGCAAAAGACTTGGGGAATATAGAAACCACCAAGCAAGAGTCAATGCAAGACGCGAATTACACAGAATCACTATATTCAATAATGTTTGATTCAGAAAATGAAGAAGACCCAGAACCTTATGAATATATCAAACCTTACTATCAAAATTACAAAGCTTTACAAGAGGAGGAGACAGATGATTACATTAACAACTCAAATCAAGAACATACATTCTTGTTAATCCCAGAATGCCCAATCAACCTTCTTGGGAGAGACATTATGGTATGCGTCCTTACCAAAGCACGTGAGCGCTCAAGGGGTAGAGCTAGTTGCTTTATTAAATGCTTTGCAAATCAGTAAAGATAAATGGGTCAATATTTACACAGATTCCCAGTATGCATTTTCAGTAATTCATGCCACTGCAGAAATTTGGAAACAGAGGATTTTTGACAAGTGTAGGTAAAGAGATTGCATATGCAAAGTAATAATGCAACTTCTTGAGGCTGTACAAATTCCCAAGGAAGTGGCAATACTCCACTGTAGATCACACACAGGGGCTAATGATTATGTGTCTTTAGGAAACCATAGATCTGACATTACAGCAAAATTTGGAGCTAGAGAAGGACCTTTTCATGTATTGTATTTCTCAATAGTTGAACAGGACAATCTAACTGATGCCTATAATGAGCAGGAAATTCAATCATGGATAAAGAACTTAGGAGCAAAACAAATAAGAGGAATATGGTTTTTGCAACTAGGCAAGCCCATTCTGCCTAAAAAATTATTTTATCACGTGTGCAATGCAATACATGCACAAGGACACTGTGGAACCCAAGCTGTGATCGATTCAGTGAGAAGATTTTGGACTGCACCAGGAATATCCTCATATGCCATAAGAATTTGTCAAAAATGTAAAATTTGTATGCAATTCAATCAGGGAGTTTATAAGACCAAAGGCTTAGGAGGTCGTCCCTTAGCATATACTCCATTTGAATGCATACAGATAGATTTTATCAATATGCCAAAAGACAAAGGGTTTAAGTATTGCCTTGTCATCATAGACAGACTGACTAGATGGCCAGAAGTTTTTCCTTCCAAAAAGAACAACGCAGCATTTGTGGTCAAAATCCTATTAAAAGAAATCATACCTAGGTTAGAATTGTTCTTGTTTGCTTTCTGTGTACTGCTAAGATTCTGAATTAGAGCAACGAGAGTAGATGGGAGTGGGACAAACTCTCCACCAGCCTCTGAGCCTCGCCTCAGGTCTGAAACTGAGAAAAACTCCAATCCCAACTAGTTATTAAACTTTATGTTATTTGAATGCGCAGTCAGATAAGTGGACTATCTTTTCTGGTCATAGAGGGAGCTGAACTTCAGTTTCAGTCATTCAAAGACAAACTGTCCTTATTGGAACCCTGCTGTTTCCTCTCAGCAGGGGGCATCTCCCTCCCTTGCCTCACCAAGCAATATTCCCACTCTCCCCTCAACCTCCTCATTACCCCATAGAAACCTCCCATTTATCCCCCTGTTTCCCAATCCTATTTCCTTTCCCAATAAATATTACAGTACCCTCTTTATTCCTTTATTTCTAATGATCATTAATAAATTTCCTAAAATATAACATTTTGATTATTGAGACTTATTTTAATTTTTACAGAACATTAATAACATTGCTAATTATTTCAACTATTATGTTACTTGAGTCTCTAGGATAATATATGCAATCATATAATCTACAAATAGTAATGTTATTTTTCTAAGTAACCATTTTTATTCTTTCAACTTCAAAAGACATGAGCTTCCAGCTGGTCAATCCAAGTTTTTCAAGGAATTATTTTATTAAGCCCACTTTTGTACCTCTCTTTTTTCTTTTAAGTATTTCTTTTAAGTTCCTATTTTCTTTAGCATTTTCCTGCCTATTTTATCAAGCTATTGTCTTTTTATAATTTCCTTTGTTTGACCTCATTTCTTTACCTAATTTTTCTTCTATTACACTTATTTGATTTTGAATATCATACTTTTAGCATTTCCAGGAATTTTTATTGGACTTCTATCTAATGCATAGTTTTTCCTTTGAGGATTTGCATGTATCTATTTTTACTTCATGAGTTTTCATTTTCATCTTCTCTGTCCCTTAATAGTAGTTATTATGGTTAAATTCTTTTGTAGTTATTGTTGTTATTTGCTCATTTTCCCACCTATTGCTTTTCTTTTGAACTTTGTGTTAAAATGTGCTTCTGTTTCTGGCATAGAGGGCAGACTGAACATTTCCTCAAAATTCAGACTTTTTCCACGCAAAATTATTTTCAACATTTGTTTTGATTTCCTTCATGAGATTTTTTTCTTGTATAAGTGATATGTGTCTCCTTTAACAAGATGGTAAACATGGAAATATACATTTCTTGATAGTACATGTATAAATATAAACAATACCATATTAACTACCATCTCAGGGACATATGAAGGGAGGGAGAAAACACAGAGCACAAAATTTCAGATAATGATTGTTAAAAATTATAGCTACCTGTAATTAAGAAAATTAATAAAAGCAACAATATCAATTATAGTAATAATAACAAAGATAGTTTGGGGTGTTTGGAAGTTTTAGATGGTTCCAAAGTGTATGATCTAGGGAAAAGTATGGTCACTATTCAACTGGTCTGCATCATGGTCCTTACCCAGGAAGAGACTCTGAACCCTTAACAATTTAATAGATACTGATCCTCAGGGTACCTGTTCCCAAAGGACAAGAAATGATACGTTTTCTGAGGGTTTCTACCCATTTTGACCAAAAGCAGTACTGATCCTCAAGATACACTTCTTCCTCTTACCTGAAAGTACTTATCTCTACTCTTGAACTAAACTCTGACCCTGAATTGGGTTTAGGTAATAGAGTTTCCAAACAATATTTGTTCCTGTATCCAATGCTAGCACAATTCTATTGTTAAATTTTCAGGTCTCCTTACCATCTTTGGCTTTAGAAATGCTAAAGATGCTGTTACTTCTTTTTCTACCATCTAGTCTCAATACTGGTGTTTCATCTACATGGGCTCTAAGCCAGCCTCTAATACTGTCACAAATAGGTCTTGATCAATGACACAAGTAAAACCCAGTGGAATTGTGTATTGGCTATGGGGATGGAGGGAGGAAAGAACATGAATCATGTAACCAATGAAAAATATTCTAAATTAATTAATTAAATAAAAAATTTCATTGAAAATACAATGTCATAGATATCTCTTTCTAACTTCTAAATTATCTTATGCTAGAAAAATCTCTCATTCAGAAAATGTATTGGCTCTGCCCTTCCAGATTTGATTTGAGACATTATTTCAAAGTTATTTGTAGGTTAGGAGATTATACCTGAGTGTTTTCCTTACTCTGAAATATTGACTTTGCCTCTAAAAGTCAGTAGGTTACATTTTTATCAGGCTTTGAGATTCAGAAAGTCTAAAAAGCTAGTTATTTTTAATGTAAGAATTTGGATGTAAGTTTCTTAGTGCCAAGTTTTAGTGCTCTTTCTATAGCATTATAATACTAGTGAATGGAAAAATTTTAGGTGTCATTATCAAAGTCATTTGCCTATTAAGGCAAACCATAACTCCCTCATTTCTTAGTATATGTTCTTAATCATAAAAAAAAAAAATCTTTACATAATGAACAAGTAGAACCTTAGAAGATAACCTTAGGTCCTAAAACCTGTTAGGTAAATTTTAAACTATTTTTATACATCTCATTTAATTCATGGAAATTATAATTTTCTGTATTACCAATATTGTTATTCTCATTTTATAAGGGAGATTATTAAAACTTTCTACTTTTGTGAACTTTGCCAGCTTTTTAAACTCATTTTCCATTATTTTGATTTTTTTTGTAAAAATTTAATTTTTTTTAAAATAAACATTTGATTATTTTAGTATATATTTTAAGGATTTCATTTCCAAATGGGAAAATTATGCTTTAATTTTTACTTAGATTTCCTGAGTTTTTTCTCTGGAAATAGCAATTTTCATCATGAGTCCTTTGGAATTGTCTTGATCAAAGTAGCTAAGTCTTTCATGATTGATCATCTTTTGAATATTCCTGTTAACAACATGAAATTATATGCTGATTCTATCCACTTTACTTTGATAATTCATATGGGCCATAATAGGCTTTCCTTAAAACATTCTGCTCATCATTTATTATAACATAATAGTATTTCATCACAATTATATCCCACAACTTGTTCAGTCATTCCTTATTGATTGGCCATCCTCTTTTCATCTTAACCTCCTAGGGGACAGATTTCCAAAACAGGTAGTTTCCTTCAGATGTTCTCAGGCACTTTTCCTCATCCCCTTTGTACTGAATGAAACCTTGCACATTGCCACTATGTTCACTGACATTGCAGGTAAACTTTTGCTTACTCTTATGAAGCCCACATCTCTATGATACTTTCTATTCTATCACCTAACAATGGCACTATGCAATGGATTCAGTTTTCCAGGATGGTTTTATGCACTTTTTTATTATTAGACTATCTATATTGCTAGATGTCAGGGACTATCTTGTTTGCTTGTATTTATATCCCTTGCATTTAGTATGTTACTTAACAGAAATCTCTCTTTGTTCATCTCTCTTTTTGTCTCTTCCGCATACATATATATTTATATATATATGTATATAAATATATATATATAGGCATTGATAATATATATAAATATATGAACATAATGTAAAAATGGAGATTTGAACTCTGGACTCCATTCCCTAGAAGTCCCTGCTCACTTCCCAAAATTCCTTGTAACCTCACCTGGGCTGAGAGCGAGATGGGGTATTTAACTGGGCTGTAAAGGCTTCTGGGGTCTCTTTTCTACTTCCGCTGCCCGACAGACATGTCTTTCATGATGTGAGTGAAATTGAATTGGACCTCTCAGCCCACCTAGCACATGCCTTTCTTACTTGTATTTTCTTAAATTCTCAACCTTTAATAAACCTCTAAAAAATATAATACTCCTTGCAGAGAGAAACTAATTTCTATTGCCTCAGTTCTCCCCAAATTTTTATCTTAACAGTTTGGTGATCACGAAGGTATGAGAACTTCTCAAATTTTTTAGCCTAAATTTTTTTTGATCCATGTTTCTCTGGCCGAGGTTTTTTACCCTCGCAAAGCTGCTGCTAGTTCTAGCCATTAGATAGCTCACCGGCTCTCAGCCAGGCCCTTCCCTGCCTGCCTGCCTGCCGCCATCCTCTTCGGACTTTTTTGAGCCTTCCCCACTGGCCCGGCTGCACTCTGTTCTCACCTGGAGCCTGCCCACCCTGGCTGCCCACTCTGGCTCCCAGCCCTGTTTGCCTGTATTCCTGTCCTGGCCCTGCCCACCCTGGTGCTCTCTCTCTGCTCACCCGGCCCCTGTTCAACCCAGATCGTGACCACCTGGTGACCTGCCTGCAGACCCATCATCACTCAGGACTCATTTCTACTAGCTGGTAAAAATGGGGATATTGGCCTCCACATGGGTGGTATCAGAGGGGAGAGAGAAAAAGGGAGAGAAGAGATTTACAAGCAGGAACTTAAAAGCATGGCTATTTTACAAGGATATCTTTTAATTGCATTGATCCTTTTATTGACTTCACCTGTGTGGCAGGGAAAATATTCAGCTCTGTACAACCTTTTAGCTAACTTTGGGGAGGCGGCTGGTTATCTCAGTGGACTGAGAGCCAGGCCTAGAGAAGGGAGGTCTTTGGTTGGAATCTTGCCTGAGACACTACTTACCCCTTATCAATTTGTCTTCCGACAATAGACATCTAAATGGATAAAAAACCCAAGGAACTTTAAAAAGACTGGAGGTTATATATTTTAGGCTTTTAAGACTTCAATGGTTTATACAAATCACTGTATTCTATTGCATTTTACTGATTGTTTTGTTTAAGATTTAATCTTGTTGGGTTTAAGTTCATATATTACTGCATTCAATATTATTCTGTTACACTGAATCATTTTAATGTACTGCGTTTTCACTACTGTTATATTTTGTTGCTTTTCCCCAATAACCATACTGAACAAATATTGTAATTAAGCCCATATATGAAAACAGCCTTTTTTCTATTGTTGCCTTTGTAAATTGTCACATAGAGGATGGATGGACTTCATCCTCTGGTTACAATTGCTATAACAACCTTTGGAAAATTTAATGTGCTAAATATCTCAACTGATTTTAAGGGTTCTTTTAAACATGATTTTTGGAATTTTTTTAACAATCTCTGGTTATTTTGCCTGCCCCTAACACAGAGTGTAAGGCCCATTCTAGTAGCTGAAGTGAATTACATTTTATAACCCCCAACCTTCCCGCATTTCTAAATATGTGAATGGAAGTTGGGGCAGTTAATCTCAGGGCATTTGTACCCCTAAAAAGTCTCCAAAAAGGAGCGCCTCTCATTTATAACTCTGCAGCTCACTACTTTACTTCCACTAGAATGATATATAGATTTCTTGATGATGTTCTAAACCCAAAATAAGTTTTACTTTGTTTAAAAATATATTCACCTAGGTTGAAAGATTGCTACATTTGTAAAAACTGTGACAAATGTCCATTGGTTCATAGGCTTTTAAATGCCATACAGCAACTCATGTAAAAATGATTGTGTGTTTGTTTGCTATTGTAATTAATTGGGCTATTAAAAATTTGGGGATATTAATATCTATATATTTGTACTACTGCTCAATTCATTTGCTTTCACTCACAGTGGATCATGGCCAGATATGAATAGAAAATGGATCTCATTTTTGGTGAGAAACCCTTGCATTCTATATTTCCTTAGCTGACACATTTTGTCAATGATTATAAGCTACATTTTATTTTTAAAGCTCTTTTATTATATTTTTCATGCATGTGCAATATACTTTTTTATTTTTTCTCTCCTTTTTATTTGAAGCACATGTCACCAGCATTTAGATTTTATTTAACTTTTTGATTTTTCAGTAATATAAGTTTAAGATGCATTTGCTAATGCATGCCGCAAAAGCTTGTGAATATGAAAATGATGCCACTAATTATTTAAAAAAAATTATGGGACTTTACTTAATTATTCTGTCTGATTCCAGGACAAGATATGCACAAAAGAGCCATTGCACAGTGCTAAAGAAGCACAAAGCTAAACTGCATAGTGCCAATCGAGCACAAGGTGAAAGAGATCAACCAATCTTGGTGGGATTGATGTAACTTTGAGCCTAGACAAAGAAGACTTGAATGGGTTTGGGGTTCGAGGTTGAGGCTGTTTAACATGTGTTAAAGGCAAGTCTTCCTTGTTCCACATTCTACCAACTATCTCAAACTTATCCCCCAAACCTTGGCTCCTATAATCTGGTCCCCTTTTCTGTTTTTCATAGTGTGGTGCCTTTCTGTAGTCCTGGCTATTGACTGGGTAAATGCATCATTGCTTAGATCATTTTAATTGGGTCCTGATTCAAGGACCTGTCATAGATTTATTTTTCTTTTACTTGGAATTTTTACATATAAGACTTTGATAGTCTATATTTTCATCCAGAAATTTTTCTTTTTTATTTGGATTTTTCTGATGTCCTTTTAATTTCTCTTACCAATTGGTTCATATGCCTCATACCTCAGCCATGCATCCCTAAGTGATCCTGTATTTTTCAATCACCCACAACATGGGGAAATGTAAATATATAATTTAAATAGCAAAGTTTAAATTCCTTTTGAGAATAATTTTAGGTAAAGAAAGATGATAACTCTCTGAATCAAGAAACTGAATTGTTGGAGAAGACACCATAAAGAAGCCTCCAGACCACAAGCTGCACAAAAATGAACTTTGGGTGTGGTTGATTGAACATTTATTTGTATGTATATTTTCATGCTGAAGGGGACTGCTCCCTAACTGGCTTTTTGTCAATGCGTCCAGAATTATTGGTTTTGTTTCTTTTTTATTTCTCTTATCCTCAAATTATTGTAATCTTTAAATTGATTATGTTTTCATGATCCATTGGGAAAAAAATATACTCTTTTTGAATTATCACATGGAGAAATGTAAAAATGGAGATTTGAATTCTGGACTCCATTCCCCAGAAGTCCCTGCTCACTTCCCAAAATGCCTTGTAACCTCACCTGGTCCTAGAGCGAGATGAGGTATTTAACCTTGTTGTAAAGGCTTCTGGGGCCTCTTTTCTACTTCTGCTGCCCAGCAGACACATCTCTCATGATGAGAGTGAAATTGAATTGATCCTCTCAGCCCACCTAGCACGTGCCTTTCTTACTTGTCTTAAATTCTCTACCTTTAATAATCCTCTAAAAATATAATACTCCTTACAGAGAGAAACTAATTTCTACTGCTGCAGTTCTCCCCAAATTTTAATCTTAACAATATATAATAAGGATTTATTTATGCACACATATAAAATTATATACCCATCCTCCAAATTAAAGTCTTCTGGTGCTTTAGCATGGCATTGAACTCATCCCAAATTATTATATCCTATAGAATACCAGCTGACCAAAACCTTGGCAGGTGCTACCTAGTTAGAAATCTTTTGGATTATTTTTTGAGTTAGTTAAGTAATCGTTGCTTTAGGTATATAGATTTCTAAAAACATAAATTGAAAAGAAAGTGCAAATATCAATTCTGGAAAGGATTTTCATTACTGGGAATACCCTATAACAATAAATCACAGATCATTTGCTTGTTCTGACCCCTTATGACTGCTTTTTGCTGAACTACTTTTTAGCAACAGTCAAACATGCCACAGCATCAGATAGTTAGAGATGTGTAAAGGACAGCAGAGGTCATCTAGTCCAATTCAAGCCCCAAAGAACTCCCACGATTGGAAAATCTTTACAAATCTTCAATTGATTTTAAATTGAATATCACATTCTTTGTTATCTGATGATCCATATTAAAAAAAAAAACTATTAATTTGAACCACTAGTTAGTCCCATTGTAATTGGGCATAAAACTTTTTTTATCACTACTAATTTTTAAATATAGACTTAGAAGAGAAAGGCAGATGTGGAAAGTGAATAGTTTGTAATGAATCAGGTTTCTGGGAAAATAATATTGATTTCTATATTATAGATGAATATTTTGGAATGATGGAATTTGAAAGAATTGTCATAGAATGCACCTAATGAAGTTGGTAAAATATATATGTACTTTCAGTCTTAAAATATTAAGAGGGTTTTAAATTGAAAAGCAAGAAAAAAGAACAAAACATATATATTTACTAGGTTAGAGTGCAGTATCTAAGCAGAGAAAGAGGGATAAAAGTAGAGACTAAGTAATTCTCAGAAGTGATGATCCAACAAAAGAGAAAGCAAAATATATAATAAACAATTGTGTAATCCTTAGATATTAATATAGAAATGCATGAAGTAAGGGAAATTAGAAAGATATTCTGGTAGTGTTAATACAAGAAGCAAATTTTATCTTGGCTATCATAGAGATATGGTAAAAATACGATTCATAACTGGAGTAAGCTTTGAAAAGATACACTGTATTCCCATTGAACAGAATCTGTAAAAGCTGCAATGGCAGTGGAATAGCTTAAATATTAAGGAGATATAAACAAGTAAGAAAATTCAAGAGCCTAAATGGGAAAACTTGGTAAAAAAAAATTTTAAATGAATGATAGTAGAAAGAAAAAAGTTATATTGTGGAAATTTCAAACAAACTATATGGCCTGAAACAATAATAGATGATAATTTTAGAAAGGATCACAGTCCTTTATTAGAAGAAAGTTAAAAGGATGGGTAACATATTATCTGGATATCTTCTAGAGCAATCACCCTCTTCCAAAAGTAGAATACTTACTGCAGTCTTAGCTTGATGCTAATTTCATTCTCCAAGAGATAATAAAGTTAATGAAAAAATCCCTATCCTATGCTTTAGAATGACCAGTGAGGAAGAACTAGGCGATAAAGTACAAATGGTGGTACTAATTATTCATTGGCAGAGGAGAAGAAAATACTCAATAGATTCGATATATACTTTCAGTTTTGAGTGAAATAATTTCAAATGATTCAGAACAAGCAGTTACCACTGGATGGTTTAAATGTCTTCAGGAGAATTCAGTTGCTCAAAAAATGATGGGGAGCTCTCAAGTTTGAAATTCTAAAGACACAACAAATAGAAACAATTTTAATAGGAAAAGAGTCAGTAATATAAATAGAATTATTTTTATACACTAGAAAATGCAAAAACTATTTTTGAGGTTTTTTTTTTTCTTGGAAAGAAGAGATTTGGATCTATAATTTCATTGGTGTTGGGAAATCTGAACAGAGAAAATTCCCTCCTCTAATACAGACTGGCAACCTGTCAGAAACTTAAAGTTTATAGAGGCTAACCAAAGGTTAAGTGGATTGTCTATTTTCTGAAAGCTTGGAAGTGACAGTGGGAAGATGTTATCCCATTGCTTCTTGATTCCAAGACATTTCAAAGATTCCCTCTATCCACTATGTAACACTGTCTCTCAGGTAAATAATTTAAAAAGATAGTACAATAAAATGGGATCAAGACTAGATAATAAAAGATGAAAAAAAAAACATTTTCCTTTCTCATAAGAATGCTATCAAAAGCTGCAAAATCTGGCCCTCAAAAAGGCTAACAATTAATGTTAAGAGTGAAAAGCATTTTTTCTTTTAAAGACATATTGGGAAAATGGAAGAACCAGAAAGAGAATAATTACTTACAGTAGTTGGGAAAATGAAAATGAGGAATGGGAAAACAACAAACAAAATACTCATTGCTTATTTACTTTCTCTTCCAAAGAGAATAGAAAAATTTTTCAGCAATTAAAGGCTAAGATAGATTATGCTATAGAGGGAAAATACTCAAAAGCTATTGATAAGTCGAAGCCCAAAGGAATGAGAGAATTGTATCTGAGCTTTTGAAAAAATTGTCAAATATGGATGTTGAGATGAAGAATGGAAGATTTTCATAGTACTGTAGAATATGCCCTGACATTTAGAAGGGGAAAAGAACACCTCCATTTTTACAAATTGTCTCAAATGGATTACTAAATGGATTTTGTTTATCCCTAACAATGTGACACCTGGCATGTCTTCATCAAGAACAAGTATTGCTAGAATAATATTACTTTTAATAGGGTTACTAAACTAGTTGATTAGGGAGATTCTCTTTTTCATAGTTGAGCTAGATTTCAATGAAGCATTTGTCAAAAAAAATTTTCTACTTTTATTATCTAGAACAGATAGATGTGAGTTGATATAGGGCAATAAGATGGAATCAGAATTGAATGAATGACTACAAGGAGTAGTTTTTAATACATTAATTTTGAAAGAGGTTCCCAGTGGAGTGCCCCAGTGATTTGAGCGGCTTATTATTTGTGAAATAGAGACACAATGCATTTTAGATTTGTCAGTGTCATAAATTGGGAGGAAAAAAAACTAATGTTTTGGGGAGATCTTAACAAAATAGAATGAGGGGCTGAGACATGTTGGATAAATTTAATAGAATATATGTTAAATATTGCATAGGTAAAATAAAAGTTTACATTTATTTTACATTTAAAATGCTATGTGTGTTATATTTCATTCTGTAAGCCAATGAAGATTTAAAAGTAAGAGAGAAATATAGTCTTACTTATCCTTTGGGAATATTAAATTGCTGCCTTTGTAGAGAATCACAAGAGACCAGTTAAGAAGATATTGCCATAGTTTAGAAAAAGGTAGTATTGGTTGTTGCAGCAGCAGTGTTTATGGAGATAACAGTGGTGATAGGTATCATGATATAGTAAATATCCAAAGTCAGAATCAGATAGATTTGAATTCAGGTACTGCTTCTGGTATATAATTTGTACCAGACTATGTAATTATGGAAAAGTCATTTATCTCTTGATGCTCTAGTCAAATGGAGGACCAATACTTCACTGTATTGTAGGAGTTTCCTATATCAATAAAATAAAAATTGGACTCTATTATTATTTTATTATTAACAATATCCATAAAATTACTATGATTATTATTATATAAATAATAATATGGGAGTTATATGCAAGCATACACCTCTATCCCTTCTTTTTGAAAATGATACAAAATCTAGAGTTGTGACTAAAATAGGTCAGTATTGTACAAATTGTACTTGCTATTCAGAATGTATGAAAATGACTATAACTTCTATCTGCAGTGACAGGACCCATTTGTAATACTATCTTCTAAATTTGCAGTCAACTTGAAATCATTGGTTGAAAAAAAATATTTTTTTTCTTTATAACCATGTGCTGTGCCTGTTAGTCATCTACAGAGTTGTTCCTTAGTAATCTAGTCATACCATATTATTTTGTTTATACTTTTGTCAATGCAAAGATCAATTCTTTTTCTTGCCTTTAATGATTCCAGCATAGTCCAACATAAACTAGAATCTTAGAATCTTAGAATGTTGCCAACATTCTTGGCTTTATAACTAGGCTGACATGGTAGCTGTTATATTTCAATGCAGAAAGAATACATTAAAAATCTTCTGAAGAAATCATAAGCATATCCTACAGGTATAGGGAAAACAGCACAGTGGTTTCCTCAAACCTCTTAAATTTGTTCCCTTCTTGAGATGTTTATTTTGACATTTGTAGGAAACTCTTCTTTGATAGTGCCAACCACTGTGACAAATGAGAAGATACTTATGTGGGCTGTATTAAACCAATGAATAGGTCTTTCCTGGTTTTACAAACTGCTCTGACATCTCTCTTGGAGTCTCTCAGCTGTTCACAAAATTCTTATGAGACAAGAAAAGTTGCTTGAACTTATATGTCTGGTATCAGTATGAACAAAGGCCAGAGAAATGTAGGTGGGGTGGGGAAATAATTGTCCAAAGAGAGAATAACTAGTAACATTGGATTTGGCAGATCATTATCTGGAAAACTATTTATAATGAAAGCCATTCAAGAAAGACAGATGCATCATCATAAGGATGTGCCAGAGGAGAGATATTGTTATCAATGATACCCACTGCTAATGCTTTATGCTTTCATTAGAAGGAATAAAAATATCTGCCAAATATGTGGCTAAATCACAAACATCCCTCCAGTACAACATGGCATGTCTTTAAAAAAATAGACAGATTTCTGCAAAAACGATTGAACCTTATCCAAGGCCAAAAGTATGAACAACAAGATTAAATGGATAGTGGGAAAATCTGGGTTTGGTGCTGCTTGTAAAACTTGGAGGGTCTGAGATAGCCCAGTGCATATTACATACAATCTTCCCTCGTGACACACTCTTGCATGGTGTCATAGGCTACATCCACCAACATTGTTGGATGTCACATGGAAAATATTAGCATTAGGAAAGAGATTAGTTTCCTGGGCAATAAACCCAGGTTGAACTAAAAGTCAGGGAAAAAAGTCATAAAATTTTTTTTTCCATGAAAGCATTTGATAGATTTATTATCTGTTATGTATGAAGCACTATTATCAAAGCTGAGGTGTAAAAAGGAAGAGTGACTATCCTCAATGATTTCTAAACATGGAAGTATTTGTAGTTGTGAGAAATAGTAGGAGGGTATTAATATTAATATTATTAATTATTATAACTATCATTTATATTATATATTAAGATAAAAAAGTACATTAGATATGCTAATTCATTCAATCCCCTCCAAATCCCCTGAAATAAATGTTATTATAATCAACATTGTATAGCTGAGGAAACGGAGATCAAGTGAGGTAAAATGAATCTTTCAATTCATTTGGGCCCAAATTGCCACACACATAGTAAATACCTAAGGAAAGATTAAAATTTAGTTAAGTTTTTCTGACTCCAAGTAAGCCACGTAGCTGTCCAAGGATGTGATCAACTGAAATCTGTAATTTCAAGAACAGAGAACTTTCCACCAATAGCTTTAAGTCATTGATTTGTAAAATGCCTACACAAGTCAGAGAGTTGGATTTAACCTTTAGGGATTAAGAAAAACCAAATATTCATCACATCAAAAATATCTAGTAAGCCTTTAATTTAATGACCCCAGAGGCCAGATCCCTCTGCAGTAACCTCTAATGTCGTAAACATTCTTCTCTGGAGTTTGAAGTTATTTAGGTTCCATATTTTACTATATCACTATTCTAAATTATACTGGCACTTATATAAATCATCTTTCAACCCCAAAGAATTCTAATAGGTCTGATAATGGGTTAATTAGCATTGTCTATTAAATTAAAATGTAGGTGATAGCTTGAAAAGAAAAAGATAGAAATATGTTCTACTGAAGCATCAACTGAATGAGTTTTCCCCAATCAGACTAGGGAGAACATAGCTTTGTTCAGTAGCATGTCTATGGAAGAGGAAAAAAGAGGCCACATCATTTATTTATTTATTTATTTATTTATTTATTTATTTATTTATTTATTTATTTATTTATTTATTCATTCATTCATTCATTTATGTGTTTGTTTGTTTATTTGTTTATTTATTTATTTATTTTAAATGAAAGAATAGCTAGCATTTCACACTAACCCTCCAGGACAGTACAGTGACCCTGCAACCTGCTTTTGTTACTGTGAGTAGACCAGTGCAGGGTAGTCTGCAGTTTGAATATTTGTTAGCCTTGCTGAATTAAGTCCTCTGGTATGTTTAGATAGGGTTATCTAGCCAATAGAATGGGAAAAAAACAATGTTTTGATGAATTTCTCCTGTTTAATGCTGATACAAGAACATGGAATTTAGGATTAGAAAGAATCTTATTGAAATCACCTAGTTGTCATTGTTTTGATGATGGAACTAAGTGCTAAAAAGGTGAAACAATTTGCCTTGGGTCAGAGTTAGTACATGGTAATGTCAATATTTTCTTCCAGATTCTCAGATTACATATGCACTGTTTTGTTTTGTTTTTTTCCTCTCAATCACACAAGGTCTGTGCAAAGTTGGACCACACTAAACACTAAAGTATTGATTCTGTATTCATTCTTAACTCAGGAAGGGCAGCTGGGGCTTTACTTAAGGATGTTAAAATATAGATTATAATGAAATTTGGGAGTATATTGCCTTCTCCCAATGACTTCATAATGAGCCCCAAACTCTCTAACTGCTGATTTTCCCAAGTCCTGTTGCAGTTTAGGGTCACATCAGGCTTTCTCTAAGTGTTGAACCATAGTGGTACCCAAGACCCTTTCAGGGGGGCCTATGATGTCAAAACTATTTTAAAAATAAGACTAATCTATTTTAATTTTTTGGCAAACATAGCCTGACATTATTCACTTGAAGGGTTCTCAATAATTTCAAATAATGTAAAAGGGTCCTGATACCAAAACGTTTGATCTTTACTCTAAATAAAATCTTCCCTATTCTTCCCCTTCATCTTTTCTCTCCTCCCCTTGATCCAAATTCAAAAAGTCCTTGTTCAAACTATGATTCTTTGAAAAATGTCAGAGGGTTACACATTTATATTCATTTTCCTTGTTTTGGATTGCCATGCCTAAAGAATTTATTATCAAGTTTGCCAGTGAACAGATGCTAGAACTTTAAATATGTGTGAATTGAATATCTAGGAGACTTCCATCCCCCCCATAATACACATAGGAATCATAGACTAGGGCCTGAAGTGAAGGTGCCACAGAAGTCAGAAAGCATAAGGTATGAAAGCCAGTGGCCAATGCAAGAATGGGGGGAGGAACTTAGGTTTGAAAAGCCAGCATTGATAGAGGAATTACTCTTTTCCTTCTAGTTCTTCTCTGTAAAGTCTAAAATTAACTCTTCCCTGTTTGTGAAAATGAAATTAGTAACTCTCCCCTTGATTGTGAAGATTAAATTAACTCCCCTGCCCAATTTTTTAGATTTAATCAACAAAAGTGTAAACACTTCATTAAGTGTTAAGTGGGGGAGGTCTGTGACCTATGCATGAGATAGTGGGTGACAAAGCCTAATCAACCTGAGGGGGAAGTCCTAAGCAAAGCTTCAACTATAATTGGTAGACGTGAAAGTAGAGGAAGGTAAGGAAGTGCCACAAAAGAAAATGTCTTTAAAAGGGAGTTATAGCTTCCTGGGAAGAGTTCAACTTGTTCTAGATTTCTGAGTTGGAATTGGAATCTGGTGAAGAATCTGCTGCCTGGACCTGAGATCCTTCCTGGTGAGATTATCATTGAATCTCTCCCTTTGGACTGACATGTGGTGAGTGAAAAGAGCTGAGTCCTTTCCTGGATTTTCTGAAGAGACTAGTCTCAAGGAGAGGCCTATCCTCTAGAGAGAGATTCCTTGCATCCCCAGGTCCTTGGCCCAAAAGTCAAGGCCTCTTTGGTTAGGGACTAAACTCCCCTGCCCAGGTTGAGCCAGGGGTTGCAGCAAAATACTTAGTGTATAGCCTAGATATCTTACCCTATCCTCTCTCTGATTTCCTACTTGAAGCTTTTTATACTTTGTAAATAAATTGTAAATAAATCTCTTTGGAATTAATAAAATTCCTGGTGAACATATTTTAAATAATCTAGTCCAAACTTTTATTAAAAAAAAACCCTTTTGTCCCCCTTACATTTCCCTTACATTGACATTCTTTGCTTCTGTACCTATCTTTGTTCTGACTCCTTCTCTGGACTGGCCCTTTCTCTGAGCTCTTACATCATCTTGCTGTCTCTGGTAAGTGGAAGTCCATGGAAGGGATCATGTGGAGCTGAAATCTGGGACCAGATCCTACTTAAATTAAAAAGGCTGGAAACTTTATTTCTCTCTTACTCTCTCTTTACTAATAAATACTTATAAATTTAATATTAAGCCCCTGAGATTAATTTTTATTTATAACAAATATCTAATTAGATTGGTCCTTAGAAAGCAGAAATGATTTTTCATTGAGATCATACTCAAAAGTTTCTAGGAATAGTTGAAGATGGTAGAGCTTGTGTGCAAAGTTATAATATTAAAGAACGTATTTGAGGGGAGGTTAATTTGTAACCCAAGGGGTTAAGACTTTCAGTTTAGAGAGAGGGAAAGAGGAGTGGAGACCCCCTCTTCTCAAAGTGGGTTCAGAGGAGACAACTGATGTTTAAAGTTGGCTCAGAGAGAGGAGATGGGCTTTGAAGATTTTTTCCCCTTCTGCTGTCCCTTCTTAGATAAGGCTGCTCTTCCAGATTTGCTCTTGTCCCTCATGTCCCCCCTCCACTACTCGAGACCAAAGGGTCTCCCTTTGATCTGTTCACTCACATTCATCTTGGGGAAAAGATAATTATTTTAATGTCAACTCAATTGGAGTGTGAATTTTATAAACTATTCCACCCTAATCAGACCATTCTTTAGAAGATCTGATTTAGCTATTTCCTGATCAGTAACAATGGAGATACTTGGAATAACAGAATCAGGTGTTGGAAACTCTAAATTTCTCCTCCCTTCTTAGGTGAACAAGATTTAAAAGGTCTGCATCAAACTCAAGATTTAATTATCTAAGGAAATGGCCTTCAACAGACATGTGCAGAAAAATGATAGACCTCTGGGCTGTCCTAAGTCAAGCTTAGTCATAATTGGTACAGATGAGACATAGGGAAGTGATGTAAAACTGTCTATATAAGGCATGTCACTTCCTCTCTACTCCTCTTTCCCTGGAGAGGAGACTCTGGCTGAGAGTGTGCTAGGCATTTTGACATCTTGGAGTTTTGGTGGTGAGTTTTGCCCTTGAGCTGATTCAGGTTTGGGCATCTTAGCTGAGCCCCATTGGAGGTTAGGCTGATTCTTTCCTCCTTCACTCTCAAAACCTTACTTTCTAGGTCTTCTAATCTTCTCACCCAGTACTAACCCCTTCCTTCTTCCTTCTTCTTAATCTCTTCCACTATATCAATTAAATCACCATAAAATTTCCAGCTGAGTTTGGGTGTTTCATTAGGATTTTACAAACAAAATCCTCGGTGACCAAATATAATTATTACATTCTGTCTCAACCATAATTTTAACCTTACAGTTGTAATACAAAGAAATAACTAGCAGGGAAAGAATGTCAAATGGAAGTGGGGAAAAGGGGCCCCTGTCTCTATCTAAAACCCTTTTCCTCCTTCCTTGAGTTTGGGGGGAACTCAGGCTTTGGCAGCCTGAGGCCGCTAAGAGAAAGTCAGGTTGGCTCACCCTGGGTTTGGCCCCTAGGCCACAGTTCAGACTGAGGGCAACAGGAACTGAAGTAAAGTCCACCAGAGATATAAAATGTCTTTCTCAGGTGTCCTCTTCAATAGTTTTTTCAATTGGAAAATGTTGGGAGGAAGGATTTTCAGTCACCAGCAGGAAAGGTGGGTAACCCTCAGGAGAAAATCTTTTTCTACCTTCTCTCTTCGGTTTCTCAAGACTGAGAGAACAACTTTTCTACCAGGCAGAGTCTTCTCCTCCTCAAGATTCCAATTTCCTGGGACCCCTCTTCCACTGAGGTGATCAGTTTCACACACTCTTCAGCTTGACACTTTTTCTTTAGTGCCAGCGTCTGTCGCAAGAGTCACTTAAATACCACAATAAAGCATTGAAGAATTTCTGTACCAACTCAGAGTAAAATAGGCATTTAATATACACAGTTTTCTTTAAAAATTCATGTTACTACCTAATAGAACAAACAATTTAAGAAATAATGCAGCCCAAGATGGCATTTGAGTTTTGGAGCTTTTCTCTTTATGTACTACTATGAATTGGATATCTAGCTAAAATGTTTGGTTTTTTTGTTTGTTTTTTGTCAAAGTAAGACTTGAAGCAGATAGATACTCAGTTGATGTCATTGGTTGAAGGCTGTCATTGCAGAGACCTGTAATGAAAACAATTAAAACTTGATTGGGTGGGAGGTTTGACTCCAAAGTCTTTTCTATTGCTAAGGTTTCAGGTTTCTAAATTATAATCTACTTAACAATGTGTGAAGATTATGTCTATTTTAATGAAATCAATCAGTAACTTTTAATTCAATCAATCAAGAACTCAAAGAGTCCCTTCTTAACACTTTAGTAAGGGAGTACACAAGTCAAAAACTCTCACCTCCAAAGTGGAGTGCCCAGCCCTAGGTAGGACTAAGCAAATTGAAAGGCTACAATTGGTTTTTGTGAAGAAGGGAGAGAGACAGGAAATGGCATGGGAAACGGGGTATAAAAGAGACTAACATGGGCTGGAGAGCTTGGTATTTCTAACATTCCTTTATTGGCATTTGGAGAGACTCTTTCCCTGGATCCTGCCTCAGCTTGTTTTGTGAAGGGCTCAGACTTTAGAGGAGATTGTGCTGGTGAACTTTTGACTGAAGACTCCACATGAAGATGAAGACCTGAGGAAGCTTCCTGCTGGGGTGCTGAACTAGACTGCACTTTGCTGGAGAAGCTCTTAGGGCTGGTAGGCTTGTTAAAAATCTGGTTCTTTATCTATTTTTCCCACTTTCATTCTTTCCACCTCTTTGTAAATAAAAGCTACTAAAAGTCCTTTTGCTTTAAGCTATAATATTTTACAATCAACGACCACAATATTACTTTATAACTCTCTAATTGAGTCAAAATGCCCAATTTTCATCCTTAAAAATGCTAGATAGAACTTCCTTTAATTATATTGTCTTGGCAGATAGTCTAACCAGGTTGACAGGCCTCAAATTCATTAGGGAATTAATGGGATGTGTACTACAACTTGTGAAGACTTCTCATGATGAAATTGGAAGATGAGAATACTTTTATTCCATTGACCTTGAAAGTAGCTGAAAAAGGGCCCTGTGGAACATAGAACTTGGTCAAACATTGAAGATAACATACAACCTGGGACATTACGAGTTGTCCTGACTTCAGTGACTCTGGAAAAACAAGTGAGACCAACAACTTTGTAAAACTTTTCCTCACTTAAAACAAATTCACACATTAATCAAAACATCACCCTATGACGCCATTGGTTTTCTTTGAAGTGAAGGATGAAAAACAACATCTGGCTTTTTATTTATGTTTTTGTTTTGCTTGATTTTTATTTTGTAAGTATCCATCAAGAGGGAGGATAAAGAAAGGAGAAGTTTAAAGCTAAATTAAGTCCTTCCAAGTACCATGCAAATAATTCCATTTTCCTCATTTATCTTTGCAGCTTTTTTTTTCATATGATTTGTTTACATATTGGCGAAGAGATGTAAAATTCTCTCAGTGTGAATTCTGAAAGTTATATTCTTTAAGAATATTGATATTTTTCACTCAAAGGACTATAAAACTATGCAAATTCTAACCCAGAAATACCACTACTGGGTGCATATCTCAAAGGCATTAGAGAAAAGGGAACCAACTGGTACAAAAAATATTTTAGCAGTTTTTTGTAGTGGCAAAGAATTGGAAACTGAGGGGGATATCTACCAATTAGGGAATGACTGAACAAGTTGTGGAATATGATTGTAATGGAATACTATTGTGTCAAAAGAAATTACAAATAGGATGAGTTCAGAGAAAACTGAAAAGACTTATATGAACTGATGCAAAGTGAAGGGAGCAGAACCAGTGGAAGAGTTTATATAGGAACAGACTTATTGTAAGATGATCAACCATGAAGGACTAAACTATTATCAGCAAAACAAGATTCCAAGATAACTCCTAGGGATTCACGATAAAAAAAAATACTATCCATAGTCAAAGAAAGAACTGTTGGAATCTGATTGCAGATCAAAGCACACAATTTTCATCTTACTTTCTTCATGATTTTTTAATTGTTTATGTGATATGTGTCTTCTGTCATAGCATGAGTAATGGAAATATATATTGCATGGAACCACTGGAATGACCTCTAACAGATTTACCACTTTGTAGAAGGAGAAAGAAGAAAGATAATTTGATTTGAAAAATGTCAGAAAGCAATTGTTAAAAACTGTTCCTACATGTAACTAAAAAATTAAAGTTTTTTTTTTAATATAACTTTTATTCTCTTCCGATTTAAATTTTTTGAATACTAGCTAGGATTTTGTCATCGAATTTTCATTTAAAACACCAATAATCATGACATCTTACATCATATAGAAACACTTTAAATCTCTGCCTAATAGAAATGTAAATGTGGAAAAGGAAAAGGAAGTTTTCTAGTCATTTGTAGAAGGGCAGAATAAGAAAAAAGAAATGTAATAGTTTTGGAGTACATGGATACTGAAGTGGATATCTTTTTATCTCTTTCCTATTGTATTCTGCACTGTTCCTAAATCCTGTTCTTAAAACACAACTCTGACCACATCAGTCTACTCTTTAAGACATTCATATGGCTCCCACTTGCCTCTAGAATAGGATACCAACTCATCACTTTGGCATGTAAAAGCTTTCAAAATCTGGGCTAATATTTTTTTTAGCTTATTTCCACTATTTTCTTTCACACAGTCTTTATTCCAGACAAACTGACCTATTTTTTGTTCTCTGTACAATACAAGGCTTTTTTTTACTTATCAAACACATTCCCTTTGCACCTCTTGGACTCTAGTTATATTTAAAAATTATTTCAATTGGCATTTCCTTCATAACTCTTGTCCTATACTTCCATTTGCTAGTTCTGGCCTCCTGGAATCACATATTTTAAATTAATTAAGGTAGATTCTAGTTGATAGTAGGTTAAAGTCTGTAGTTAGAAAGATGATTTCAAATCCAGATTCAAACACATATGACCTTTGTATCATCCTAGATAAATCACTTAAATTCTATCTGCATCAATTTCCTTATCTAAAATAAATACAATGATAATACCTTCCTCCTAGAATCATTACAAAGATAAAATTGGCAAGGGCATTGTACCCCCAGAAACTCAGGCAACCTATTATCTGGGAAATTCCTTTGCTCCCTTTGTCCCTCCAGGCTCCCAACCAGAAACATTTGACCTGGAGGATCACCCTCCTTTGATTGTCCCATTGTTTTGACATGGACAAAGAGACACACCTCATCCATCTGTCCTCCAAATCATGAGGTCTACTCCCATGCCTTCAGCAAACCTCCACCCCAACCCCTTGCTCCAGTGCATACCACTCCAGAGGCACTTCTTCACTTTTGTAGAGTATAAAAACTCCAGAATTGATGCCCTCTGGGTGTGGGGACAGCTTTTCCATCTGTGCTGTCCTCCCAAGGAGCAGCTTTCCACCCATGTTGTTCCATCTAGGAGACAGGTTTCCGCCCATGCTTCCCTCTTGGCCAGATTCAACAATACCTTCCAAATTAATGAATTTCTCTTTTCATTTTAAGTTTTTGGGGTCTTGCATTCTTGCAAAAGGTACCCTTCCAGAACCCCAGAGGTTCAACTCTGCACCTCACAACAAAATGAGGAAGAAAATGTAAAGTACTTTTCAAATTTTAAAGCATTAGAGAAATAAATAGAATTATATAATTAAGAGTTTATTATAGCTATAATAATCATCGTTGTTAATTTTATGGAAGGATACCTAAAAGAAACAAAAATAAAATTATCATGAGAAAAAAAAGGGAATCACAGACGGATCAAGGGAGACTTCAACCTTGCCATATTATAGAGAATGGAAGAATGCCACACAGAGGAAAGGGGAAAGAAGGAAAGAAGGACATTTGTGCCATTGTAGATTAAAAACAGATTTGAGGGTTTTTTGGAAAAGGAGAGAGTTGAATACTTTGAAGCAAAGAATTGCTTGTGTTCCAAAGAATAATGTGGTAGAACTAAAGAAGATAGCAGGAGAGAGATTATTCATTAAAAAAAGAAAACAGGGAAGCAGGGATCTAAAGTAGAAAGTACAGAATCCTTCCCTGCTGATCTGTAGTGAGGCATCTCCTTATTGACAGATATAAGCAGTATAAAGGAATGTTATTTTCCTGGGGCATGAAGCTAAGATATAACGGAGGACATCTAAAGATTTATCAGAATATATAATAACTACCTATTGGTAATGATTCATTGTAGTGATTCATTCCAGAATGAACCTATAAATATTGGCAATAATCATAAAGTCCAGAATCAGAAGGTAAAGACCACCAGTTATTCACCAGATTTATTTTTATCCATTGGAGAAAAGAAGGCAAAGGGAAGAAACATTATATTTACCAACTATATGCCAGGCTCGGTGCTAACCACATTTTACAAATATTAGGTAGTTTAATCTTTACAATAACCCTGAGAAGTAGGTACTGCTATTATCTCCAGTTTACAATTGAGGAAAATCTCAGGCAAAGGGAAGTTAAATGTGGGGTTTCAGGTATGACTGAATTATGAAAGTATTAAAGATGTATCAAAAGCTGACTCTAATAAGCAAAGTGCTCATGTACCAGACTTATGGATATATTTCTAATATACATATATTATATAATAATATATAATATAATAATAATCTAATATATATTATATAATATATAACATGATTGATCCAGATCCTTGAACTGAATTGGACCTCAAATCTTATGGTATTCTGTAGCTTCTTTGTAAGGGCATAGACACTCAATTAGCATTTGTATGAGATGAGGCATGTGTGCCCAGTACTTTGAAATCTAGTACTACTAGCTTGAATTTCTTCACTTTTTTCATTAATTCCCTTGAAATTCCTGGCCTTTTGGAGAGATGCTATTTTAAGAAAAGCTCCATTTTATTCCTTGTATTTCTAGTGTTTTTAATAAGAATGTGTTGTGTTTTGTCAAAAGCTTTTTCTGCATCAATTGAGATAATCTATCTATCTATCTATATTTTTATTATTGATAAAGACAACTATGATTATAGTTTTCCTAATACTAAAGCAGACCCCTATTCTTAGTATGAATTCCACCTGATCATAATGTATATTTGATTTGTACTGCTTTAATCTCCTTGCTAATATTTTATTAAATTTTTTTTGCATCAATCATTTTATATAGACACATTTAGTCTATAGTTTTGTTTTGTTTTGTTGTTTTTTGCTCTCCTTGATCTAGGTATGAAACATCATATTCACATGATTAAATAATTTGATAAGACTCCTTTACCTATTCCTCAATCTCCTCAGTTACATGTAAATATGTTTGTATGTTAAAAAATTGATTTCCACAGTCTGTCCTTCTCTGTTAACTTCCTGCTTCAATGATGAGGTAGATAATTTAATATATGTTATACTTATGCAGGCATGCAAAATATTTCTGTATTAGTAATGCCTTAAAAAGAAAACAGAACAATAAAAAAGAAAAAAAAAGTAAAACATAAGTTTGATTTAATCTGTTTTCAGTCTCTATCAATTCTTTCTCTAGAAGTGGATATAATTTTCTTCTTATGTCTTTCAGAATTGTCCTAGATCATTGTATTGATGAGAATAGCTAAGTCATTCACAGTTGGTCATATATTATACTGTGATAATATTCTCTTGCTTCTAATAATTTAATTTCACTTTGCATCAATTCACTTAAGTCTTTCCAGAATTTGCTGAAATCATCCTGCTCATCATTTCTTTTTTTTTTAAATCCTTACCTTCCATCTTGGAATCAATAATGTTTATTGGATCCAAGGCAGAAGAGCGGTAAGGGCTAGGCAATGGGGGTTAAGTGACTTGCCCAGAGACACACAGCTGGGAAGTGTCTGAGGACAGATTTGAACCCAGGACCTCCCATCTCTAGGCCTGGCTCTCAATCCACTGAGATACCCAGCTGCCCCCCTGCTCATCATTTCTTGTGGCACAATAGTATTCCATGACAATTATGTACCACAACTTGTTCTGCCATTCCTCAATTGATGAGCATCTCCTCACTTTTTAATTCTTTGATACCACAAAAAGAGCTAGTATAAATATTTTTTAGACATTGAGGTCCTTCCCCCCTCCTTTATTTGTAATCATTTTGGGATCCAAACCTAGGAGTATTATTGCTTGGTCAAATTGTATGTGCAATTTTATAAACCTTTAAGGCACAGTTCCAAATTTATATGCAGAACAGTTGTTCTCAGATGGCAAGTGTATCATATAATGCTTTAATGTCACTGTCCCAATCTTCAGCTTTCTTTTACCATGATATTTTTCACAGCTATTTCTGTAGTCTTTCCAAGTTTTTCATGTTTCCAAGGTCATGTGATCTGAAGAGAGGTGTGTGTGGTCACTGCTTTCAGGGTCTGCAAACTAGTTTCAGCCTTACCCAACCAAGGCTCCTGTTCCATGAAGTAGCCAGCCCTAGAATTCTTCTCTGCCCTGTTGCAACAACTAGAAGCTTGGTCTCTGCCCCGGTCTTTGCCCTGGAATTGTGGTCAGGAACTAGGAAACTTGCTACTTTGCATTGATTTTGTGTTCTTCTCCACCCTGGAATTGTGACCAAGAACTGGCTAATGGACAATGAAGGGGCCAAAAGGTAGCCAGTCATACACCCAGTACCAGCACAAGGGTCCCTGATAAACCTATTCTGATTGGTTTCTAATTCTCTTACCAGCTTGGGATGCTGACCTTACTACTGTTGTGGTGACTGCTTCTATTATGGCTGTTGCCACAGGACCCACACCTGATGCTGCTGTTATATTGTACTCCCAGTTAGCCTCTTCCCTATTCCATGAATTTGTCTTTCCAAATTCCTAAGTAGCTCTGGACAGAAAAAGCATTTTACAACAACTTTTTGTTGGTTATGCTGCTCCAGAATTTGATTTCATATTTGTTTAGTGAAGAACATTGAGAGAATTTGTCTTGAGTGTTCTCCCTTTTGCCCTCTTTACTCAACCTTCCATTAGCTTTGAATATCAATAAAATATACTCAAATGAAAAAATCCAGGAACTAAGAGGGGGAAGTATGATCAAGAGTGTTTGGGTGGGGGCAGCTGGGTGCCTCAGTAGATTGAGAATCAGATCTAAAGACTGGAAGTCCTGGGTTCAAATCTGGCCTCAGACACTTCCCAGCTGTGTGACCCTGGGCAACTTACTTAACTCCCATTGCCTAGCCCTTACCACTCTTCTGCCTTGGAACCAATATACAGCAGTGACTCCAAGATGGATGGTAAGGGTTTAAAAAAAAAAGAGTATTTGGGAGAAGTTAAAGAAGTGACATATAAGTGGTTTATTCATTCAAGAACATAATAAACTATCTGAAAAGAAAGAGGGAAGTGGATGAGAAGTTTAGAAAATTGGGCACAGTCCTATTAAAGATGCATGATATCGTAGTAATCAAGAACTTAAATTATTTAAAACTTTTTGGAGTTCCAACTCTTCAAAAATAGAACAGCATATCATTTTTTACTCACCTTCATGATAAATAGAAGCAACGTGGAGCAATGTTATTCTGGATCTGATTCTCATTAAGAGAAAGCAACTTTTGTTAACATAGACAAGATGAATCCTCAGAAAAAAGTGGCATCTCCATACTAGAGTTTGTTATAAAGGAGGGGGTCAGTAGGACTAGATTAATATATCCTTCAGATTTGGAGAAAGTAGATTTTAAAAAGTTCAAAGAGAAAATTTGTATTCTATCCAATAATGTGCTCAGCAAAAATAAAAATGGAGGGGATGGGAGATGCTCAAAAATGAAATTTTGCAGACACAAAAATATATTATTCCAAAGAAGAAGGAAAATAGTATGTGTGATAGGATACCTATATAGATACCCAAGGGAATAATCCACCAACATAATTTTTTAAATATACAGAACATGGGAATTAAGCCTCACAACAACAACAAATGAATATAAAAGTGTGATAGGGGTAAATAATAAATATAAATATAATATAAATAATATCATTATAAATATAAAAATGTAAAAATAATAATGGGAAAGCTAAAACTCAATGAGCTGAGATGACCAAAGAAGCCAAGGGAAATAGCCTTCATTTAGCCACTTAGGGAGAAAAAGGAGAACCAAAGAAAGTGAAAGGACCCTTTTGTAGGGGTGGATGGCATGATGGTCACTCTCAAAAGACAGAGAAGGCAGAGCTGATAATGCTTTATTTCTTTCTGCATTTTTTTTGTAAAGGAAAATGACTTCCCTACAAATGATGGTATATCTGAGAAATTACAAAAAATAACTAATATGCCATGAACGCAAAAGAAAACCATGGAGGCAATAATAATGTACTTCTGCTATTGGTATAGTCATCTAATTTGGGCCACATGAAATCTATCTATCTATCTATCTATCTATCTATCTATCTATCTATCTGTATATACATATATATATATATCATCTGTCTATGTACCTACATATCTTTGGGTTCTGAAAGAACTGAAAGACATGATTACCGAGGTCCCATCAGTGATAATGAAATATTCTAAAAAATAGAAGGGAATTGTAAGAATAGTGAAAGCTAAATGTCCAAATTTTCAAAAAAGAAAAGGTTAAATCCAAAAACTCTAAGCCAGTGAACTTGAATTTAATTTCTGGGAAAATAATAAAATGAATTTTTAAAGACATACTTGCTCAACATTTAGAAAATTAAGTACTGGATATAGGCATCCAAAATAGGTCATGACTGTCTAAATTCTGTCCCTCCCTTTCTAAAAAAAATAAGTAACAAAATCTTCCATTTTAGAATCATTGCTAAATTTCAGTCCCAAGACAGAAGAATGGTAAGGGCTGAGGAATTAGGTAAGTGACTTGCCTAGGATCACACAGCAAGGAAGTTTGTGAGGTCATATTTGAACTCAGGACTTCCCATGTCCAGGTCTGTCCCTCTATCCATTGAGCTACTTATTTGCCCCTATTTTTCCTTTTTATTTTTATTTTAAAAATTTTGACAGAATACTTAATCTGCTGGATAAATGAAAGGTTTTAGTTATGGTTTACCTAGGGTTTGTTTATCAGCAATTTTGTTCTTGCAAAACTTCTTAAAAAGTACCTCAGATTTTTTCCTTGTAAAGAATGGCAAAATGTAGGCTAATCATCTATAACCTCAGACAAATTTAGAACTGATTTGATGGCTAGATTCAAAAGTTACTTATAAATTAGTCAGTGTTCTTGGGACATGATTCTCTAGGTCTTAGTACCTGGCATGCAACAAGCCACCTAATGAATGTTCTTTAATTGATTGATTTTCTCCAATAGAATCTGAGCTCTTTGAAAACAGAAACTAATTAATTTTTGTCCTTGTTCCCAATACCTAGCACAATACCTAATCTGTTTAATAAATATTTGCTGAAATAACTACTGAATTGAATGAATAAATGGCTATCATATGGAATGACAAATAGTGGTGCAAGAGGTTCTCAATAGGCAAAGATGGTAAGCCATAGCTAATAGCATGAAATTAAATAACAATAAATGCAAAGAAGACACAAGTTCATAAACATAAGTGTAAAATACAAAATGGAAGAAATAGAAAACTCATATGTTAAAAATGTAGTATTAGTGTAAAATGAATTTAATATGATAATAGTGTGACGTACAGTTAAAAAAGTGAATATATTGGATTACATTAATAGAAACAATGTGCAAGGAAAAATATTGTAGTGCTACTATTTGTCTGCTACTAGCAGGCTGAATCTGGAGTTTATGTTTAATTCTAGGCATCACATCTATGAAGGACATTGATTAGCTAGAGCATTTTCAGAGAAGGATAACCAGGATGTTAAGTGTTCTGGCAACCATGCAATTAAGAAAAAGAAGTAGAAATGTTTTATGTAGTAAATGAAGATTTGGGGTGATAGAATAACTATCTTTAAGCATTTAAAAGACTGCCACAAGGAAGAGAAATTGTCCCTGTTTGTTTTGCTAGGTGTCAGAGGGAAAAACCAAGAACAATGAGTGGAAGTTAAGTTGCTGAGAGACAAATTAGGCTTCAGCATAAATGTAAATGTTTTAACAAGTAAAGCCACACAAAATTGGATTAAAGTGTATTGAGAGATAATTGCTTCTCATCATTGAAGATCAAATGAGAATTGGATAACATGTATAAATATAAATATATACAGGATATATTCTAAATAAATACAAGGTCATTTGAATTGGGAGGCACTACACATTAGGGACACAGGAAAAAAAAAACCCTTTTGGAAGTTGTATTTAAGCTGATTCTAGAAAATCCAAAAGCTAGAGATGGGGGGAAAGTGAATACTAGGCAGGCTGAGCAAGTTAGACACAAATACAAGAAAGGTAATGGAATGTGGCATGTAAGAAATAGCAAAAAGATCAGTCTAATCAGAAACAGAGAGTGTGTAAAAGGAAGTAAGATGTGGTAAATCTGGTAAGGTAGGTTGGAGCTAGTTTGTAAGTAGCTTCAAATGACATATAGGGAATGTTTTATTTGATCCTAGAAAAAATGAGAGCTCCTGGAGATTACTGCAATGGACAGTAGCATGGTCAGACTTGTACTTTTGGAATAACAATTTGGCACCTGCTCATAAAAGGGAAATACTGCAAGTATTTTAACTGTTAAAATTAGCAAGCCACTTAACTCTATTATCTCAGTTGACTCTTATTCAAAATGGAGATAAAAAGTACATACAATATGAACTTCACAAGGTTGTGAGACTCATGGATAATGGGTTTAGAATTAAAGATGTAGAATTGGTCCAAAGTCACACACCTAAATTAGGTCAACACAACCAAATGGAATGATGTATTTAAAGATTTTTAAAACTTTAAGGAACCATTATATGTAACTTTTGAGATGAAGAAAGTGAGGTTCAGATAAATAGTTATTTTTTAAATACTTAAGCGTAACAGGAAGGTGATGGGAACCTGTACTCAAAAATATTCATTCTTTCATTGCTTCAAACTGGTCTATATAAGCTTGGACCACTGGTAGATGTTTGAAGATTAGAAATATAGAAGATAACTCCATTTTAGAATGGAGTCATATGAATCATATGAAAAAAAAATCAGTCTTTCTCATGATATCAGCTCAGGTTGCTGCTGACACAACCAAAGGTCAAATGACTTCCAGATCAATAAATCTAATATAACATTTGTTTCAGGCCCCTTGCATGGATTATGTTAAGACTGTGAAAATAATTTCATGTTTGTTCTTAAATAAGCCATAATTTTCCCAAGAAAATATGTTATCTTCAAAAAATAAAATAATAACCAAAATTGAGAGGCTGGTAACCAAAGACTGGTCCCTGAATAAAAGGGGGAGGAAATTATAGATGAGCAAGACCATTTTTTCTCATATTGGTCTCAGTTTGCCATTGGTCCCAAAGACACACATATATGTACAAACACATGAAACAAATACCTTTTTTGGGGGGGAAGGGGCAGTTTTCTTCACTTCCCCTAGATAAATTACTCTCTAATTGCTCCTATCTCTGAAGTTAGATTGAGTTAAGGAGAAGAGGTTTATGATGTGTGTGTGTGTGTGTGTGTGTGTGTGTGTGTGTGAGAGAGAGAGAGAGAGAGAGAGAGAGAGAAGAGACACTTCCCCTATATTACAGTGAAGGACAATGAATATGCTACTGCATCTTAATTTACCCATCAAAAAATCTATCTGACCAAGAATATCTCTGAAATTCAATCAGTCATGATTCATCATATTTATATATATACATATATATATGTATATATGCATATATATTCATTTTCAATCAGTTAAGGCATGTTTGTAACCTGCATTAGAAATTGTGATATAGGAGAAAGCACTCTGTGTGATGAAAACTGTATCTAGGTCCAACTTCACCAGTTAACTGAGGGGCTCTCTAAAAGTTTATTTTACTGCTCAGGACTTCATTTGTCTCATCTGTAAAATTAGGGAGATGAACTAGATGATTTCTGAAGTCCTTTTCCCCCTGCTATTCTATTTTTAAAAGTCTGGAAAGGGTAATCAGGATGCTAGGTGAAGTGTCAAGCACATATTAAGTATTAATAAATATACATTAAATTGTAAAATCTAAGAATTTTGTACTGAAAAAGATCCTTGAATATAAGATTAGCAGTATTAGACCTGAGAAGATTGAAGATCATAAGATCAGAGCATTTTAAGATTCTGAGCTGAAAAGTAACTTTGAAAACATCTTATATAGCTCTCTTATTATACAAAGAGGAAACTGAGTCCTACATAAATTAATACTCAATCAGAATTAATATTCAATCAGCAAGTATTATATTGATTGGTTGTCTAGAATACAGTGAAGCTATAGAGCAGGAAAAAATATCCTCTAATTTTCTTTCTAATTCTCATATTATATGATTCTAGCCTGAGAACATTTTACATATAAGGACCAATTTATTGAGTTTTTCAAATCACTTTGCCTATATCATCACATTAAATGCAAATAATGATCCTGTGATGGAGGTAATTATGAATATCCCCATTTTAAAGGTAAGCTTATCAGATCACAACTTGCCTAGGGTCAGAAAGCTAATAAATAATCAGAGGTGAGATTCAAATTCAAATCTGTCTTAATTTCAGATCTACTATATGACACTGCTTAGAAATATGATTTTTGTACTGGAAGAAATAAATTATTATTCACAGAATTGTAGATTTAGAGCTGGAAGTGATTTCATATAGAATTTAGTTTTACCCACTCACTTTATAAATGGTGAAATCTGTCCCATCGACTGAGTTTACAGGTGAGATTACTTAAATCGATTGAGAAATTGTTGTTGGGTGTAGAGGTGAACCCCTGGGGTTCAGGAGGATACCTTTTGCAAGAATGCAAAACTCCAAAACTTAGCTTAAAATTAAAAGAGAAATTTATTAATTTATCAAGTAATGCTGAGAATGGCCAGGAGGAGGTGGAGCAGCAAGATGGAAGGCTGCTCCTTTGGAAGACAGTATGGATGGAAAAGCTGTCCCCCAGATGACATCAATTCTGGGTATTTTATATTTATATTTTATACTCTTTACAAACAGATATTGCGTCATGGTGAGGACATGATAAACCCTCAGACATTCGGTGAGGGGTTTGGTAATCTGACTGGGGTCATCTGTCTGGGGACTGTCCATCTTAAATCTAAAGGAGGATCAAGGATAATAATCCTTTCAGTGTTTTATAGGGGTTATTAGATGTTCTGGGTTAGGAGTAACGAGGATGTAAGGGAGCAAAGGAATTCCCCTGATAATAGTTTGCCTGAGTTTCTGGGGGTACAATGCCCATGCCAAAATGACTAATCAATTCACTTTAAATTGATTCAAATCAGAAAACACATTAAGCCTGTAAAAAAATTAAGTTGGAAGCATTCTATTGGGTCCAGTAAATCCATTCACCCGTATACATTTTCAGGTAGAAAAGAGGACACTAAAGACCTTAGATGGTTTAGTTCTCCATAATGGTAGGAATTATTTTAAGAACAAACTTTAGACTTATGTTGTAGTAAGAATTTATATACAGGGAAAGCATGAAAATAATGAGAGACTGGAGTTGGGGGGGAGTTGTGATTTTGTATTAAATGAGGGGAGACAGAGGACATGTGGGGAGAGACAGAAACAGACACAGAGATAGAGACAGAGGGAGAAGGAGAAAGGGCAAAAGATAAGGGACAGAGAGGAAGAAAGAGAATTAGGAGAAAAGGAGAAAAAGCCATTCTCTTAAGTGTCAGACATTTCTGAAATTCCATTTTGGACTGATTCTTCTCCAGGTAAAGACTGTTTTCAGTGACTAATGCTAATACTCAAAGACATCCTCTCAATATCAGCTAGTACTCCCATTACTTCCACATCCCTCATTCTCAATACTGTTCACGTTTTTTTCTTTCGCTTTTTTTTTTTCTTCTTAGGGATGGTCAGAGTTAGTGAGAAATGAAAAATGAGACCAAGGGAAGGTCGAGAAGAAGAGAACTAATGTTCAAATTTTAGCTCACTCTGATCTGTTGCCTGACAAAGAGTTCCCACTGCATGTGCTAATGGGGGACTAGAGGAGCAGCAAAGGATGGAAAATGAGCATGCGATTAGCCAGAATTGATCAGGATCAATCACTGGTGCCCCTTGGGGAGATACACATTTCTGTCCTGGAACAGAATGCTAGTCTTTTTCGAGTTGTTGCTACCTGTCACATGGAGCTCTTCAATGAAAGCAAGGTAAGTTCTGTAAAACCCATCAAAGCTCTGTGTCCCTGGTAATATTTAAATAGCTTACAGTATGCCTTGAGTCAAAGTCAGCAATGAATATATCAAGTTTGTCAATCATATTATTCAAAAGGAAGCTTTGCTTTCTAATTACTCTGCCAGAGGGTCATTGGACATAATTGAACACCTTAGGATTAGAGAGAACCAGAGATGAGAGCAGCAGGGGAAGGCTGGTGAAGGTTTCCCAGCTCTTTGAATTTTTTCTCCCCTCTCTTGTTTAGTAATTGAACCCTTTACTAAAACTACCTCAACTGGAGGGGAGGCCACAAGGTCTGATTAAATCAACAGGCCAGAAAAGTGCTCATCAAGCTTCTTACTTTCACAAACAGATATTAATGGAAAGCCTCAAATTATAAGGGTTTCATTAAGTGTAAGGGTAACATTTGTGTCTTATCAGGAGATGCTTCATCAGTCAAAAGCCCTGCTTCACAGGAACCCTAAAGGACAGATAGCCCAAGTACTTCTGCTCATACATGAATGGCACCCTGCTGCAACTTTTGAATAGAGATGATGCCATAAGGAAAAACTATGTCTTCATTTGAGAAAAGCTTTCAGGACCAAAAGATAATCAAAAAGAATTGAAAGAACAGCTTTTTGGTGAGCAAACATCATCATTACTACTAATTTTAATCTTGCTCATTCTATACAGAGCAACTAAAATTCACTAATCATGGAACAAAAACCTCTGAGTATAGTCAAGTTTTGAAAAAAGGTTTTCAGTCATTATAGATGGAGATGTTCTACATGTGCCACACGTCTACTTCCTCAACCCCTCACTTTGAAGTATTAATTCATGTCATATGTTTTAGAGCTAGAATAGTCCCAATCAAATTGCCTCATTTTATAGCTGAGAAAAATAAGACCCACAAAGTCGAAGTAATATATTTAACATCAGAGATGTTCTAAATCAATGTTGGAGAATATTTTTGAGATAACATGCCCAAAGTGTAATTTCAAGCTGCCTTTTAGCCCCCCCTGTAATATCCCAGATAAGAGAGAAAGTGGTCATATTGGGTAGTTGCACAAGGAGGTGGGGCATGCAAAAAAAATGTCCTTGGGTGCATGAAGCAGCCCTCCTCATGCTGCCTCGACACCTGTGCCACAGCTTTGCCAACATGGTTTCTAGGTTGTAGAAATGGGATTTTAACTAAGGGCTACTGATTCCAAAGGGAATATTCTTTTCATTACACCATTCTTGCTCTACTGTTCTTCATGACAATCATCTAAGAGAAAAGTACTCCTTTTTCCAGTAAAGAGAATTTATATTATCTAAACACAAGTGCTGAAAACAGTCCCAAAAAGAGACAAAGAGAAACACATTGTTTGATATATTTTCAAACCCCTTCTCTGGCTATACCAACATTCCCACTGGCTACTTTAAGAAATGGAACCATTTCCTAAGCTACCATGACTTCAACAAATATTTATTAACTCTTAAATAAGATGTGAGAAATGTTAGTGGATTAAATACTGGACAGAAAATTAGAATCTTCGGTTTTAAAGCAGGAAGAGACCTTAGAGATTATTTAATCAAACATTGACATTTAACAGAAAAGAAAACTAATGCCAAGGAAAATTAAGGACAAATTTCCATGTTAAAATTGCTATTTAGTGACATAGTAAAGATCAATGACTAATGAATCCTTAATTCCAATCCATTGCTTTCCTCCAAGCCCACACTGTGATTAGATTATATGAAAGCTATAAGCAAAGGCGAAGAGGTAGGGCTATGTTTGAGGAATGAAAAATAGTCCAGATTGGCTGTATTATAAGTTTCATTGAAGTACATGGGAATCAGTATGGCACCATGGAAAACACACTTAACTTAGTATAGTACTAAAGATTCTCTACAGATGGTGAAGTCTCCTAGGTGGTGGTATTTGTTAGCTGACATTGGGATGATTAATTGCTTTGAGCCCAAGGACATCACAGAGACTTCTTTGTGGGATCTAAAACAACTTATAAGATTTCTACATACAGTGATAATCCTCTCAGGGAAAACAAAATGGATGGAATATTTCTATTGCCCAGTTCATGACAAGCATTTAAATGTTTAAGCAAACTACATTTAGTCCATCAGTGTGTTTATCTTGAACAGACTTTGAATATGGACATTGATTTGATTACTGATTTAAGTAGGAAGAGGAGATTGAGTTGTATTGCATTAGGGAAATGAGTGTCTTTCTGTCTCTATTTTTGTAGACATATAGACATGTCATATAGTTTAGATAAATGAGAATCTGTATGTGATATGGAAAGCACATTGGAAACTAGAAGCCTATGTTTCATTTATGGCTCAATCATTACCTAGCAGTGTGACCTTACGCAACTACTGGATTCTGGTTTTCCTCATTTATCTAATGTGAATGATAATAATAATAACTTCTCAAGAATGGAAAAGTCCTTAAATCTTCCTATTAAAATAAAGGTTCACTTTTTTCTTTTTCTTTTTTCATTTCCTTTTCCTTTCCTTTCTTTTCTTTCTTTCTTTCTTTTCTTTCTTTCTTTCTTTCTTTTTTTTTTTTTTTTTTGGTTATTCAGTAATGTTCCCTAACTCTTTGTGACTTTATTTGGGGTTTTCATTCCAAAGATACTTGATTAGTTCACCATTCTCTTCTCCAGCTCATTTTACAGATGAAGAAACTTAGAAAAATATGGTTAAATGACTTGTCCAGGGTCAGATAGCTAGTAAATGTCTGAAACCAGATTTGGACTCAAAAAGATAAGCCTTCCTGATTCAAGACCCAGCACTCTATCCCCTACACTAACTAGCTGCCCATAAAATCTTATTCCAGTGATTGTATGAGGATGAAAGAAAAGTTGTTGCAAACCATTCAAATTACTGAATGAAAAAATTTTAGTAAAGTCCTATTATGTGTGAATAATTATGTTAAGCACTGGAAAGAGGAACAATAATTGCTGGTCATGATAAAAGAAATAAGTATTCTAAAGAGGCACACAGCAGGTAGGAAGTTTCAGTTGCAAATCAGATGGAAAAGATTTTGATCCTTTAAAGTATAGCAGCAAAACTAATGCTGAGGCTTATTTCATTAAATTTCCATTAATTATATAATACAGCTTTGTGATGTTTAAGCATTTGACAATGCCAGAGACTTTCATTTCTGCATCTTCCATAGGTGTGACTACTAAGGAACCTTGCTATGTAGAACCATCAGGGGAAACTGAAAGTCATATCTCCATAAAAGTTGCTTTCCTACATTATAGCTTTGAGGAACTAAAAGAATGTTAGTGGTTTGTGAAGTGAGTAGAATAAAATTATTCTGGACTTTAAATACCAGGATGAAGAATATTTTTACTTTTGTAGAAGCAAACAAGAATCATTGGACCTTCTTGAGAATTATGAGTATATTACATTTTCCAAAAATGATCATTCACATTCAGCTTGAAGACTTTTAGTACTGAGGAAGTCACCGTCTACCATAATAAACTATTATTCTGTTCTCTAGAAGCAACATACCATTCATACCATACCCTCCTCCACCACTGCCAGATTCACAGGCAGACTAGCATAGAATAAAATGAAAATATATCCTTTTCTTGTTTTCCCAGATATGCTTTAGTTTCCTCTAGCATTAGCCATTAGAGTCACTGTCTTCCTTATTGAGCCACACTACTTAATCCATCTGGAGTTAGGCTGAACTTTCTATTTCAGTCCCTTGTCACAAGAAAAGTTAATCTTTTACTCTCTGTCTTAGATCCTTTCTCTTTAAATTTAGGTTAGGTTCCACTGTTCTTCTGGCTCCACAAATCTTATGACTTTAATTATTAAAGTTTTTTATTTGAAAAATATTAGAAATTTAAAAATTTATTAAAGAAAAAAAGATTCCCAAATCTATATATTTAGCTTAGGTCTTTCTCTTCAGACTCAGTCAGTTTCACATGCTTAATCCCCTTTTGTAGATTTTGAACTAGGCATCCTTCAAACTCAACTTGTACAAAACAGAATTCATTAAATTTGTTCCTAATCCCTTCCCTCTCTGAACTTCCTTAATCTAGTAAAGAAGAGCATCGTCATTTTAAATTCCCAGATTCACAGCTTCAGTATCATCCTCAACTCCTTTCTCTTGATCATATACCTAATCAGTTGCTAAATCTTAAAATTTCTTTCTCTTTAACAACTCTTACATACGTCCCCCTTTCTCCACTCATGGAGTGATCACCCTATTTCAAGATCATTCCCTCACCTGGACTGGAGTAACAGGTCTCCTTGTCTTAAGTCCTGGATCACTCTAATCCATCTTCTACTCAGCTATAAAAGTGATTTCCCTAGACTCTAGGTCTGTAGGGTCTTATAGTATATGAGGCATTGTGGGAAGAATAGCAGCTCTGCTATGAGGATTGCTAAGCCCTTTTCAGGGCTACTAATACATCTTTGGTATCTATCTTTCACCCAATTCTCTCTTGTAGCTCCAAAAAGCTATAGAATCAGAAAAAAATCCAGGAAAAAAACTATCTCTGCAGATGGGCTACAAAAGGTGAAGGATAACCTACAGGCATCAAACCCTTCAATGATTTGGAGAGATAAATACTTCAAGCAAATGAAGACTTCCCCTGATGGAATGAATGAATGCAAGCAATTTTTCCATTAGCCATGAAGGCTAGCTGAAGTAGATGAAATAAAACACTCAGAGTTGGTCAGATATCAACTATGCCAACGTCACCCACAGTATCTTGGGCCATTGTCAGTTTTCCTGACTTCTCTTGCAACTGGACCACAATGCCTCTGGAAGAGAAAGTGAGGTTGATGACTTTGAGCAACTCTGATTATCTTACATTCAATTCATGAGCAAGTCAAGATATGACTCTGTACTGTTATTGGTCCTCTTCAAAAGTATGAACCATAATATGGTTGTAACAAGTCACTTTTGTGGCTATTTTTGAAACTCTAATGATTCCCTATTTGCTGTATGAATACATATCCACTTTTGTTTTAGAATTTTAAAACTTCACAAACTACTCTCTTCCTAACCTTTTAGCTGCCCCACATGTCCATGTATGCTGTATTTTTTCTTTATATGTTATAGATTATAGTTATTGTCTTACCCATTATAATATTAACTCCTTAAATACAGGGTCTGTTTTTGCTTTTTGTCTGTATCCACATTACTTATAAAAGTGAACAACTCATAATAATTGCTGAACAAATTTTCGTTGACTAATTGAGTATTACTTTTTTGTTATTGTTGTGATGACATGGTTATGCTACAGTTGCTGCTGCTGCTGCTGCTGCTGCTGATGATGATGATGATGACAATGACCAGGTATACCATTGGTGGATACCATGCAAGATTTGGAGTCTGCAGGACCTCTGTTCAAATACCTCCTGTGACACTCTGACACCATGGTCAGGATCAGTTAGCTAACCTTTATAAAGCCTGAATTTCTTTATGTGTAAAATTGGGTATCTCTAATTTCTATTTCAGAGGCTAGTTTGAGACTAAAGTGAAGAAATGCATGAAAACGTTTTTCAGACTTTACTACTACAACTATCTAGCAGGAGCAAAATACCCATAAATAAAGAATTACCCTCACCATCAGGATGTCTGAAGTTCAAGTACTCTGAAACATTTTATGTGCCTCTAATCATGGGACTTTACCCCAGTGATACCTGGAAAATCTCTAAGATGCTATCTTTTAAAAAAGTTGCTTGCTAACACCTGTATTTGTGGAGAGAGCTTTCTCAGTAACAAAATCTCTACATCACTATAATCACAGACTCATACACATTTTATTGTTTTATACTCTTAATAAAAGAATAATTAAAATCAATACCCCGCTGTTTTTAGTATCTGGTTATATGACACAATAGTATATCTAGACACTTTTACGCATGGAAATACTATCACTAATTTCATTTTCTTTTAACAATTTTTGAAGGAACCAGAATGTAGGGAAGGCAGGTTTGAGGTGGTTGTAGCAAGAGTGGAAATGTTGGTGTTATCTCTATCTGTATTTTTTAATCCCCATTTTTGGACAGATATATATGTATAACACATGGAATGTTTTCCAAGTTTAGACATTGGATAAAATGGCCTCTATACTTTACCTCCATGCCATTATAAGATGCACATTTATCTTGGAAATTTTCAAACATAACATGGGTTTAGATAAGTTGGATATGTTGACTTCCCCTAGTTTTCTTCAGTGATATGACTTTAGAGTTGACTAAATTAGCCCTTACACTGGAAAAAATATATAATTTCTAAAGAGCAACTACCTTACCATGAACTGAGCTCTAACTCAGTTTGAAAAGCCCATGAACATATTATAGAACAATTTCCCGCTCTTGAAATTATAGGCATCTCAAAATGATCTTCCTCAAGTCAGAGAGCAGAAACAAAGAAAATAAGTTAAATCACAGAATCTCATTCTGGTCTGTTATAACCTCCTTTCTGAACGAATCCTTTCCCTGAGCAATTAGCAAGAATATAAAAAAGGAAACCATTTTTCATGCCTACTATTTCTCCCTGCCCAAGTCCTAATGAAAATGCTACAGAGCAATTAGGGACTGCATTGGAAAGGATAGTAAGTATTTACAAACAAAATTAAAAAGAAAGTAATGATAATGCCCAGTAAAAGTGAAGTGACTCCAGTAATGTCCTCCAATGACTTGTCATGGAATGGAGATGAGTTCAGTCTCTCAAAGGCCTATATTTTAGATATCCATTAGACATGCAGTTTGAGATCCCTATGTCTCTCTGTCTGAATGATTGTGAGACAATACATTTCCGAACTGTGTCAATCAGTATTCTAAGACTGTTGAAAAGAAGAGAAAAAGGTGAATGGAAGAAGTGGTGAAAAGAAAGAGCATAGGGAATCAGATTAGACCCAAACAATATTAAGAAAAGACAGGAAGAGTACCCCTGGCCTCAGTTTCAAATATTATTCAATGAAATTAACATAGTTGATATTATTTATTTTTTTATTTTTTTACAAGGTGGAACAGTGGAGAGAGCTGAACTTATTTCAGACAGACATATGTTCAAATGCAGTCTAAGATACCTTCTAGCTATATGATAAAGGCATATCATTAATTTTTTTTAATCCTTACCTTCTGTTTTGGAGCCAATTCTATGTATTGGCTCCAAGGCAGAAGAGTGGTAAGGGCTAGGCAATGGGGGTTAAGTGACTTGCCCAGGGTCACACAGCTGGGAAGTTTCTGAGGTCACATTTGAACCTAGAACCTCCGTTCTCTAGGCCTGACTCTCAATCCACTGAGCTATCCAGCTGCCCCCTAAGGCATTTCATTTAAACACTTTCTCTCTCCGATTTCGTTATCTATAAAATAGGAATTTAGCACTTATCTCCCATGATTGTTGTGAGGAAAAAATCAGACAATATATGTAAAGTTCTTTGTGAGCTCTGTAATGCTTTATAAGAGTTACTTGCTATTTTTATCAAGCCATTATTAATAACAACTCTAGCAAAGATCCAAGAATCGGTCTTAGTTTGTGTACTACTTCTATTTATGCCATAAAGAAATAAGTAAAAGAGGACCAGAACTGTAGATATAGAAATGTCCAGTTTTCTGATGTTGTTAACTTTTTCCTTGAAGAAATGATCATGTTTCTTAAAGATAGCTTGACTCCCTGACACAAATGGCAAGGTCAGATTAATATCATGAGTTGTCTGCAAAGGTATTTTATTGGTTCCCTAGCATCACACTCCTACATAGCTGTCATCAGTCTCATCCATAACTCATATCTCTATAGGGCCTTAAGGTTAAGAAATTGTTTTCCTTTTGACATCCGTGGAAGTAGGTAAGTGTCTGAGGGGTTAAAATGCCCAAGATAAAAATGAGAAAAACAAGGCAGAGAAGTTAAGTAATAAACTAGATAAGGTAACAACAGGCAGTGGTGTTCTGAGGCTCAAATGAGATAGCATATAGAAACTGTGCAAGATGTAAAGTGCCAATTAGTCATAGTAATAGTATTGTTGTTGTGCTGTTATCAGCCTATTGTCAAAAGGCTTCTAGTCTAGTAAGGATTCTTTTGCTTAGATTTCTACAGCACTCCTGCTGAACTCAAATACTGTTTATAGAGCAATACTGGGGTTTGCTGGGAAACATTCAACATCTGGAATTCTCTGGTAAAAAATGTGTGCGCTCACACTTTTAGGTTTAATCTTCATTATTCAAACTTTCTTAAATCTAGACAATAAAATAGATAAAGCCTTAATTTGTAGCTATTGCTTATTTTTCAGCTATAACTATTCACCCTGAAAATTTAACATTTGGTTTTCCAAGCTAATTATAACTGGCTTCAGCACTATATGGGTCATAGGCTACTCTTATTCTACTATATAATCTGGTTATATATATATATATATATATATATATATATATATATATATAATTCTACTATAATCTGGTCTCAAAATACATCATTTACCTGAAAGTATCTTCTCCAAGGCTTCTAATAATCTCATATTTACCAAACATAACGGCTTTTCCTCCATTTCAATCCATTTTTATTTTTTGTAGCATTTACATTTGTTTTATTTCCTCCTACATTTCTAAATCTCTTCAAACCTTCATTGGATCATTTTCCTAGTCAATCTCCCTGACTGGGAGTGTCTTCCAAGACTCTATCTTGGCCCTACACCAAGATAAACTCAGAATGGATGAACAACTTGAATATAAAGAAGGAAACTATAAGAAAATTAGGTTAACACAGAAGAGTATACATGTCACATCTTTGGGAAAGGAAAGATTTTAAAACCAAGCAAGAGCTAAAAAAATCACAAAATGTAAAATCAATAATTTTGATTACATCAAATTTAAAAGTTTTTGTACAAACAAAACTAGTGCAAACAAAATTAGAAGGGAAGCAACAAATTGGGAAACAGTCCTCATAACAAAAACCTCTGACAAAGGTCTAATTACTCAAATTTATAAAGAACTAAATCAATTGTTCAAAAAATCAAGCCATTCTCCAATTGATAAATGGGCAAGGGACATGAATAGGAAATTTCCAGTCAAAGAAATCAAAACTATTAATAAGCACATGAAAAAAGTGTTCTAAATCTCTGATAATCAGACAGATGCAAATCAAGACAACTCTGAGGTATCACGTCACACCTAGCAGATTGGCTAACATGACAGCAAGGGAAAGTAATGAATGATGGAGGGGATGTGGCAAAGTCAGGATATTAATGCATTGCTGGTAGTGTTGGGAATTGATCCAACCATTCTGGAAGGTAATTTGGAACTATGCCCAAAGGATGCTAAAAGACACACTGCCCTTTGATCCAGCCATAGCACTGCTGGGTTTGTACCCCAAAGAGATAATAAGGAAAAAGATATGTACAAGAATATTCATAGCAGTGCTCTTTGTGGTGGCCAAAAATTGGAAAATGAGGGCATACCCTTCAATTGGGGAATGGCTGAACAAATTGTAGTATATGTTGGTGATGGAATACTATTGTGTTCAAAGGAATAATAAAGTGGAGGAATTCCATTGGGGACTAGAATGACCTCCAGCAGAATCAGGAAAACATTGTATACAGAGACTGATACACTGTGGACAATTGAATGTAATGGACTTCTCCATTAGTGGCAATGCAGTGATCCTGAACAACTTAGAGGGATCTATGAGAAAAAACACTATCCACATTCAGAGGAAAAACTGTGAGAGCAGAAACACAGAAGAAAAACAACTGCTTGATTACATGGGTCAAAGGGATATGATAGGGCATGTAGACTCTAAATGAACAGCCTAATGCAAACACTAACAACATTGAAATAGGTTTTGATCGAGGACACATGTAATACCCAGTAAAATTGTGTGTCAGCTATGGGGAAGGATGGGGGAGGGTAGGGAGGGAAATAATATGATTCTTGTATCCAAGGAATAATGTTCTAAATTGACTAAATAAATTAATTTTTTAAAAAGTCTCTATCTTGGGTGCTTTTCTCCTTTCTTTCCATGCTCGTTCACCATGTTTACAATTATTTTCTATGCAAATGTGTCCCAGATCTGTACAACTAGTGCTAGTCATCCTTAGCTACAGTTCCACTTTACTAACTACCTTCTGGCCTTCTTGAAGTGGAAATCCATAGATATCTCAAACTCAATAAATCCAAAATAGCACTCATTATCCACCACTCCTCAATCATTCCTTCTCATTAATTTCCCATTAATGTTTGAGTGTACCACCAATATGCCAGTCAACCAGATCACAACCCTCGTGATACTCTTCACTTTTGACTTCCTTTTCCCTTGAGCTATCATAATAGATTTCTAATTGATCTTCCTACTTCAAGTCTCTCTATACTCCAGTCCATCTTTTACTCAGCTATCAAAGTCCTAAAATATAGTTCTGTTCATGTCACCTTCAACTCCATAAACTCCAGTGGCTTCATCTTACCTGCAGGTAAGAATAAAATTCAAGTTCTCTGGCATTCAAAGTTTTTATTCTATTTGGTTAGATATCAGCATCATGCCTTTATTATGGTCTCACTCAGGCTGGTACCTGCTTTGGTGCTAAGAGCTTCTTCAATTGGTAATATCCACCGGTCATATGAGCCACCTGGTGAGTTCCTCCTATATCTTCCATTTTGGAAAGGGACCCAGGTTAGGTGACCTTTCTTTCAATCTTCTGATTTTCCATGCATTCAATTAGATGCCTCTAATATACTTTTGCCTTAACACTTTCTTCAGTGCCTGGTTCTTCTCACCCTGAAATATGCTCCCAGAGCCTTCATTTTGAAAAAGATTTTCCTTCTAGTCTCCTCTGAAGTACCCCCTTTTTCTTTTTGCCTTCTTTAGATTTCTTTTTGATTGTATTTGTATCCTAAACATTTAGCATAGTATCTTGTACATAGTAACTTCTTAATAAATGCATATTTCCCTGTCTCCTTATATTTATTTCTCTCCAAATTAGTTCTGTCCCAAATTTTTGCCACCTGACCTGAACTACCCAAATTTTCATAAGGACTTAATCCTAAGATTATATTATTTTTGACTGAATATTGCTCTAGAATTTTTACTCAATTAATAACAAATTTTCATGTGATCATACCTTTCACAATCCAGAGATTCAGATCATCACTCAAACCCTTTTCCCATTTATGCAATTCCTTATTCTTATTCTCTTCAGTGAATTTCCTACAAAGTCCTAAATAAAAACTAACCACTCCTTTTGTTTTGCCCTCTAAAATGCATGCTTCTAAGAAAAGTCTTTTTAAAAATCTTTTACCATTTATTTTCCTACTCTTTCCATCTTTGAATCTCACTGAAACCTGGATCCCTCTTGATGACACAGTCTTCCTGTCTTCCCTTAATAGAATTGAGTACACTTTTGATCACAAATAAAAGTGGGGAAATCTCACACACTGTTTGATAACCACAGTCATTAATGGGTTCTCTCTATACCACCTTCATTTAGCAATGCTTTCTCATTTAATGTCCATAGAGTTCACATCTACTGCCCAGCTTGATAGCTATTGCCAACAGATCTCCAGAATATTCCAAATCCTACTTTAATATGTTCACTACCTAACATACAATCCTTTCCTCCTCACCTCTGACCATAATATTAGACTTCAACATACATATTGATTCAATCTACTTATTTCCCATGACCACTCTTCCAGCAAATCTTAATCTCATGCAACAACGGTAATACCCTTGGTTTTACCAACAGGTAATACCCTTGGTTTTACCAACACTTACAAATATTTCAAACCCATCTCCATGAACCCTGAAATTTGCTTATCTGATTAAAATCAATTAGAGTTAAGCCAAGGGTGAGGTCCAGTTTCATTTGTGACTCCAGGGGTTCTGGACAGGTGGCCACTGATCACTCAAGAAAATAACAAATGGAAGACAGCTTAATTATTATAGCCATGGGACTGCTTTGCATCTGATAACTGCTTTGCCATTCCCAAGCCTGGGGTTCATTTTTATACAAATTTTTCTTGGCACACAGATATATTACCTAACACACATATTCAAAGAAAGATAATTAGAAAAGTGATACATTAACTTTTAACAAATCACTTGATTAACATTCTATATTCTTGTATTGTGATTATAGACAGAATAAAATGTTGCACAAAAGATAAATGATTTTGTCACAGGTGGCTTAATTTTCTCATTACCCTGTGAGAAATTTTGAGCTTACAAATAATCATGGAAAATTACTTATTGCTTTTAATAAAATGAAATCATTAACCAACACTTCTTAAAAGATAATTCAACAATCATATCATCGAGGTTGAGGGGTACTGGGAACCTAATCATTTTTCAAGGTTTTTACTAGGGAGTTCCTGAGTTACTGATTTGTGTAATTGAGTCATTGAGGCATATTGAATCTTGATGCACTTGTACTTATTGTATGGGCCTCTATGATTGATTTGTGTGCTGGCTTCACGAGAATAGGTTTCTGTGACTGGGGAAGTTTTGGGCTTGGCTTGTAACTGCGGTTTTGATGTGAATTATGTACCTAAGTAAAAGTTAACCTATGATAGTCTTTTGGGATTGGGATTAAGGGTCTGATCTTTTGGTGATGTTTTGGGGAATTAGGGCACAGGTCATTTGCTCTTGCATTATTCCTTCTGAAACTAGGGGGAATGATAGTTATTTCAATTCCATAGGTAAGGGACATTGATAAGAGAGGTCATGCAAAGGTGGACTGGGTAGGCAATCACATCTTGACAAAGACCACTCTGTGGCCTCCTTAGCTACCATGTGTATCTTTGTCAAGGCATCGTGGCCCGATAACTCCCAGCAGAATTCCTTCTTTCCAACTGCCTTCATTATTCAATTGTTGCTTTACACTTCTTTTTTTTTTAAAGAGTGGCAAGATAATAGAGAAGGCACACACACTCACCTCATCTCTACCAAATTACCCACTAATGAACTATAATATAATGGTTTAAAACTAATTGAGATCAATCCCAATACTATATAAACTATTTGGCAAAATAAGCAAAGAAGGAGTCCTACAAAATTCTTTTTTTTAACATAAATATGATGCTGGTACCTAAGCCAGGAAAACAAAGAACAGAGAAAGAAAACTACAGACCAATTTCTTTAATGAATATTGATGCAAACAATCTTAAATAAAATACTAGCAAAAAAAAACAAACAAAAAACAGCAATATATCACAAAGATTACACAATATGATCATATGGGATTAATACCAGGAATTCAAGATTGTTTTGATATTTATTAAGAAAACTATCAAAATAATTGACCATATTAATAGCCAAATTAACAGAAATCAAATTATTATAGATGCAAAAAAACCTTTGATATAATAAAGTTGTACTAAAATGCTAGAAAGCACATGAATAAAATGATTTTTCATTAAAAATGAATAATATTTATTATATTTTATATTATATTTTACATATATTATTTATTAAATTAATAAGTAGTATCTAAAACCATTATCAAGTATCATCAGCAATGGGGACAAGTTAGAAGACTTCCCAATGAGACCAGTAGTGAAGCAATGATGCCCTTTATCCCCACTATTATTTAATATTAGCACTAGAAATATTAGGTTGAGCAATGAGAAAAGAAAAGGAAATTGAAGGAGTTAAAGCAGGCAGTGAGGAAACTAAATCATCACTATTTGTGGATAATATGCAGGAAACAAAATTAATTCACATATGTAATCACCATTTCTATATATGTCCAACAAAATACAGAAGAAAGATTTAGAAAGAAAAATTCCATTTAAAATCAATTTAGAACTTCCAGTTAAGATGGCAGCTTAGAAGCTGCGAAAGTTCTTACCTCAGAAACCCTTCCTTACAGATCACAAACTGAGTGCTCCTAGGACAGACCTGGGGAATCCTCCTCCCAGACCTGGATCAAAAGGTATGGCACCCCCACAAAAGCCAAAATCCTAGATCACTCAGATCTAAGGGGCAGGCAGAAGGAAGGTCCCAGGACCCATCCCCCCCAACCCAGAGTGCTGAGCCCATAACAGCAGCAGGAACTTCAGGGCCAGCAAAAGGGTGCCAGGGCTGGCTATTTTGAAGGACTCACCTTGGAAGCAACCTAAGCCAGTCTCCAGGAAGCCCAAACAGGCAGCGGGGAGGCACAGAGAGAAGGAGGAAGCCTGTGGCCTCCTGGCTGGGTCCTTCCAGCTGAGTCTCAGGGGAGGTCCCAGGTTTGGGGAACCAGCTGAGCCCAAGCCCATCAGGAGCCCTCGGAGCTACTGAGGGGAGAGAAACCTTGTGGCCGGCAGGGGGATTGCTCTGAGTGCTTACCTTGAAAGTAACCTGGGCCAGTCTCCAGGCATTCAACACAGATTGTGGAGGAGGAGGTTGTTTTTGTTGTTGTTGTTGTTTGTTTTTTTTTTGGCTCAGGGATCATTCCGCCCACATCAGCTGAGCCTAATCCTATCAGGAGCCCTCAGAGCTTCTGAAAGAATAGAAACAGGGCCCTCGAAGGGCTTACCTTGAAAGAAACCAGGACCAGTCTCCGGGAATTCAACACAGATTGTGGAGGAGGAGGTTTTTTGCTTTAGGGCTCATTCAGTCCAAACCAATTGAACCTAATCCCATCAGGAGCCCTCAGAGCCCAGGGAGGCCATGACCCCTCCCCTCTTAGAGAGCAGGGTCTTCTGAAAGAACCAGCTGGATCTAATCCCATCAAAAGTCTCCAGAACACAGGGAAGCCCAGGCTCTCCACCCATCCTCATTGACTGCTGGACTTTAAGCCAATTAAAAGCCTCCAGAGGACAGGGAACCTCAAACAACCAATAACCCTCCCCTAGAGACTACAACAAGAGATCTTCTGTTAAAGCTCCAAGAGGGGAGACTGATAGAAGTCCCCCCAAAAAACAAAGAAAATGAGAGGAACAAGAGCACAGACAAATACGGGGAGTAAAGAAGGGGTGAATTTGAGCAAACAACAGAAAAAGAAGAAAGAAACTACAATAGGCAGCTACTACTCAGCAAATGGAACAGAGGGGGAGAGATCAGAAAATGATAAACGAGAAATCCCAGCGATTTGGACACAGGCTGTGGAAGAACTCAAAACACAACTAAGAGAAGCTGAAGACAATTGGGGAAAAGAACTTAAAAATAAAGATAAGTCATCTGGAAACAGAGGCACTTGAACTAAAACAAGAAAATAGTGTCTTGAAAGCCAAAATCAATCAGCTGGAAAATGAGGCAAAGGAGATGAAAGATGAGGCAAAGGAGATGAAAGATGAGGTAAAGAGGATGAAAGACAATCTTCAAAGAAAATCAGACCAGAAGGAAAAAGACGACCAAAAAGCCAGAGATGAAATCCAATCTTTAAGAACCAGAATACAACAACTAGAATCAAGTGACCTCACAAGGCAGCAGGACACTATAAAACAAAACAAAAAGAATGAAAAAATTGAGGAAAATGTAAAGCATCTCATTCACAAAACAGACGATTTAGAAAATCGTTCAAGAAGAGACACTTTAAGAATAATTGGAGTACCAGAAGACCATGACAAAAGAAAAAGCCTGGACATAATACTAGAGGAAATTATCCAGGAAAACTGTCCCGAGATCCAAGAACAAGAGGGGAAAGTGGAGATTGAAAGAATCCACAGATCACCCCATGTATTTAATCCCCAACTGACAACACCAAGAAATGTTATAGCCAAATTAAAAAAAATCAGATGAAAGAAAAGATATTACAAGCTGCCAAGAAGAAGACATTCAGATACCACAGAAAAAACACAGTGAGGTTAACACAGGATCTGGCTGCATCCACACTGAAGGACCAAAAGGCATGGAATACGATATTCCGGAAAGCAAGGGAAATAGGTCAGCAACCAAGAATAAAATACCCATCAAAACTGACTATATTCTTACAGGGGAAAGTATGGTCATTCAACACAACAGAAGAGTTCCAAGCATTCATAAATTACAGACCAGACCTGGACCGAAAATTTGATGTCCAACCACAGAACTCAAGAGAATCATCAAAAGGTAATTAAAAAAGAGGGGAAAAAGAAAAACAAAACAAAACAACAACCAAATTTTTTTAAGAGACTCAATAAGTTAAAATGATATGTATCCCTATAAGAAAAGAGGTCATTAGTAACTCTTAAAAACTTGCTATCACCTGAGCAGCTAGAAGAATTACACTCAGAGGGAACAGTGACAAACTGTATAGGATGAAAGGACAAGACATAAATAGGTATATAGATATAGATATACATAAATACATATACATGTGTATGTATATATATGTATGTATATATATATATATATATACATGACTAGAGCTAAAAAAGAAAAGAGGTTATGACTAAAAGAAATGGGAAAAGAAACAAATAGGGGTAAATTTATGTGTCACAAAGAAGCTCATGGTGGGAGGGGGGAGAACATCGATACACTGGAAGGGTAAAGAGGTTGGAGACAGGAAATACTCAACTCTTAAGTACTTTGAAACTGACCCAAAGAGGGAAGAACAACCCAATCCATTGGGGAAGAGAATAGATTTGCTCCCTATAGGGGAGTAGAAGGATAAAAAACGGACTGGTGGGGAGGGAAGCAAGTACAAGGGAGGGAGAGGGTGGGGGGGACTTTTAAAAAGACTACAGGGGAAAATAAGGGAGGGAATAAGAAGGGAGGGGGGTAGAAAGGAAAGTAAAATAATGGACAGAAGTGGGGGGGCTGACTATAAACAACCATTGGTATAGAAGGTAATAGTGAAAGAAGAAAAGGCAGGACCAGGAGTAGAAATCAAAATGCTGTGAAAAACACAGCTAGTAATCACAACTCTGAATGTGAATGGAATGAACTCACCCAGAAAACGCAATGTAATAGCAGAGTGGATTAGAATCCAAAACCCTACCATATGCTGTCTGCAAGAAACACACATGAGGAAGATAGATACGCATAGGGTGAAAGTAAGAGAATGGAGACAAATCTATTGGGCATCAAATGATAAAAAGAAGTCAGGAGTAGCAATCATGATATCCGACAAAGCCAAAGTAAAAATAAATCTAGTTAAAAGAGATAGGGAAGGTAATTACATCCTGATAAAAAGCAGTATAGACAATGAGGAAATATCTGTACTCAATATGTATGCAACAAATGGCAGAGCATCCAAATTTTTAAAGGAGGAACTAGAGGAGCTCAAGGATGAAATAGATAGAAAAACTATACTAGTGGGAGATCTGAACCTGCCCCTATCTGAACTAGATAAATCAAATCAAAACATAAATAAGAAAGAGGTGAGAGAAGCAAATGAAATCTTAGAAAAATTAGAGTTAGTAGACATATGGAGAAAAATAAATAGGAACAAAAAGGAATAAACCTTTTCAGCAGTACATGGTACATTCACAAAAATTGACCATGTACTAGGGCACAAAATTATTGTAAACAAGTGCAAAAGGTCAGAAATAATAAATGCAACCTTCTCAGACCACAGTGCAATAAAAACAATAATTAGTAAGTGTACATGGATAGATAAATAAAAAATTAATTGGAATTAAACAATATGCTTCTCCAAAACCAGCTAGTTATAGAACAAATCGTAGAAAGAATTAACTTCATTGAAGAAAATGACAATGGTGAGACATCCTTTCAAAACCTATGGGATGCAGCCAAAGCAGTACTCTGGGGGAAATGTATATCCTTGAGTTCATATATAAACAAATTAAGAAGGGCAGAGGTCAATGAACTGGGCATGCAAATTAAAAAACTAGAAAGTGAACAAAGTAAAAATCCTCAGATGAAGACTAAATTAGAGATCCTAAAAATCAAAGGAGAAATTAATAAAATTGAAAGTCAAAGAACTATTGATTTAATAAATAAGACTAGAAGCTGGTACTTTGAAAAACAAATAAAATTGACAAAGTACTAGTCAGTCTAATTAAAAAAAGGAAAGAAAAAAAATCAAATTGACAGTATCCAAGATGAAAAGAGAGACCTCACCTCTAATGAAGAGGAAATCAAGGCAATCATTAAAAACTACTATGCTCAATTATATGGCAACAAATATGGCAATCTAAGTGATGTGGATGAATACTTACAAAAATATAAATTCCCTAGACTAAAAGAAGAAGAAATAAATTACCTAAACAACCCCATATCAGAAAAAGACATTGAACAATGTTACAAGGAAATCACTTTTAAAAGACTGATATATATTAATTTAAGGTCGCCAAGGAATTCAGCTATGTAATTCCTAAATGAAAACTCAAGTCAGCAGTCAACCTTTTTTTGGAGTTTAATTACAATAGGAGGAAGTAATTGGAGAGAGAGAGAGAGAAAAGGGAGAGAAGGAAATAGGGCTTAAATACCCCTTCTGTTTAGGCTGGGCCAAAAGGCCCAAGCCCTTAGATAGCTGGGGCAAAGAAAAGAGATCAGTCCCTATTACTCACGTGACCAAAATGGAGAAACAGTCTCAGAGGCCCCCACTTTCAGCTTCCTTCAGAGCAAGCTTCTCAGAGCACACACCAACCACACCGACCAACTTCTCAACCACCCCCTCGAGTCTTCAGACCCCCCTATCCTTAAGGAAACCATCCAAGTTCCCTCCCCTCAGTCCTCACATCTAGCAATCACGTGTCCATCAATTTCCCTGTGCCAATGGAGGCTCTAGCTTAACCCAGGACCGCCCAGAGGTCTGGCTTTGCACATGTCTGTTGAAGGTCATATTTTCAAATAATTAAATCTTTGATCCTTTGCTACAGCCCTTTCTAAGGTAGGGTAGAGATTGGAATAATTAAATTTTGATCTAGGCTGCAGCCCTTACTCAATCCTGTTAGGACTGTATAGGGTGGAGATTGATTCCAAGTATCTCCATTGTATCAATTCTAAAATCAATCATGACTCAAAGAAATTCCTGTTCTATGCTTAAGCATAGGTCAAAGTCCTTTCCATTGTTCAGCAAAGGGTTTCTGTCCTAAAGTAATCTTAAGAAGGGAGGAGGAGGAACCTCCCATGCCAATGGGGTTCACATTCCAATAGACTATCAGTAAGAAATTTTCCAAGTATGAAATTTCCCAATGGTGAAATTTCCAACATTTATAAGTCTAAGGAATTTTAAGGTTTACAACAAGCCATCAAAGAACTCCCTAAGAAAAAATCCCCAGGTCCAGACAGACTTAAAAATGAATTCTATCAAACATTCAAAGAACAGTTAACTCCAATACTATACAAACTATTTGACAGAATAAGCCAAGAAGGGGTCCTACCAAATTCTTTTTATGACACAAACATTGTATTGATCCCAAAGCCAGGCAGGTTAAAAACAGAGAAAATAAACTATAGGCCAATCTCCCTAATGAATATAGATGCAAAAATCTTAAATAGGATACTAGCAAAAAGACTCCAGCAAGTCATCACAAGGGTTATCCACTACGATCAGGTAGGATTCATTCCAGGAATGCAAGGATGGTTCAATATTAGGAAAACCATCCACATAATTGACCATATAAACAAGCAAACCAACAAAAATCACATGATTATTTCAATAGATGCAGAAAAAGCCTTTGACAAATTACAACACCCATACCTATTGAAAACACTAGAAAGTATAGGAATAGAAGGGCCTTTCCTAAAAATAATAAACAGTATATACCTAAAACCATCAGCAAACATCATCTGCAATGGGGAAAAACTCAAAGCTTTCCCAATAAGATCAGGAGTCAAACAAGGATGCCCATTATCACCATTATTATTTAATATTGTACTAGAAACACTAGCAGTAGCAATTAGAGAAGAAAAAGAAATTGAAGGTATTAAAATTGGCAATGAGGAGACAAAGCTGTCACTCTTTGTGGATGATATGATGATTTACTTAAGGAATCCCAGGGAATAAACCAAAAAGCTAATCGAAATAATCAACAACTTTAGCAAAGTTGCAGAATACAAAATAAACCCACAGAAGTCATCAGCATTTCTATATATCTCCAACCAGTTCAGCAGCAAGAACTAGAAAGATAAATTCCATTTAAAGTCACCCAAGACAATATAAAATACTTAGGAATCTATCTGCTGAGACAAACACAGGAACTATATAAACACAACTACAAAACACTCTCCACACAATTAAAACTAGATCTAAACAATTGGAAAAACATTGATTGCTCATGGGTGGGATGAGCTAACATAATAAAAATTACCATCCTACCCAAACTTATCTATCTATTTAGTGCCATACCCATTGAACTACCAAAAAACTATTTTACTGAATTAGAGAAAACCATAATAAAGTTCATTTGGAAGAATAAAGGATCAAGGATATCCAGGGAAATAATGGAAAAAAAATACAAAGGAAGGGGGACTCGTAGTCCCAGATCTCAAACTTTATTATAAAGCAGCAGTCATCAAAACCATTTGGTACTGGCTAAGAGACAGAAAGAAGGATCAGTGGAATAGACTTGGCATAAATGGTCTCAGCAAGACAGTTTATGACAAAGCCAAATACCCCAGATTTTGGGACAAAAATCCAGGATTTGATAAAAACTACTGGGAAAATTGGAAGACAGTGTGGGAGAGATTAGGTTTGGATCAACACCTCCCACTCTACACCAAGATAAACTCAGAATGGGTGAATGACTTGAATATAAAGAAGGAAACTATAAGTAAATTAGGTGAACACAGAATGGTATACATGTCAGACCTTTGGGAAGGGAAAGATTTTAAAACCAAGCAAGACATAGAATCACAAAATGCAAAATAAATAATTTTGACTACATCAAATTAAAAAGTTTTTGTACAAACAAAACCAATGTAACTAAAATTAGAATGAAAGCAACAAATTGGGAAACAATCTTCATAACAAAAACCTCTGACAAAGGTCTAATTACTCAAATCTATGAAGAGCTAAACCAGTTGTACAAAAAATTAAGCCATTCTCCAATTGAAAAATGGGCAAGGGACATGAATAGGCAATTTTCAGTCAAAGAAATCAAGACTATTAATAAGCACATGAAAAAGTGTTCTAGATCTCTTATAATCAGAGAGATGCACATCAAAACAACTTTGAGGTATCACCTCACACCTAGCAGATTGGCTAACATGACAGCTATGGAAAGTAATGAATGCTGGAGGGGATGTGGCAAAGTAGGGACATTAATTCATTGCTGGTGGAGTTGTGAACTGATCCAACCATTCTGGAGGGCAATTTGGAACTATGCCCAAAGGGCGATAAGAGACTGTCTGCCCTTTGATCCAGCCATAGCACTGCTGGGTTTGTACCCCAACAGGGATAATAAGGAAAAAGACTTGTACAAGAATATTCATATCTGTGCTCTTTGTGGTGGCCAAAAATTGGAAAATGAGGGGATGCCCTTCAATTGGGGAATGGCTGAACAAATTGTGGTATATGTTGGTGATGGAATACTATTGTGCTAAAAGGAATAATAAAGTGGAGGAATTCCATGGAGACTGGAATGACCTCCAGGAAGTGATGCAGAGTGAGAGGAGCAGAACCAGGAGAACATTGTACACAGAGACTGACACATTGTGGTACAGGAGAACATAATGGACTTCTCCAGTAATGGCTTTACAATGTCCCTGAACAACCTGCAGCGATCTACGAGGAAAAAAAAAAAACTGTCCTCAAGCAGAGGACAAACTGAGGGAGAGATGCTAAATGAGAGCCCTAATGCAAATACCAACAACAAGGAAATGGGTTCAGAGCAAGGACACATGTGATACCCAGACGAATCGCGCGTCAGCTAGGGAAGGGCTGGGGGGTTTGGGGGGGAGGAAAAGAAAATGATCTGTTTCCAATGAACAATGTATGAAAATGACCAAATAAAATAATGTTTAAAAAAATCAATTTAGACAATATAAAATACTTGGTTATCTGTTTGCCAAGACAAATACAGGAATTATATAAACAGAATTACAAAACACTTTCCACACAAATAAAGTTAGATCTAGAAAAATGGAAAACATTAATTGCTCATGGGGAGTCCAATCTAACTTAATAAAAATGGTAATCCTACCTAAATCATTTTCCTTTGTCAGTGTCATATCAATCAAACTACCCCAAACTACTTTATGGAATAAGAAAAAAGAATAACAAAATTCATCTTGAAGAACAAAAGAACAAGAATATCAAGAGAAAACTTTAAAAAAATGAAGGATGGTGGCCTAATAGTATCAGATCTTAAACTACTTATAAAAAATAATTATCAAAATAATTTAGTACTGGCTAAGACACAGTATGGTTGAGCAATGGAATAGATTATCAGTAAATGGCCATAGAAATCTAGTGTTTTGATAAAACCAAAGTTCTCTACTTTTGATATAAGAACTCATTATTTGACAAAACTGCTGGGAAAATTGGAAAACAGTATGACAAGATAAGGTCAAAAAAGTATATGATTTATACATAAAGTTTGATATTATAAGTAAATTAGGGAAACAATAGTTTACCTGTCTGATCTATAAAATAGGTCATAAAAATTTATGATCAAACAAGGGACAAAGAACATTACTAGATGTAAAATGAATAATTCTAATTATATTAAATTAAAAAGGTTTTGAATAAACAAAACTCATGTAATCAATATTAGAAGGGAAACAATAAACTAGAAACAAATTCATAACAAATTTCTCTGATATAGGTTTCTTTTCTCAAATATAAAAAAAAATTAAGTCAAATTTATAAGATCACAACTCATTCCTCAATTGACAAATGTTCAAAGGATATAAATAAGAAAAAGAAATAAAAGCTATCAATAGTATATGAAAAATGTTCTAAATCACTCTTGATTAGAGAAATGTGAATTAAATCAACTCTGAGGTAGAACTCATACTCATCAGATTGGTGAATATGAAAGTAAATAAAAGTCCTGAATGTTGGAAGGGATGTGGCAAAATTGGAACATTAATACATTGCTGGTGGAATTGTGAACAGATCCAAACATTCTGGAGGGCAATTTGAAACTATGCCCAAAGTTCTATAAAACAATGCATACACTTTGATGCAGTAATAGCAATACTAGGTCTATATCCCAAACAGATAAATAAAAAAGGCTAAAGTACCTACTTATAGAAAAATATTTATAGCTGCTCGTTTTGTGATAAAAAAAATGAAAAGTAAAATGATGGTCATCAATTGGGGAATGGTTGAACAAATTAATATAATATGATAATGGAATACTGTTGTGCTGTAATAAATGATGAACAGTATTATTTCAGAAAGAACTGGAAAAACCACTTTAACTTATGCACTAAAGTAAAGAGAATCAGAAGAACATTGTACATAACAACAACAATATTGAAGAATGGTCACATTTACCTACTCTCAGCAATATAATGATCCAGGACAAATCTGAGGGACTTATGACCAACAATGCTATCTCCCTCCAGAGAAAGAAATTTTGGAGTCAGAATGCAGATGAAAACAGTTTTTCACTAGTTTATTTGGGGTTTTGATTTTATATGAGTATTCACTTATATAAGTGAATATATGGAAATATATTTTGCATGACAATTAATTTATAATCCAGACTGAATTGCTTTACATCTCTGAGAGGAGGAAGGGAGAAAATTTGGATCATATAACTTCAGAAAATTTATGTGGAAATTTATTACATGTAATTGGTTAATGAGTAAATTACAAAAAATAACTCTGGAGTATTATAACCTACAAAAAGAAAGGATGGAATAATATTTTAGCCCCAAACAATTTAGAAGGTTGGCACAAAAGATCTCTTACACCGGAGTGGAAGTGAAATCCAAAGGAGCATTCCCCATTGTGGAAATAAGCTATGGGGGCAGCTGAATCACAAGGAAATGTTTTTGGAGGACTCAGCCATAGATGGTAAAAGGGGATCAATAACTATTTAGAAAGAGATTATAAGGGTCCCTTTGCTGACTTTAGGCACAAGACAAAATATTCCTTATATGCAGATACAGATAAATCCTGGGTCCCAATATCAAGGTTAGCAGGGGCATTGGCACATACTACTGCTTGTGGGCCCAGAGGTGGAGGGTATACAGTTCCAAGACAGTAAAGTGTGGATGTGTTTTCTCCCAGACCAGAGCACAGACTAAGGGAGAGTATTAAACATAGCTCTCTTTATATCATACCACATTGGAAGTACAGAAAACTTATAAATCCCCAGTGCTAACTCTGAAGACAACTTCACAAAGAACCTGAAGCTTAGAATAATGTTCCCTTTACCACAAGAACAGAACCCAATTTCAAAAATTTTTAAGTTAGAAAAAATAGAAAGCTTAAAAAAAGAACAACAAAATAATAACAAAAATACTCAACAGAAAAGGTTTTTTGGTGACAGGGAAGATAGAAACAAAAACAAAAACCTCAGAAGAAAACAACCAAATGAATACATCCAAAGTCTCTAAAAAAATAAGAAATGGTTTCAAGCCTAAAAAGGATTAATGTATGCATTAAAAAAAGACTTTACAAATTAAATAAGAGGTAGAAGAAAAATTAGAAAAAGATGGATGTAATACAGGAAAATTATGATAGGATTTAATAACTTGATAAAGGAGGCACAAAAAATATTGAGGAAAATAGTATTTTAAGAAACAGCATAGGAGAATTGGTAAAAGAGGCATAGAAATCCATTGAATACAGGACCTCTTTATGAAGCAGAATTGGAAAAATAGAGAAATAAATATTAAAAGTCATGAAAAAGAACTCCTTAAAAGGCAAAATTGGCCAAATATGGAAAAAAGTTACAAAAATTCACTGAGGAGAGCTCTTTTAAAAGTAGAATTGGCCAAATGGAAGAGGAAATACAAAAGTTGTAGAAGAAAAAATAATGACCTAAAATTAGAATTAGGTAAGTAGATGTCAAGAAACAATCAAAATCAATAGAATTGAAAAATACAAGAAAATGTGAAATATCTCATTTGGAAAAATAAAAAGGAAATACTAGATCTGGAAAATAAATTAAGTAGAAATAATCTAGGAATTATTAAACTCTATGAAAGCCATGATCAAAAAAGACCCCAAATGTCATCCTTCACTAAATTATCATGGAAACTGTCCTCTTATTCTAGAATCAGAGAGTTAAATAGTAAATGAATTAATCCACTGATAACTTCCTGATATAAATACCCAAAAGATAATTCCCAGGAAGAGTATAGCCAAATTCCTCTACTCCTAGCTCAGGTAGAAAATAATGCAAACAGTTAAAAGAAAACAATTTGAATATTGTGGAGCCACAATCATAAATCATTAGATTTAACATCTACATTAATAATCATTCAAAGGGAAAATGGATATTTAATGAAATCAGGGACTTTCAAATAGTCTTGACGAAAAGACCAGAGCTGAATAGAAAATTTGACTCTCAAATACAAAACTTGAGAGAAACATAAAAAAGGAAAAAAAGGAAAGGCAATCAAAAGATATTTAATAAGGTTAAATTGTATTCATACTGACATGGAAAAGATAATTCTTTTTACTCCTAAAATCTTCATCATTATTAGGGCAGTTAGAAGTAAGATACATAGTGAAAACGGCAAGAGTGTGAGTTAAATATGATGAAATGATATCTAAAACAAATTAAGGGTGTGAGAAGGAGAAATGCACTGGGACAAAGGGAAGGGGAAAAATAGAATGGAATCAATTATTTCACATAAAAGAGTCATGAAAGAGCTTTTATTGTGGGATGGAAAATGAGGAAGGAGAGGAGAGAAGCACTTGAACCATACTTTTATTAGAATTCTCTCAAAGTGAGAAGAACATACACAATCAATTGGGTATGGAAAATCTTACCCTACAGGAAAGTAGGAGGGTGTAAAAAATAAAATTAAATCTCAATAATGAAAACATAATATTTTAGGAGATTTATTAAATGATCATTAGAAATCAAGTAATAAAGAGGATACAAAATAAAGAGCACGTGCCCATGGCTAATTAGCCCATTTAAAATTCCCACGCTCATTGCTGTTCACCAAAGAGAGGGAGAGCCCCAATACCCACTGACTTTATCCTCTGTCTACAGGAAGTATGTAGTGACAGGAAGTCAGTGGGCTCCTGGGTAATGTAGTTCTTTTTTAGGGTAACAGATTATCATTTACACATCCCCCTCTGAGATCTGAGGAAGACAAGTCTTTCCAATGGATCTTGTAACATGACCAACTTTGAAAATACAATAATTTGGAGATAAAAGGAAAAGAGAACAAAACCAATGATTGCTAGGTGTATTGACAATAAATTGACTAAATAAATTAATTAAACTTAAAAAAGTAAATCTGAAATCGTATATTACACATTTAAGCAAAAACAATAATAAAAAAGTTTTAAAAATCAAAAATATATAGCTTACAATCATTGACACTGTGACAGCTAAGGAAAGGTAGAATACAAAGATTTCACACCCAAAAATGAGTTCCATTTTCTTTTTCAAACATGTCCATGATCCACATTCAGTGCAAAGCAAACGATTTTCACAAAGTAACAGTTTTTTATAAAGAGCAATAGTACAACATGTAATGTACTTTCTAAAACTATGAAAACCCACAAATTATAATAGCCCATTTAATAACAAAAGCAAACATACTGTCATATTTTATATGAGTCTGCTATATGACATTAAAAAAATCTTAGAAGCTAGTAGATACGTGTCACAAGTCTTTCAGGTGTAGCAATATTTTAACTTTGGCTGAAATATTAAAAAAAATCTATTACTGCCATCATTACAAAAATATGGCAGAGGAGTCTAGAAAAAACAAACCTCTGTACTGTTGATGTTGAGCCTAAAAAAAGTCACTAAGAATCTAGAGGTCATTCTGGTGAAAGGGTAAAGTGAGCTGAAGAGTTATAAATGAGAGATGCTCTCTTTTAGGAGTCATCCAGGATTCCATGGCCTGGGATCAACTGCCCAGCTCCATTGGTATGAGACTAAAATATCCCATCCATTCCAATTTTTACAAATGCAGGAGGTGGGAATTATAATTGTACTTCATTTTAGCTACTAAAATGGACATTACCTCTTGTTATAAATAACTCAGAGGCAGGCAAAATGATCAGTCAAAGTTGTTGAAAAATATCTAAAAATCATGTCTAAAGACCCCTTAAAATATATTTAAAATATTTAACTCATTAAATCTTACAAAGGTTGTTAACCAGGCTGACAGAGTCTATCTATCATCTGTGTGACAATTTAACAAAACCAAAATAGAAAAAAAAAACCTGCTTATTGGCTTTTACAATATTTTACAATATTTTTTCAGTAGTCATAGATGAAAGGGAACAGAATATAATTGTAGTTAAACCACAGTAGATTAAAATGATTCAGTTTAAGAAAATAGTATTAAATGCATTTATATATGAACTTAAAACAACAAAATTAAATCTTAAAACAATCAGCAAAATACAAGAAGATACAGAGACTTTCATAAAAAAAATGGAGTCTGAAAAAGCCTAAAATTTCCACCTCCAGACTCTTTAAAATTCCTTTCTCTATCCATTGAGATTCCTTTTATCAGGGCTGTGAGATTTCCTATAGCAAGGTAGAACATAGGTTTGAGGAATCTCAAACTGGGCAGGCCCAAATGGCAAAGGATTGTAGGAAGGTGAATTTCTCCCCTGAATCTCAGGCAAGATAAGTAAAAGGATCAGTGCACTCATGAATAATAGAAGTTGTTTGAAATAGACAAGATACTGCTCTTTCAAAGAGTACACCATGCTTGTAATTTTTACTTACTGTTTAAAAGAGTAACTTCCTTCTACCCTTTTCACCCTTGAGGTCCCCTTCCAAGTGGAGGCTAATTGTTGCCTAAGGAAAGAACACCCCAGTTTTTACCAGTTGTTTTGTGATTCTGAAGATAGGGGCAGCTACCAGCAGCCTGGGACCTGGGGTTGGGGCTGGATGAACTATCTGTTTTGGAGGCCAGAGATCAGGAACAGAGTTTCTGGGGGTCTGGGACTGGGCTGGCGCCTGATAAATAATCAGGGTCAAGAAGGTCGGGAGTGGATGGCTGGGACAACCCAAGAGGATAGATTGCTAGCAGTAGCAGGAGCAGGAGCAAGAATCAGGCAGCTGTAATTTAGTAGCCGAAATGAGAGAAATCAGGAGCAGTAGTAGGAATAGTAGCAACGAGGAACTGAGGGACATGGGTTCAAGTAGACGGGTGAGAGAAGCAGCTTATCTCTTCTTCACCAAATGTCACTTGGCTAACAATAGCCCAGCCAGTAGGGAGAGAAACTAAGCAAAAGGAGGAAAAGAAAAAGTCATCAGCTCTGGTAGAGAGTTTGGAGTTCTCTTGGAGATTGGGTGGGTGGGTGGGTAAAAAGCTTTGCCAGGAGAAACATGGCTCTAAAATAATTATGTGGGCTATCTTAAAAAACAATTGGGTTTTTTCTTGTTCCTTTGTGGTCACCAACTATAAAATTAAATCTCAATAATGAAAATATTATATTTTAGGAGGTATATTAAATGATCATTAGAAGTCAAGGAATAAAGAGGATACAAAATAAAGAGCACGTGCCCATGGCTAATTAGCTCATTTAAAATTCCCACGCTTAGCTTACCACTGCCATCAACGAGCTGGCTGTTCACCAAAGAGAGGGAGAGTCCCAATGCCCACTGACTTTATCCTCTATCTACAGGAAGTATGTAACGACAGGAAGTCAGTGGACTCCCAGGAAATGTCATTCTTTTTTAGGGTAACATATTTTCAATTACTCAAGTGGAAGGTGATAAGAAAGAATTGTGCCATTGAGAGAAAAGAGGGCAAATTGAGGGGCATGGTGGTCAGAAACTGAACACTTTTGAGTATGAATAGAATGAAAGGAAAGAGAAAAGGACACATGATGTGGGAATAGGATAAAGAGTAATACTCAATAACTAGAATGATTATTTTTTTTTACTATTCTCTCTAATAAAGGCTTCATTTTTCAAATGCATAGAAAAGTGGGTAAATATCTAAAATACAAGTCATTCCCAAATTAATAAATGATCTAAGGATGTAAACTGGCAATTCTCAGAAAAAGTAATTAAAGCTCTTTATAAAAATCATAAAAACTATGGTCATGTAAAAATGCTTAAAATCACTATTACATAGTGAAATGCTCATTAAAATAAATATGAGGTACTGTCCCACACCAATCCCATTTACTATTATGTCAACACTTGAAGTGGGTGTGAGAATATTAAGACACTAATGTACTGTTGGGGAGAGGAGTATGAACTTATTCAACCATTTTGGAGAGCAATTTGGGCCTGCATCCAGATATCTACATAATGGTACATTTTCTTTGATTCAGCAATACCATTATGATGTTTGAATAAAACAAGGGAAGGATCTGCATGTTCGAACATATTAATTGAGGTGTTTTTTTGGGGGGCCAAAGAACTGAAAAGTAGGGGGATATAGATCAATAGGGAGTGGCTGATTAAGTAATAGTATAGAATTATAATGCAATACTGTTGTGCTATAAGAAACAATGAGCAGAAGTTAAACAAACAACAAACAAACCTGAAATGACTTACTTTAATTGAAACAGTGTACAGAGAGTAGAACCAGGAGAACATTGTACAGTGTCAGCAACTCTGTGAACATGATGAACACTGTGAATAACTTTACTATTCTCAGCAGTAAAATGATTTAAAACGATCCCAAAGACTTCATGATAAAAAAAAAATGCCTTCTCCTTCCAGAGAAAGAACTGATGGAGTCTGAATATAGAACAGGGCAGAATTTTTCACTTCTTTCTTAATTTTTTAACTTTCCTTCCACATAAAGGATTAATGTGGGGAAAATGTTTTATATATTTGCACATATAAAGTCTATTGCAGATTGATTACCATCTTAGTGTTGAAATTTGGTGGAAGGGTAGGGAGAAGAAAATGTGAGACTCAAAATTCGCCTTTAAAAAAAGTCATTCTTATTAACATGCCATGAAAAGCAGGATAGACCAAACTAAAAAGGAAAATCAAAATATGATAACTGAAAATCAGTTTTTAAAGACTAGTACTACCCGAGTTGAAGCTAATGATCTTACAAGACAGCGATAATTAATAAAGCAAAATCAAAACAATGAAAATGGAAGGAAATATGAAATATGTCCTTGATAAAACAACTGACCTGGAAAACAGATCCATGAGAGACAATTTAAGAATTATTAGACTATCTGAAAGCCTGGGGGGATGGGGGGACAACAACAATGCCTAGACATCATATTACGAGTTTTCCAAGAAAACTGCCTTAATATTCCTGAACCAGAGGACAAAATAGATGTTAAAAGAATGCATAGATCACCTCTACATTAAATCCACAAAAGACAACTCCCAAATTCAAGAGCTTCTAGGTCAAGGAGAAAATACTTCAAGCTGCCAGAAAGAAGAAATTCAGATATCAAGGAGCCCCAAAAAGGATTACACAGGATCTGGCAGCTTCCATACTAAAGGACCATAAGGCTTGGAACATAATATTCAGGGAGGCAAAACAACTTAGTCTACAATGAAGAATCACCTACTCATCAAAACTGACTATATACTTTCTTGGGAAAGTATGGGCATTTAATGAAATAGATTTCCAAGCATTCCTAAAGAAAAGAACAGGAGTAATCAGAAAATTTGATGTCTAAATATAAGATTCAAGAGAACCATAAAAAGATAAACTTGAAAGAGGAGAAAAGTATTTAAGGGCTTACATAAGGTCAAATTGATCATATTCCTATATGGAAAAATGATATTTATAACTCTTAAAAAATTATTTTCATTACCATAGAAATATTAATATGCAGAGGTTAAGTTAGTAAGCTTTTAAGATGATATGTAAAAAAATTGAAAGGGGGACAAAAACAGTATGATGCCAACAGAAACTCGAAGTAAAAGGTAATTTAGGATAAATAATACCACATAAAGAGGTGCATGGGGGGAGAGGGGAAGATTACTGTTATAAGAAGGGGAGGAAGAGCATGGTGACAGGCAATACTTAAACCTTACTTTCATTGGAATCAGTTCTAAAATGGAAGAACAGCCAGATTTATAGGAGTTTAGAATTTTATCTTACCCTATAGAGTAGCTGAAAGAGAATAAGGAAGGGGTTGTGTGGTAAGAAGTATTAAAAGGGAGTAAAGCTTAATAGGGGATGATTAATAGACCTTAAAGAGAAATAGGAAGGGAATAAAAAGGGAGGAGGTGGGAAGGAAAGTAAAATAAGGGTGGGGTAAAAAAGGGAATGATTAAAAGTAAAACACGTGTGTGGAGGGGCATAGTAAAAGAAGAAAGAGTAAGATTAAAAGAGGAAATCAAAATGATGGGGAATACACAGGTAATAAACATAACTCTGAATGTGAATGGGATGAACTCACCCATAAAACAGAAGGGGATAGAGTGGATTAAAATCCAAAATTCTACCATATGTTATCTTCAAGAAACACTCATGAGGCAGGTAGACACAGGGTAAATATTAGATGCTGGAATAGAATTTATTGGGTATCAACTGAGAAAAAGAAGGCAGTTATTGCAATCATATCTGACAAATCTAAAGCAAAACTAGATCTGATTAAAAAGATAAGGAAGGTAATTATTTCCTGATAAAAGGCAGGATAGATAATGAAGAAATAACAATACTCAACATGTATGCAGCAAATGCTCTAGCATCTATATTTTTAAAAGAGAAACTATTGGAAATTAAGAAGGAAATAGATAGTAAAACTATACTAGGGAGAGGCCTCAACCTTCCTCTATCAGATCTAGATAAATCAAACCAAAAATAAATAAGGAAAAAATAAGAGAAGGGAATGAAATTTTAGAAAAAAATAATAGTTCATAAATATGTGGAGAAAAGTGAATAGAGATAAAAAGGAATATACCTTCTTTTCCATAGCACATGGTACATTAACAAAGACTGACCATGCACTAAGGGATAAAAGAAATTGCAATCAAATGCTGAAAATCAGAAATAATAAATGAAATTTTTTCATATCATTTTGCAATAAAAATTATAATGAGTAAGGATTCATGGAAAGGCAAATTAAAAATAATTGGAAATTAAGTAATCTTTTTCTCCAAAACCAGTGATTCAACAAACAAAATGAAACAAAAAAAAAACAAACAATTACTGATTTCACTGAAGAGAATTACAATGAGGAAACAACATATGAAAATTCATGGGATAGAGTCAAATCAGTCCTTACCTCTGAGTGCCTTCATTAATGAAAAAGAGAAAAAAAAAGATTAATGAATTGGGCATGCAACTAAAATAACTAGAAAAAGAACAAATTAAAAACTCTGTAAAGACTAAAATAAAAATACTAAAAATCAAAGGAGAAATTAATTAAATTGAAAATAAAAGAACTATTGAACTAATAAATAAGAATAGGAGCTGGTATTTGGGGAAAAAAATAAAATTGATAAAGTATTGGTTGACCTTACTAAGAAAATGAAAGATGATCTCCATATTAATAATATCATGAATGAAAAGAGTTATCTTGTCTCTAAAAAGAGGAAATTAAGGTAATTATTAAGAGCTATTTCAACCAATTATATGACAATAAAAATTATAATCTAGGTATAAAGGATGAATATTTACAAAAATATATATTGCCTAGATTAACAGAAGAGGAAATAGAATACTTAAATAATTACATATTATAAAAAGAAATTGAACAACCATCAAGCAACTCAATAAGAAAAAAGTCACTGAGGCCAGATGGATTCACAAGTGTATTCTATCAAACATTTAAAGATCAATTAATCCCAATACTCTATAAAATATTTAACAAAATAGGCAAAGAAAGAGTCTCACCACATTCTTTTGGTGATACAAATATGGTACTGATTACCAAGCCAGGAAAACCAAAAACAAGGAAAGAATACTATAGACCAATATCTTTAATTAAAATAGATATAAAATATATAAAATAAAATACAAGCTGAATGGCTACAGCAAGTAATCACAAGGGTTATTCACTATGATCAGGTGAAATTTTTACCAGGAATACAGGAATGATTTAGTAAGAAAAACATTCTACCTAATTGACCACATCAGCAAACAAACTAACAGAAATTTACATGATAATCTCAATAGATGCAGAAAAATACTTTGACAAAATACCACACCCATTCCTTTTGCAAACATTAGAAAATGTAGGAATAAAAGGGCCTTTCTTCACAATAATAAACAGTATTTATTTAAAACTGTCAGCAAGTATCATCTGCAATGGGGAGAAGTTAGGTGCCTTCCCAATAAGATCAAGAATGAAGCAGGGATGCCCATTATCACCACTACTCTTTAATATTGTATTAGAAATGCTAGCAGTAGCAATTAGAGAAGAAAAATACATTGAAGGAATCAAAGTAGATGACTGTAAAGGTTAAATTTAGGGTTGAGACTGAATGTAATAATTATTTGGTCGCCAAGGACTTTATTTATAAAATCCTAAATGAAACACTCAAGTCAGAATGGAGTTTTATGGTTATTTAGTTACAACAGGAGGAAGATATTAAGAGAGAGAAAGAGAGAGAAAGAGAGAGGGAGAGAAGGAAAGGAGTTTACTCAAAACCTCTCTTGCTCAGGCTGAGCCAAGTGGGAGTTTAAAGCCTTGGAGAGCCAAGGGAAAGAAGGGAGTCAGTCCTTATCACTCACATGACCTATCTGAAGGGAAGCTATCTGCAGGGCTCCTCCAAGCTCAAGCTCCAGGAAAGAACTGGAATCTAGCCCTCTCCACAGGAAGTGACGAGAACTCCAGAGGCTGTTCTCTACCTCACTTCCTACATCTCATATGTGCCAATGGTGGCTCAAGCTTAGCTTAGGAAAGCCCAGGAGAGCAGTTTGTTGTTTCTGATTTGTCATTAGGTAGCACATGCCGGTTTAGTGTGGGGGTGTACATTCCTGGGTGTTAGACCAAGTGAGATTGAGAAAATCTAAAAAATTACACAATGAAGAAATTAAACTATCACTCTTTTCAGACGACATGATGCTATGTCTAGAAAATCTGAGCAAATCAACTAAAAATCTAGCAGAAATAATTAAAAACATTAGTAAAGTTGTAGGTTACAAAATAAACCCACATAAATCATCAGCATTAATATATGTTTCCAAGAAAACCCAGCAGCACAAGTTAGAGAAAGTTCATTTAAAATCACTCCAGACAATATAAAATACCTGGGAATCTGCTTGCCAAGACAAATTCAGGAAATATATTAATGTAACCCTAAATCATTCTTCACACAAATAAAACTAGATATAAACATTTGGAAAAACATCAATTGCTCATGGCTAGGATGAGCTAATATGAAAAAAATGAAAATCCTATATAAATTAATTTACTTATTCAGTGCTATATCTATCAAATTACAAAAAAAAACCCTTTTTTTAATGGAATGAGAAAAAAATTATAACAAAGTAAATCTGGATGAACAAAGATCAAGAATATCAAATGAAGTGATTAAAAAAATGAAAGATGGAGGTCTAGTATTAGTAGATCTCAAACTATAGTATAAAGAAGTGATCATCAAAACAATATAATTTTGGCTTAGAGATAGAAGGGTGGATCAAAAGAATAGACTTGAGGTAAATGACAGTAGCAAGATAGTGTTTGAGAAACCCCAAAATCCCAGCTTTTGGGACAAGAACCTACTATTTGGCAAAACCGATGGGAGAATTAGAAAACACTATGGGAGAGATTAGGTTTATATCAACATCTCACACACTATACCAAGATTAATTTAGAATGAGTAAATGACTTTAATACAAAGAGGGCAATCATAAAAAATTAGATGAACATACAATAGTATGCCTATCATATCTATGGGAAAGTAAGGAATTTAAGATCAAACAGGTGATAGAGAACATCATAACATGTAAAACGAATGATTTTTATTATATTAAATTAAAGTTTCCATACAAACAAAACCAATGCATCCATAATTAAAAGGGAAGCAACAAATTGGTAAAAAAAAAATTATAAAAAAAAACCTCTAACAAAAGTCTCATTTCTCAAATTCATGAGGAGCTATGTCAATTGTACAAAAAATCAAGCCATTCCCCTATTGGTAAATGGTCAAGGGACATGAATAGGCAGTTTTCAGATATAGAAATCAAAACTCTCAATAAGTGAATGAAAAATTCTTCTAAATTTCTCATAATTAAGGAAATCCAAATCAAAATAATGCTAAGGTACCACCTCACATCTAGCAGATTGATCAATATGACAGGAAAGGAAAATAATAAATGTTGGAGGGGTTGTGGCAAAATCAAGTCACTAATGCTTGTGGAAATGTGAATTAATCTAGCCATTCTGGAAAGCAATTTGGAATATTGACAAAGAACTTTAAAAGAATGCATACCCTTTGATCCAGCAATACCATTACTGGGTGGGTACTCTAAAGAGAAAATAAGGAAAATATTTGTGCAAAAATATTCATAGCTGGACTCTTTGTGGTGGCAAAAGATTGATAAAGGAGGGGAAGTCCCTTGATTGGGGAATAGCTGAGCAAATTGTGGTATCTGATGGTGATGGAATACTATTGACATGGGCATTGTACCCCCAGAAACTCAGGCAAACTATTAACAGGGAAATTTCTTTGCTCCCTTACATCCTCAAACATCTAACAACCGCCATAAAACACTGAGAATATTATCCTCCTTTGATCCTCCTTTAGATTTAAGATGGACATAGAGATGCAGCTCTAGGCTACACCTCGATACTATCAGGCTGTATCTTAGATATCTGTCTGTTCCCTAAAACTAAAGAATCTTTTATGAGGGCCATTCCCTATGTCTCCAGGAAGACCCCAGTCAGATGACCAAACCCCTGAAGAAATGCCTGAGGGTTTACCACTCTAGAGTCATGTCTTCACCATGATACATCTTTTGTAAAGAGTATAAAATCCTCAGAATTGATGTCTTCTGGGGGACAGCTTTTCCATTCATGCTGTCCTCCCAAGGAACAGCCTTCCATCTTGCTGTTCCACCTGTATTATCATCCTGACCATTATCAACCTTACTTTCTTTATTAATAAATTTCTCTTTTTATTTTTAAGCTAAGTTTTGGAGTCTTGCATTTTTGTAGAAAGGTATCCTTCCCAAACCCAAAGGGTGCACCACTTCACCCCCATAATACTATTGAGTTATAAGGGATGATGATCTGGTAGGTTTCTATGTGAACTGAAAAGACCTTCAAGAACTGATGCAGAATGAAATTAACAGAACCAAGAGAACATTGTACACTGAAAATGAAAGATTGTGGAACTATCCAACATAGTGAACTTACTACTAGTAGCAATACAATAACCCAGGACATTTCTGAAGGACTTATGAGAAAGAATGCTATACACATTGAGAGAAAGAACCATGGAAGTAGAAATGCAAAAGGAAAAACTTATGATTTATCATTTATCACTTGTTTAAATGGATATATGATTTCAGGTTTCAGTTCTATGATAAAAATGAATAATATGGAAATAGCTATCCAGTAGAATTACTTATTGGCTCTGGAAAGTGGGAGGGAAGATGAGAGGGAAAGAAAATGAACCATGTAAACATTGAAAAATATTTTTAAAAATATAAATGTCAAAAACTATTTTACATGTAATTGTAGAGGTAAAATTTAAAAAAGAAAAACAGTGGTGAAGGCAAACATATTTTTTTTCCTTTTTATAGATTAAATAAACTGAGATTTAGAGATGTGGAATGACTTGCCCAAGCCAACATCCCCCTGCAAGTCATGTAATCTCACTGAGCTGCAGTTTCTTGATGTGTTAAGTAGGACCGTTGGAGTAGGACAGACATTGATATTCTTTCCAGCATTAAACATAAAATCTGATGATCCTATGAAAAATAGAAAACTAATCCAGATTTGACTTAAAATGCATAAGCACCACCTTACCATAATTCATACACACACTCACACATAGTTACACAAGCATACATACACTCATGTAGAGACATACAAAGGCACACAAGCACATAATCATGCATGCCTCTATTTCTCATTCCCAAAATTTTCAGCATAAAACTGTGAATAAAATGCTGGATTTTGAGTCAAAGGAACTGGTCCCTGCTTCTTATACCCTATATACTTTTAGCTGAATTAGTTAATCTTCTAGGTCTTGGTGTGCTGTTCAATTAAAATTTTGGGTTAGGCTACCTTACATGACCTATGAATTCCTTTTCAATTCAAAATCTTCTGGTTTCTTAGAGAGAAATGCCCAATTTTGTTTTGCTCATTTCTTTTGTCCTTGACTAGGAAAACTGGTCAAGCAGTTGTCTTTTTTTTAAAGAATTAGTTGAGTAGCCTAGTACAGCCTTTTGAGAAGCTCAGGCTCCTGACACACTATTGTCTTCCAGAATCATTTAGTCTGGGCACTTGAATCACTCTGCCTTAAGCACCCACACATAATATCTGAAGTGAAAAATAGAGTGGTTACAAAGAGTCTCTGTTGTACCTCTCAAAACATCTGTCTATTCCCCAAACCCTGTCAAAGAAAAACCAAATAGCCCAATTAGGAGTTTTTTGCTATTTCTTTAACTTCCCAGAATCCTTTTTTTTAACCTACCTTAGAGAACATCTAAGTGGAAATAGCAAAGGAAACAGTTGAAGAGCTAACACACTCAAAATACTTTATTTGTAAGAGGATGAGGGGGAATCATACCTGCTTCCTATTTCTAGGTGCCAATTTCTCTTACAGAAAAACTATCTTTGGAACAGGGCACTTGTTTAAGAATGACAAGTAGTATCTAGTGTCTTTTATCAGTGTGCCTTGTCTAGGGTGGCTAAAGGACAGGGTGCAGCAAAAAGGGGCAAATGATGCATCCTTTTTCTCTTTTCTCTAAAGAAAGGGAAAGATTCTAGGAGAGATTAGAGGTGTAAAATAGAGAAAGAAAACTTTAGTTCATTTTATGAAGTAAAGGACATACCATAGAAAAACTATTTGTGCTAATAGAACAAGTATTTATAAATAGGGGAAACATAGAGTATATTTGACCTATTGGTGCCTCACTTCAGGTTAAATAGACTACTTAAGGCTGCATAAAGTCAATGATAGAGCAAGGAAAAGTAAATAGCCTAAGGCTATTCTTTTAGATAACTCTATCTCTGATGAGGGACAGTTAAGTGGCACAGTGAATAGAACTCTGGACTTGAAGTCAGGAAGTTCTATCATTTTATTCATGTCTGACTCTTTGTGACCCCATTTAGAGTCTTCTTGAAAAAGATACTGGGGTAATTTGTCATTTCCTTCATGTCACTTTATGGATAATTAACATGAGGTAAACAGTGTTAAGTGACTTGCCTAGGGTCACAGAACTACTAAGTGTTGGAGGATAGATTTGATTGTGGGGTGATGAGTTTTCCTGACTTCAGGTCTGATACACTTCTCTTTTCACCACCTGTCAGGAAGATCTGTGTTCAAATTCAGGCTCAGACATTTATTGACTGTATGACCCTGGGTAAGTCATTTAACCATTTACCTCTGTTTCTTCATCTATAAAATGAGCTCCAGAAGGAAATGGCAAATCACTCCAGTATTTTTACCAAGAAAAATCCTAAATATGGTTATGAATAGTTAGACATGTGTAAGGATATACATTTAATTTTTACACATGACTGAAATGACTGAAGAACAACAAAGTCTCTGATGATCTCATTTCTCTGAATGATTTAACAGTGTGACACTATGGTAAAAAAAAAAGAGGACACCATTTGGGTTTCATTAATATTATCTGGCAATTTCATGTGTGAAGGTTGGATTTGCCTTTCTCCTGATTATAACAATGAAGGTACTTAGCTCTTCCTTGAATGTGAAGATGAAATTGTAATCTCCTGTCTATTTGTTGATTTAACCCCCCAAATATAAGCACAGTACTTGAAGTTGAGTAGAAAGATCTGACCATGTTAGATCTGATCACCAAGGGTGTAAATCTCCCACTTAATCATGAGGTGGGAGGGCTGTGACTCACCTGTGTGATAGTGGGTAATGAATTAGAATTGACTAACTGCCCTCTGGGTAGTCCTAGAGCAGAGTGTCAGCTGTGATTTGTAAATGTGGAATGAGGGGAAGTGACACAAGAAAAACAGACTTTAAAAGAAAGAGACAAGGGCCTGAATGAGTTAGTTGTTGGAAGTTGGTCTTCTGGTTGGTTGTTGAGGGTTGGTCTTCTGGGAGTTGTTGGTAGTTGGTCTTTTGGGAGTTTGAAAGAGACACAGAGTGGAGCCTGCTAGAGTTGAGGCTGATAAAACAATCTGCTGATTGAACTGACAATGTGGTGAGTATAAAGGCTGACTTCCTTTCTTGCCCTTTCTGGAGGCTTGAGCCTCCGAGAAAGGCCCATTGATTTGAGACTCCTTTCAACTGGCTAGGGCCTTAGAATTTCTACCTAGCTCTGAGGAAGCCGGATCTCTCTGTCTCTCTCTCTCTGTCTGTCTCTCTGTCTGTCTCTGTCTCTCTGTCTGTCTGTCTGTCTGTCTGTCTGTCTGTCTGTCTGTCTCTCTCTCTCTCTCTCTCTCTCTCTCTCTCTCTCTCTCTCTCCCTTTTTCTCTCTCCCTTAATATTTTCCCTCTATTGTAAAAATAAACTACCATAAATTCCATTTTACTTTAGCAATTAATTTTTGGGATTTAGAAATTAAATCCCTGGTGACCAATTAAATATTCAGTCCAACCATAAAATTTAACACATGGCTTTTTAAAGTCTATAATTTGCCTCGTATACATTATTTTATTTGGGCTTCATGAACACTCTGTGAGGGAGATATCACAAGTGTTTTTAACCCCCCCTTGATATGAGATATTTAAAGATTAGAAAAGTTAAATGACTTGTTCCTGCTCAAATAACTGATGATTAGAGGCAGGATTCAAACCCATGTTTTCTTAATTTCAGAAATTTAAATCTACTCACTATTCTGTGTATAAGCAGATTGTCTAGAATTGGGGTGGAGATAGCTCCACTTTCTTCTCATCAGACCACTTCTAGATTACTGCATTAAGTTAGTGGATCATATTTTAAGAGTAATGTGGACAAGTTAGTATAAATCCAAGGAATGGGAACTAAAATGGTGTCAAGATTTGAAATCATTTCATATTTAAATCAGCCAAAGGAAATGAATGTTTTCCCTGGCTAAAAAATAGGGCTTAGGTAATTTCAATTGTGTAGAAAATATAATTAAAATGGTCTTAATCTTTGACAAAAAGAACCCATTTCTAGCTTGGGTAGGGCTTGTATTATTTAGACCAGTTTGGTAGTTCAGACTGAGGATTAGATAGAAATGAGATTTTTTGAAAAGAGAAAGAAATGAGATACCTATTTATCACATGTCACTTAACAAAGGAAGTTTCTTCAACAATAATATGGAAAAATGGTTATAGAACAAGTGTGAAATTTTTGATCACCTGGATGAGCTTTGTCCCCTCTCCACTGCCTAATGCCCAAAAGTTACTTCTATTGTTAGATTTGTTTACTCATGTTGATTTAAATGGTTTTCCACCAAGCCTGAAGAGCACTAACTATCAATATGTCTGGCTTTTGTGTCTTATGTGATTGATAAGTTACATGAATACATCAAGTTACCCTGGGACATGGGAAACTCATATTTAAAGGGTGGTTATTTAGATTTTAACAAAAAATTGGGCATTTGTGAAAATTTTCTTTCTGTGAACTAGGGTGATATTGAAATCCCTTTTAAAAGACTGATATATATATGTATATATACATATATATAAGTAAAATCCTTAGGGACCTTAAATTAATATATATATTAATTATAATATATTATATTAAATTTATTAATTTATTATATATATAAATATATTAAATATAAAATTAAATATATATATATATATAAATTTAAGGTCCCTAAGGATTTTACTTATGAAAATCCTAAATGAAACACTGAAGTCAGAATGGAGTTGTATGGTAGTTTAATCACAACGGGAGTAAGAAAGAAGGAGAGGGAGAGAAGGAAAGAAGGGGACAAGGAAAGAGGTTAACTCAACCTTCTGACAGAGCCAGAGGGAGTTTAGGCCTAGGAAGGCCAAGGCAGAGAAGGGATTAGTCCTTCATTCACATGACCAATCTAAAAGAAAGCTGCCTGGGGGCCTCCTCCCTGCTCAAGCTCCTAGAACGAACTGGCACCTAGCCCTGTCCACAGGAAGTCCCCAAACTCCAGAGGCTGTTCTCTACCTCCCTTCCTGTGCCTCACTAGTGCCAATGGTGGCTCAAGCTTGGCTTAGGACAGCCCAGGTGGGCAGTTAGTTATTTCTGGTTTGTCATTGACTAGCACATGCCTGTGTAGTGTGGTTGTGCACAATTTTGGATGCTAGACCAAGCAAGATGGAGGAGATTTAAAAATCACACTAGGGCTATCAATCATTGTTTCTGACCAAATTGTTTGCAGAGCCTGTTTCTGTTATATAGGGGTAATACCCTAAAATGATCTGAAAGAAATATAAATACATTTTTAACAAGATATTCATAGGAACATTTATTGTGTCTTCAAAAACAAAATTCACCAAGAAAGTAGGTCCCTATAGAATGGGTAATGATTGGGAAAAATATGGCATAATGATGGAATGGAATATTACAGCACTATGGAAAATGAAAGATTAGTAAAAAAAATATGAAATGATTAAGTGAAAAGTTCTGAGAATCATGCCTAGAAGTTTAGTCAAAATATATATGGAGATAGGAGGTCCTTCTCTTTCTGAATATGCTATTGCAGAGACACTTCCCAAATGCTGCCTCCACAATTCCTGTAAGATCCATATTTTGGACTCTTGTAATGGTGGAAATTTTAGGGAGATGGGAGAGGTTATAATATTGTAATGGTTAAGAATGTGGCTACAGGATTTATGTAATATTAAACAATGGCCGCCAAGGAATTTACTTATGAAATTCCTAAAATGAAACACTCAAGTCAGAATGAAGTTTATGGAGGTTTAATCACACTGGGAGTAGGGAAAAGGATAGGGAGAGAAGGAGAGAAGAGAAAAAGGGAAAGGGGCTACTCAACCTCTGACCAAGGCAGAGGGAGTTTTAGGCCCAAAGGCCCAGGTGGAAAGAATCAGTCCTTAACTCACGTGACCGATCTGAAGGAAAGCTGTCTGCGGGCGTCCTCTCTGTCCAAGCTCCTAACACCAACTCTCCCTAACACCAACTGGCGTCCCCCTCTCCCCACAGGAAGTGCGCGAATTCCAGAGGCTGTTCCCTACCTCACTTCCTGTGTCTCACAAAATCCAATGGTTGGCTCTAGCTTGGCTTAGGACAGCCCAGGTGGGCAGTTAGTTATTTCTGCTTTGTCATTGACTAGCACATGCCCGTGTAGTGTGGGTGTGCACAATTTTTGGGTGCTAGACCAAGATGGAGACTTTTAAAATTCACAATCCCCCCTGATGATGATTGGGAGACTAGTCTCCCCAATTGATCACTAAACATAAGCATACTGCACCCCAAAAATTTCTAACTGTAAGTATATACAAAATTTTTTTTTTTACCCACTAAGAGGAAAATTATAATAGTTGTAAATATGGGAAATAGAGGAGAGATAAAGGACAGCAAACCAATGTTTTGCTGGGCGCATTGACAAAAGCCAATTAGGGGGCAGTCCCCTTTGGCATAAGAGTGTACATTCAAAAAAATGTTCAATCAACCACACCCCAAAGTTCATTCTGGATCTTCCTGTAGTGAAAAGGTTTAGATATCTTTCTGCAAACAGTTCATTCTCTGGATTCAGTTAGTTAGCAAGCTTCTTCTCTGAAGATTTATCTCGAACAAAATTTAAATCATGGATTTGATGAAATACAATCCCCCCTGAAGAAAGTGTTGAAAAAAACACTGAGTCCAGCTGAGGATTCAAGTTTTAGTTGTGGGGGTGTGTGAGTTAATTCAAAAGAAAAACAAAACAATATGAAAATAAAATCAAAAATCAAAATCAAAAGAAGAAAAAGGGAAAAAATTAAGGGAAAAAATATAAACCCTTTATATATGCATATTTATATTAAAGAATTCAAAATCAGTATCAAAAAGCAAAAAAAATCTATGTATACAAAATTTGAGAAAGCAAGAATTAATTTTTTTTTTTCCACAGGCCCCTGTATTAGGGTCCAGTTAAGTAATTTCTAATCCCACAAGTCTGTAGGACAGAATGCAGCATATTTTACTTCCCCATTTGCAGCCAAGGCTACAGGAAGTTGCCATACTATAGGAGCAATAAATGGCAGGTTCCCATAGTCTAAAGCTGTTTAGGTGCGTATTAATAATAACAGCAAGTATATATTTAAACTAATATTGTAGAATAAAAATTAATATCGATCATATGTACCTTAAGTACATAGAAATGAGAAAAAGGGAAAAAATAAAATAATGTAAAAATAATAATAATAATAAAATAAGGAAAAGAGAAAAAAAGGAAAAAAGGGAAAAAAAATTAAATTTAGAAATTCAATGTGTCAAAAGCAGAATAAAACAGTTCCACTTGTCAATGTATAGTTATCTCCAATGCATGTATAGGATACAGTCAATCAGTCTCAACAGAAGATGCTCTCTTTACATGAGAACAGTGAATCCAAGAGTCCTTTTCTCCAACCTTTATAGATGTTGGAGTAGTTAACAATATTTGGAATGGTCCTTCCCAGGAAGGCTGGGTTGCTCCTGTACGCTGGAAGTTCTTTATATACACGTTGTCTCCTGGGTTCAGGTTGTGAAGTGAGAAGTCTAGTGGTCCAGCTTGTACTGCAGCTCCAGATTCATGTAGCTCACGCAGTTTGTGCTGTAATTCCTGTATATAGGAAGCAATAGTAGTATCTCCCCCTAATAGCGATGTATAAGCCGGGGAGAAAGGCTTAGCCTGTATAGGCGGATGTCCAAAAAGCATCTCAAATGGTGAAATATGTAAGTCTCCTCTAGGCCTGCTTCTAAGATAAAATAGGGCCAGAGGGAGAATTTCAGGCCATTTTAAATGGGTCTCAGTGCATAATTTTCCAATCATAGTTTTAAGTTCTTTGTTCATCCTCTCAACTTGGCCTGAACTCTGGGGATGATATGGAACATGGAATTTTGGAGTTATCCCCAAGCAAGAATATATCTGGTTTAGAACAGAATCAGTAAAATGACTCCCCCTATCGGAGTCAATACGTGCTGGTAGGCCAAAGCGAGGAATAATTTCTTTTAAAAGCACCTTAGCAACAAAAGCTGCTGTGGCTCGGGCTGTAGGAAATGCTTCCGGCCATCTGGTCAGTTGGTCTACTATGACCAAACAAAATTTATATTGTCCAGCCTTTGGCATCGTTATAAAATCTATCTGCAGGTGCTCAAAAGGTGTGTAAGCCAGAGGACGTCCACCAAAGGCTTTACCACGAAAGGCATGTTGGTTATATGCCTGGCAGGTAGAGCAGGATGAACACACTTTAGAGGCTATGGTAGTTATACCAGGGGCTATCCATACTCTCTTAACAGAGTCCACGATGCCCTGGGTACCAAAGTGGCCATTATTATGAACAGATTGGCAAATTTGGTGATAGAAACTTCTAGGGAGCAGGGGTTTTCCTTCAGATGACACCCAGACTCCATTGATCTGTTTTGCTTTGAATTTCTGTTTCCATTTTTCCACTTCCTTCTCATCATAGGAAAGTGATAAATTTGAGTCATCAGTAGTTGTTAATGTTAGAAGTAATTCAGGCCCTTCTATGGCTGCTAGCTTTGCAGCAGCATCTGCTCGGTCATTTCCCCTAGAGACAGGGTCGGTGCCACCTGTATGGGCTGAGCAATGAACTACAGCTAGGGCTTCAGGCAGCTGAAGAGCAGAAAGGACTTCATTAATAATTTCAGCATTAGCTATGGATTTTCCAGCTGAGGTTAAAAATCCTCTCTGGAGCCATAGCATCCCAACGGAGTGACAAATGCCAAAAGCATATCTAGAATCCGTATAAATTGTTGCCTTTTTATCCTTGGCAATTATACAGGCATGTTTCAGAGCTATGAGCTCAGCTCCTTGAGCGCTAATGTTAGAAGGTAATGAGGCTGACCACTCAGTGGCAAATTCTGAGACTACGGCAGCTCCACTGTAGCGTATGCCATCCCTCATGAAAGAAGAACCATCAGTAAATAAGATCAGGTCTGAGTTCTTTAAGGGAGTGTCCAAGAGATCATCTCGAGGCTTTTCTGCCATGGACACTAGTGTTTCACAACTGTGTAATGGTTCTCCTGAAGTTGATAAGTCTGGAAGCAAGGTGGCAGGATAAAGGGTTGAACAGCGTTTCAAAGTAATATTTTCATTATTTAGCAAGGTTATTTCATACCTTGTAATTCGCTGATCAGAAAATGCCTGTGTTCTCTGTCTTAGCAATAATGCTTCTACCTCATGTGGACACATAATTGTCAATGGGCATCCTAATACTAGATCAACGGTTTTTGTCACTAGTAAAGCAGTAGCAGCCACTCCTCTAAGGCATGGTGGTGCTCCTGAAGCTATTGGGTCCAGCTGGGCTGAATAATAGGCAACTGGACGCTGAGAAGGCCCCAGAGTCTGAGTTAAAACGCCTGAGGCTACTCCTCTTCGCTCATGTACATACAAAGTGAATGGCTTGTTGTAATTTGGGATGCCTAGAGCAGGGGCAGATAAGATAGCCTTTTTTAGCTCTGATAGAGCTGACATGTGTTCAGGCTCTAATTTGAGGGGTTCAGGGACTGTATCCCTTGTTAGTGCTATAAGAGGTTTAGTAATTTCCCCATAGCAAGGAATCCATTGTCTGCAAAACCCTGTTGCTCCCAGAATTGCTCTTAACTGTTTTTTAGTAGTAGGAGCACTCAATTTTTTAATATTCTCAATTCGCTTGGGAGAAATAGAGCGTGCATCAGCTGTCAGAATGAACCCCAAATATTCTACTTTGGGGAGACACCACTGAACTTTTTCCTTCGAGATCTTATGACCTCTTTTGTGCAATTCCAAAAGAAGGTGTTTACTATCTTCCTGACATGTTTCTGCATCCACGGAAGCCAAGAGTAGGTCATCTACATATTTTATTAATTTGCTGTTTTTAAATTTTATATTATCTGTATCTTGTCCCAAAATTTGTGCAAATAAGGTTGGACTTTCTACATAACCCTGGGGCAGCCGACTCCAGGAATATTGTATGCCATTCCAGGTGAAAGCAAAAATATGCCTCGAGTTCTCATGTATGGGTATAGAGAAGAAGGCTGAGCACAAGTCTACTACTGTAAAGTATGTAGCTGTGCTAGGAATAGAAGAAATAATAGTATTGATATTGGGAACTATGGAGTGTCTCTTTATAACGTGATTGTTCACAGCCCTCAAATCCTGTACGAATCTATAGAGGTGTTTGCCATCGGGTCCCCTTTTTGGTTTTTTAACGGGGAGGATGGGCGTGTTATATTCAGATTTACAAGGGAAAATTATTCCTTGGTCAATTAAAGAATTTATTATTGGGGTAATGCCCTCCATTGCCTCCTTGGAAAGAGGATACTGAGGAATGCAAGGAGGTGGGCTGGATTTAGTTTTTATTTGCACGGGAGTAGCTGATTTAAGTAAGCCTACATCAGTAGAAGATGTGGCCCAAAGAGACTCTGGTATATCTGTAGGTATTTCAAAGGTGGGAGGCTCCTTTGCCTCCTGGCTCTCTGAGAGAAATACAGGGAGTAAATTTAAGGTTTCCTCGGGCACTTCTAAAGAAAGGGAGCCATCTGGGGCACACATTATTGTGGCTTGTAATTTGCATAGTAAATCTCTCCCCAGCAAATTTGTGGGAGATCCAGGCATTAAAAGAAAAGAGTGCTCAATAGTTAGGGGTCCCACGCGTACCATGCGAGGAGAAAGTTTTGGGACCTTTAACGGTTTTCCTGAAACACCTACTACATTTAAAGAGCCAATAGAATCACATTTCTCATCTGGTTTGCTTACTAGAACTGACATGGTGGAAATTTTAGGGAGATGGGAGAGGTTATAATATTGTAATGGTTAAGAATGTGGCTACAGGATTTATGTAATATTAAACAATGGCCGCCAAGGAATTTACTTATGAAATTCCTAAAATGAAACACTCAAGTCAGAATGAAGTTTATGGAGGTTTAATCACACTGGGAGTAGGGAAAAGGATAGGGAGAGAAGGAGAGAAGAGAAAAAGGGAAAGGGGCTACTCAACCTCTGACCAAGGCAGAGGGAGTTTTAGGCCCAAAGGCCCAGGTGGAAAGAATCAGTCCTTAACTCACGTGACCGATCTGAAGGAAAGCTGTCTGCGGGCGTCCTCTCTGTCCAAGCTCCTAACACCAACTCTCCCTAACACCAACTGGCGTCCCCCTCTCCCCATAGGAAGTGCGCGAATTCCAGAGGCTGTTCCCTACCTCACTTCCTGTGTCTCACAAAATCCAATGGTTGGCTCTAGCTTGGCTTAGGACAGCCCAGGTGGGCAGTTAGTTATTTCTGCTTTGTCATTGACTAGCACATGCCCGTGTAGTGTGGGTGTGCACAATTTTTGGGTGCTAGACCAAGATGGAGACTTTTAAAATTCACACTCTTCAGAAGTCATAGATATAACTGGTAACTCCAGTTTGGTTCATACTTATGCCCCCTCCTAGTTACCTTCTGAAAAAAAAATTTAGAGAAATGATTAAAAATAGTATAAACACTGAATAGAAAGAATAGTATATTCTGATTTCAAATTAACCTTTTCCTCTGAGCTTTTTTTTTTCCATTTGAGTTAGTTTATTTAGTCAATTTAGAACATTATTGCTTGGTTACAATAATCACATTATTTCCCACCCTCCCCTCCACCCACCCTTCCCACTGGCAGTGTGCAATTTCATTGGGTATTACTTGTATCCTTGATCAGTACCTATTTCCATGTTGTTCTTTACATTAGGTTGTTCATTTAGAGTCTATATCCCCAACCATATCCATTCAATCCATGTATTCAAGCAGTTGTTTTTCTTCAGTGTTTTTACTCCCACAGAGTTTCCTCTGAATGTGGATAGTGGTTTTTCTCATAGATCCCTCGAAATTGTTCAGGATCATCGCATTGCCATTAATGGAGAAGTCCATTTACATTTGATTGTACTACAGTGTATCAGTCTCTATGTACAATGTTTTACTGTTTCTGCTCTTCTCACTCTGCATCAATACTTGGAGAATGTTCCACTCACCATGGAATTCCTCCACTATTATTCTTTTGAGCACAATAGCTTTCCATCACTAACTTATACCACAATTTGTTCAGCCATTCCTCAATTGAAGGGCATCCCCTCATTTTCCAATTTTTGGCCACCACAAAGAGCACCGCTATGAATATTCTTGTACATGTCTTTTTCCTTATTATCTCTTTGGGGTACAAATCCAGCAGTGCTATGGTTGGATCAAAGGGCAGTCAGTCTTTTAACGTCCTTTGGGCATAGTTCCAAATTGCCCTCCAGAATGGTTGGATAAATTCACAACTCCATCAGCAATAAATTAATGTCTTGACTTTGCCACATCCCCTCCAACATTCATTACTTTCCTATGATGTCATGTTAGTCAGTCTACTAGTTGTGAGGTGATAACTCAGAGTTGTTTTGATTTGCATTTCTCTGATTATAACAGATTTAGAGCACTTTTTCATGTGCTTATTAATAGTTTTGATTTCTTTACCTGAAAATTACCTATTCATGCCCCTTGTCCATTTATCAATTGGAGAATGGCTTGATTTTTTTTTTACAACATGTTTAGCTCTTTATAAATTTGAGTAATTAGAACTTTGTCAGAGGTTTTTGTAATGAAGATTGTTTCCAAATCTGTTGCTTCTCTTCTAATTTAGTTTGCAATAGTTTTGTTTGCCAAAATCTTTTAAATTTGATGTAATCAAAATTACTGATTTTAGATTTTGTGATTTTTTTCTAGCTCTTGCTTGGTTTTAAAGTCTTTCCTTTCCCAATGATATCACAAGTATACAATTATATGTTCGCATAATTTCCTTATAGTTTCCTTCTTTATAGTCAAGACATGCAACCATTCTGGGTTTATCTTGGTGTCATGTGTGAGATGTTGATCCAAACCTAATCTCTCCCATACTGTCTTTTAATTTTCCCAGCAGTTTTTTATCAAATAGTGGGGTTTGTCCCAAAAACTGGGACTGTCTTGCTGAGGTCATTTACCCCAAGTCAATTCCACTGATCCTCCTCTCTGTCTCTTAGCCAGTAACCACTGCTTTATTAGTTTGAGATCTGGGACTGCAAGTCCTCCTTCCTTTACATTTTTTTAGGATTTCCCAGGATATCTTTGATCTTTTGTTCTTCCAAATGAACTTTGTTATTTTTTTCTAATTCAGTAAAAAAGATTTTTGGTAGTTCAATGGGTATGACACTAAATAATTAAATTAATTTGGGTAGGATTGTAATTTTTTTTATGTTAGCTCGACCCACCCATGAGCAATCAATATTTTTCCAATTGTTTAGATCAAGTTTTAATTGTGTGGAGAGTGTTTTGTAGTTCTGTTCATATAGTTCCTGCAATTATCTCTGCAGATAGATTCCTAAGTATTTTATATTTTCTAGAGTGATTTTAAATGGAATTTCTGTTTCTAATTCTTGTTGCTGAAATGGGTTAGAGATATATAGAAATGCTGATAACTTATGCGGGTTTATTTTTTATCCTACAACTTTGTTAAAATTGTTGATTGTTTCAACTAACTTTTTGGTTGATTTTCTAGGATTCTTTGAGTAAATCTTCATATCATCTGAAAAGAGTGATATCTTGGTCTCCTCATTGCCAATTTTAATATATTCAATTTCTTTTTCTTCTCTAATTTCTACTGCTAGTGTTTCTAGTACAATGCTAAATAATAGAGATGGAAATGTGCATCCTTGTTTCATTCCTGATCTTAGATGGAAGACTTCTAGTTTATCCCCATTGCAGATGATATTTGTTGATGGTTTTAGATATATGCTGTTTCTTATTTTTAGGAAAAGCCCTTCTATTCTTATATTTTCTATTGTTTTCAATAGGAATTGCTGTTGTATTTTATTAAAGGCTTTTTCTGCATCTATTGAGATAATCATGTGATTTTTGTCGGTTTGCTTGTTAATGTAGTCAATTATGTGGATGGTTTTCCTGATGTTGAACCATCCTTGCATTCCTGGTATGAACCCTACCTGGTCAGAGTGAATAACCCTTGTGATCACTTGTTGGAGTCTTTTTGCTAGTATCCAATTTAAGATTTTTCTATATTCATTAGGGATATTGGTCTATAGTTTTATTTCTCTGTTGTTGACCTGCCTGGCTTTGGGATCAATAACATGTTTGTGTTGTAAAATGAATTTGATAGAACTCCTTTGCTTATTCTGTCAAATAATTTGTATAATCTTGGTATTAGTTGTTCTTTTAATGTTTGATAGAATTTATTTGTGAATCCATCTGGACCTGGGGATTTTGTCTTAGGGAGTTTTTGATCACTTGTTCAACTTCTTTTTCTGATATGGGGCTGTTTAGGTGATTTATTTCTTCCTCTGTTAGGCAATTTATTGCTAAGGCAATAAATTGTTTAGGCAATTTATATTTTTGTAAGTATTCATCCATATCACTTGGATTGCCATATTTTTTTGCCATATAATTGGGCATAGTAGTTTTTAATGCTTGCCTTAATTTCCTCTTCATTAGAGTTGTGGTCTCCCTTTTCATCTTGGGTACTGCCAATTTGGTTTTCTTCTTTTCTTTTTTTTTTTATTTAGACTGACTAGTACTTTGTCTATTTCATTTGCTTTTTCAAAGTACCAGCTACTAGTCTTATTTATTAAATCAATAGTTACTTACAATGTTATTGATTTCTCCTTTGATTTTTAGGATCTCTAATTTAGTCTTCATATGAGGATTTTTAATTTGTTCACTTTCTAGTTTTTTGATTTGCATGCCCAATTCATTGACCTCTGTCATTCTTAATTTGTAAATATATGAAGTCAAAGATATTCATTTCCCCATGAGTATTGTTTTCACTGCATCCCATAGGTTTTGAAAGGATGTATCATCATTGTCATTTTCTTCAATGAAGTTATTGTTTCTACGATTTGTTCCTTAACTAACATGTTCTGGAGAATTCTATTGTTTAATTTCCAATTAATTTTTGATTTACCTCTCCATGTACCCTTACTAATTATTATTTTCATTGCATTGTGATCTGAGAAGGTTGCATTTATTATTTCTCCTCTTTTTCACTTGTTTGCAATGTTTTTATGCCCTAATACATGGTCAATTTTTGTGAATGTACCATGTGCTGCAGAAAAGAAGGTATATTCCTTTTTGTCCCTATTTTTTTCTCCACATGTCTACTAACTCAAATTTTTTAAGATTTCATTCACTTCTCTTACCTTTTGATTTGATTTATCTAGTTTGGATAGAGGAAGGTTCAGGTCTCCCACTAGTATAGTTTTTCTATCTATTTCATCCTTGATCTCCACTAGTTTCTCCTTCAGAAATATAGATGTTATCCCATTTGGTGCATATATGTTGAGTACTAATATTTCCTCATTGTCTATACTGACTTTTATCAGGATGTAATTATCTTCTCTATCTCTTTTAACTAATTTATTTTTACTTTGCCTTTGTCAGATATCATGATTGTGACTCCTGACTTCTTTTTATGAGTTGATGCACAATAGATTAGGCTCCATCTTCTTACTTTCACCCTATGTATATCTACCTTCCTCATGTGTGTTTCTTGTAAACTGCATATGGTAGGTTTTTGGATTCTAATCCACTCTGCTATTCGCTTGTGTTTTATGGGTGAGTTCATTCCATTCACATTCAGAGTTATGATTACTAGCTATGTATTTCCCACCATTTTGTTTACTACTCCTGGTCCTGCCTTTTCTTCTTTCTCTATTTTCTTCTACTCTAATGTTTGTTTTTAATCAGTCCCCCTAGTTCCCACCCTTATTTTATTACCCTTACTACCACCCTCCCTTCTCATTCATCCCCTTATTTTATCTGTAGTCTTTCTAAAACCACCCCCCAACCTTTTCCCTCCATTGTACTGCTTCTCTCCCCACCAGTCCATTTGCTACCTTTCTATTCCCCTATAGGGCACAAATCTATTCTCTGCCCCAATGGATTGCATTTTTCTTCCCTCTTTGGGTCAATTTCAAAGCATGTAAGAGTTGAGTGTTTCCTATCTCCAACCTCTTACCCTTCCAGTGTATTGATTTTCTCACACCTTCTGCCATGAGCTTCTTTGTGACATATAAATTTACCCCCATTTGTTTCTTTTCCAATTTCTTTTAATATTAATCTCTTTTTATAGCTCTAGTTGTGTGTGTATATATATATGTATATGTATTTATGCATGCATATATCTATATACTTATATATGTCTTTTTATTTCATCCCCTACAGTTTGTCACTGTTCCCTCTAAATGTAATTATTCTAGCTGACCAGGTGATAACAACAGTTTTAAAGAGTTACCAATGACCTCTTTTCTAATAGGGATACATAACAGGTTATCTTATTGAGTCTCTTTAAAAATGTTTTGTTTGTTTTTTGTTCTTTTTTCCTCCCTTTTTAAATTATCTTTTGATGATTCTTTTCAGTCATGTTCTTGGGCATCAAATTTTCTCTTCAGGTCTGACCTTTTCTTTACACATTTTTGGAATTCTTGTATTGTGTTGAATGACCATACTTTCCCCTATGAGAATATAGTCAGTTTTGCTGGGTACTTGATTCTTGGTTGTAGACCTAGTTCCCTTGCTTTCCAGAATTTCATATTCCATGCCTTTCAGTCCTTCTGTGTGGATACAGCTAGATCCTGTGTTGTCCTCACTGTGGTTCATTGTATCTGAATGACTTCTTCTTGACAGCTTGTAATATCTTTTCTTTGGTCTGATAGTTCTTGAATTTGGCTATAACATTCCTGCGTGTTTTCAGTTGAGGATTAAGTATAGGAGGTGATCTGTGGATTCTTTCAATCTCCACTTTTTCCTCTTGTTCTAGGATATTGGGGCAGTTTTCTTGAATAATTTCCTGTAGTATGATGTCCAGGCTTTTTCTTTTGTCATGGTCTTCTGGTAGACCATTTATTCTTAAATTGTCTCTCCTCGAATGATTTTCTAAATCCTCTGTTTTGTGAATGATATGCTTCAAATTTTCCTTATTTTTTTCCTTCTTTTGGTTTGGTTTTATAGTGTCCTGCTGCCTTGTGAGGTCACATAATTCTAGTTGTTGTATTCTATTTCTTAAAGACTGGATTTCATCCCTGACTTTTTGTTCATCCTTCTCCTTCTGGTCTCATTTTCTTTGGAGGTCATCTTTCATCCTCTTTACCTCATCTTTTGTCTCCTTTCCTCATTTTCCAAATGGTTGATTTTGGCTTTCAAGACACTATTTTCTCATTTTAGTTCAAGTGCCTCTGTTTCCAGAAGACTTATCTTAGTTTTTAAGTTCTTTTCCCAAATGTCTTCAGCCTCTCTTAATTGTGTTTTGAATTGCATTTTGAGTTCTTCCAATTCCAGTATCCAATTTGCTGGGATTTCTGATTTATCTTTTGTTGATACCTCCCCCTCTGTTCTATTCGCTGTATAGAAGCTGTGTATTGTAATTTCTTTCTTCTTTTTTTGTTTGCTCATATTTACCATTGCTTTTCTCCCTGTATTTGTCTGTGCTCTTGCTCCTCTCATTCTTTTTGGTTTTGGGGGCTTCTGTCAGTCTCCCCTCTTGGAGATTTGTCAGAAGATCTCTGCCTACAGTCTGTGGAGGAGGGGTGATGGGGTTTGAGCTTCCCTGTCCTCTGTAGGATTTTGATTTGATTAAAGTCCAGTAATCAATGAGGGAGGTGAGTTGGAGCCTGGGCTTCCCTGACCTCTAAAGATTTTTGATTGGATTAAGTTCAGCTGGTTTGGGCTGGGTGTGCTCTGAGTCCAAAACCTCCTGGATGGCTGGAGCAATATGGAGGACCTCCACAGATCTGACCACGCTTCCAATTCTATGCTCCCTCTCCAGCTTCTTCCCCGCCATTTGTGTTTGATGCTCTTATCTTGGGACAGCCCTGCCTTCAAGGTACACCCTCCATACCAGCACCTTTGCCCTCTCAGAGGTTCCCGCTGCTGCTGGAGCCTTAGCTGTCCTGGGACCTTCCTTCTGCCTTACTCTTAAACTTGAGTGTTCTCAGATGGGGTCACAAAGAATCATACATAATTGAAATAAATGAACAATAATAGTAGTATTTGTCAGTAATAGCTTTAGTTTGATAGGGCTAAAGTTCTTGGAATTAGGCCCATCAGGAGAGAAGTTCTGAAAAAAATTCTCAAAGAAAGGAATCACTCCCTCTGGAAGGATATGCCAACAATTTACTTTTAATCTCCATGGTGAGTAGATTAGGAGTCATGAGGTATTATAGCATGCATTAATTATTGCAATGTATGCTTATGCATCTTTTGTGATTTTAAAGGCTTCATTTTTTTGTGGAAGAGATTAGTATTTATATTTTTGCCTGATTTACTGTAAATTGATTTCTTTTCAAGAGGAGATACTATTGATTTTTATTGTAGGGGTCCAAAATGTTTAAAAATTTGTCCCCAGATTTCTATTCATGAATATGTTATGATTAAAATTAGTTTCTCTGCTAAAAGTATTATATTTTATGAGGTTTATTAAAGATTAAGAAATAAAGAAAATACAAAATAAGATAGCATGTGTTTAGGAGGGCTGAAAGCCCATTCAATTTCACTTACTCTACATCTTGAGAGAAACGTGTGCTTGGAAGTGGAAGCAGGGAGAGAAAGAGATGGTGAAACAGGCTGTACAGTCAGTTTAAATACCCCTTTATCTCTCAGCCCAGGTGAGATTCTGGGGAATTGTGGTAAGTTCCAGGGACTTCTGGGAATTGAAGTCCAGGGTTCAAATATCCATTTTTACAAATGTAGGCATAACAAGCCATAAAGTTTAGAGAAAACCTTGACTGTCTTCATTTAGAAGTTAAGGCTAGGACCAAACTTAGTCCACATGAGTCTAGTTATAATTCCCATTCCTTTGACTCCATTGGTCTATTACATGAGGATAGAAATACAGGTTGTAATTCAGATTAAAGCAGAACCTCACAAACAACTATATGCACAAATAATAACTAAATTACATAATTGAACAATGTGGTGAAATGAAATTCATTGCTTTGAAATTATAATGAACAATTTTTGTTTTTTTTTTCCTTGCAGGAGAATTATAAAAAAAAATAAATAAATCCTACTTTTCATTGCAGAAATAGGAGATTATGCTTGTGGGATGCTGCACATATTGGCACACATAGTACATTCTTTGTTTATTTTGGATTAACTGTTTCTTTTTCTTTTAAAATCTTTGCTCCCCAGGAAATATTATTAAATAAGAATGACTATACATATCTATAAAAATATAATGTAAATACAAAATGCCTCAATAAAAATTTTACAAACAACAATACTTAGAGGAGACATGATAATTGTCTTAAAATATTTGCAAACCTTAATGCATAGTGTAAATGTGAATGATTGTGATTATGCTTCTTTGAAAGGCTGCAATTTGGAAGAATTATTAATCATTTGGTCCTGGAGGGTAGTACTAGGACAATAAAAAAATGCAAAAAGCCAAATGTCAGTTTAATGTAAAGAAAGATTGCTAACCTTTAGAACTACCAAAGAAGAAGAGGCTATCTCAAGAAGTAGTAAATTCCTTGTTCCTAAAGGTCTTTGAAAGTGGATACCTATTTATGAAAGATGATATAAGATGACATTCTTTCTTTGGGTTGGATTCTATTAGATGTGAATTGGGCTCCCCTCCAACTCCAAATTTCTATAATTCCATGAAAATTCTGACTTCTCTAGCCAGTCCCAATCCCACTGTCATATGGGCATTTCTTTTCCTAAAATAGAGCTTGCTAGCAATCATTCTCAAGCAAGCAACTCTTAGTGTCCATAGGAACAGGACCAAAGAAATTTCATTTCTGATGAAAAAAAAATCAAATAAAGATAATAGCAATGGAATCTCTGGGTTGAAGAGGAAGGATATTTTAGTGAATTTTTTTATAAAGTTCCAAAATGGGCCCACATATAGCCCTATATATCTGCCCACTGTTTATTTCTTTGCCTGCATGAGGAATACTTCAAGAAATGTTCTTTAAAGGTGACTAGGAGAGTACTGGTGCACAGATGATCTGGTGATGTTGTCAAGAGAGTGCCAGTGTGGGTGAACAAGCTCGGGGATGCCTATGGAAGCCCCATCACACACACATGGTTGGGTGCAGAGCTAGCTAGGGGAATACCAGAGCAACTGGGGTTTGTCTGTGAAGCTCGGCACAACCAGCTCAGGAAGGAGGCTGCTAAGGTTGGCCACATGTGGCTGGTGCCTTCTATTTCTCTGGCTTATTTTTTATTATTTAATAAATAATTATAAATTTAAAAAAAGAAAGAAAAGAAATGTTCTTTAGAGGCTAGTTACAATGAAAGGCTCAGTAAAGGAAAGTAGTACTCTTCACTTAAAAGAAAGTGAATGTATTCATTCAAATAGATTGAAGAGTAGTTCTAACGGCATATAATAATAATATTATCTTGCTTATTATTGTCTACCAAGTGCATATTTTAAATATGAACACTTGTGGCTGATAATAAAATTACCAGGAAATTCAAAAGCTCCAGATTCCAGTCTAATGTTTGCCACTAAAAAGTCTGTAACTTTAACAAAAATCAAATCTCTGGGATTTGATTTCAAGTGTAAAAAAAAACATTGTCTTTCAGAAAAAAGGGAATCTATAAGATTTGTCCCATCCATTTATCAATAAATATTTATTGGAACCCCACCATATGTAGAACATTATATTTGACCTTATGAGGGATGCAGAAATGTATAAGAAATAGCTTCTCTCCTCCAGAAGCTCTTTATCTGGTGAGAGAAGACAGATAAATATTGAAGATCGTTAGCAATTCAAGGTAGTATCTAATAAGAGAGAAGATATGTAGCATATGGTGAGAATACTGAACTTGGTAGTGAGAAAATTTTATTTCTTTACCTGCTGTTAACATGCTGGTTATGTGACCACATGTAATTATCAATGCCTATTAAGGAAAGGTAAAAAGAGATTGTTATGTGGTATAAATATGAGTTTCCATGACAATGAGTTTTCTATCCTTATGAAATTCCCAGTCTGAATATATACATACATTCATAATTCATATTGAAGTGAGGAAGGGTCCATTGCTCTAAACAGATGACTTCAGTTTCTTACTGCTCATTCTTTTCAATAATGAGTCCTCATACTCCTCTTCCCTTTGTGAAATGAAATTCTTGGTTGTCTTTGTCTTTTTTGAGTTTACAGTTGTACAAAGGCAATCCTTTATTTTCTTTACCTAGTTGTAGTTAACTCTTTGGTTAACAATAATTTAAGTACCCCTACTTAGTACCCCTCTAGATTGTGAAGACAGGAGAACTCTCCTTTTGATTGAATCAACATAAACTTGAACTAGGTGGAGGACCTCTCAAACCACTTAGTGAATTCACACCCTCAGAAACTCAATCAGCCAGAAATCTTTGAACCTTTTTGATGAGAATTTATACTTCCAGCAGGTGAGAAGTGGGCCCCACAGACACTACCCTCCTGGGGAGTGCTGGGCAATTTGGAAGTTGTGAAGAGTGGAAGGGACAAGAAGCCACTATTAAAGGCCCTGAATTTCTGTGGCTGGGAGCTTAGTTGGAAGAAGGAGTTCAACTTCAAGAAGGAAGTTAGCTTCAGGAAGAAAGTAGGTCTCAGGTTTCACTTTCAGCTCCAGTCATTGTCTTGACCTGCCTCTTAGAGGGAACTTGGGTGAGTGGATTGCTGGATTTCCCTTCCTGTCTTCTGGAGAGAGTTTAATTCCAGTTGAAGGTCAACAAGTCCTGGCTGAGTCAAGCACCAGAACAATATTCAGTTAGATATGCTGAATATTTTCTCTACACTTTTGTATTTCTTTGCTTTTCTTCTTTCCACAAGTAATGTTTTTTTTATGACTATAGATCTATAAGACAAGGAAGTCACACACATTTACATAGTAAAAACTATCTGACTCATGATGCTTTGAGCATTTAGGTTGCTTCTTAGTCTAGCTTCACCCATGATTGCCTCACAAAGGTTTTTGTTTTTTTTTTTTAGAAAACCTTACCTTCTGACTTGGAATCAATACTATGTATTGGTTCCAAGGCAGAAGAGTGGTAAGGGCTAGACAATGAGGATTAAATGACTTGCACAGCTGGGAAGTGCCTGAGGTGAAATTTGAACCCAGGACCTCCCATCTCTAGGCCTGGCTCTCAATCCACTGAGCTACCCAGCTGCCCTCCTCAAAAAAGGTTTTTGATTATTTTCACAATCTTACTTTGGACCTTCTTAAATTTCTTCTCTTTATGTATTAGGATCTGGCCATGAATAGAGCTCTGGACTGGAATCAGGAAGACTGGAATTCAAATGTGAAGCTTGTTCTATGTGACTTGGCTTGGTTTGGCAAGTAATTTACCTTCTGTCTGTCTGTCTCTGTGTCCTCATCCTCAATTATAAAAGTGGAAATAATAGCACCAGTATCCTGGGATTGCTTTGAGGATTAAGTGAGATATTTTTAAAATTCTTCATAAAATTTAAAGAGCTATATGAGTATTAACTATTTTAATATACTCCATACTATAAACTCCCTGCCCACCATGATCACATTTTCTTGCTTTTATAATTTTGACCATTCTGTTGTCTTACCTGTAATATATATATATATATATATATATATATATATATATATATATATATTACCTGTAATATATATATATATAACTTTCATCTTTTTTTGTGGAGGTATTTATTGAGATTTTTAAAATTTATTTATTTGTTTATTTTTTCCATTTGAATGAGTTTACTTAGTCAATTCAGAACATTATTCCTTGGTTACAATAATCACATTATTTCCCTCCATCCACCCACTCTTCCTGCAGCCAACAGGCAATTTCATTGGATGTTACTTGTGTCCTTAATCAGAACCTATTTCCATGTTGATGTTTGCACTAGGATGTTCATTTAGAGTCTACATCCTCAACCATATCCCTTTGAACCAATTGATCAAGCAGTTGTTTTTCTTCAGTGTTGCTACTCCCACAGTGTTTCCTCTGGACGTGGACAGTGGTCCTTCTCGTAGATTCCTCCAAAGTGTTCAGGATCACCACATTGCCACTAATGGAGAAGTCCATTACATTTGATTGTACCACAGTGTATCAGTATCTGTGTACAATGTTTACTTGGTTTACCTTACTTTTTCTTTTGTCATGGTCTTCTGGTAGAACAATGATTCTTAAATTGTCTCTCCCTTAACGATTTTCTAAATTCTTTGTTTTGTGAATGAGATGCTTCATATTGTCCTCAATTTTTTCATTCTTTTGGTTTGGTTTTATAGTGTCCTGCTGCCTTGTGAGGTCACTTAATTCTAGTTGTTGTATTCTGGTTCTTAAAGACTGGATTTCGTCCCTGGCTTTTTGGTCATCCTTTTCCTTCTGGTCTGATTTTCTTTGGAGGTCATCTTTCATCCTCTTTACCTCGTCTTTCATCTCCTTTTTCTCTTTTTTTCATCTTCTTCACCTCATCTTTCATCTCCTTTGCCTCACTTTCCAGCTGGTTGATTTTGGCTTTCAAGACACTATTTTCAGTTTCCAGATGATTTATTTATCTTAGTTTCTAAGTTCTTTTCCCAATTGTTTTAAGTCTCTCTTAATTGTGTTTTGAATTGCATTTTGAGTTCTTCCAAAGCCTGTATCCAATTCACTGGGATTTCTGATTTTTCCTTTGCTGATCCCTCCCTCTCTGTTTTGTTTGCTCTTTGCTCATTTCATTACCTGTAAAGAAGCTGTCTATTGTAATTTCTTTCTTCTTTTTCTGTTGTTTGCTCATGTTTACCCCTTCTTTGCTCCCCATATTTGTCTGTGCTCTTGCTCCTCTCATTATTTTTGGTTTTGGGGCTGTCAGTCTCCCCTGTTGGAGCTTTGTCAGATCTCTTGATACAGTCTTTGGGGGAGGAATGTTGGCTTCCCTCTTCTCTGGAGGCTTTTGATTTGATTAAGTTAAACTGGGTTGGGCTGTATGTGCTCTGAGGCTGAAGACTCCTGGAAGGCTGGAGTCACCCAGGCTCTCTTCTGTTCTCTCTAGCTGCTTCTCTGCTGCCTGCGTTCCATGCTCTGAGCCTGGCACAGCACTGTCCACAAGGTACACCAGTGCCTTTGCCCACCCAGAGGTTTCTGATCTAGCGGGAGGCCTTGCACTCTAGGGAGGTAGAGGTCTTAGCCTCCCTGAGCTCTGAGGACTCCTGATGGGATTAGTTTCAACTGGGTTGGTCTGGATGTGCCCCAAGGCAAAAACCTCCAGTGAGACTGTAGCCAGATGGAAGGACCCAGCCAAGGGGCTGCAGGCCCTTTGGTCTCTCTCTGGCTACTTCCCTGCCACCTGTGTTGGAAGCTCTGAGCCTGGCCCAGGTTGCTCTCAAGGTATACCCTCCAGACCAGCACCTTTGTCCACCCAGAGGTTCCAACTGCCACTGGTGGCTCAGTGCTCTGGGATGGGGGGGAGGGTCCTGGAACCTTCCTTTTGCCTTCCCCTTAGACCCGAGAGTTCCCAGATTCCATCTTTTGGGGTATGCACCTTTTGATTTGAGTCCAGAAGGAGGGTTCCCCACCTCTGTTCTGTTGTTAAGTTTGAATTTCAGTCCCCCAGGAGCATTCAGTTTGTGATCTGTAAGGAAGGGTTTTCAGAGGTTTGAACTTTTGCTGCTTCTAAGCTGCCATTTTGATTCCGCCCCAGTAACTTTTCCTTTAAATCTAATTTAAAGGTCACCTTCCTTTCATAGATTGCTGGTCAATAATAACTTTTACCCCATTTGTCCTTCATGTAGAACTAGGTTTTCAATTCTAAAATACACTTATTAATTTGTGTTAGAATTACTTAGATATTTGTTATATTCTTCTATGAGATAAGAAGCTTCAGGAAGGTTAGAAGTTTATCTTATATAGACTTTGAATATTTTGTAGCACTAGTGGAACACTGTCTACAGCAAATGCTTAATACCTGTTTGTTGATTTTTTATCAATTTGAATTTGCTTTTTCTTGATCTTAATGTCTCTTCTTTGATTAGTCCTTTTCTTCTCCATTAGACTCTGACTTCCTTGAAATTAGGGAATGTTTTCTTTATTTTTTTCTTGGTCTTTTTATCTCCAGCATTTAGAATAGTGTTGTCCTATGCTAAATGCTTAATATAATAAATGCTTCTTTTTATTTTTTAAATTTATTTCTTCATTACATAAAAATTCCCAAGTAACTCTCTCTATCCCTACTCTACTCCCATTAGAGAAGGCATTATTTGACAGAAATAACAAATATGTAGGTATATATAAAGCTATGTGTTGCTTCTTTTTCTATTCATCATGTCTTTCTCTGGAGTCTGACTCAAATCTTTTATGGCTAGGAGAACTTTAGAGAATTCCCTCCCATAAATCTCTGTCCTATTTAAATCTCCACCATCCTCTTACTATTTGCTGAAACTAATCTGTCCTTAATTGTACAAGACACATAAAAAACATTAAGGAGGCCATTATGAAGAGCAGTTGGTTTGCATAGAGAAGTAGAAAGAGATACACTTAGAAAAGTGTTTTTGTTTCAGAATACCAAATAAAAGGAATTCTAGATGTCATGTGATAGCATAGGAATGGAGAATAAGATAGTATAGATTTTTCAATGAGTTTCCAATTAGGTACCAATCCTTGTTTCCATTTTCAAAAAATCTCTTACCTCAGAGCCCTTCATTTCTTATCACAGGCCTCTTCTTTCATCCTCACAATTATAGTAAAAAGTCTTATCACTTCTTGCCTGAATTAGTATGACAGACTTTTAATTTGTTCTCTTGGTTCAATTTTCTCTTCAATTTTGCCTTTCTTTGTCTACTCTGAACTTAGCACAGTGCCTGACACATACTTGGTTCTGTAAGGGGGAAAAGGGGTCATTTTTTTAAGGGTTGGCCTGGATTATTTAAGAGTGTAGTCATCAGGAATTTAATTTATTCCAAAGAGATTTCTTTATAATTTATTTACAAAATGTACAAAGAGTAAAGTAAGAAAATCAGAGAGAGGATATGGTAAGATATCTAGCCTAAACACTAAGTAATTTACTCATAGCCCTTGGTTCAACCTGGGCAGGGAGAGTTAGTCCTTAGGCTTTGGCAAAGCCGAGAACCTGGAGAAGTCTTCAGAAAAATCCAGCAGTTGAGTCAGCTTTTTCACTCACCATGCATCAGAAAGGAAGAGATTTTAGAACAGCCTCAACAGTCTGAGCATTTTTCACCAGCCTCCATTTCAAAGAATGAAGAACTTCCAGTTGAAGCACACTCAGAAAGTTGTCACATCCTTTTAAAGACACTTTCTCTTGTGTCACTTTCTGTGCCTTCCCCTAATTCTACATCTACCAATTACTGTTGAAGTCCTGCTTTAGGACTGTCCAAGAGGCATTCAGTCAATTCTGATTCATCATCCACTTTCACATATGTGGGTCACAGACCTCCTACTTAATGATTAAGTGGGATGTTTACACTTTTGGTGATTATATCTAAAACTGGGCATATCTCCATACTCAACTTTTAAGTAGGGTATTTACATTTTTGGTGATTAAAATCTAAAAATAGGCAGGGGTTTTTTTTTTTTAATTTTAATCTTCATAGTACCTAATAAATGTGCATTGACTTACTGACACTGCTGTGCAATTCTGATTATGTCATTACTCTACTCAATAAAGCCAAGTGATTTTAACTTCTAAAGTCCTTTGTAACTTGACTCCAAATATTTTTTTCATTTTTATTGAACATTATGTCCTTGTAGCCAAACTGAATCTCTTTCACTTCTACACATATGAGACACCAAATCCTATATTTGCATGAATTTTTACTGATCATCCTGCATTCCTAAAAATCCTCTCCCTCCTCACCTTAACTTCACAGAATTCTCTCCTACTTAAAATGACAGTTCAAGAAGCATCTTATAAGTGAAACTTTTCATGATTTTCCACAACTGCTAATATATTCTCTCCCACATGATTATGTATTTAATTTTTCCATTTATTCTGAAAATACATACATATGGACGTAACATATATGTATACATACATATATATGTGTATATGTGTATATATATATATATAAATATATATAACCTGTTAAATAAATCAGTATTAAAGTAGTTATAACAAATGTCCTTAATTAGAGAAGACCAATTATAATCTAGGAAGTTACACAGAACTACAATCCCAGGACTTTCAAGGAACTTCACAAAGGGAGGCATTTATAAAGAAAGTAAAGACATTAATCTGATTAATTGAATTCATGAGAGCTTGAATAATTATGATATAATTTCATTTTTAATTCTCTTCAGCTGAATTCTGGCTTGAGTGATTGACAGGTACTCAAGAATTTAGTGTTTCATCTTGGACAAGAGTAATGGGGGTTTCTTGTAAGCAAGGTTGTTAATATATACACATATAATTTTGTAATGTTACATAGATATATAGATACATATGTTCATTGAGTTTAGGGATTCCTTTCTTCATATTTTAACTCCAATACCTAGCATAAGGCCCAGAAAATACTAAGAATTTAATAAATACTTATTGATTGATTGATTGATTGATTATAAATGCATGAAGACAGAGATATTTTTTTCTCCTCCAAAATATACTAAATACTAGCTGAAGTTCAACTATTGGTCCAGATTATACAGAGGAATGAGCAATTAGAAGTCAGAGAAGTTCAAGTCTCTGAAGTCCAAAAGGATATAACAGGTGATCCCCACCTACCATTCAATTTGCTAGCAAGTTGTTTTTACTATATGATGAAAGGATTCTCTGTAACACCTGTGAATTTGCCCTTGTATACAACTCCAGGTCCAGCAGTTAAAATACCATATTCACCTGGCTATGATTTAACTTCATTTTATGGACTTTGTCCCAATAAACTTTTCTTCCACCTCTCATACTCCCCTGTTCCATATTTGTCACAAGGGATCAATTTCAGATTTACTAGAAGAGGTAACAATTGGTTTAATAATAAATAGGGAGGGCTAGAAAGATTGATTTGGTCAGCTTAGACTGGGAGCTGAAACACTGATGAAGTAGAGGGAAACAGAAAGAAATACCCACAATGCCATTTGGTGCATAAAGATCCACAGGAACATTTAAAACAAAAGCTGACAGTTTTGATCCTTACTAGGGTGATGGACTTCTTTTCATTAGGAAGGAGGAGTGACAGGGAAGGTGGTGATTGACAACCATTTTAGAGCAATGACATCCTATCCTTTTAAAAATTCCCACCACTCTCTCCTCCCTTCTGTTAAAAGTGCTGTAGGGCACATACTGATTTATTAAAATGAATTAAAATTAATTTTGTTTTCAGAACATTTTGAGAATTTTATAATACTCCTTGAGATAATTGGAGGCATGCTATAGTATTGGAAAGCTTTCTTTCTTTTTTTTCTTTTTTAAGGAAAAGAAATGTCATGGCACAAGTCCAGTGTAGGCAAGAAGAGTCATACATTTTTAATATACTTCATTCATGGTTCCTGTCCTTAATTTAAGAATTTAATAAAACATTAGTTGATCATTAATAACAGTAATAATAGCAAGACCTAAAATTAACATTGCATTTTAAGTTTTTAAAGTGATTTCCCTATGTGTCAAATCATTTACTTATTTACTTTCTTACATGTCAATATTTCATACATTACGTAAAATGATTTGGCAAATTTAATTTCTTAATTTTATTTTTTTCTTTTCTGGCTTGAATTATTATTTTTATCCTTTAGTAAATTAGACATAAATGTCAAAATAGTGAGTGACCTTGGCCTAATGAGCAACAGATAATAAGGTTATGAGAGTTAGAGCTAAAAGGCATCTTAGGAACCAGCTAATTCAGATGCCATGTTTTTACATATGAAGAAATAAAGTCTAATTATAGAGAGGGAATTTGTTGATGAGCTGAAATTTAAACTTAAATCCTCTGAATTTTAATCTACTACTCTTTACCCAGTTCCATTACCAAGAGGAACTGTATATTCAGGAATTCATGAACAAGGATCATGGTTATTCATCTCTGTTTAAGCATTTCTTTGTTGGAATTCAGGTCTCAGGTAATGACAATTGACATTTCCTTCACCCTCAAATGGTAGAGGAAGTAATGAATTGCTCTGAACCTAGAAGCTGGAAGAGACTTCAAAAATGAATGAATACAACAACTGCATGAATTACTTCTGTCATGTATGGCAAATTTTCCAATAGCCTCCAATTTGAGGTAGCTGTATATATTGAAGAATAACTACTTATAAGTATATTCCTTTTCCATTTCTGATAGTTATGTTATGAAGGTTTTTTTTTCTTTTACTTCCTAATTCAAACTGAAATCTTGGCATTCTACATATTCTCTCATATTTCCTAGTAGTTCCCTATGGAGATATGCCAATAGAAGTCTCATCCTCTCCCACTTTCCATGACAGCTGTTCACAAACAGCTTGATACTCATAGATAGTATGGTTTTTCTTACATAACAGAATTTCAGATTCAGAAGGGACCTCAGTGGTCCCTTATTCCCAACCATACCTAGAAAAGAATAAAACCTAGCATTTCTATGATGCTTTTAGTTGCAAAAAAAAAAAAAAAACACACACAACAAATATCTTGTTTGAACCTCATGGTCAGCCTGGAAGGTAGATGCTAGTATTATCTTCATTTTTAAAAAGAGGTAGCAGAGGTTATGAGACTTCCCTAGGATCATATAACTAGGAAGTGTTTGAGTCCAGCTTTGAATTCAATTGTTTCTGACTCCAAGTACAATACAGCACTTAATCTTCTTTGCCCCCTAGCTGTCTCTAAGACATACCCTGGTAGTCATTTTACATTTAATTAAAGAATGACAATGAGAGGAAATCCATTATCTTTCAAGGAAGCCCATTTCATTTTAATTCCCTTAATTTGTTTAATTTCTTGTTAAATGAATGCTACATTTTTTTTCCTGCTTTTGGCTACATTCACCAACATCCCATAGTTCTTCCTTCTTCAGTGAAATAGAATTTACTTCCCTTTCCACTAGATTGCCTTTAAAAATATTTGAAGACATTTTAAATATTTGAAAGAAATTGTGCAGGATTACAAAGCTAGATAAATATATGAGACTAGATTTTAAATTCAAGTCTTCCAGTCTTGATGGATAGCATTCTATTCATTGTATCACTTAATTAGCTTTAGATCTGTGAGGAGTCAGGAAGACTTGAGTTCAAATCTCACCTCAGATGTTTACTAGGTTTGTGACACTGGGGAAGGCATTTTCCTTGGCATTCTGAGAATGAAATGAACTAACATTTCAGCATTTTACAAAGTTCTATATAAATGTTAACTATTATTCTTATGTTTAAGCTTATGTCTGTTTAACATAAGTTCGTATTAATTGTTAATATATATGTAATGTCAGAATTAAGATTTAAAATGCTTTTGACAGGCTATAATGATGTATTAAATAAAAATAGGATAGGGTACAATTGATTCAAATGATCATCTCCACAAATATAGAATGAGACAAGAATTAACAAGTCTGGAAAAATGCATAGAAAAGGATTTAGTGGACTGCAAGACTACCCCACTGAAAAGAGTGACATGGAAATCCAAAAAGTAAATGCAAATTTTAGTTTATATTAATAAGACTATACTACCCAGGACTTTATTTTATACTCCTATTTTATACTTTTTCTACTTTGCCTTCAATGATATTATATTCAGTTCTGGTTATGATAGCAATGTTAAAACAGGAACATGGATTTCTTTTATTTTCTTAAAGGACCCACACTGACTCTTAATGATGGTCACTTTCCTTGTACTTGCAGACATCTCAATACAATAGACTTCTAGATCTTTTTGCCATCAGTCAATATGAAGCTCAATAAACTAAAATTTGAAGAATCTGATATTTTTTTTCTTTTCTTAAAAACTGGGTTATCATTCTTGACCTCCAAACCACTCATCCTTCTCCTATTCTCCATTTCTTTTTAAAGAATGATGGCTCAGCAATTACATGCACAACATCTTTCATGCACTAACTGCAGTGTATGGTTAATAATATATGTGATATGAACTCTTGGTGTATTACAGAACAAAAACTATTCCTCAGTATTTTTTAAAATCACAATTATTTAATCCCTTCACAGAAGACTGTAGCTAAGTGCAGTTGTCTTCTCAAAGATCTAAATATATTTTAAATAGAGAGATCTATGAATGAATAAACAAGCAGATGGATTGATGATCAATAGATAAAATAAATAAGGTATTAGGAAGAGTTGGTTTCACTTTGATTCCCAAGGCAAAAAGTAACTTGATCCTATGAGTCAATACCTTTTTGTCTCATGTTCAGCATAAGCAAGAAGTTCACCATGAATATATTTGAAATATATATGGTGTTTTATGTGATACTGTAGCAGATAAAGAATTTTGGAATATCTATGAAGAGGTGGACGAGATTCTTTAAATAAAAGTTATAACAGACCCTTATTGATTATGAACTCAACCAAAAAGGTGTGTTGAGGGAATCAAAGTCAAAACTATATTACATTAAAATATGGAGAGTAATTAAGAAATTAAGGAGCCTAAAGGCTTGTAGAATAGTATGAAGTCTATATGCTATGGAAATTTGCTCTCAGAAGATAGGCGAAGTGCTGGACATACTAAGCACAAAACAGCCAAACAAGGCAAATTCAAATGAAGCAAAAGATAAAATTGACTATTGTTGTGGGACGGGGTCATGCTTAATTATTGCCATGGGAGTTATTTCAAAATTAATTGTCTGAGAGGGTAGATCATTGTCTGGCTGGTGAAAAGGTTAAAATCAATAGCAAACAAGAAGATATTCTAAAGAGGAGCCAACAATGTTGCATGTAAATCAAATGTACTTCAATCCTACGTGAGTAAAATGAAATGTAAACTTTGAAAAAATCAGAAATCGGTAAAAGGTAACTTGTAATTCTGTCACAGCTTCTCAAAGAATTTCAACCTGTATTAGAATATTTCTAAAATGAAGAGGGCAAAATAGGATCAATCAACAAATATTCTATCATAATGGAATGAGATATAGCAGTTGAGCACGTTGTGTTTTAGAGAAGTTCATTTTTAAAGCAATGAGCTAAGCAAATGGAAGAATAATACAAGATTAAAAGGCAAGATTACACACAGAATAATGAAAAGAACAGTTTTTTTCCCCATTAAAATGAAAATAGGATCTTCAATGAACTTTATTTAAGTTCTTTCCAAGTCATATAAATACTCTAAGAATGTTCACAGAAAACTGAAAGACCTCAGATAACTATGAAAAAAACCCCACCAAACTCTTTAAGTTTTTATAATGACCTATTTTCATCATTGGCAATAATGGAAGTACCACATCAAAATTCTATCTCAGTTTTCCATGGCACATGAAGAAGTGGCAAAAACAATAAAGAAGATTGAATAGAATAAATGGACCTTGCTTTGAACAAATATTACAAGAAAAGTATATTATTAAGGCAATCCCTTGTGTCTATTGCTTACTTTTTTCATATACACACATACACACAGAACCATGCATTATTTGGGAGAAAGAAAATGTATTTAATTAGACAGACTAATGACTTACTTTTTAGTGTGTCTGTATATGTACATGTTTAAAACATGCCAGAGATAGACAAGTTGGACAGAAATGAACTTAATATAGATATCACTTGGAATTGTATTTTTGATGATCTGATGTTGCTCATTACTGCAAGAAATTATCTAACATTTAAATTTTCCATTTAATATTTTAAGGATGTTAGTTATGAGGTTTTGTGATCCCATGAGAATCAAAATTTCAGGGAATTAAAAGGGCAAGAGAAAGATGCATTATGGGTATAAACTACAGAGCATTTAAATGGATAATATCTATAAAAGAGGTATCAAAGGTATCAAAGAATGGGTCAACTATATAGCAAGGGATGTAGACATTAGGAAAAAAAACCTACTCATAAAATTTACTGGTGGAATCTAATATTGTTTCCCCCCTTTTTAATGTTTATTTTATTTTTGTCACATGTGAATTCCAAGGTGTTCCTTTCTCTCCCTCATCCCCTCACCACCCCAGTGTAGAGAAGGACAATATTCATTATGTATGGGCTATTAATGATGTATTAATTATTATCATATTTTAAAATCTGTTTAAAATGTCTTTGTGCCTTAATTCATACTTAATTTTTATAAAAATTTCATATAGCCCTCAGATATATAACATACACACAAATATGTGCCTGTGTGTGTGTGTGTGTGTGTGTGTGTGTATCCACTATTAGGCACTCACATTTAGAAAATGCCATAAGTCTTTAGCTCTAGTTTCTCCAGCAGTTTGGTCAGTTTTATATTGATCCTTTTTTTGTTGTTGTTCTCTTCTTTTAAATTTATTCAAACCAGAAAGAGTGGTCTTGAAGTCTATAGTCAATGTGTTATTATGTCTTTCTGTACATCAGATGTTTCCTCTAGGAATTTGAATACTAAGGCATTTTAAGCATATATGTTTAGGACTTATGTTGTTGTTTTTTTCTCTATAATTTCTTTTGCATAATCTAGTTCTGGTTTATCTTTTTTAAATTTTTTTCAGCATTTGTACTTTGCCAGATAGTATTACAATTTCTGCTTTTTTTATTAACTTGATGCATTGTAACTTTTCCTCGATCCTATAAATTTCATTTTGTGTATGTTTTTGCTTTTTAAATGCTTCCTTTAAAATTAGATTATATATTTTTGTTATAAATATTTTATTCTTTTTCATTTTGATAGATTATTTAATCCAATCACATTCAGTGTTATAAGTTAGTTTTCTATTTTCCTTCATTTGTCTTTAACATTGTTATTTTTCAAGATATGATTTTTTCTTCCATTGTTAACATTTGTCTTATTTATTTCTCCTACCACTTATTCCCCATTTTCATTTGGCATTTTTGTTATTAGTCCTTTTTACTTTTCTGTTTTTATCTGGTTATTTAATTTTCCCTCTATTTTCACATTAATTAGTGAGATAGAATCCATCATCTTTTCCTCCCTTTCAACTAGTCTTTTTTATTAGTATTTTTTTCCTTTTACTTTTATTTTTGTGCTTTCTTTCAGAGAATATTTCTCTTGCTAACTTTATTATCCATTTCATTTTTCTGTCTGCTCTAGACCTTCATTTTCTGGTTCATGATCTCTAAAATTATATGGTCCCTCTGTTGTCACTATTGATGGAATCAAAACTTCAGAGGCATCCACTCTCCACTCTTCTCTATGGGCAGTTTCTGGCACTCCCTTATAGAACTTGCTCTACAGAATCCTCATTTCCATTATTCCTCCCTCCCAGAGTAATGCATAATCCTGCAGAACACTCTAAGTCTACCCACATTTTTTATTACATAGTCCATCTCTAATCTATATCATCACTCCATTTCACTAGAAATTTTCTCCCTTTACTCCAGGATTTCTGAATCTACCTCTCCACATACCTCAAGAGATAGGAGAAAAAGACTTTTCAATCTTCAAAGCCTCAGATTATACCCAATAAAAGTTCACCATCTAATTTCACAGAATGGAATATTCCTCACAGAATGCTCCACACCTATAGTAGCTTTCATTAGTGGAACTTCTTTCCATTGCCAAAACCAACCTCTCCCTCATTTTCTCCTCCTTTTCAAATCTTCATCCTCTCCTACTTCCCATTAGACCCTATCTGAAATATCACAAGTCATTTTACTCTCATTGTTAGCCTTTAATTTGACCTGGGGAAAACTGCATTATTATATTTTCCTGTTCTTTCCCATTCACTTTCAATTACTCTGTCATTTTGTATCATAGTCCAAAAATCAATCAAAAAAAAAAAAGGCAAACATAAATCCCTTTGATTCACCAGTAGGCAAGATGTTGTTAGGTTTTGTCTGCAATGACTTAGGCCTACTTCTTTGTTATGACCTCCATTGGGCTTCTGCCTCTACATCTCCTTTGTTAGGTAGAAGGTAGTTTCTTACTAGATTCCTCTTACTATGTTTCTCTCTTTATTTTTTCTTTTCTTTGGGGTTTGGGAGAAGCAAATGATCTGATTTTTCCCAAGAATGTTTCAATCTATATATAAATGTCCTTAATGAATGCCTATGCAAAAGTAGATGTAGTTCAATATAAGAAAAACTATCAGTATAATTGACTACACCAATAAAAAAATAACAAAAACTATATAATAACATCAATTAATGCAGAAAAAAATTTTAATGCAATTCCCATCCCTATTAAAAACACTAGAAAACCTAGGAATCAGTGAAATCCTTCTTAAAATCAAAAGTAGTTTCAATTGAAAACCAAGAGCAAGCATAATCTATAATGGGAAGAAATTTGAAGCCTTACCAAAGGGATCAGGAGTGAAACAAGTTTGTCCGTTATCACAATTATTATTGAATACTGTACAAGAAATAGTGCCCATGAGTTGCCCAAGCCTTTGATCAAATAATAATAATAGGTCTGTAGAAAAATATTCATAGCTTTTCTTTCTGTGGTGGCAAGGAATTAGAAATTGAAGGGATTTCCATTAACTGGGGAATGGCTAACAAATTATGGTACATACTGTGATAGTATATAATTGTGCCCTAAGAAATGATGAACAAACTGATTTCAGAAAGAATTGGAAAGACGTACATGAACTGATGCAGAGTGAAATAAGTAGAACAAGGAGAACACTGTACACAATAACAACAATATTGTGGAATGATCAATTGTGATAAACTTAGCTATTATCAGATATATAATAATACAGTATATTCTGAAAGTCTTATGACAAAAAATGCTATCCACCTTCAAAGACAAAACAGTTGGAGTCAGAATGCAGCAGAGAGCATACAATTTTTTCACTTGTTTATTTGGGGTTTTGTTTTTATCAGATTATCCACTTACAAAAACGATCAATAGGGAAATGTTTTGCATGATAATACATGTATAACCCAGATTGAATTGATTGCCAGCTCCAGAAGGTGGGAAGGAGGAGAGGAAGAGAGAAACAATTTCGATCATATAACTTAGAAAAACTTAGTTGGAAATTTGTTATTATATGTAACTGGTAAAATAAATAAACAAATAAGCAAATAAGTAAATAAATAAATAAGTTTGTGGAAATTATGCATCAGCCATACCATGTAATATTATATACCAATATAAGGTCATGAGTGATATAAATAAGTTATGGATACATGGAAAAATGTCCCTGTGAGATCTGTGGATAAGGTAAGATTGTATAACCAAACAAGAATTAGGACTAGGTTTAGATTATAAAATGGTAATTTTTATTACATTTAATTTAAAAGCTTATATGCAGGAGATGAAGTCAAGATAGTGTCAGGGAAGCAACAAAAGTTCAGACCTCTGAATAACCTTCCTTACCAATTACAAACTAAATGCTTCTAGAGGACTAAAAATCAAACCTAAGAACAAGACAGAGCCAAGGAAACCACCTGCTGGACTCAATGCAAAAGGTATGCCCCCCAAAAGAATTCGAGAACACTTGGGTTTAAAGAGAAGGCACAAGGAAGGTCCCAGGACCCCTCTCCCCCACCTAGAGTTCTAAGCCTCTAGTGGCAGCAGGAACCTCTAGGAGAGCAAAAGTGCTGGTCTGGAATGTATACCTTGAGGGCAGGGCAGTGCCAAGTTCATAGTGTAGAACACAGGTGGTGGGGAAGGAGCTGGAGAGAGAGTGCATAGCGGGCACCCTGGTCACAGTGGTGTAGATACTCCATATTGCTCCAGCCTTACAGGAGGTTTTGGCCTCAGATCACATCCAGCCCAACCCAGTTCAACTTAATCCCATCAAAAGTCTTCAGAGGTCAGGGAAGCCTAAACTCCAACACCCCTCCCTCACAGACTGCTAGACTTTAATCCAATCAAAAGCTTCCAGAGGACAAGGAAGCTCAAACTTCAAAACCCCTCCCCCAAAGATTGCAGGGAGAGATCTTCTGATAAAACTCCAAGAGGGGAGACTGATAGAAAACCCCCAAACCAAAAAAAATGAGAGGAGCAAGAGCACAGACAAACACGGGGAGTAAAGAAGGGGTAAATATGAGCAAACAACAGAATTAGAAAAAAAGAAATTACAATCCACAGCTTCTATACAGGCAATGAACAAAGAACAAATGGAAGAGAGGAGGAGGGATCATCAAACAATAAATCAGAAATGCCATCAATTTGGATACAGGCTTTGGAAGAACTCAAAATGCAATTCAAAACACAATTAAGAGAGGCTGAAGGACTTCCGGTTAAGATGGCGGCTTAGAGAAAGCTGAAGTTCAGATCTCCGGAAAACCCTTCCCGACCGATCTCAAACTAGAAGCTCCTAAGGCGCCGAAATTCAAAACGATCAACAGCACAGACCCTGGGAACCCTCCTCCTGGACCTGGACCCGGTTCAAAAGGTACGGCTCCCCTTAAAAGCCAGAACCCGAGATCCCTCGGACCTCAGGGGTAGGAGAGCAGAGTCCAAGGCTCCCGGAAGCGGCAGCCGCACCGGGCTCAGAGAGCAGGGTCTGAGGAACAACAACCCTCAGGGTCTTCTACCCAAGTCCCAGTCCGGGTGAAAGTTACTGCCTGGGGCTTCCGCTGCAGAGAGCCGGTAGGTCCGGGTGAAAGTTACTGCCTGGGGCCTCCGCTGCAAAGAGCTGGTCAGTCCGGGTGAAAGTTACTGCCTGGGGCCTCCGCTGCAGAGAGCTGGTCAAAACAACAGCAACCCTCAGGGCGGGCAAGACAGCCTCACGGGCTTGATCCTGCTATCCAAGTCTCAGTGAAAGTCTGTGCTCTCGGAGCTTGGGGAAGCGGCAGCCCATCCCCCCGCAGGCCGACGAAACAGCCTCACGGCCAGGGATTCTGAAGGCAACTTCCGGAAATCGAGCCAGGGGGAGAGTGTGGCCTCGTGGTCGACCCTTCCATTCCAGTTCCAGTGAGGCATATTCAGTTTAACCCAGGGAACGCTCATAGAACCAACATCTGCCCAGGACTAAAGCCTCTGATCACCAGACAAAGACAAGAAAAGCCAATCCTCCACGTTCAGAGATGACAAACTCTACAGAAGCACAGAAGCTCCAAAATACCAAGAAAAATAAGAAGAAAGGGGCGACTCTGGACACATTCTATGGAGCCAAAATACAAAATACAGAGCAGATAGAAGAAGATATACAAGAAAATTCTCCAAAATCTTCCAAAGGAAATAGAAACTCTCCACAAACACATGAAGAATTTGAATCAGAAAGGACCAAAAAGATGGAAGCCCTCTGGGAGGAAAAGTGGGAAATGATGCAAAAGAAATTCACGCATCTACAAAACCAGTTTGACCAAACTGTAAAAGAAAACCAGGCTTTAAAGCAAGAACTAATAAAGCAAAGCCAAAACACCAAGAAATTAGAAGAGAACATAAAATATCTCACCGACAAGGTGATAGATCTGGAAAACAGGGGGAGAAGAGAAAATTTAAGAATAATTGGACTCCCAGAAAAGCCAGAAATAAACACCAAACTGGACATGGTGATACAAGATATAATCAAAGAAAATTGCCCAGAGATTCTAGAACAAGGGGGCAATACAGCCACTGACAGAGCTCACAGAACACCTTCTACACTAAACCCCCAAAAGACAACTCCCAGGAATGTAATTGCCAAATTCCAAAGCTATCAAACAAAAGAAAAAATCCTACAGGAAGCCAGAAAAAGACAATTTAGATATAAAGGAATGCCAATCAGGGTCACACAAGACCTTGCAAGTTCTACGCTGAATGATCGTAAGGCATGGAACATGATCTTCAGAAAGGCAAGAGAGCTGGGTCTCCAACCAAGAATCAGCTACCCAGCAAAACTGACTATATACTTCCAAGGGAAAGTATGGGCATTCAACAAAATAGAAGACTTCCAACTTTTTGCAAAGAAAAGACCAGAGCTCTGTGGAAAGTTTGATACCGAAAATCAAAGAGCAAGGAATACCTGAAAAGGTAAATATTAAGGAAAGGGGAAAAATGTTATCTTCTTTTACTCAAACTCTCTTCTATAAGGACTACATTTATATCAACCTATATATACTAATATGTGGGGAAAATGTAATGTATAAATAGGGGGTAAAGAAAGACCAAATAGAATAATGGTTCTCACACAAAGATTCACAGGGGAAGGGGAGGGGAAGAAAACTCCTATAAGAAGGAGAGGAAGAGAGGGGGGGGGGGTTTACTTAAACCTCAATCTCAGGGAAATCAACTCTGAGAGGGAAAAACATCCAGATCCATTGGGATCTTGAATTCTATCTTACCCAACAAGGGTAAGGAGAAGGGAAAACCAAGGGGGGGAGGGGGAGAGGGAGAACAAAAAGGGAGGGAAAGAGAGGGGGGAGGGGGAGGGAACAAAAAGGGAGGGACTAAAAAGGGAAACATCAAGGGAGGGGACAAGGGGGACTGATTCAAAGTAAATCACTGGACTAAAAGGTAGAGCCGAAGAAGAAAAGGTTAGAATTAGGGAAGGCAATCAAAATGCCAGGGAGTCCACAAATGACAATCATAACTTTGAACGTGAATGGGATGAACTCACCCATAAAACGTAGACGAATAGCTGAATGGATTAGAATCCAAAACCCTACCATATGTTGTCTTCAAGAAACACACATGAGGCGGGTTGACACCCACAAGGTCAGAATTAAAGGATGGAGTAAGACCTTCTGGGCCTCAACTGATAGAAAGAAGGCAGGAGTGGTAATCATGATATCTGATAAAGCCAATGCAAAAATAGACCTGATCAAAAGGGATAGGGAAGGTAATTATATTTTGTTAAAAGGGACTCTAGACAATGAGGAAATATCATTAATCAACATGTATGCACCAAACAATATAGCACCCAAATTTCTAATGGAGAAACTAGGAGAATTGAAGGAAGAAATAGACAATAAAACCATACTAGTGGGAGACTTAAACCAACCATTATCAAATTTAGATAAATCAAATCAAAAAATAAATAAGAAAGAGGTAAAAGAAGTGAATGAAATCTTAGAAAAATTAGAATTAATAGACATATGGAGAAAAATAAATAGGGATAAAAAGGAATACACCTTCTTCTCAGCACCACATGGCACATTCACAAAAATTGACCATACATTAGGTCACAGAAACATAGCACACAAATGCAAAAAAGCAGAAATAATGAATGCAGCCTTCTCAGATCACAAGGCAATAAAAATAATGATTAGTAATGGTACATGGAAAACCAAATCTAAAACCAATTGGAAATTAAACAATATGATACTCCAAAACCGTTTAGCTAAAGAAGAAATCATAGAAACAATTAATAATTTCATCAAGGAAAATGACAATGGCGAAACATCCTTTCAAACCTTTTGGGATGCAGCCAAAGCGGTAATCAGAGGCAAATTCATATCCCTGAAAGCTCATATTAACAAACAAGGGAGAGCAGAGATCAATCAATTGGAAATGCAATTGAAAAAACTCGAAAGCGATCAAATTAAAAACCCCCAGCAGAAAACCAAATTTGAAATCCTAAAAATTAAGGGAGAAATTAATAAAATCGAAAGTGATAGAACTATTGATTTAATAAATAAGACAAGAAGCTGGTACTTTGAAAAAACAAACAAAATAGACAAAGTACTGGTCAATCTAATTAAAAAAAGGAAGGAAGAAAAGCAAATTCACAGCATTAAAGATGAAAAGGGGGACAGCACCTCCAATGAGGAGGAAATTAAGGCAATCATTAGAAATTACTTTGCCCAATTATATGGCAATAAATACACCAATTTAGGAGAAATGGATGAATATATACAAAAATACAAACTGCCTAGACTAACAGAAGAGGAAATAGAATTCTTAAATAATCCCATATCAGAAATTGAAATCCATCAAGCCATCAAAGAACTTCCTAAGAAAAAATCCCCAGGGCCTGATGGATTCACCTGTGAATTCTATCAAACATTCAGAGAACAGTTAACCCCAATACTATACAAACTATTTGACATAATAAGCAAAGAGGGAGTTCTACCAAACTCCTTTTACGACACAAACATGGTACTGATTCCAAAACCAGGCAGGTCAAAAACAGAGAAAGAAAACTATAGACCAATCTCCCTAATGAATATAGATGCAAAAATTTTAAATAGGATACTAGCAAAAAGACTCCAGCAAGTGATCAGAAGGATCATTCACCATGATCAAGTAGGATTCATACCAGGGATGCAGGGCTGGTTCAACATTAGGAAAACCATCCACATAATTGACCACATCAACAAGCAAACTAGCAAGAACCACATGATTATCTCAATAGATGCAGAAAAAGCCTTTGATAAAATACAACACCCATTCCTATTAAAAACACTAGAAAGCATAGGAATAGAAGGGTCATTCCTAAAAATAATAAACAGTATATATCTAAAACCAACAGCTAATATCATCTGCAATGGGGATAAACTAGATGCATTCCCAATAAGATCAGGAGTGAAACAAGGATGCCCATTATCACCTCTACTATTTGACATTGTACTAGAAACACTAGCAGTAGCAATTAGAGAAGATAAAGAAATTGAAGGCATCAGAATAGGCAAGGAGGAGACCAAGTTATCACTCTTTGCGGATGACATGATGGTCTACTTAAAGAATCCTAGAGATTCAACCAAAAAGCTAATTGAAATAATCAACAACTTTAGCAAAGTTGCAGGATACAAAATAAACCCACATAAATCATCAGCTTTTCTATATATCTCCAACACAGCTCAGCAGCAAGAACTAGAAAGAGAAATCCCATTCAAAATCACCTTAGACAAAATAAAATACCTAGGAATCTATCTCCCAAGACAAACACAGGAACTATATGAACACAACTACAAAACACTCGCCACACAACTAAAACTAGACTTGAACAATTGGAAAAACATTAACTGCTCATGGATAGGACGAGCCAATATAATAAAAATGACCATCCTACCCAAACTTATTTATCTATTTAGTGCCATACCCATTGAACTACCAAAATACTTCTTCACTGATTTAGAAAAAACCATAACAAAGTTCATTTGGAAGAACAAAAGATCAAGGATATCCAGGGAAATAATGAAAAAAAACACATATGATGGGGGCCTTGCAGTCCCAGACCTCAAACTATATTACAAAGCAGCAGTCATCAAAACAATTTGGTACTGGCTAAGAAACAGAAAGGAAGATCAGTGGAATAGACTGGGGGAAAACGACCTCAGCAAGACAGTATACGATAAACTCAAAGATCCCAGCTTTTGGGACAAAAATCCACTATTCGATAAAAACTCCTGGGAAAATTGGAAGACAGTGTGGGAGAGACTAGGAATAGATCAACACCTCACACCCTACACCAAGATAAATTCAAAATGGGTGAGTGACTTAAACATAAAGAAGGAAACCATAAGTAAATTGGGTAAACACAGAATAGTATACATGTCAGACCTTTGGGAGGGGAAAGGCTTTAAAACCAAGCAAGATATAGAAAGAATCACAAAATGTAAAATAAATAATTTTGACTACATCAAACTAAAAAGCTTTTGTACAAACAAAACCAATATAACTAAAATCAGAAGGGAAACAACAAATTGGGAAAAAATCTTCATAGAAACCTCTGACAAAGGTTTAATTACTCATATTTATAATGAGCTAAATCAATTGTACAAAAAATCAAGCCATTCTCCAATTGATAAATGGGCAAGGGAAATGGATAGGCAGTTCTCAGATAAAGAAATCAAAACTATTAACAAGCACATGAAGAAGTGTTCTACATCTCTTATAATCAGAGAGATGCAAATCAAAACAACTCTGAGGTATCACCTCACACCTAGCAGATTGGCTAACATAACAGCAAAGGAAAGTAATGAATGCTGGAGGGGATGTGGCAAAGTAGGGACATTAATTCATTGCTGGTGGAGTTGTGAACTGATCCAACCATTCTGGAGGGCAATTTGGAACTATGCCCAAAGGGCGACAAAAGAATATCTACCCTTTGACCCAGCCATAGCACTGCTGGGTCTGTACCCCAAAGAGATAATGGACACAAAGACTTGTACAAAAATATTCATAGCTGCGCTCTTTGTGGTGGCCCAAAACTGGAAAACGAGGGGATGCCCATCAATTGGGGAATGGCTGAACAAACTGTGGTATATGTTGGTGATGGAGTACTATTGTGCTCAAAGGAATAATAAAGTGGAGAAGTTCCATGGAGACTGGAACAACCTCCAGGAAGTGATGCAGAGCGAGAGGAGCAGAACCAGGAGAACATTGTACACAGAGACTAATACACTGTGGTATAATCGAACGTAATGGACTTCCCCATTAGGGGCGGTGTAATGTCCCTGAACAACTTTCAGGGATCCAGGAGAAAAAAAACACCATTCATAAGGAAAGGATAAACTATGGGAGTGGAAACACCGAGAAAAAGCAACTGCCTGAATACAGAGGTTGAGGGGACATGACAGAGGACAGACTTTAAATGAACACTCTAATGCAAATACTATCAACAAAGCAATGGGTTCAGATCAAGAAAACATCTAATGCCCAGTGGACTTACGCATCGGCTATGGGGGGTGGGGGGGAGGAAAAGAAAATGATCTATGTCTTTAACGAATAATGCTTGGAAATGATCAAATAAAATATATTAAAAAAAAAAAGAGAGAGGCTGAAGACAATTGGAAAAAGAACTTAAAAACTAAGATGTCATCTGGAAATAGAAAATAGTGTTTTGAAAGCCAAAATCAACCAGCTGGAAAATGAGGCAAATGAGATGAAAGATGAGGCAAAGGAGATGAGACATGAGGTAAAGAGAATGAAAGATGCCCTCCAAAGAAAATCAGACCAGAAGAAGGATGACCAAAAAGCCAGGGATGAAATCCAGTCTTTAAGAACCAGAATATAACAATAAGAATTAAGTGACCTTACAAGGCAACAGGACACTATAAAACCAAACCAAAACAAGGAAAAATAATTGAGGAAAATATGAAGCATCTCATTCACAAAACAGAGGATTTAGAAAATAGTTCGAGGAGAGACAATTTAAGAATCATTTGTCTAGCAGAAGACCATGACAAAAGAAAATGCTTGGACATAATACTACAATAATACAAGAAAACTGCCCCTATATTCTAGAACAAGAGAGAAAAGTGGAGATTGAAAGAATCCACAGATCACCTCCTGTACTTAATCCCCAACTGACAACACCCAGGAATGTTATAGCAAAATTCAAGAACTATCAGACCAAAGAAAAATATTACAAGCTGCCAAGAAGAAGTCATTTAGATACCATGTAGCCACAGTGAGGATAACACATGACCCAGCTGCATCTACACTGAAGGACCAAAAGGCATGGAGTATGATATTCTGAAAAGGAAGGAAACTAGGTCTACAACCAAGAATCAACTACCCAGAATAACTGACTATATTCTTATAGGGGTAAGTATGGTCATTCAAAAAAATAGAAGAATTCCAAGAATTTGTAAAGAAAAGACCAGATGTAAAAATAAAATTTGATACCCAAGCACAGAACTGAAGAGAATCATCAAAAGAAAATTTAAAAAGAGGGAAAAAAGAAAAACAAAACAAAACAAACAAAAAAAACCCTGTTTTTAAGAGACTCAATGAGTTAAAATAATATTTATCCTTATAAGAAAAGAGGTCATTGGTAACTCTTAAAAATTGTTATTATCTGTAGGGCAGCTAGAAGAATTACACTTAGAAGGAACACTGACAAACTGTATAGGATAAAATAAAAAGAAATAAATAGGTATACAGATATATGTATGCATAAATATATATATATATACATATGTATATATATATATAAATGTATATATATAACTAGAGCTAAAAAAAGATGTTAATACTAAAATAAATGGAAAAAGAAACAAAAAAGGGTAAATTTATATGTCACAACATAGAGAACATCAATACGCTGGAAGGGTAAAGAGGTTGGAGACAGGAAATACTCAACTCTTACTTGCATTGAAATTGACCCACAGAGGGGAGAACAATTCAATCCTTTGGGGCAGATAATAGATTTTCACCCTATAGGGGAGTAAAAGGGTAACAAATGGACTGGTGGGGAGGGAAGCAGTACACGGGAGGGAGAGGGTGGGCTGGAAGTTTTAAAATGACTGCAAAGAAAATAAGGGGGGGGAGGGAGGAGGGTAGAACTGGAACTAAAATAAGGGTGGGAACTAGGGTGACTGATTAAAAAATAAATATTGGTGTAGAAGGAAATAGTGAAAGAAGAAAAGGCAAGACTAGGAGTAGAAATCTAAAGGAGAATCTAGTGGAGCTAAAGGATGAAATAGAAAAACTATACTAGTGGGAGATCTGAACCTTCCTCTACCCAAACTAGATAAATCAAACCTAAATATAAATAAGAAAGAGGTAAGAGAAGTGAATGAAATCTTAGAAAAATTAGAGTTAGTATATATGTGGAGAAAAATAAATAGGGACAAAAAGGAATACAACTTCTTTTCAGCAGCACATAGTACATTCACAAAAACTGACCATGTATAAGGGCATAAACATTTCAATCAAGTGCAAAAGAGGAAAAATGATGAATGCAACCTTCTCAGATCACAATGCAATGAAAATAATAATTAGTAAGGGTACATGTAGAGGTAAATAAAATATTGATTAGAAATTAAACAATATGATTCTCCAAAACCAGTTACAGAAAAAATCATAGAAACAATTAATAATTTCATTGAAGTAAATGACAATGACAAGACATCCTTTCAAAAACCTATGGGATGCAGCCAAAGCAGTACTCAGGGGGAAATTTATATCCTTGAGTTCATATATTAACAAATCAGGGAGGGCAGAGGTCAATTAAATGGGCATGCAAATTTAAAAAAAAAACAAACTAGAAAGTGAACAAATTAAAAATTCTCAGATGAAGAGTAAATTAGAGATCCTAAAAATCAAAGGAGAAATTAGTAAAATTGAAAGCCAAAGAATTATTGATTTAATAAATAAGTCTGGTACTTTGAAAAAAATAGACAAATATTGATCAGTCTAATTATAAAAAGGAGAAAACCAAATGGACAGTTTCCAAGATGAAAAGGGAAACCCCACCTCTAAAGAAGCAGAAATTAAGGCAATCATTAAAAACTATTATGTGCAATTATGTGGCAACAACTATGGCAATCTGGGTGATATGGATGAATACTTACAAAAATATAAAGTGCCTAGACTAACAAAGGAAGAAATAGATTACCTAAACAACTCCATATCAGAAAAAGAAATTGAACAGGCCATCAAACAACCCCCTAAGAAAAAATCCCCAAGTCTAGACATATTCACAAATGAATTCTATCAAACATTCAAAGAACAACTAATCACAATATTATACAAATTATTTGACAGAACAGAATAAGCAAAGGAGTTTTATAAAATACATTTTTTGACACAAATATGGTACTGATCCCAAGGCCAGGCAGGTCAAAAACAGAGAAAGAAAACTACAGACTAAACTCCTTAATGAATATAGATGCCAAAATCTTAAATAGGATACTAGCAAAAAGACTCCAGTAAATCATCACAAGGTTTATTCACTATGACCAGGTAGGATTCATGCCAGGAATGCAAGGATAGTTCAATATTAGGAAAAGAATCCACATAATTGACCATATTAACAAGCAAACTGACCAAATTACATGTTTATCTCAATAGATACAGAAAAAAAAAACCTTTGATAAAACACAACACCCATTCCTATTAAAAACACTAGAATGTATAGGAATAGAAGGACCTTCCCTAAAATAATAAACAGTACATATCTAAAACCACCAGCAAACATCATTTCCAATGGGGACAAACTAGAACCCTTCCCAATAAGATCAGAAGTGAAACAAGGATGCCCATTATCACCTCTACTATTTGACATTGTACTAGAAACATTAGCAGTAGCAATTAGAGAATAAAAAGAAATTGAAGTCATCAAAATAGGCAAGGAGGCGACCAAGCTATTACTCTTTGCTGATGACATAATGGTCTACTTAAAGAATCCTAGAGAATCAATCAAAAAGCTAGTCGAAATAATCAACAACTTTAGCAAAGTTGCAGGACGCAAAATAAACCTTCAGAAGTCATCAGCATTTCAATATATCTCCAACCCATTTCAGCAGCAAGAATTAGAAAGATAAATTCCATTTAAAATCACCCTAGACTATATAAAATACTTAGGAATCTATCTGTGAAACAAACAAAGGAACAACATAAACACAACTACAAAACATTATCCACACAATTAAAACTAGATCGAAAGAATTTGAAAAACATTGATTGCTTATTGGTAGTATGAGCTAAATAATAAAAATGACAATCCTGCCCAAATTAATTTGCTTATTTAGTGCCATATCCATTGAAGTACCAAAAACTTTTTTACTGAATTAGAAAAAAAAAAAAAACATCACAAAGTTCCTTTGAAAGAAAAAAAGATCAAGGATATCCAGGGAAATCATGAAAAAAAAAATGCAAAGTAAGGAGGATTTGCAGACACAGATCTCAAACCATACTATAAAGCAAAGCAGTGGTCATAAAAACAATTTGGTACTGGCTAAGAGACAGAAAGGAGGATCAATGGAATAGACTTGGGGTACATGACCTCAGCAAGACAATCTATGATAAGGACAAAGATCCTAGTTTTGGGGACCAAAACCCACTCTTTGATTAAAAAAAAAACTGTTGGGAAAATTAGAAGACAGTATGGGAAAGATTAGGTTTGGATCAACATCTCACACCCTACACCAAGATAAACTCAGAATGGGTGAATGACCTGAATATAAAGAAGGAAACTATAAGCGAATTAGGTTAACACAGAATAATTTACTTGTCACAACTTTGGGAAAGGAAAGACTTTAGATCCAACCAAGAGTGAGAAAAAAATCACAAAATATAAAATCAATAACTTTGATTACATCAAATTTAAAAAGTTTTTGTACCAAAAAAACCAATGCATCCAAAATTAGAAGAGAAAGCAACAAATTGGGAAACAATCTTCATTACAAAAACCTCTGACAAAGGTCTAATTACTCAAATTTATAAACAGCTAAATCAGTTGTACAAAAAATCAAGCCATTCTCTAATTGATAAGTGGGCAAGCAACATGAATAGGCAAATTTCAGTCAACGAAATCAAAACTATTAATATGCACATGAAAAAGTGTTCTAAATCTCTCATAATAAGAGATATGCAAATAAAAACAACTCTGAGGTATCACCTCACACCTAGCAGATTGGCTAACATGACAGCAAAGGAAAGTAATTAAAAGTTGGAGGGAAAAGTTGGAGTGGATGTTGCAAAGTCCAGACATTAATTCATTGGTGGTGGAGTTGTGAATTGATCCAAACATTCTGAAGGGCAATTTGGAACTATGCCCAAAGGATGCTAATAGACTGTCTGCCCTTTGATCCAGCCATAGCACTGCTGGGTTTGTACCCCAAAGAGATAATAAGAAAAAAAGACTTGTACAAAAATATTCATAGCTGAGCTCTTTGTTGTGGTAAAAAGTTGGAAAATGAGGGGATGCTCTTCATTTGGGGAATGGTTGAACAAATTGTGGTACATGTTGGTGATGGAATACTATTGTGCTCAAAGGAATAATAAAGTGGAGGAATTCCATAGGGAGTGGAACAACCTCCAGGAATTGATGCAAAGCGAGAGGAGCAGAACTAGGAGAACATTACATAGAGACTGATACACTGTGTTACAATCAAATGTAATGGACTCTTCTATCAGTGGCAAAATGGTGATCCTGAACAACTTGGAGGAAACTACTAGAAAAAAAACACTATCCACATTCAGAGGAAACACTTTGGGAGTAAAAACACCGAAGAAAAACAACTGCTTGAATATATGGGTGGAAGGGATATGGTTGGGGATTTAGACTCTAAATGATATCCTAGTGTAAACAACAACAACATGGAAATAGGTTCTGATCAAGGACACAAGTAATACCTAATGAAATTGCTGTAGGCTGTGGTAAGTGTGGGTGGAGGGGAGGGAGGGAAATAATGTGATTATTGTAACCAAGGAATAATGTTCTGAATTGACTAAATAAACTAATTTAAATGAAAAAAAATTAAAAAGCTCATATGCAAATAAAACTAATGCAGCTAATATTAGAAAGAAAACAAACAATTTATGAAAGTAAGTCATTAGTCAGATAACAAATACCTAAATTTTAAGGCAGTTTCAGAAGATACCAAAGCTATCAATAAAAAAAATGAAAATAATGTTCTGTATATAGAAATGCAAATAAAAGCAACTTCAAGGTACCACCTCACCTATCAAAAATTATTTATCATGTTATAAAAAGAAAATGACAAATGCTAAAGAAGGGGAAAAATGGAAGACTCATGCATTATTGATGGAATTGTGAAGTGATCCAAACATTCTGGAGAATATTTTGGCACTATGCCCAAAGGACTAAAACATATCTTTTGACCTGGCAATATCATTAATAAGTTTATATCCCAAAAAGAGCAAAGAATAGAGGAAATAACACACTTGAACAAATATATGTATAGCATCTCTTTTTGCGTTGGCAAAGAATTCAAAATTAAAGGAACACCCTTCAAGTGAAGATTGGAGACACAAGTTGTGGTACATGATGGTGATGGAATACTATTATGCTATAAAAATGATGAGCAAAATATTTTCAGAAAATCCTTGGAAGATTTAAATGAACAGATGTAATGTAAGTTGAGTTGAACCAGAAGTATATTGTACACAATAATGCAATATTAAAAGAATGCTCCACAATTAAAGACTTAGATTCTGACAATTTTCCAAGACATTTCCAAGGACCACTGATCACAGATGATATCCACCTCCATAGAGAAAGAACTGATGAACTCTGAATGCAGATTGAAACATATGTATTTTTTTTTACTTCTTAGTTTTTTTTGGGGGGGTGTTTTCTCTTGCAACATGGCTAATATAGATATATGTTTTGCCTGACTTCAATGTTTAATTGATATCACATTGCTTACCTTCTCAAGGATGGGATTGGGGAAAGAAGAACTTAGAATCCAAATTTTAAAAAATCAAATTGTTAAAAATTTTCATATATGTAAATTGAAAATATTTAATGAAATAAATAAAGTAACTTGAAAAGAATTTTTAAAATGCCTTTTTATCATTCAGCAGAAGAAGTGCATAACAGCTAAATACCAGCCCTGAAGGCTTCCACATAACAGGAAGTAACAAAAGGGTACAGATAGGAACAGTCCAACACAGGAAACTATGGGGAAACTAAATGCAGGGGGAACAGAATTTAGCTAGAAAATTTGTTGCAAGCTTCCCCACAAGAATCAAACTGGTCTATACTCTGAAAGTACAGACTGAGACCCAAAGACAGCCAAATCTATCCCAAACACCAGAGAAAACTATGCTGCAAGCTTGGAACAATGCCCCTTCCATCCCAGGAGCAGAGCAGAAACTCAACATATGGACAAAGAAACAAAGTGGAAATTATTAACTAGAAGTTAATAAATATATATATATATATGTATATATATATATATATAATAACTAGACCAAAAGACAAAGAAAAAAATTACATCAGAAAGTTACTTAAGGGACAGAGAAGAAAAAAATACAAACCCAGATGAGGGCAACAAGGGCATAAAGGAAACATCAAGCCTCAGAGGAAATTGACAAAGAATATCAGACCCCAAAAGACTACTTGGAAGAACTCAAAAAATTTTTTTAATCAAATATTGAAAGAAATGATAGAAAGATCCAACATTTTGGAATTAATAATGGGCCAAATGGAAATGTAGGCCATAAATAAAATAAAATAAAATTAAATTAAATTAAAAAAAAAAACTCCAATGAACAAAACAACTCCCTAAAGACCAGAATGGACTTAATGGAAAAGGGGATGAAAATCTGATAGATGGGAAAATAGTGTAACAGATTTAGGAGTACCATGAGGAATAGAAAGTTCAAAAGAGGAAGAACAAAAAAGAAAGTGAAAAAAGAGTATAGAGACAGAAAGAAGAGAAAGAAATGGTAAGGAAAGAAGGAAATAAAGAAATACTTTCAGCCTCCCATACCTTTCAACAAACAGGGTTGCAAGGTGAGGGATACAAGAAAGAACCACTTTGTTATAGGAAGGTATTTTTAGACATCTTCTTTCCATGTTATTATGATTGAAAAACCTGGCAGATGACAAACATCCATAAATAGGAGATAAAGCATTTACACAACTACTGTCTATATTATTCCTGAGCATTAAAGCACGATGCTTTTCAGTTGGCTTGCTATCCAATACATGAATCATGAGTATTTTTTGTGATAGAGCAATGGGAATGTGTTTTGAAACTTTCTGTCTAATTTTGAAAATTAGGAATTCTGAATTGCTCTATCATTTTAGCTCTTTTATTCCAACCTCAAACTTAGTAGGGTCTCTATCATGTAGCACTTTGAAAACCCAAAGTTAAAGTAGTTAACAGAAGAAAGTGATGTATAATTTGCCTGTGTAAAGAGTAGTAATATATTAGTCTGGTAGTAATATTAAGACATGAGTTTGAAGGGAAATGATTATTGACTTCTGTATTTGATTATCGGTGGAAGAGCATAGAAGAGTAAGTTTGAGAAAAAACATTTGAGGTAGAGACTCAGTATTTTTGAAGGTAGAAACTCAATGATGATTCTGTATGTAGACTGAGTGGTCTTGAGTTTGGGGTGGGGTGGGGGTAATGTGCTCTAGGATAAGTCAAAATGAGGTAATCCCTGCCTCTGTAACTGGCTAGGTGAAGTCTTATGACCACAAATCCCAATGCCAATCCCCATGGAGTAATCCTAGAATTTGAATACTGCAATGAGAATTTCTTCAAAGATGTATATATCTGAATATTGAACTCATGAGCAGCTCCCAGTAGACCTTGGATAGAAAAATAGAGACATAAAAAGAATCCTTCAAAAGCATTGCTTAGAGAAGAGCCAACAACTTAAAGATTAAATGTGATATAGTAATTTTGACTTGGATATGAGTTGTATGCCCCTTCCACATAATCCTCAAGCAGTTCATTCCTATTGCTCTATAGTTTTCTTACACTGTCATCTCTTTTATTGTGTCATATGAAATCACTGGTTTCATATTATGTTAACATATCTATGATTTGCTCATTTCTTTATATTCTTTATCCCTCCTTCCTTATTTCAGAGAAATCTGGTCCTCTGAAAGATATTGTATATTTGGCACCTGGTATCTTCTTCAGTGTTGGTGGATCCATTTCACTTTTCTTCTAATACCCTTGGCCAAGAGAAGGAGCTATGAATGCATTGTATGTATGTGAGCATGTGTAACTTTGTGTGTCTGCTGTGAGAGACAGGACATGTAAGGATATATAGTTTTATTCTATTTTGTTATTTTTCTATATTTCATTGAAAAAGATTTCTTCTATAATCTTATGAACCTTGTATTTGTAAAAGAGGATTGCATCTTAGTATAACAGTTGATATTCTTTAGATAGATAGATAGATAGATAGATAGATAGATAGATAGATAGATAGATATCCCTAGAACTGCTTGGTGACATATGACAAACTAAGAAAATGAGAAAATTCCTTGAGTGAGCCTGAAGTTGACATGGCAAGAGAAACTTCCTGACCCAAGAGCCACAAAGCTATATCTTTCCAATTGGGCAAAAGGTTCAACAATACCTGTGCCATCACAAAGGCATATCACAAACTTACTTTGGCAAAATGCTTTGAAATTCTCAGTCTAATATTGAAAACAAGAAATTTTGCTTTTCCCTATCATATTAGTTATTTGATGCCAACCTTAAACTTAATAGAAGTCCTATCATACAGCACTTTGAAAACTCAGCAGTTAAAATAGTTAACAGGAGAGGAAAGTGATGCATTGGAAGTTGAAGCCATTATCACCACACATTATCTTTTTTTTTTCTGCATAAATCCATTTCTTCCAGAGTTTAAGAACTCAGTTCTCATAATGATTCAATAAATATAAACTTTAAAAAAAATCCACCAGAATCCCAGTGGCAGAAACAACATTACAATGCTAATACAGTCAGTAGGAGGCCACAGTAATCCAGATTATCATACATAACTGTCTCATGGAAACTAATTTGACTTTTATTGTGCGGCTAAATGAAATTATTACATGATCTATAGATTATTGAGCCCTGTGGCAATACAGGATGGTGAGGTACTATGTGCATTTTTTGCCTTGAATGGGAGTCAGGTTTATAAAACAGTTTGCACATTAAGATTGAGTAAAGAAGACTCTAATATTTATCTATAATCCAGTGTGACTAAATAAATTACTTACCAGCAGCCATAACTATGACAGGGAGAATGCTGCATGCAAAACATTTATTCATTAACAACATGCTCCTAATGAAGACAAAGTATTAAAAAGTACTCTCATGTGAGACCTGAAAAACTGAGATGATGAGCTCTCTTCTCTTCTGTTAATGCCTGCTTCTGCCCCATGGTTATATCTGAAGAAATTCTCTACTGAACATGTCCCATTTCATGAAACTTGTTATTTTATGGCCCAGGGGACATTACATTTTCCCAGCAAATTTTCCATATACTTGATAAAGGAGAAAAAACAGTGGTAATTTCAAATTTGTAACTTTGGAGACAAGATAAAGGTTCAGGATCACTTGGGAGGTTGTTTATTAAAAATTCCTTTTCAAAGTAGTGATAAAGGAGGGAACATTTAGTGAGAGTAACAGAGTAAGGAACTACTGTCCAGTAACTTCCTTTTAATGTCATTTTATTGTAAACATCTAAGTTACCACTGTGATCCTAGTAGCTAGGAGAGATACATTAGAACTCAAATCAGAATCTTTATCATATAGCATTATGATTTAAAGAGAAGTGCACAGGATTAGGTTTCAACAGACTAAAACTATAACTAGAATGGGAAGTTGGGCTTCATCTCTGCTACTTTCAAAAGGAGATGTGGGGAACACTTTCTCCTAAGATATTCCAGAGACTACTAATATTAACACTTCTCAGGGTCCCCTTTTTTGGCCTGTGTACCTGCAAAGGGTTGAGGTAGATGGGAAGTCACCCCTGGGAGAGAGTGGGGAGTTGTATTCATTGGTAATAGAAATTATGAGTGAAGGAGGAAAAGATAAGTTAGCCTATCTCCTAACAGGACTACTTTCAGATCATGTCTATATTGCTCTGTATTACCAGCTAAATTCATACAAAAGTTATAATTTCTAGCTATGGATTCACAGGAGACCCAATTCTTAACTCCATTCCATCACTAAACAATGATATTGCCTTGGGCAAGACCATGAATATATGCAAGCTTGTCTTATTAAAAGAAAGGAAGTTATTAAGAAAAGAGTTCTACAGTTAGAGGCTATAAGTAAAAGCCATTATTTCATTACTCACTGCTTTGTGAGTTTGGATGACATATTTTACTCCCTGGGCCTCAGTTTCCTAATTTGAAGATAATAGACTGAACGAACTCAGAGGTCCTTATCAGTTCTGTCAGAAGTTCCAAGGAAGCCTGGATTCCCAATTTTTGTTGTGAATATATTTGCAACATGCCCATGAATACTGGGAAATTATTGAACATTCTTTTATTTTCTGACGGTCAGTTGGTAATATTTTCTTCCATCTTGGCCTATTTTGTTGTTGTTTTTGCTGTATCCAAGTAAACTTATTCCAAATACATTTAGAGGAATTCATCTAAATTCTTCTAAAGTTTTTTTTTCTTCTCTAAGCTTCTGCAATGGTCAATTTAACCATAGGACCATATTTTGAGAGCTATAAGGGAACTTTGATGCCATGAGATCAATTTAATTTATTTTGTAAATGATGAAATTGATATCCAGGAATGTCAAATGACTTAATCTGTGTTTTCTAGGTTACTTTATATAAACTCATATAGTTTATGAAAAAATTTTGTGGGATATTTATTGTGTATTTCTGAAAGAAGTACCAATAAATGGTTCTTTCCTTAGTACCACCATTAGGGCTAAGCTAAGTCCATGAAAGTATAGCAGAGGCTCAACAATAAAAGGGACGTGAAAAAATATAGGATAAGAATAAGGAAATGTATTACAAAGAATCAGGTACACAACCCTAAGATAATAAAATGTAAACATGAATAAAAGGAGAAAATGGATATTCATCAAATTTGTCTGACATTATGAAAATGGTGATCCAGTACAAAGATTATGTTGAAAATGGTTTCTCTGGGTATCTATTTGCCATAGTTTTAGCATGTATGCATATATATTTATAAGTATATATATAAGTATAAGTATATATATAAGTATTCCCACATGGAGAGTGATTAGATTTCAGAGTTGAAAATCAAAAGAGTAGGATATATTGCATTAGAGAAATTACAAAACTCTTCACTAACTCCTAGTTTCCCATGAAAGCAAAGACCCATATTTTCAATACTGATATTTATTAGTGTTAGTATATAGTGGTGAAAATTGGAAAATTATTATCTCTGAAGCAGTATCATAGAGAAGGTGATAGGCAATTATTGATGAGTGCAAGCAGACTGTAATCCATGACAAGGCAGGCAAGTAGGTTATGAGAAGTTACTAAATTTTGACCCTATCAGATATTGTACTAAGGCCTTGGGATACAAATACAAGCAAAGACAAATAGAGCCTACACACTCAAGAAGCTTACATTGAAAGGAAAAAAAAAGACACAAAACTAAATCTGAAAACTAAGAAGGTTGATAAGAAGGATATCTATATCTATATCTATATCTATATCTATATATACATATATATGTATATATAGGGACATGATGGTGAAGTCTAGAAAGCACTGCTGAAATAAGAATTAAGTTTGACTCTCCTGGATCCCTATCCAAAATGGAGGGACTAGGATGTACTCACCAATAAGGGGGGATATATTTCAGAGGGACAATTTGACCTGGAAAAAATCCAACAGAGATAATCAAGGGATCATTAAATTGCTTGAAAGTCATAATAATAAAAAAAGAACCTGGACACCATATTAAAAGAAATTATTAGGGAAAACTGTACTAATGTTCTTAATGAAGAGGGAAATAAGAATCCACTGATTAACTTCTGAAAAAATTTTCTCAAATTTGAAATTCTCAGGACATTAATAATTAAATTCCAGAATACGTAAGCCAAGGAGAAAATGATACAAGCAGCCAAAATAATAAAATATGGTGGAACCACAATCAGGATTGCACAGGACCTAGCAGCTTCTATGCTTAACCACAAATCACCTACCCAGCAAAATTGTACATTATATTCCAGGGGAATAAATAGACATTTAATAAAAAGATACATGCAGATATCATTCACTTATCAATATTTTAATTTCATATTATAGTTCATTAATTTACCAGATAAATATAACACCTATATAAGATATAGTTGTTAAATACTAAACATTGTACCAGGCAGTATGCTAAATGCTGAAGACCTTCTTTGCATTTAAGGAATTTAATTGCAATGGGAAAAAAGAACATAAAAATGAATGTAGAAAAGGTTCTGGAAGGCTATATTATATTGGCATTTCTTTTAGATCATCAGAAAATTGTGTGGTGATCTGGAACTAGGCAAAAATAGGTAAAAGTTAACTTATCAAAGTTGAAGCTGGTTATAAGGGCAGAGTCTAATTTTCTGATACGTGGAGAGATGTAAGGGATGGTTAGAATGGAAATGGCATGTCTTAGAAACAACCAGTGTTAGGGGGCAGCTCGGTAGCTCAGTGGATTAAGAGTCAGGCCCAGAGACTACCATAGAGAGGGTAGATCCAAGTCTTAATCAGCACTCTATTCCAGGACTTCATTTATTCTTGTCTGGATCTTTATAATAATTTCCTAATTAGTCACGGTCTTTTCATTCTCTTTTCTCTCCAACCTATCCTCTACATAAGTACCAACATCCTCCTCCAAGTGTTAAGGTCAGATCATGTCTCTCATCTGCTAAATTTTTTAGTGACAACCCATTGCCTATGAGATGAAACACAAACTCTTTAGCCTGGTAGCTAAACCATTTGCAATCTGGCTCTCACCTGCTTGTCTAGTGTCACTTCAAAATTCTTGAATAATGAATTCATTGTTCCTATCCAACTATATGACTATAGCCATGCCATAAATATAATACTATCTTTAAATTGTGTAAATTTTCACGAACCAAGGGAAGTTAAATGGCGCAATGAATAACAGACTAGAAATGGATTTGGGGAGATCTGAGTTTAAATTCAATGTAGGAACTATTAGCTATGTCATATTGGGCAAGTCATTTAATCCCTGTTTATCTGAGTTTCTTCAGCTGTAAAACAGGGATAATAATACCTACTTTTCTGGGTTATTGTGAGGATTAAATAAGACATTAACTGTAGATTACATAACATAATACCTAGCTCAATGTAAGTGCCATATAAATGATAGTTATCATCATTATCTTCATTATTATCATCACTAAATCCTTTTGTCCTAAGAAATGCAATATTTATAGGGAAAATGGATTTGACTGAAGAACAGGAGATATGGAAGGTTTTGTAGCAGGGAATGGAGGAATTGAAGGGAGAGAGGTAATATGGCTGCCAGTGAGGTAAAAGGAGAGAGATGCCCCTTGCTGAGAGGCTATTTTGAAAAATGGGGATCCGGAAAAATGGGCCACTTGTGATAGCCTGAAGGGACATCTTCTCTATAGATTGATGTTGCAGATACCCCAGAGCAGGTAAGCACGGACTCTCCTGAGTGACAAGCCTCCACCCAGACTTTTGTCACCCAGCAGGGGTTCGATAAGGACCATTTGTAGTTGAATGGCTGTCCTGAGGTTCAGTTCCCTCTATGTCCCCTGAAATGTTAGTCCTCTTATCTGACTGTGATATTCAAAAAAAGATACATTTTAATAACAAGTTTGGATTAGGGAGGTATCAGGGAAGAGGGAAGAGGGATTCCCTAGATGAGGTTTGAGTCTCTCTTAGCTTTTGAGCTGAGGTCAGGCCTCACAGGCTGGTGGAGGTTTTCTCTTATTCCTGTCTATGCTATATCTGTGCTAGCTTTCTTAATTTCAAAAGTCTTAGCAGTAGACAGCGAGAGGAAGAAAAATTCTGACCTTCAGAGCTGATTAGGTCTGTCTCTTCAGGCTGACCCCCCTAAAGACAATTCTTACAGTTCAAACTGCTTCCCTTAAGTCCTTTTGTTGATGACATGATCACAGGAATCCAGGGAGAGCACACAGTTGTGAAAATCAGGAAAATACAGGCACTTCTATCCAGAGGGGAGAGGGCTCCTTCTAGTTCCGGGGCTAGGAAGCAAGAGCTAGTCACAAGATCAACTGCCATTTCCAATTGCCCCTTCCCCCACCAACTGTTAGTCTTGTTAATATCTCCTCTTTAACATTCCACCTGCTATTGGTTCCAAATCAGTGGCAGAAAGTCCAGAACTTGCCTCAGCTTTCCCTTTCACAAATGAGACAGGTACTACTATCTTCTCTCTGACACATTCCATGATTTCTCTGGTACCTCCATCCTTATCTTCTCCTATGCTGTATTTATTTCTGTGGTAGTTTTTACATAAACTCTATTATTTTAGGAGAACTAGAATGGTTCTAGAACAAAAATGGAATATAAAATTAATAAAGGTACTAGTTTTTCTTTTCTTTATACTTATAGATCCTCACATAATAGTTTGAACATTGTAGACACTTGATAAATGTCTGTTGAAATAAATTAGGAATTTAGTTTTTCTTTTTTATAAATAACTTGGAAATGACAGAATTTCTTAGAGTGGCAGTATAACATATAGTAATCATTGCAGTGTGCCAGGAAGACTGTATGAAATAATGAATGGGATAGAGGGGATGAGCCTGGAAGTTAGAAAACCATTATGCATGGTCTTTTAATAGTTTAGATAATAGATATGAAGGATAAAAATGGGAATGGAAAGAATAAAAGGACAGAATTAATATCAACTTTGATATGAAGTAGCAAAGAAGAACAAAGAGTGAAGGATAATTTCAAGGCTATGTAAAGGATATTAGTTCCATGAATAAAACAAGAGAAGTTGGGCTTTGACCTATTTTTGAGAGTTTGGTTTAGGGACTTTCTTTTGAATTAGCAGTATTGATATACAGGATGTTGGTGAGGTTCAACACATAGTTAGATATATTGAGCTTGAATTCTGGAGAGAGGTTTTAGGTGGGGGTATAGATTTGGAAATAAATCTGCCTAGAAGTGGTAATTGAAATCATCATAGGAGTGGAAGTAATTGTCAGTGGAGTCTTAGAAAAAAGAAAAGGGGGGGGGGAAGAAAAAAGAAAAGAGAAACTGAAGACAGATGAGTCATGAAGATTTCTGCAAATGATTGCTTCCTTAGGAACAAAAATTGGCAAGGTAAGGTTGGTTTTCAGTTACCTACTAAGGGAAACTTACACTTAGACCAAGTTCGTAACTAGTGAAGGACCATGGAGACTATAACACATTTGAAAATGGACAAAACTCTGAGAATCAGACTACAATGAATGAAGTACAAGAAAAGATGAGCCCCTTCAATGGCATGCTAGGTTTTACTTAGAAAGAAGGTACTTCAGGTCTACAGTTCCTTTACTTAGTAGTCAAGATTTTGTGGAGTAAGCAGCTGGGGGCCAGAATGGTGGTGGGGAGGGAGTGAGTACATTAGAAGTTAGGGCTATGTAATCATCTTTTCCTTGCAAAGAATAAAGTTCTGAAAAATTATATGCAATACAAATAGACATGTAGTTTTCCTTCTGATGGGAAAATAAAGGGTTAATGCGTTTTGTTTTTGTTTTGTTATTTTTTTCTTTTTTTCTATTGAAATTTAGCCCTGAGCTGTCTGACAAACTACATTGCTTTTGAGCTCTTACAGAGACTCACATTTGTTTTGCATGATGGGGGCTACCAATTCCTCCCTTCATCTTCTTTTCCCTCTCAGGCCCCCATTCTGCATGCAATTCTTATACCCCAGCAGGGCCAGCCTGTTCTGAATGCAGGGACAAGACAACAACATTGACTCAGGGTATTAAAAATGCATTTGGCCTGTGAGTCTATTTGGGGCTTTGCAGCCGATGACAAATGGCAGAAGCAGTGAAGTGCAGGAGTAAAAGATGGGAACATGTGTGAGAGAGTGCCTGTTGGGCTGATAGCCATGTTGTATGCCTTCTGTCATGCTCCTCTCACTTTTGTATTATCACCAGCCTGCTGAGCTCATGAACAATGAAGTTGAAGAAAAACCTCCCTATTTCTTCTATGACATGACCCTTGCCTGCTTCCACTTAAACTTTCTCATCATTCTTCTATCTCTTCATTGGCTTATTTCCCCCTTTTTCCACCCTTAAAATTTTAACATTTACCAGGGTTCTCATTCTCCACTTCCATTTCTCTTTGTCTCTGTCTGTCTTCTCTGTCTGTCTGTGTCTGTCTCTCTAACTTTGTTTCCTTGTCTCTGTCTCTTTCCATCTCTTTTTTCCCCTCTCTCTCCCAAAGCTCCAACTATTATCTCTGCTGCTGAGTCCATATATGTATCTCCAGACTTGACTTCTCTTTCTATTGTACATTTCCGTCTATCTGAACAACTATCTGAAAAGAATCTGAACAACTCTGTCTAGATATTTGACCAGGTAGTCAAATGCAGCATATTTACACCTGATTTTATAATTTTCTCTCAAAACTTCTATTTTTTCTTACCTATTTCTGGTACACATATATGTACATTTCTCTATAATTTATACTCAAAATCTTATGCCTTTTTCTCCCATATCCCCCTCATCAAATATTCCCAAATCCAATAGATTTGGCCTCCAAAATATATTGAGCCATCTCCTAATTTTTATTACGATTGTCTTCATTATTTGAAGCTCTTATTACCTCTTACCTACACTACCACAATAATTTTCTAACTCATATCCCAGACCCCAAGTTCTATATATTTTAATGTACCACAGATTATATTCATATTTATATTTATAAATCATATCTCTTGACTATATGACTAATTTAAATATGCATATATACAAAAGACTCTCCACTTTCTACAAAATAAGATACAGACTAATTTTCAATCTTTCACTATTCTTTTCATACACCATATGCTCTAGTCAACCAGCACTTGGCAATGTTTGTCAAATATGACCATCCTTTCCACTCTATGCATGTACCTTTGCGCCTATAAATTTCTTCTCATTCATATCCATACTTGTAGCTCTGCTTCTCCAATTTCTACCCATACTTCAACTCAATTTGAGTCTAATCACTTCCTTGATGAAACTGAAAAGGAAATCTCTTCCTTTTCAGAAATCCCATTTTCCATTCCTATAAACACCTATTCTGCCCTACCATATAGTCATGTATGTCATCTCCTCTACTCAATTGGAAACACTGTCAGAACCAGGATGTCCCACTCACCTCAATATCCCTAAAAGAAGCTATGACAGTGCCATGTGCATTGAAGGCAATCATAAAAAAAGTTTTTATTTATTGAATAGTGAAATACTATTTAGAAAACTATTGTCTCTGGAGAAATATATAATTTGAAGTTAATCAATCTAATAGAATGGGACTATGTTCATTGATGTGATCATCTTGGAATCTGCTTTACTGAATATTCTGATAGATGTTTATGGAGTTGTTACCAACATAATAGGCAGGATTTTTGGCCCCTATGGACCAAGGACCTAGGTCCAAATCTCATCTCTACCATCTACCATCTGTGTGTACTTGATTAAATTGGGAAAATAGAATGATTTTTATTATGGTACAGAAAAAAGAACAATTTGCTGTCAATTCTGCTGCATATATTTTGTTATGTGTGTCATACTTTGTTTTCCCTTGTTTAGGCATATGTCTACCAATGGTATGTCTCTAAGTTAACAAGTATGGAATTTTATTAATGTTTTAAAGAGTAAAATTTTCAATTTCTTTCCAGGATGGTTGGACCAAATTATATTTCCACCAACACTGAAGTATTCTCCCTGTATCTTCTCAATCTCTCTGTTATTTATTTTTTTCCATCTTTTGACATTAAGTTGTTTTTTATACTTTTACACAAAAGACCAATGACTGTACAGAGTAATGACTTGCACATAAATTGGATTTTAGTAGAGCAGAGTTGTATAGAATCATAAGCCTCATTCTCACTTTTAAAGTCATCAAAGTCAAGTGGCAAGACAAAAGTCAGGATAACTGGGAATGGCCCTGGATGCAGTGAATGACTTTGTGTTTTTGATATGACCAAGCTCTATAGAGTCCTTACTTAAGGACATTGGAATAAATCATTTTATCCACTTATTATACCAGGGTAAGTTTTCCTATACTTAGAGTAGATATCACCTTAACCCACTGATGGATTCGAAGTCAGTCAATTATCCTCAATCTGGGATATCCTATCTGCAGAAATGATTTTTATTGATACATGACCTTTGTGCATGTTTAGCTTCTTGGAGACACAATGAGTGTTGGACACCAAAGGGGGATGAGCAGTTCCAAAAAGGGTTTGGCAAGCCCTCACATTAGAGATGTTAGTCCTCCTTTAACACTCCATACAATATGCTAGATTAAGCGAAATATCCAGAAATAACAAAACTAGCAAATAGCAGCTAAAATATTAATCTAATATTCTGATTTCAATTTCTTTGCTTGTCTACTATATCACAATTTGTTACATGAGATTCATCAATGAATCATCAGGAATATCTACTTTGTGGTAAACACCAAGAGATACAAATGTAAAAATGAGGTGGTCTCTGATTTCTGGAACATATATTCTGGTGGGGAGGGAAATAGGAGAGTCTATTTACTGTCATATAAATATAAGAATATAATATTTTTGTATTTATATATATATATTTTGTATTTGTATATATATTTTTTGTATTTTTGTATTTACATATATATAAATATGTATATTTATATATATAAAAGAATATAATGTAAATACATTTTTGAGGTATACTTAGATCTGGGGAAAGATATGACATAAATAAAACATTAACATTTGATCTGAGCCTTGAATGAAGGTAAGTAGTATTCCTTTGGAGTTATATGAGGAGGTAGAGCATTCCAGACAAGAATCTCAATCTATAAAAAAGACAGTAAGGAGATGAAATATTATGTATATAAAACAAATAGGCTTATTTTGGCTGGAAAATATGAATAATGATAAATGTGATGAAAATATGAATAATGATAAATCTAACAAATTAGACAGGAATCAGATTATGAAGGACTTTAAGTGCAAAAGAGAGGATGTCTGCTTTATTTTATTCCACTGGATATAGGAAGAGAGAAATCCTCTGGTGATTCTTTAGTTGGGAACTGGCATGGACCTAGTATGAAGAAAGCTTGGAGGCTGGCTCAGGTTGTGATTCTGTAGCTGTGAATCTGAGTAATAAATAAAATGTTTGTGTCTTTGACAGAAATAAGGAAATTAAGAATGGTGGTTTTAGGGGGGAAATACAATTTCAGGGAGGGATAGTATCTCTGGTATGGATGGCTTGTCATGCCCTCCTAGGGCAGCTCTCCAGCCTCTGACCCTCACCTGACACTCAGCACTCACTTGTGGCTCCCAGTAGCTGCTAGCATGAAGCAGCGGCCACACCCTGGGCAATGGCTTCGACAGGTCAGCTAAACCTTGTGAGGGTAGCCATCGGGTCATCGACCCCTGGTGAACTAGGGCTTTGCTCACCCAGCATGTGAAGACTGCTTCGGCTGAACAGGAGGAAGAAACCAATAAGAAGGTTCAACAGCTGAGAGGGCGACACAGCGAAGCACTGTGGAGTGTTTAGGGCATATTGAAGCACAAAGGACAACACAGCCATCCAATGCAGCTGAGAAAGCCTCCAGGTGTAATGGCTTTTTGTGCCACTGGACCCAGGCTTCCAACGCTGAGAGAGTGGGACTGTCTGTGTGCATCCACTTTTCCACTTAAATCTCCTTCACGCACAAGTATCTTTGTGCACACTCATCTATCCTAACCCCGTCCACCCTTTTCAAGACCTGCGGCCATGGGGGAGTGACGACGCAACAGGTGGAGGTGACCACTGGCAGTTGTAGTCACGATCCTGCACGTAGGCGGCCCACGGACCAGTGGTCGCTCGGCCCTGTGGACAGCAGGGACGTTCAGCAGCAGCCTGGGCGACTGAGCAGCCCTCTCTAGGACAGCACTGCTCACCCTAATCAAGGGAGGGGACTAGAAAAGGTGTCCCAAACATTGCCTTCCCTACAAACACCTGGTCAGCACACCGTGGCTGGCGGGTCATCCCTTTAAGTGGTAGAAATCAAAAGAAACAAAATACAAAGAAACTCCTACTAAGAGCATGGAACATCAGAACATTACTTGATAGAGAGAATACCCCAAGACCTGAGAGAAGAACAGCTCTAATCGGTAAAGAACTGGTGCGATATAACATCGACATTGCAGCCCTAAGTGAAACACGCTTACCAGAAGACGGATCACTCAGCGAACCCACCACTGGATACACCTTCTTCTGGAAAGGTAGAGCCACAAATGAAGACAGAATCCACGGTGCTGGCCTGGCCATCAAGACCAGTTTGCTCAAACAGCTGCCAGACTTGCCTGTGGGCATCAGCGAGAGGCTCATGAAGATCTGTTTGCCTCTCAGCAAAGACCGGTATGCCACAATCATCAGCGCATATGCCCCAACACTGACCAGCACAGAGGAGACCATCGAGCAGTTCTTCTCTGACCTGAGTGCCGTCTTGCACTCAGTGCCCACCAATGACAAGCTGATACTACTGGGAGACTTCAACACCCGCGTTGGCCAGGATCATAAAAGATGGAAAGGAGTGCTCGGCAAACACGGCATGGGCAAAATGAACCACAACGGCCTACTGCTACTCAGCAAATGCTCAGAGTTCGAACTCACCATCACGAACACTGTGTTCAGAATGGCGAACAAATATAAAACAATGTGGATTCACCCAAGATCAAAACAGTGGCATCTCATTGACTACATCATTGTACCCCGGCAAGACATCCAGGATGTAAAGATCACCAGAGCCATGAGAGGAGCTGAATGCTGGACAGACCACTGATTGGTTAGAGCGACTCTTCAAATGCGCATTGCGCCTCACCATCCAAAACATGCCCAGACAATTCGCGCATTTTACAATGTAAGTCAGCTTAGAGATCCATCTTATTTGCAAACATTCCAGTCCTGCCTGGACGACAAGCTGTCTGCCAAGGGACCACTCACTGGAAGCTCAACCAAGAAATGGAACCAGTTCAGAGACGCAATGAAGGAAACATCAAAGGCAGTCCTAGGCCCCAAACAACGCAACCACCAGGACTGGTTCAACGAGAACAACACTGCTATTGAAGGCCTATTGAGCAAAAAGAACAAAGCCTTTATGGAGTGGCAAAATCACCCAAACTCTGCTCCTAAAAAGGACAGATTCAAGTCTCTCCAAGCCACGGTGCAGTGTGAGATCAGGAAGATGCAAGACTGATGGTGAAAAAAAGGCAGAAGAAATCCAGCACTTTGCTGATACGAAAAACTACAAACAATTTTTCAGTGCCCTCAAGACTGTCTATGGGCCATCAAAACCCACCACCACTCCCTTGCTATCCTCTGACGGTGACACTCTCATAAAAGATAAAAAAGTCATGAGCAACAGGTGGAAAGAACACTTCAGTCAGCTTCTCAACCGACCCTCTTCAGTCAACCAAAGTGCCCTTGACCAGATCCCCCAAAACTGCACCATTGAACAACTTGACATCCCTCCATCAATAGAGAAAGTCCAAAAAGCCGTCAAACAAATGAGTGCAGGCAAGGCACCCGGTAAAGATGGGATCCCAGCCGAGGTGTACAAGGCCTTAAATGGAAAGGCGCTCCAGGCATTCCACATAGTGTTGACTAGCATATGGGAAGAGGAAGACATGCCCCCAGAACTCAGAGATGCCTCCATCGTAGCCCTATACAAGAACAAAGGCTCACGAGCAGCCTGTGACAACTACAGAGGCATCTCACTACTCTCCACTGCCGGAAAGATCTTCACCTGTGTTATACTCAACAGACTCCTGTCATCTGTTTCAGAGCAGAACCTGCCTGAATCACAATGTGGCTTCCAATCAGATCGCAGCACCATCCACATGGTCTTCACAGTGAGGCAAATGCAGGAAAAATGCCTTGAGGAGAACCTGAGTCTTTACATTGTCTTCATAGACCTGACAAATGCGTTCGACACAGTGAACAGGGACGCATTGTGGGTGATCCTCAGCAAGCTCGGTTGCCCAGCAAAATCCATCAAACTGATCCAGCTGTTTCATGTCAACATGACAGGGGAAGTCCTATCTGGTGGAGAGACTTCCAGTCGCTTCAACATCTCCAATGGCATGAAACAAGGTTGTGTTCTCACTCCGGTACCATTCAACCTATTTTTCACCCAAGTATTACGACATGCTGTGATGGATCTTGACCTGGGCGTCTATATCAAATACCGACTGGATGGCTCACTATTCAACCTTCACCGCCTGACTACAGAAACAAAGACAACAGAGAGACTCATCCTGGAAGCTCTCTTTGCAGATGACTGTGCTCTCATGGCCCACCAAGAAAATCATCTTCAAACCATTGTGGACAGGTTCTCCACCGCAACCAAACTGTTTGGCCTGACTATCAGCCTCAGCAAAACAGAGGTGCTGTTCCAACCTGCACCAGGGAGGCCAACGAACCAGCCGTGCATTACAATCGATGGCAGCTTTCTAACGTCAACACTTTCAAGTACCTGGGCAGCACCATCGCCAACGACGGGTCCCTAGACCACGAGATTAAGGCCAGGATCCAAAAGGCCAGCCAGTCACTCGGGCGGCTGCACTGCAAAGTCCTCCAACACAGCGGTGTAAGCACTGTGATGAAGCTCAAAGTGTACAACGCAGTGGTCCTCAGCTCGCTCCTGTACGGTTGTGAGACATGGACACTGTACCTGAAGCACATGAAGCAGTTGGAGCAATTCCACCAACGCTCCCTCCGGTCAATCATGAGGATCCAATGGCAGGACCGAATCACCAACCAGGAAGCCCTCGACAGAGCCAACTCCACCAGCATCGAAGTCATGGTCCTCAAAACCCAGCTATGATGGTCTGGACACGTCATCTGCATGGACCCACAGCGAATACCAAGACAGGTATTCTATGGTGAGCTGTCAGCTGGACTCAGGAAACAAGGCCGACCAAAGGAAAGATTCAAGGATCAGCTAAAGTCCAACTTGAAGTGGGCTGGCATGACACCAAAGCAACTAGAACTCGCTGCCTCTGACAGAAGCAGCTGGCGAACCCACATTAACCATGCCGCCGCCACCTTTGAAGATGAGCGACGTCGACGTCTTGCCGCTGCCCGTGAACGCCGACACCAGGCCACACCCGCACCTCCCGTAACAACTGGAGTCCCATGCCCCATGTGCCACCAACTGTGCGCCTCAGTCTTTGGACTCCAAAGCCATATCTGGGTACATCAATAGATGATAATGCACAAAGACAATCGTCATTCTTGGTCACTGAGAGACTACCACTACAATGTGTTGTCTTTTAGCAATCAAAATCAAGCTGGAACTATCCAGCTGTTAACTGAAGGTGTTTGGACTAAAGCTGAAGAAAGGTAAATTAAGAATAGATATATGTACTACTTAATTATGCAGATGCCAAAATATTCCTGGAATTATATTTTGGTGTTCACTAAAGTTCAATTAGAAGCAATAATGGTAAAATGAAGGATTAATTCCTCACATTGTAATGAAAATAAAATACTACTACTTTTAGTAGCAATATTAAAAATAATTTATAGCATTTATATATTGAATTAATGTTAGTAAAGCATTTTAGATATATTATTCCCTTTGATCTTTGAAGATTCTATTATTAACTCCATTTTATAGATGAATAAACTGAGGCAAACAGAGTTTAAGTGACTTGCCCCAAGGTCACATAGTATATGAAGCCACATTTGAACTCTGGTCTTCCTTACACCAGACCCAGCCTTCAATCTGCTCTGTCATTTGATTGCAAGATAATACATAGAATTCCACATACAATAACCTCTACAGGAAAAAGAGTACCAAAAAAAGACCAGAAACATGATACAGCAGATATAAGTTCCTATATAATTTGAAAGGAGATATGGAGAGCACACTACTTGAAGAACTTAGAAAGCTCTCCTTCTTAATTTCATCTGTAGCATCTTTGACACATTATTAGACAAAAAAAAGAGCAAATATGGAATACTAATGTTGCTAAGGCTAGTGGGCTAGATTGTCTGGATCCTTGGTGAAGCACATGGAGAAGCAACAATTTTTCATGATGCCTTAAAAATATTCCCAAGACACATATTCCCCAGTCCCCTATATAGCCACTCACATATCCACATGCTTCTGTGGGGGTTCAGGAATCCAGGCTCTATGGCAAGCTTCTGGATGTTTTACATGGCAGAGCTATTCTCAAAGGTCTCAGATTCTTTTAAGAGCAATTGGAATAAAGCACTCTGAAAGCTCATGGAAACTTGCTATTCTGAGCATGAATGCCCCTTTAACCTAATATTTCTATTGAATGTATAGACTGCTCTTATGAATACATGTGGGGCAGTTTTTGGCACACTGCTAGGTGAAGAGTTCTCCCAACTATTGATCTCTGAACAATAAAGAATAAATAGTGTCCTGGAAATTTGATTTTTATGCAATGGAAATGCGCTGAATCATCAATTATTGTTATACTTCATGTGTTTCAGGGACATTTATAAATCTATGGGATCAAATCAAATGAAACTTAGAGAATCTGGGGAAAGTATATGCAGAAGGAATCATATAGAACCATCCAAAATGCAACTTGGAAAAATAAAGCTGTAACATAAAAAATATTGACATGATATATTGAATGTTTAAAGATATTTTTTTTTGTGGGCCTCATTCAATCCTAGAACTTGTGTAGAGATAAAAGATCCCTTAAGCATGATATAATGCAGAAACCCAAATACATTTTTCCTTGTTATAGCTATCCCCCTTTGTATGTCCTACTCTAATGCTATGCTGGGGGATGGAAGTGACCCTTGATTCTCTAAGTTTATGCCACTGGAATGTAACCTTTGAACAGTCCTACCAAGTGAAAAAAGCTCTGAATATTGAATGAATATCAAGTCACTGTCACACCTCTTCTTGCATGCCCCATACCCAAGGTTAGTCTGCTCCCACTCCATCGCAACTCAAACCCTCCCCCAAAAAAGAGCTAGGAAGAGCTCAGAAAATACATAATGCAAAAATGATGTATGATTCTGTTTTAGGCAAGGGTCACGGTATCACATCTAGATGTAACAAGGACTTCGGAGTCATTTTTTGCAACCTTCTCATTACACAGATGCAAAAATTGAAGCCCTGGGATGTTAGATATCTTTTCTAGGGTCACACAGCTAACTGCCTTAGGTATGATTTCAATACAGACCATCTAGCTCCACAATTGTTCTACTGTACCATACTGGGCCAACAAAAGTTCTTAATGTCTATGTTTGCAAGCATGTAATGATTTTATGGAGATACAAAGGATACAGTCCTCAAGTATTGGCTTTAGTATCTGGAGAGCTAGTGAATATAGCTTCTAAAATGCTCCTGTTCCCTTCTAAGCATTCCTGTAATCTCAGCTAAAGGAGGTCGCCATAGAGATGTGGTTCTAGTATATGAGAAACAGACTAGTAGATCAAATGAGCCTCATCTACTCCAGAGAACTTTCCCTATCAGATTATTTCTTGCTCAAGCAGTAAGCCTTAGATCTTCCTCCTGGGTGAAATTTTCTTAACTCCCTCATGTTAATTAAGCTGTAATGTGGCCGTGTAATAAGGCCATATCCTAACTTAGTTTTTACCCTACTTCAAAGACATAGCCTGATTTACCTGTTTTTCATCTGAACTTACTCTCTTTCTATTCCCAAATGAAGGTAGAAAAATTATACTAGGAGCCAGATCACTTCCTTACACACATACAATAGTCTCTCTCAACACAGGTCTTCAAAAGTACCTGGCCCATCTCGATGCCTACCAATGCACACATCAATTTACTGACATGGTTATTCTCTACCAAACTCACTTTCTTCTAGCCTTCCCATTCTTTCCCATACAATGACTTGTCATTTACTACAAATATGAGCTCTCAGATTATATTACTTCCTTTATCACATGCAGATTGAAAACAATCTGCATCTCCTTGCTTTAAACAAGCATCATTCATTGCTTCTTTGTTCTGTCTCCACACAATTTGGAAGAAGAAGGTCCTATTAGAAATAATGTTGTTGAGACCCCAACATTTTAAAAATTATTTTGATTAAACTTAATCTGTTTTTATAACTTGAAGAGGAAACACAAATCCAGGGAATTTAATAAATGATGGCAAGACTAAAAATCAAGTCAGATAATATTTTTAGATTTCTTATCATAATGCCTGACTTATAATAGGTGATTAATGAATTCTTGTTTCTTTCTTCCTTTCCATTTATGCCCTGTTGCTTCACCTTTCTGTTCTCCCTCAACTTTACTTGAATGGCTCTACTGTTTCAGATCTTTCTAATGAAACATCCCGTCCTTTATACTCTCAGGTCCCACCAAAGCTGTAGTATAAATTTAGCATGACTTGGTCAGGCAACCCCATGTGATGAGGCAAAGTTTCAACTAAAACTACCTGCCTTGCCCTATAATCACTTTTGTAGAATATCTAGGTAAAACACATACTTCTTTCTATTTTTTTTTGTATTTAAAGAAATCAGGATCAGAAACTTCAGTTTTCAGATTTTGTATTTCATTTTTTCTTTTCCCTAAGTATCCACAGATACTCCATAGTTCTTTATTCATTATGTTTCATTTCCCCCTTTTGGCCTGGAGAGTCTGTATTAATACTTCATGAGAACTTATTTATATTTATAAAGTTTCAATCAAAATGAAGCTTCAAAGCCAAAAATATTGAGCTCAAAACCCTCATGTGTTATAACAATTGGTGCCTGTAAGGCTGAAAAGTTAATTGAACTCAGGCACCCACCCCTGATATGGTATTTTTCTTAAAACTAACAAATTAGTGTTTGAACAGCAAGGTGCATTTTTTCCTACAATCGATGCTGAGGTTCAGTGTTAGCTAGATTATTGGACATTTTGATTCCTGGCATAGAAAAGGTACAATAAAAAGTTTCAACTTGCTCTGCTACTAAATGGAAGTTCCCAGTTCTATGTCCTCTAACTGTTAAATAAGATTGAAAAAAAAAAACTTGTTGATATCTATGGTCATTTAGTGTTTCCCTCAGAGCTAGGCTGTCAGTGGTCTTGCAGTGAAGATCATCCTGCCCTCTTGATCTCATGATATTCTTGACTCTGTTGCTCCATTTTTCTGACTGCTGTTCTATCCTTGGGACTCAATCTACTCAATTATTTCCCTCACAGAGTCCTTGCTTCCAGGCCTCATGCCAGGTACACATAGTCATAAAGGGGAAGAGAAAATTTTCTTTTGCACATGACAAAGAAAACTACCTATTATTATTATCTTTTTCTGTGGTATTTATTTTGCCAAATATTTTCCAATTCCATATAAATATGGAATAGTTTGCACCTAGGATTATTGCTGGCTAAGTCACCTCTGCTTTAGAGTGCTGAGAGAAGTTAAAATACTTGTCCCTGGTCACATGATTAGTTCCTGTCAGTAATGACATTTGAATTCAGGTCTTTCTGTCTTCAAGATTATCTCTTTAGCCATTACATGTTTTTCTCGACACTCATTTTATCTAACTGTGATATTTATGAACTTATATTATTTATTGATAAAAAAATTTTGTTTAAATATGGTTGTTGATTGACTGATTGATTCCTTCAATTTCTTCCCTCCAATAAAAGACTAGCCAGAATTATAAGTGGCTGGTTTCATATTTTTCTTTTTCTTTTTTTTTCTGCCCCACCCCCAAGAAAAATACTTCCAATTCCCTGAGTTGAGGCTTTGTTAAAAAGAACCCCACAAATTTTACTGCCCTCTGCTGTAATCTAGAATAAACATGTGATAACTAAAAGAGACATTCATTAAGAACACAATTTCTTGCCATTTTCCATACTTTTAAAACTTCATTATATCTTTTTAGCAGTTAGTATATTATATATCTCTTGTAAGCTATGCGCTTGGTAGTTGGAAAGACAAACTTTCATTTAGGGATCAAATTAAAGTAAATGTTTAAAAAAACCTGACTAATGAGTGAACCAGTGAGCTTTTACTTTTCCTTAAACCCTTACCCTCTGCCTCAGAATTGTGAGTGTTGGTTCCAAGACAGAATTGCAGAAAGGGCTAGGCATTGGGCATTGTGACTTTACCCAGGGTCACACAACTAGGAAGTATCTTTCAGATTAACTCCAAGCCTGGCTCTTTATCTACTGAGCCACTTAGCCACCCCAGGTTCCCTTTACTTTTTTCAGCTTCCTATTCTACCCCTAATCTCAACCATATTCATGATATCACTCTTTGCTCAGACCCTAGGAACAGCGAGAATTGACACCTGTTCTTAAGAGAAATGTCACTCAAAGCCCTGAACTATGTTAACTGTTATAACTGAACCCATTTTAATCACCTTGTTTCTCTGTCACCTCTTTACTGAGAAAGATAAGACACCAGTCTTAGCTCTTATGTTACCCTGTTTAAAATAAATCTGATTACTTGCATGTGTCAAGCTTTACAGAATATAAAGATGAATAAAAATGGTTTGGGCAAAAATTGTTTTTTACTCAGACTTGGAAAGATATTCTAAATACCATCTAATCACACTCCTTCATTTTGCAGACGAGGAAAGACATGGCAAGAGAAATTGAGTAATTTTAGCATTCGTCCAAAGTATAAGTAGAAGATTTGGGGCTTGAACCTGGGTTTTTCTCTCTAAGTTCATAGTATTTTCTATAACTTTATACTGTCTCCAAAAATTCAGGGCCAAAACTCCCACAAAATTAGCCAATGAAGTTCTTTATTTGTGTCTGGCTGAGAAGTTGATATCCATCCATGGAGGCAAACCTGCTTTCATTCTATATCAGGGCAGGCTTCCAGGAGATAAAGCATTTTAAGGTAAAGTGACTTTATTTAGTACAAAAAACCATCATGGTATTGTGTAAAAGTTAAAATTAATCTTAATAATTAAAATATTATATTAAAAAGATTTTAATGATCACTAGAAATGAAGGAATAAAAGGTAACAAAAAACAAAACAAAACATGTATCCATGGCTAATCAGCCTGATCAAAATCCCTGCTTACCACCACCATGGTCGTGATAGGACACAAAGAGGCCACACCATCAAAGCCTACCGAATTTATCCCTTGTCTACAGGAAGCACGTAATGACAGGAAGTCAGTGGGCTCCCAGGAAATATAGTTTTTAGGGTAAAAATAGTTGAAATAAAAAAGCACTACATTTAGAGTTATTGGATCCAGGTTTGAATTCAGGCTTTGTAACATATTATCTCTTTGATGCTTATTACATTATTCAACTCATTTCAGTTCTTTCATGTGCAAAATGAGGTACTTGGTTTATATCATAGTTTCATAGATTATTTTACTGGGTGTTTGTGACTATTGTCTATCCTTCACCTTTTTTTGAACTGTAAATGAGAGTAGGGTGAAAAGTGGACACCAACATTGAAGGAATAGCCCTGAAAAATGCTAGGCATGCTCTCACACCAGAAATGCTAATCCTCCTAGAACATTCCATACCAGGATGAGGGCAACCAATCAGTGTCAAAGATATCAGTGAGTTAGGGTGATGTTCACCCCCCCAGTGTTTAAAGTTTTCCCATAGCATAATGGGCAGCTGAGAATAATTTATTACAGGGGACATGAAGAAAGCTGTGTCTGTGGAGTGCTTAGAACTTGTTCAGAAAATGAAGATGCTGGTGTCATCCACAAGATAGCACACATTTGCCAATCATTCTGACTTCTGTCTTGTCACTGGACTTTGATGACTGAAAGGAACATCAATACAGATGATTTTTTGCAGTTTTGCCTCACTTAAATCCAATTACAGCCAAGTTAAGATAGCGCTCTGTGATATCATTGATATTCTTTGAAAACAAAGGGTAAACAATAATAGGATCATAGAATTTGGAACAACAGAAGGTATGTAGTTCACCACTTTCAATTTCCACATGAAAACAGTAAGCCCAAAGAGGGTTATTGACTTGCTCCATGTGATAAAGGTAGTAAAAGGCAGAGGAGAGTGAATCTTAAAAATTCCCAGACCCTACTTCATAAGATTTGGTTAAGACCATTCCCCACTTTAAAAAATGAAGGGACTTAGATCAGGAATGTGAGACCTCTACTCCACCCCTACTTAAGCCTGTTTTAGGGGAAGAAACTCCTTGCTGAACAATGAAAAATACTTAAATCCATAATTATAGTAAGGCAAAAGTTCTTAAGCTGTGCCTATTTTTAGATCTAATACAAAAGGGTGCTAAGTACCTATAAAAGTCAGGCAACTTATGAGTTTACAAGGAGCAAAGAGGTGAGAACTTACTCAGAGGTTTTTTCAGGTGTGAACTTAAAAGTTTAGCCTACTTAGGTGTGAATTAAGAATGATCGGTCCTTTGGAAAACATCTACTGTGATTGGTAGATATGAGAACTTAGGGTAGGTGACATAGGAGAAAATTCCCTTTAAAAAGGAGATGAAAAGCTGAGAGAAGTGACTGTCTCAGAAGAATTCTCTCTGGAGATGGAGCTGGCCAAAGCTGCCTGGTGTCTCTCTGAACACTAGAATCTAGCTTGGGACAAATCTTGTGGTGAGTGCATTGAAGACTGACTGATCTCTCTCTCTTAAGGCTGGCCTAAGCTGGCCTAGCCTTTTTTCTCATTATTCCCATTTTCTCTCTCTCTCCCTTTCTTTAATTCCTCATTTGTATTAATTAAAATCTCTATAAAACCCAGGCTACTTGGGTATATTTCATATTTGGGATTTTTCCCTGGTGACCACTTTATATTTTGATTTTAAAACAAGACACTGTCTTGAAACCATATTTCTGGGGTCACAATTTAAGTCAACCACTCTTTTTATCTGCCACAGTTTATGGCTTCCACTATTTTAATTATTACAGCAGAGATGTTTGCTTTAGGTACTCTATAGTGCTAATTCCTATGAGAAATGAGAAACCATTCTAGATTTAGGTGGACAGCATAGATAGGGACAAGATTTGATAGTACAAAGGTGATGAATGCGAAGTGCTATTAAATATTAACTACAACTTGGAACGACAATGGAAAATTCTTATTTTTTTTTAAGTCTTTGTTTTAGGAGAGTGAACAGAGGACATTTGAACCCTCTCCATGGTTTCCACCATATATAATGAAGTTGAGAGAAAACAGTTGGTTATTTACTTGACATTTTTGCTCATATATTAGAGCCCCTGTTCCTGAATTTTTTATAAATAATAACTCTCAATCAGGGGAAGTTATACATTTTGATCAAGGAGCGAAAAGTGGCTGAGCATTCTTAAATCTCCAGCAGGAGATTTAAGTCCACTTGTTTATGGACAAGTTTCTCTCCACTTGCCTTAGTGGCCAATTTTGTGGGACTAGACATTTGAATATAATCCCTACTAACCCCTACTAATTTAACACAGGGCATAACCTATTGACTCCAAATTTTTCATTTTATTGCTGCTATGAAAGAGGTTCAATATTTTAAATGACTTTCATTAGGTTTTCAGTGTTCATTCTTTAAGTATCTGATGTCCACGAGTAAGTATCCTTCACAAGGGTAAAACTTTAATCCCTTTTCAGCAAACACCTTCCTAGAAAAAGTGTAATCAGTTAATCAGCAGATAGCTCTGTCTGGAAAGGTGAGAAATAGAGGTGAGAGAGAGTAGGACAGTGATCCCTCACCTATTGTGGGAGTTATGTTTCAGAGACCAACACTATAGGTGAAAATTCACAAAGTAGCAGTGTTATATTTATTTTATTATTTATATATATTTTAAGGCTTTATAAATGCTTCCCACTCTCCTATAAACCTTTCCCACACTCTTATTAATCTTTCCCACATTCTTATAAATACTTCATATGCTCTTAAACACTTTCTGAAAATATGGGCACAGTGTGGGAGAGCAAACAGACTGATGCTACAGTCAAGGAGCCAATAAGCAACCAGGATAAAGAGCACAGCATTGTGTTTGGTCACCTTTTATTCCATCAGCCAATAGTGTGCTGTGTACAATCTCACAATGGCAAACTTGCACAAGTGGTAGTGAAGTACTTCATTTTCATTGTGTACAGTATGGTTTTCATCTGCAAAATCCCCCTCCAAATAGTGAAAACTCTGTGAACACTGAAGCCACAATAAGTGAGCCTCAATAAAGCAAGGGATGACTGTATTAATTCGGTGGGCATTTCTCTATAACTGCACTATATCCTTTCCAATCAATAGCCAGGGACAATGAACTTCCTTTGGTCCACATCTGTACCCCCATTCCAGGGGGTAGAAACTTCACTAAGGAATCAGTCACTCTATGCCACCTAAATTTTGCTTGCTCAAACCAGAAACAAAATGTCTTGAGTCATATGTTTTAGCTAGTATTGCTTTTTGTGAGCTTTTAAGAATTAAAGGAACAAAATAATGAGTCTCTCACAATTACAACTTAAGATCCTTAAATGAAGGATGGAACTAGAGCTATTTAGACCATATTTCAAACTTGTATTCTATCCAGTGCTGTTTATTATAAAATATTCACTCTCTACTTTTATTGTAAAAACCTCTGGATGTAATTAATGAATAGATAGAACTATAAGAACACCTATGACCAACTATATTTTTATATGAAATAACATTTGGAATTTTAAACAGCTTAATAAAATAGAGAAATCAAATCATAAATGTTTAGTTTCTTCAGGAATAGATAAAGTGGGAGGGGAATAAAACCTCCATAGTTCTTTCACTGATATCAAAGAGTGATCTTAGACAAAACCTTCAGTTCCCTTCACCTACACATCTCTTCTCAAGAATTTAAATCTGCATAACAGCAGAGTCATTCTAGCTGCACTTATTACTCCAATGTTAGTCTCCATTCAAAATATCCATTAGAATGTCTCCACATCCTTCGATGTCAAAACATCATCTGTCATTATGATCCTACCACCCTTTCTTTCCAAAATCTGAACTGAACTTTGCACCTAGCTATTTCAGCTTATCAACCTACCTGCAAAGTCTCATGATCCTTCTCTTTGATGAGAGGATCTCTCTACCTGTTTACCATTCTTTGAAGTCAACAAAGATATTCAAGAGTCTTTCTATGATCTATGGAGAATTAGTTCCCAGATCTAGACTACAATTACTCAGAGGAAAACTCTTCAGAAATAGGATCCAAGGTAGCCATGTACTTATGTGTCATATATTGTCAAGTGAAGCAAGAAGGTTGAATAACAATTTCTTTAATCCTAATATATGGCTCACAAGATTGGAGAAAGGATAATTGTAAGTTAACTTGTGAGTTTTGAAGGTAAGGAGAGGATAAGCTGAAGAGAGTCTAGTATATGTTGATTGAGTCTGTAGCTCTTCAAAGAAGCTAGTTCAAAGAATTTTGGGGGTAGAGATCAATTGATTTCTGGAGTGGTTTCATTATAAAGCCAAAGTGCCCACACAAAAAGAGAAGCTTGTTTCTTCAAACAAATATCAGAAAGAAAACACCCAATCTTCGACTGGGGATGGAAATAAGGGAAATGAGCAAGATATGAAGAGCATCCAAAAGAAACTAAAAGATGAAAGATGAATGACTTGAGGTCAAAGGTCTGAATCTCATTTCTTCATTTGTAAAATGGATATAAAAACTTTGGAATTAATAATTCAAAATATTTATTTTGAATACTTCAAACAATAAAGTGGTATAATCATATCATTAATTATTCTTACAGACAAAAATATCTTTTAAAAGAGAATCTAAAAGAGACTCATTAAGCATCCTGTGTGACATGACTATATAACTAAAGCTTGTTTCTTTGTATCTAATATTTATACATGTATGCTTTCTCATTAGAGTAGAATTTTTTATGGACTATAAGTCATGTGATAGGGTATGAAAAGATATCACAGGAAAAATGAGCGATGGAAGACTAAATTCTAATGTGAAAAATCAACCTTGATTTTAGATAGTATCTGCAGAAAATTTATCCCAAGACTTTTAAATCTGGTTAATTTCTTCCTTTCTTCTTTTTTGAGCACTTGAGGATGAGCAGCAGGCATTGATAGGCAGCTAGGGAAGGAGTTCACCAAAAGGAAGATTGCAAGAAACACATTTTGTACTTTTTGTTTAGTATGGTTGCTTCCCTACTCACTATGGATAATTATCAAAAGAAATGTGTCCTTGTACAGTTCCACAGGGTAAGCTGGGTTTTGTCAAAAACCATTTGGACAGTGGCAAGAAACTATCCTTTAAACTTGTTAAAAACTATTGAGGTGATTTCACCAACTGAATCATTTTTTTAGTTGGACTTCTGTTACAATGCAGTTTCTCCCAGTTCTCTTGGCCTCAGTTCATCTTCAGCATCTTTGTGGAGTGGGTACAGGAGCAGGATAGATATTGGGCTCTTATTTCTAAATCAATTATTGTCTCTTGAGTAGAACACAGCATCTGGAGTCAGGCTGTCCTCTGCCCCACCATAGGAGAAAATGAAAGAAGATGATTATAACAAAGAAATTTAGAAGTCAGATCTTTACTGGGAGTGAATGTTCAGCTGCTATTTTTCAAAAAAAGAGAAAACATTCATTACTTCTATGCTTAAAAAGATTGCAGGATTCATATTAAAATAGTAAGGTCAGAATTTGAAATAACTATCTTGATGGACTATTTGTGTCATCTGTAAATACCTTCTCTGAGATATGTGCTGGTTTTATTATTGTAATAGTCAATGCATCACAGAAGGGTATAAAAATGTACATTTTCTTTCATAAGGAAGACAGAAAGTAAAGCATCCATTTTACAGTTCTGGTACAGAATAAAAGGTGTGGTGTTTTGACACTTCATTACTTGTAGAAATGTTCGTGAAATCATGTTTTTTCTTTAAAAAAATTCAAGAAAATGACATCCAGCCCTGATGATTCAATTAAGTCTGCCTGCGGATAAATAAGAGTGGATGACCGTGAGGAGAGAGTGTTCTGATACACACATCAAAAGACATGTGTTGAGGCAGACTTTGTGTCAAGAATGCTCTGTTGAACACTAAAATGCATTTGCTATCAAAGTGAGAATGTTTCATTGTCACTTACATGACTCTGGGTCCTAATAGAGAAGAGAAAACTATGACTTAGCATGGATTACCCTGATGGAACAATTAAAGGGGTATATTACATATTATCAAGACCCACTTGTTACTGAAAGCATTCATGATTAGTGTCCCCGTGACACCTACTAGAAACTGGCAGAGCAGATTTAGCTTCAACAAAAGAACTAAAGATTTCTTCAGCTGCATTTTAACTATCAATATGATTATCCTTTGTGTTTAGAAGATGGTGATATTGATGGTGTTATTTACCATGCATACAAATGAAAGTGAAAAGACCAATGAATGACCAGCTATTCCAAAATGAAAGAGCTGGAGGGAATTTCAGAGAGCCTTTGTTGATAAAATTTGAGTATCATCTCTGAAAGGAATTATTTGGAATAATCCCTTTGTCCCCATGGACTCATATATCTCTTTGCCCTAATAACCCTTTTATAAAAGCTTTCTTTAGTTCACCCTTTGAAAATTTCCCCTTTCTATTTATATGTTATCAATTTCACTTTTAAAGAGAGTACACAGGTAAAAATAGAAGTATATATATATATATATATATATATATATATATATATGTGTGTGTGTGTGTGTGTGTGTGTGTGTGTGTGTGTGTGTGTGTGTGTGAAAAGACCCAGATATTTTAGGGAACTGAAACTCAGTGTCTGTTGAGTTAACATTGTGATATGACAGAAAACACACACACACAACTCATAATTTCTAGAATGATGACAGAACTATTCTAATTGTAGACTATCTTGGTCAGATAATATATGGAACATTTTGTTTGATGCTGAAAATGATAATTTAATAGAGCTTATAACAAACTATAGAGGGTCCAAAGGAGGCATACCCCCAAATAACTGAAAGAATGAGTTCATTTATGCACAAAAATATTTCTATTGGCTTTTTTGTGGTGGCAAAGAATTAGATGCAAAAAGTATAAACATCAAATTGGGGAACAGCTGAACAAGTTGTAGTATATGCTTGTAATGGAATACTATTGTGCTGTAAGAAATAACGAACAGTGGAACAGAATCTACTATGTTTCAACCAAAGATAAGAAAGCAGAGTTAGCAATTACGACATCTGACTGATTGTAATGGAGTACTATTGTACCATAGGAAGTGATGAACAAGAGGATCACAAAAAACCTGGAAATATTTAAATAAAGTGATTCAAAGGGAAGTAAACAAAACTAGCAGAACATTGTTTATGGGAATGATAACATTAAAGTACTATCAACTGTGAATCACTTAAGTTTTATGATCAGTACAAGTATCCAAGACAACTCCCAGGGATTCATGATGAAAAATGCTATCCATTGCTATAGAAGGAACTAAAGAAGTCTGAATGCAGATTGAAGCATGCCATTCTTCACTTCATTTTCTTCTTTAAATCATCTCTAGTGTCAGCAATATGTCTTCTTTCACAACATGATGAACATGGAAATATATGCTGTATAACACACGGACAACTTCTATTACCTCATGTCTTCAGGAAGTGGGTGGGGTAGGAGAGAAGGGGAGAACATAAACCAAAAAGTGTCAGAAATAGTTATTGAAAATTTTATTGATGTAAACTGGAAATTTATTTCATTTTCATTTAATTTAATTCTTATTTTTCCAAATTTTTCATTATTCCAAATTTTTAAAAAAACAAACAAGTATTTCCATATGCAAAGAAAAAGAATATAGCACACAAATGAAATCACAAATATCCTACATATTTAACTTGCTTTTCTCCATATCTAGTAAAGACCATCTACAAATGTCCTGGCTTCTCCCCATTCTTCCTGGCTCACAAATGATATCATCAGGGAGGACTGCATGCTTATATAAATTAAGCCTTTCATGTTTTACCTTTCTGTTCACTTTCTATAGGTAACATTCACAGTTTGTTCTTCCAGTGTTAGTTCTATGGTTGTATATAATGTTATAGTGGTTCTACTCATTTCACTGTTCATTATCTCATATATTCTTTCACTGTCTTTTTTTAAAATTAGTCTGTTCATCGTGTCCTTAAGGTGCAATAGTATACTATCACATTTTTTTCCAGCCATGCCTCAACTGAAGGACATCCCTTCATGGAAATTACAAAACAAAAGAAAACAAACGAAGTGACGAGTGGGATAGTTTCAGAGAAATCTGGGAAATCTTATATGAACTAATGCAAATGAATATGAAAAGTGTAATGAGCAGAGCCAGAATAATATTGTACACAATAAAAGGAATATTGTAGAATGATCAACTGTGATAATTTAGTTATTCTGAGCAATCCAGTGATGTCAGATAATTCTGAAGAACTTATGTTGAAAAATACTTCCCGCTTCCAGAGAAAAGAACAGATAGTGTTCAAGCAGATAAAGGAATACTTTTTTTTTACTTTATTTTCCTTGGGTTTCCTCATCTGTTTTCTTCTGCAACATAACTAATATTGAAATATATTCTGCATGACTGCAAAAGTAAAATCTAGATAAAATGTTTTACCTTCTTAATCAATGGGGAGGAGAATCAATTTGAAAATTAATTTAAAAAAGCAAATGTTATAAATTGTTTTACATGTGACAGAAAAAATAAGAATGATGAAGGAGTACAAGTGTGATATAAAGGCTAGAAACCACAGCATAATAGGATAGGCTTAAGGAATTGATGAAATTAGTATGGAATAGAGATGACTAAATGGTATTAACTATGACTATATTCAAGTATTTGAAAACATATTAAGTGGAAGAAACCAGAAATATCTTAGGCAAAGCTAGGATGAATGGGGAGAAATTGCAGAAAATAAATTCTAGTACAACATAAGAAAAACTTACAAATTCAGAACTGTCTGGAATTTTGGTATATTTTCCATAATTGGATATCATCAAAAATGACTGGATAAACGCTACTTGATTAGATTTTGTTACTATTTCCTCCTCAGGTGCCAAATTTCTTCTCTCTACTACCTCTCCAATTCACATCCCTTATTAAAAAAAACCTGTTATCTTCTTTTGTTCTTCTACTTGTAAATTTCACCCTTCTAAAGGTTCATCTCTTAGCCACTGACCTTCATCTTTTAATTCTTATTTTAACTTTTTCCAAAGCCTCTTCCATATCCACCCAACTCTGACATTCTATTTCTTGATATGAGTTTGATTAAAAAATCCCTTCATTAAAAGTCCCCTCAGCTTACCCACTTATTTCTTGATATGTACTACCTTCTAAGAAGCCTTTACTTTTCCTATCTTCTTGACCTCTTTTTCTCTTAACATATCCTCCCGTCACTTAGTCTCTTAAAATCTTAATGGGACTCTTAGTCCCTTAACTTATCCTATCCTTATTCCCTCCTATTTTTTTGATAATTAAGAGGACATCTAATCTTCAAGTTTTATACATATTTTCCCTTTTTAACCCAGATCTGATGAAAAAATGAGCATTCCACTACTACCAGCTATTTTCTCTTTCCCCCTCTTCTATGTAACATTTTCCCCCCATTCCTATTTCCTATTAGATAATAGTTAAATTTTACCTATTCATGTTCTATTTTATTATTAATTTTAGCTCATTCCATTATATTCAACTTGAATTCATGCCTTCTTTCTATATATACTATTTCAAACTAACCATTCTTAAGAGTTATAGATGATATATCCCTATATCAGAAGTAGACAGTTTAAATTTGGGGTCACTGATAATTGGTCATTATTATATACTTTCTTATATTTCTTATACTTCCTATTTTCTTCTGAGTTATTTGTTTTTTTTTCCCAAAAAAATAGTTGAAATTCCTTCAGTTCACTAAATATCCATTTTCCTCATGTAATTATGCTTAGATTTGATAGATGTCCTTTTCAGTTGTAAACTCAACTAATTTATTCTTAGAAATATTGTATTCTACTTCCGGGTAATCATGGCTGCAATCTAGATGCCAAACACTTCCACTCCCCGGGACCGAACGAAATAGACTACATCAAAGGAGCATAAAAATCACCTTTGGAGGAACAGAAGGACTCCCCAGTACTCCCCAGTACCCCACAGAGGTGAAGGTACGTGGGGTTTGAGCATTTCCACACTAAAATAAGAAGAAGGAAAAGCTTGCACAGAAACGTGAACTGAGCCTCCCTCCCCCATCCCCACCTCCCACACCAAACCGTAGTGAGCTACCAGAACACTCACTGTGACAGCGAGTGAGTGGGGAACTTCTCTGTCTGGGGGGGGCACTTCAGGGTCCTTGGGATCTGGGGACAGCCAGGAAAAAACACGGGAAAATACTGTGCCAAGCAAAGGAAGCCCAGGAAGCTGTACTCGGGGCTGTTGCACCGAACATCTGTGAGGAGCTAAACACCAGGGGCTGATCATGCACTGATTATCTGGGCAGAGCTGAACACCTGGGCAGTGTGGCTGTGATCAGGGACCCAGCTCTCTAAGAAACCTCAGAGGCTGGGAAGAAGTAGTTTGAGGCAACCTAAATTCACAGAAAACCCGCCCATATCACCCAGACCCCAGAACAAAAAGGAAAGAGGAATAAAACCACCAAAGGGATGGCTCACATGGTCCAAAATCAAGCCTCCAGGAAGAAAGGGAAAAAGGTGACTATTGAAAACTTTTATGGTGGAAGTACCCAAGGAAAAGAGGAGAATGAGGATGAAATCCAAAAAAAAAAAAAAAATCAGAACATGCCTCCCAAAATGGAAACTATCAACAAGCTCTGGAAGATCTCAAACTGGAGCTTACCCAAATGATGGAAACCTGGAAAGAAAAATGGGAGAAAGAGATCAGAAGTCTGACAGATAAGACTGCTCAATTGGAAAAAGAGCTCGAAGCATCCAATAGAAGGGCAGACAAAGCTGAAAAGCAAAACCAGTCCCTACTGTCCAAAATTAAGCAACTCGAAGAAAGTGAGATCATAAAACAGCAAGAATCAATAAATCAAAGCCATAAAATTAATGAATTAGAAGAAGACATAAAATATCTCACAGAAAAGGTCACAGACTTGGAAAACAGTGGAAGAAGAGACAACCTCCAAATTATCAGTCTCCCAAAAAAAACAGAGATAAACAATAAACTCGATGTTATTCTACAGGAGATTATAAAAGAAAATTGCACACACATTCTGGAGCAAGGGGGCAAAATAGAAATAAAAAGGGTTCATAGAACACCCTCTATACTAAATCCCCTAAAGACAACCCCTAGGAACGTAATTGCCAAATTCAAGAGCTTCCAAGAAAAGGAGAAAATCCTACAAGAAGCCAAGAAGAGGAGCTTCAGATATAGGGGGGGCTCCCATAAGGATCACACATGACTTAGCATCTAACACACTAAGAGACCTCAAAGCATGGAACAAGATGTTTAGAAAGGCAAGAGAGCTGGTTCTCCAACCAAGAATCAACTACCCAGCAAAACTGACTATATACTTCCAGGGGAAAGTATGGGCATTCAACAAAATAGAAGATTTCCAAGCATTTGCTAAGAAAAGACCAGAACTTAGTGGAAAATTTGATATCCAAGCACAGAAAGCAAGAGAAACATGAAAAGGTAAATATGAAAGAAAGGGAAAAGGAGATAAATCTTATCTTTTTTCTTTAAGTCAAACTCTCTTCTATAAGGACTACATTTACATAAAATTATATGTATATTAATATGTGGGGAAAATGTTTTGTGTAACTCTCAAAAATTGTATGCATCATAAGAGTAGTTAGAAGAAACATGCAAAGGGAAAGATTGGGGCATTAAAAAGATTTGGGGAAAGTGGGAGCAAAGAAAGGAAAAGGGAGGGGGGGAACCGTCGATAACACTAAGATTTACTTCAAGAAATAGGGGGGGGACTTAATAGAATAATCTTTCCCATATAAAGATACACATGGGAAGGGGAAGGGAAGAACTCTCATATGAGAAGGAGAGGAAAAGAGTGTGAAATGGAATTACTTAAACCTTACTCTCAGTGAAATCAAATCTGAGAGGGAAGAACATCTAGATCCAGTGGGATCCTGACTTCTATCTTATGCAATAGGGCAAGAAAGAAAGGAAAATTAAGGAGGGGGAGAGGGGAGGGAGTATAAAAAGGGAGGGAAGGAGAGGGGGGAGGGGAAGGGAGCATAAAAAGTGAAGGGCTAGAAAGGGAAGCATCTCAAGGGAGGGGACTAGGGGGACTGACCTAAAGTAAATCACTGGTTCAAAAGGAGATAGCTAAAGAAGAAAGGTCAGAACTAGGGGAAGATATCAAAATGCCAGCAAATCCACAAATGACAATCATAACTTTGAACATGAATGGGATGAACTCACCCATAAAACGTAGACAAATAGTAGATTGGATTAGAACCCAAAACCCTACCATTTGTTGTCTTCAAGAAACACATATGAGGCAGGTTGACACTCACAAGGTTAGAATTAAAGGTTGGAGTAAGACCTTTTGGGCCTCAACTGATAGAAAGAATGAAGGAGTTGCAATCGTGATATCTGACAAAGCCAAAGCAAAAATAGACCTGAACAAAAGGGATAGGGAAGGTAAATATATTCTGTTAAAACGGAGTATAGACAATGAGGAAATATCACTAATCAACATGTATGCACCAAACGGAATAGCATCCAAATTTTAAATATAGAAACTAGGAGAATTGAAGGAGGAAATAGACAGTAAAACCATATTAGTGGGAGACTTGAACCAACCACTATCAAATTTAGATAAATCAAACCAAAAAATAAATAAGAAAGGTAAAAGAGGAGAATGAAATCTTAGAAAAATTAGAGTTAATAGACATATGGAGAAAAATAAATAGGGACAAAAAAGGAATACACCTTCTTTTTAGCACCACATGGCACATTCACAAAAATAGATCATACACTAGGTCACAGAAACATGGCACTCAAATGCAGAAAAGCAGAAATAATAAATGCAGCCTTTTCAGATCACAAGGCAATAAAAATATTGATCAGTAAGGGTACATGGAGAGCCAAATCAAAAATTAATTGGAAATTAAATAATATGATACTCCAAAATCAGTTAGTTAGAGAAGAAAGCATAGAAACAATAATTTCGCTGAGGAAAATGACAATGGCGAGATCCTTTCAAACCGTTTGGGATTCAGCCAAGGCAGTACTTAGAAGAAAATTCATATCCCTGAGTCCATATATTAACAAATTAGGGAGGACAGAGATCAAGGAATTCGAAATGCAAATCAAAAAACTTGAGAACGAACAAATTAAAAACCCCCAGAAGAAAACCAAACTAGAGATCCTAAAAAATTAAGGGAGAAATTAATAAAATCAAAAGTGACAGAACTATTGAGCTAATAAACAAGACTAGAAGCTGGTACTTTGAAAAAACAGACAAAATATACAAAGTACTGGTCAATCTAATTAAAAAAAGGAAAGAAGAAAGGCAAATTAACAGCATCAAGGATGAAAAGGGGGATCTCACCTCCAATGAAGAGTAAATTAGGGAATCATTAAAAACTACTTTGCCCAACTATATGGCAATAAATATACCAACCTAGGTGATATGGATGAATATTTACAAAAATATAAATTGCCTAGACTAACAGAAGAAGAAATAGATTTCTTAAATAATCCCATATCAGAAAAAGAAATCCAACATGCCATCAAAGAACTTCCTAAGAAAAAATCCCCAGGGCCTGCCTGATGGATTCACCAGTGAATTCTATCAAACATTCAAAGAACAACTACCTCCAATACTATACAAACTATTTGACATAATAAGCAAAGAGGGAGTTCTACCAAACTCCTTTTATGACACAAAAATGGTACTAATTCCAAGGCCAGGCTGGCCAAAAACAGAGAAAGAAAATTATAGATCAATCTCCCTAATGAATATAGATTCAAAAATCTTAAATAGGATACTAGCAAAAAGACTCCAGCAAGTGATCAGAAGGATCATCCACCATGATCAAGTAGGATTTATACCAGGGATGCAGGGCTGGTTCAGTATTAGGAAAACCATCCACATAATTGGACCACATCAACAAACAAACCAACAAGAACCACATGATTATCTCAATAGATGCAGAAAAGCCTTTGATAAAATACAACACCCATTCCTACTAAAAGCACTAGAAAGCATAGGAATAAAAGGGTTGTTCCTAAAAATAATAAACAGTATATATCTAAAACCATCAACTAATATCATCTGCAATGGGGATAAACTAAATCCATTCCCATTAAGATCAGGAGTGAAACAAGGATGCCCATTATCACCTCTACTATTTGACATTGTATTAGAAACACAAGCAGTAGCAATTACAGAAGAAAAAGAAATTGAAGGCATTAAAATAGGCAAGGAGGAGACCAAATTATCGCTCTTTGCAGATGACATGATGGTCTACTTAAAGAATCCTAGAGATTCAACCAAAAAGCTAATTGAAATAATCAACAACTTTAGCAAAGTTGCAGGATACAAAATAAACCCACATAAGTAATCAGCATTTCTATATAATGCCAACACAGTTCAGCAGCAAGAACTAGAAAGAGAAATCCCATTCAAAATTACCTTAGACAAAATAAAATACCTAGGATTCTATCTCCCGAGACAAACACAGGAACTATATGAACACAACTACAAAACACTTTCCACACAACTAAAACTAGAAACAATCTTCATAAAAACCTCTGACAAGTTTTAATTACTCAAATTTACAAAGAACTAAATCAATTGTATAAAAAATCAAGCCATTCTCCAATTGATAAATGGGCAAGGGACATGAACAGGCAGTTCTCATTCAAAGAAATCAAAACTATTAATAAGCACATGAAAAAGTGCTCTACATCTTTTATAATCAGAGAGATGCAAGTCAAAACAACTCTGAGGTATCACCTCACACCTAGCAGATTGGCTAACATGACAGTAATGAAAAGTAATGAATGCTGGAAAGGATGTGGCAAAGTGGGGACACTAATTCATTGCTGATGGAGTTGTGAATTGATCCAACCATTATGGAGGGCAATTTGGAACTATGCCCAAAGGGTGATAAAAGACTGTCTGCCCTTTGATCCAGTTATAGCACTGCTGGGTTTGTACCCCAAAGAGATAATAAGGAAAAAGACTTGTACAAGAATATTTATAGCTGCACTCTTTGTGGTGGCCAAAAATTGGAAAACGAGGAGATGCCCATCAATTGGGGAATGGCTGAACAAATTGTGGTATATGTTGGTGATGGAATACTATTGTGCTAAAAGGAATAATAAAGTAGAGGCATTCCATGGAGACTGGAACAACCTCCAGGAACCAGGAAAACATTGTACACAGAGACTGATACCTTGTGGTACAATCGAAGGTGATGAACTTCTCCATTCGTGGCAATGCAATGTCCTTGAACAATCTGCAGGGATCTAAAAAATACTATCCACAAGCAGAGGATAAACTGTGGGAGTAAAAACACCGATGAAAAGCAACTGCTTAACTACAGGGGTAGAGGGGATATGACTGAGGAGAGACTCTAAATGAACACTCTAATGCAAATACCAACAACATGGAAATGGGTTCGAGTCAAGAACACATGTGATAACCAGTGGAATCGTCCGTTGGCTATGTGAGAGGGAAAGGTGGTGGAAGTGTGGGCGGGGAGGAAAAGAAAATTATCTTTGTTTCCAGTGAATAGTGTTTGGAAATGACCAAATAAAATAATGTTTAAAATTTAAAAAAAAAGAAATATTGTGTTCCATGTCCTTTTTCTTTTAATAATGATGATGCTCCTAAGTCTTGCATTGTTACTGATTTAGCTCAACAGTATTTAAGGTTTTTTTTTTTTCTTGCTGCTTGTAGTATTTTTCTACTTAACCTGGAAAATACAGAACTTTGTAAAAATATTCCAGTGCATTTTCATCTTGGGGTTTCTTTGTGGTATTGATCATTGAATACTTTCAATTTCTTTTTACCCTCTACTAAAGATTTATGTGCAATTTTCCTTGATGATTTCTTGGAGAAAAGTGTCTTTGTTATTGTAACTTCCCAGGAGCCCCAAAATTCCTATATTTTGTCTACTTTATCTATTTTTCACATCACTTGTTTTTGTGATGAGATGTTTCACTTCTCCGCTATTATTTCATTCTTTTATTTTTGCTTTGTTATTTCTTGCTGCCTTATGGAATCACTAATATTCCCTTATCCAACTCTAGTTTTTAATAAATCCTTTTCTCCCATGCATTTCTGAATCTCTCCTTTTGGATGATCTTTCTTTCATAATTTTCTCATTTTTCTTGCATTGCTCTTATTTTTTTCTAATTGTTCCTCAAATTCTAACATTTGGTTTTTAAGTTGTTTTTTTTTTAATTCTTTCAAAAGCTTTTTTTGACCTTGTGATCATTCATGATTTTTCTTCACTGTTCAAAAGCAAGCATTTTTACTACACTGTCCTCTATATTTGGAACCAGGTCTTCTCTGTCCAAATAATAGATATCAATATTTGGGTTATTATTGTGTTTTGCATGACAATAAAAATACAAATTTAAGAATAACTTTCTCCTTTGCTTACAATTAATTTTTTTTTCAATGGGGCCAATAGACTTAATTACTAGAGTTCCAGGATTTCTAGTGTATTTGTGAAGGTAACTCAGATTTTAGGACTTTTGGTGTTTGTTATTTTCTGGACCCTATTTAGTTCTGCCATTTTCTATAATCCACGTCCAGATGTAATCCCTGCTCACCTGCTCAAGCCTCAGTCTGTAATTGACCTCATTGCTCCAACCAGGCCTACCATTAGTTCTCCCACTGTAAACAAACAGCTGACCTCCCTGCTGTGGCAGCAGAGTCTCTAATCTCCTATGAGGTCTCCATGCCCAAAAAAGTCCCCTCCCCTTGACAATCCTACACTCCAATGTGCCCTCATTCCTCACTTCTCCCTATCCAATCTCTCAGCCTGGGAGAGGGCAGGTGTCTGGGAGTTGTGCTGAGGGAAAAAGTCCTTCCTTGGTCAGAGATAAATCCCCAGCTGTGGGGAAGCTGAGAGCTCTGAAGTTTAGGCTACAGCTGGCAAAGAAACTCTCTGGGCTTTCTGTCTATTGACTGCACTGGTATCCATACCTGAGATGCAAACTCCTGGATTCAGGAAACAAAATGAGGCTGCACATCCTGTCCCCAGTGCTTGCAACTTTTTAATTTTGTACTGTTTTTAGTCAAGGAAGTTTATGCTATCTGGTGAGACTGAGATCAGGGAAGTGAGAGACTTTCCTCCCTAGTTGTCCTTGAAATCTCAGTTTTACATCTATCTCTTATCAGTTTTTGACACATTTAGCATTTATTCTGTGGAATTATTTTTGATTGTGGGAGGTATTGGGATAGCAAGGAAGTTTCATGTCCTACTCTCCAATGTTTATCTTCCACTGGTTGTATGACAGCACACATGATACTATGATCCTTTTTGTCTTGACAGAGTATGTCCCAATGAATGAGTTTTTTCCTTGTTATTTATTTTTTAATTTTACTCAGATAATTTTACTCAGATTTCTTAGCTCTTATTTAATGGGTTTTATAGTTTAGGTTTAAAATAAAATTCATTGGATTGGGAGTTTATATATTCTAGTTCTGAATAGATGCTAACTGAAACTTTATTTTGGAATTAGGTGTCTCTTGAATGAATGAATAAAAAATGTACTAATTGCTTACTATCTGCCAATCACTATGATGAGAACTGAGGAGAAAAAAACATCCATAAAGTCTTTGTCTTCAAAGAATATAAATTCCAATAACATAACACATAAAGCTGGACATAATTAGAGGGAAGATGGGTCATTAAAACAGTAAGAAAGTACTGGCAAGTTGCATGGTGGTCTGATTCTGAGGAAAATGAGGTAAAATCTCAAATCTTAGAACTCAATGTCCCAAAGGCAGAATCCAACTTTCAGGGTTCGGAGAGTAAAAATAATTTATAAGTAAGTAATAAGTTAATTGAGAGTCTGGTTCCAGTGCACATGGTATGATGGTGGTGGTGATTTTGGTGATAGAGTTTACATATTCTGATGCAACTTCCTTTTAAATCCTTACCTTCCATCTTAGAATTAATACTGTATATTCCTTCCAAAATGGAAGAATGGTAAGGGTTAGGCAATGGGGGTTAAGTGACTTGCCCAGGGTCACACAGCTAGGAAATGTCTGAGGCCAGATTTGAACACAGGAACTCCCATCTCCAGGCCTGTCTCTCAATCCACTGAGCAACCCAGCTTTCCCCTTTGTTGCAACTTCTGAAAATATTAACTTTTATTTCCTTTAATCTGTCACATGGTAGAACTACTACTGCAGAAACTTTGTACAGAGGAAAGGCTGGAGAATTAACTAAAGAGGTTGGACCCCTGACTTCCTCACCATGTTCTATATAATGAACACTTTTGGTTCATAATAAAGCAAATCTAAAAACTGGTCCCTGATTCCAAAGGAATGGGGCAGTAAGAAATGCATTGCATATGATCTCAAAGGTTGCTAATGACCTTGCACTTTGAAAATCCTTTTCTTTTTCAATTCCCTTTCCTTAGTCATCATTTTCTATGACAGCTTTATAGAACTAGACACCACTAAATATCCCCTTTTTGTTGAAATTTTCTTCTCCTTTGTTTTTATGACATAGTATTATTATGGTCCTCTTACATTCTGAAAGCCCCTTCTCAGAAAATATGATTTTTAAATTGCTTCTAAAGGGACCAAAAGAAGATATCTCATGAGTTCACTTAAAGTTCTTTCAAAGCTACTATCAGGTTTAAATAAATAGAATTTTATCATTTTCATTGGCCCTTTTAAGCTCCCTAGCTCTTTCTCCCTGTGTCTCTGTCAACTTGTTTTTCTCTGCTTTACACACATTCTTTCTGTAACCTTAGTTTTTGCATCTCTGCTTCTGTATTTTTATCTCTCTTGTCTCTTCATCTTCCTCTTAATGATTCATTTACCCTCTCTGAGGAGTTCAAGATGAATTTTTATTCCAATACACCATTTCAAAAATTCCATTCCTTGTGCATTGGCTTGATTGTCTGATGTGTGATCCTAGTATCTGACATTCTACAGTCATTTCTGGCCTACAGTCCATAGGAAATTTATTATCTCTTCTTATTCATTTGGTATATCATTGTCTAAAGGAAATCTTTATCAAATACTGATTTAATGATGTAAATTCCTTTCTCAGAAAGCTTTAATGACTCTCTATTACATATTAAATAAAGCCTGAATTGCTTAAATACTCTATAGTGTGTGGTTGGCCTGTGTAAGATAAGAATGAATCCTGCAGCCCATGCCCAAGTATGAACCAGAGCAACTCTCCAAGCCTACACTGAATCCTCAAGTTCTATTGCAAGGCAATATATAGGTGTCTACCTGGTATAAGCCCAAAGTGAGGACCTGAGCCCTTGCAAAAGCCCAAGATGAGACTCTAAGCTATATCACAAGGTAACTCACAGTTATCAGAGACCTACAAGTGATTAACAGGTCCTTAGAGTAAATGAATCGGCAGTGAAAGGTGGCATCACGCAGACCATCATGCCACCTTGGAAGAAGTGAAACTAGTAAAAATACCAAAATAGAAAAGTATAGCAGCAAGAAGCAATTGAAGTTTACACATATAACAGAGTCCACATCCAAGATAAAAATAAAAGTCAAGAAAAAGTCAAGGAAAATAAGCAAGCATCAAAAAAAAAATCTAATCATAGAAAAACATTATGTAGTCAAAGAAAAGAAAGCTATGAACTCAGAAGGGGATAATGAGATTAAAGAAGTTAAAAACTAAACTTCAATGAAAAATGCCAATTATACTCAGGCTCTGGAAGGGCTCAAAATATTTCAAAAATCAAATGAGAGACAGAGGGAAAAGGGGGAAGAGAAATCAAAGCAATATAAGAAGAAAATAATACCTAAAAAAGCTGAAATGGACAAATAAGAAAAGAGATTTAAAAAATCTTGTGAAGAAAGAGTTCTTTAAAAAGTAGATTTGGCCAAATGGAAACAAAGATTCAAAAGCTCACTGAAGAAAATAGAATTAATAGAAATTAGAATTCGGAGTGAGGAAGCTAATGACTTCAAGAGACATCAAGAAACAATGAAGCAAAATCAATAGAATTAAAAGACACAAGAAAATATGAACAATCCCACTGGAAAAAATAACTGTCCTAGAGCATATATCCAGAATACAGTTTAATAATTATTGGACTACCTGAAATCTATGAAAAAACCCTAAAAATAATGTTATAAGAAGTCATCAAAGAAAACTGCACTGATATTCTTGAACAAGATTTTAAAATGGAAATCATAGTATCCACCTGTCACCCCCTGAAAAAAGCCACAGTGTCAACTCCCAGGAATATTAAGTCAAATTCAAGAGCTACAAAGCTAAGGAGAAAAATACTATAAGTAATGAGAAAGAAACAATTCAAATATCATGGAGCCACAATTAGGATTACACATGACTTAGTATCTTCAATGGTAAAGGATAGGAAGCCTTGGAATATGATATTCAGGAAAGCAAAGGAAGTAGGTTTACAACAAGAATTACATTCTTACAAAATAAAAGAATATTCTTTCATGGGGTAGGGAGTCATTTAATAAAATAGAAGATGTCCAAGTTTTTCTGGTGAAAAGACCATACCTAAACAGAAAATCTGATTTCAAATACTAGATTCAAGAGAAGCATACAAAGGTAAATAAGAAAAATAAATATAAAGGAATTCAATGATATCAAACTTTATATTCCAAATGGAAAGATATTTGTAACTTTATAATTTTTTAATCATTACAATAGCTTCAGTTATATATACGAGGTTTGGGAGATCATTGAATACAATGAAATTATATCCAAAAAATCAAGCGGTCAAAAAAGAGAATTACACTGAGAAAAAAGGGAAGGACAGAGGTAGAATGGGGTAAATTATTTCACCTGAAGAGGCATGAAAAAACTATTCTAGTGGAGGAGAGGATGAAGGTGGTGACAAGCAATGTTTAAATATTACTTTTATTGGAAATATCTAAGATAGGGGAAAATAGCTATAATTACTTGGTCACAGAAACCCAATATTGCCCTATAGAAAAGTAGGAAGGAAATAAGAAAGAATGTGGGGGGGGAGGGGGGAAGCAAAACTAATGTGATGAGGGAAAGAGTGAAAAAATGTGATGGTGGGTAATACATAGTTTCTAATAATAAAGGATGAATATGAATGGGATAAAATATCTTGTAAAACAGAAGCAGATAACTTGATGAATTAAAAATCAGAATCATATACATTTGTAGTGGGAAGACACTCAACATAGAAAAGGTAAAGAGATGGAACAGAATGTTTACTTTGCAGAAGTAAAAAGAAAAAAGCAGGGATAGTAATCATGATTTCAGGCAAAGGTAAAGGAAAATTAAATCTAATTAAGAGAACTAAGGAAGGAAATTACATTTTGATAAAAGGTATCATAGACAGTGAAGTAATATCAATCTAAGCATATATGCACCAAATGATATAGTCTCCAAATTTTTAAAGGAGAAATTAAATAAGTTTCAGGAAGAAATAGTAAACTATACTAGTAGGAAACATCAACTTTCCCCTGTCATGATTAAATAAATCTGACAAAAAAAGAAGGAAGTTAAGGAAGTGAATAGAATTTTAGAAAAGTTAGACTTAATAGCTCTCTAGAGAAATTGAAAGGGAATAAAAAGGAATATACATTTTTAATCAGTACATGACATTTACACAAAAATTGACCATGAATTAGGGCATAAAAACTTCACAACCAAATGTAGAAGAGCAGAAATAATAAATGGACCATATTAATCATAAAAATAACAGAAATCACATAGTTATCTCAATAGAGGCAGAAAAAAAACATTGACAAAATACAACACTCTTTCCTATTAAAGACACCAGGGAGCACAAGAAGAAAGGGGCCTTTTCTTAAAATGATAAGTAATATCTTCCTAAAACCATCAGTAACTATCATTTGTAACGAGGATAAGATAGAAGCCTTCCCAATAAGATTAGAAGTGAGGGAAAGATAACCATTATCAACACTATCATTTAATGTTTTAGTAGAGTCGCCTTCTTTAGCAATAAAAGAAAAAGAAATTGAAGGGATTTAAGTGGGCAATAAGGAAACAAAATTATCACTCTTTGATAATGGTGTGATGGTATTCTTAGAAAATCCTTAAAAAATAGTTGAAACAATAACTGAAGCAAAGTTGTAGGATACAAAATAAAACCACAAATTTCATCAGAATTTCTATATATTAGCAACAAAGTCTGGAAGCTTGAGATTGTAAGAGAAATTCCATTAAAAATAATTCTAGGCAATAGGAACACAGGCACTATAGGAACAGAATTACAAAACTCTCTTCAGACAAATAAACTCAGAACTAAACAACTGGAAAATATTAATTGCTCATTGCTAGTAAAATGAAAGTTATTAGGCTATAGCAAGGCCACTCCTGAGAGGAGAGGAGCTGGTCAACAGTGTCTCTATATGCCTATGCTACCAGATTCTTAAAACTTACGCCTGCCTTGTACCAGAAGTTTTTCTATCATGCCCTCTATATAGAAAACTTCTCCTTTCTCTTTCCCCCTCTATGCCCATCCCATCCCCTCAACTATAATTCATATATATGTATACATATATAATCAAATACATATATATATATACATATTTGTGTATATATGTGTGTGTATCATGTAAAAATTAATATAACGAATATATGCTAATATATTAAAATTATTATTCTACCTAAATTATTTACAATCAAACCACCCAAATATTTTATAGAATTAGGAAAAAATGATTAAATAATTCATCTGGAAGAACAAAAGGTCAAGAAGAAGGGGTTTGGGCTAGCAGAGCCATATTTAAAACTGTACTATAAAGCAGTAATCTTCAAGGAAATCTGGTACTGGATAATAAATAGAATGGTAGATCAATAGATTAGATAACTTAGATTGGATCAATTAGATCAATATTAGATTAGATATATAATATACAAGGATAAATTACCATAGCAATCAAATATTTGATAAACCCAAAGATCCTAGCTTTTTGGCTAAGAACTCACGACTTCAGAAAAACTACTGGGAAAACTAGCAAGCAATATGACAGAAACTGGGTATAATCCAATATCTCACACACTTTAACAAAAAAAAAAGTCTAAATGGAATTATAATTTAGAAATAGAGATGATATAAGTAATTTGTGGGATTATAGAATAGTTTACCTGTCAGATCTATGAAGAAGAGAATAATTTATGATGAAACAATTGATAGAGCTGTAAAATGAATAATTTTGATTTTATGGAATTTAAAAGGTTTTGTATAAACAAAGCTGGTGTAACTAAGATTACAGGAGAAGCAACAAACTAGGAAAAATTTTCACAGTAAATTTCCCCCCAAAAAATGCCTTTCTCAAGTTTATAGAAAATTGAGTCAAATTTATAAGAACACAAATCATCCCTCATATGACAAATGGTTGAAAGATATGAAAAGCAGTTTTCATATAAAAAATCAAAGCTATTAATAATCATATAAAATGTTTTAAATCACCCCTGCTAGAGAAATATAAATTTAAGCAACTCTAAGTTACCACCTGACAACTATCAGATTGGTCAATATGATAGTAAAGGAAAGTGATAAATGTTGAAGGGTCTATGGCAAAATTTGGACAGTAATGTATTGTTGAAGTTGTCAAATGATCCAATAATTCTGGAGAGCAATATGGAACTATCCCTAAAGGACTATAAAGGTGTGCATACCCTTTGATCCTGTAATACCAGTACTAAGTCTACTCTAAAGAAAAGTTTAATATGGGGGAAAATTCTTACTTATGAAAAATATTTATAGCTGCTCTTTTTGTGATGACAAAGAATTGGAAATTGAGGGGATATCCATCAATTGATTGGCTGAACAAATTGTGATATATTACGGGGATGGAATAATATTATATTATAAGAAATGATAAGAGGATGATTTCAGAAAAGGTAAAAAAAATCTTTGGAAAGACCTACATTAACTGACATAGAACAAAATATGCAGAACCAAGAGAACATTGAACACACAAGCAGCAATGGTGTATGATGATTAACTGTGAAAGACTTAGCAATACAGTGATCCAGAAAAATTCTGAAGATCTTATGACAAAGAACAGTATCCACCTCTAGGTAAAGAACTAATGAAATCATAATGAAGATCAAAGGGTATTATTTTTCATTTTTGTTTTTTTTGTGTTTGTATTTCATTATTTTGGTTTTATATGACTATTCTTTTACAAACTGACCAATATGGAAGTATAATACATTTATAATGCTGATCAAATTGCTTGCCATCCCCAGCAATAGGGAGAAAAAGGAGAGAGGGAGACAATTTGGAACTTATAATTTTGGAACATATATGTGGAACATTGTTATTACATGTAAGTGGGAAAATAAAATATATTTTAAAATAATTAATGATCATTGTTCCCCTACCTTATTGGCTACTTATTATTCCTTTTTTCACTTAAAGTTTTAATTCCTTCACCACAAGCCAGGCTCTTATCATTAAGAAATTGACTTTCTAAAGCAGTATAAAGTTCTAGACTTGGAGAGACTTTGGTTTAATTGTATTTTGGCAATTATTGTTGCATGCCTTTGGGCAAGTAATTTAACTTTCTTTTCCTGTATTTCCTTATCAATAAAATATATGTTGAATTTATAATATCTATTATTGCAGAATCATTACAAAGAATAAATAAGCTAATATACACAAAGCACTTTGTCAAAGAAAGTGAGAGAATTAAAATTCATATATAATTCCAAATATATTTAATAAAATTAATTAAAATAACTAAAATAAAAAGCTAGTGTAAAAAGGGTATTAACTAAGCCATGGTCATGAGAGCAGAGAGTGAGAGGTTGAGTTATAGCCAACTATATAAAAAACTTGACCACACAGCATGGTGAAGAGAGAAGAGGAATTCTGGGAAATACAACAGAAATTCTGGGGAATGTAGTTCAAAGATAGAAAATTTCCACTTATATATTCACCCTGTGGTTCTTTTGAGAGACCAATCTCTCCAAAGGGATCATTTAAAACATAACCAACTTAGAAATTGCAATAATTTGTGTGTAAAAGGAAAAGAGAACAAAACCAATGATTGCTATGCACATTGACAAAAAGTCAATGAGGGGGCAGTCCCCTTTGGCATAAGAGTGTACATTCAAAACAAATGCATTCAACCTTCCAAAGTTCAAATTCATCATAATTCAAAGTTCACTCTGGATCTTTTGGTGCAGTCACTTTGTGGACTCAGGGAGATAGCCAGTTTCTTATCCTAAATTAGGGTCAAATTCAAATCAAAGGTCAGAACAATAACATAGTCCTCTACCCTGTGGAGGATATTGACAAAAGGGATCATACAGGGATGAATGGCTGATTCATGAGATATATGAATCAATTGGCAAAAGAAAATCAAAAACATCAAAAAATCAAAATAAAAGATAAAAAAATTACTTGTGGATGAAATATAAAATATCAAAGTCTTATGTGTAAAAATTCTAAGTAAAGGACCCAATCAGTAGCCAAAACTACAGAATGTTTGCCACATTATGAAAGACAGAAAAGGGACTACATTTCAGCAACAAATTGTGAAATAGCATATCTTGGCCTCATTTTACCTTTTCTCTTAGGGATACTGGAGCCAGGATGGCAATCAAAGTGAGGTGCTTGGTAGAATGTGATTTAGGGAAGACTTGCCTCTGACATATATCAAAAAAGTCACAAACTTGAATCCCCCAAAAGTTCAAGACCTCCTGTCTTGGCTCAAAATTTTATCAATCCCACTTGGATTGGTTGGTCTCTTTGACCTAGTACTCTATAAGCACTATTCAGGTTAGCTTCATCCTTCTTTGGCACTGTGCAGTGTCTCTTTCTGTATTCCCTTCTCCTGAAACCAGAATAATTAAGCAAAGTTTCATTTTTTTAAACAATCTATAGTCTAAAGATTTTGGGGTATGCATTGGCATTAGGGTTAATGGACATTTTTAAACATCCTAGTGCAAAATTAAAAAAAAAAAGCAATAAAACTGGTAACATGTGTTTCTAGTTCAAAAAAGGAGAGAAAAATAAAACTCAAATACTGTGTTACACATACCAGGAAAAATAATAAATAAAAATGTTTTAAAAATAAAAAAGATATAACTTAATATCAGTGACACACTGTATCAGCCAAGGAAAAGTAGAATACAAAGGTTCCTCATCAAAAATGAGATCCATTTCCTTTTTAACTTGGCCATGGACCACTTTGTGAGTGAAAATAATTTTCTCAAAGTAACAGCTTTGAAAGTATTAAAATACCCAAATTTCATTATAGCCCAGTTAATAAGAATAGCAAACAAAGCCACTATTATATAGGGTTCACATGAGTCTCTATGTAGTCACTTGCTGTATGGAATTTAAAAAGCCTATGATCTGCTATATACTTGTCACAAATTCTACAGCTGTAGCAAATCTTTCAACCTTGGCAAAGATATTTTTAAACAAAATCTGTTCCTGACATTATTCCAAAATTTGGCAGTAATGCCTAGAAAAAAACACAAACCTCTATAATGCTGATGAAAACCTTTTGGATCTAAAAACATTAACAAGAATCTAGAACATTCTAGTGGAAGTAGATTTAAGTGAAGGGTTAAAAGATTATGTTGAAGGTACTTTGGCTTCATGCTTGATATAAAACTTTTGTGGCAAGAACTTCTATTATGTTCAATACCTTTAATTCAACATTCTTCTTTATATATATATATATATATATATATATATGTGTGTGTGTGTGTGTGTGTGTGTGTGTGTGTATATATATATATGTATAACTATCATTCAGAAGCTACTAGTGATCTAAAAACCATTTCTGAAGACCCCTTAAAATTAATTGAAATATTTAGCTCATTAAATTCTCCAAAGGTTTTATACAATGAGTCCATACATCACCTATGTGACAATTAACAAAGGCATAAAGGAAGAAAATGCTGTACAAGCAACATTTAATACCTCAATGGATTAGGGGACAAATCCAGCATACCTAAGTAGTTATGGTTTTGTCACTGAAGAGTTTGTGCAAGATGACTATGGGCTTGTACAATGGTATTTTGTTCAGTAATGTCACATGGGAAAAGTACAAATTAAAAAAAATGTAACAGAATATATCTAATAGGCAAAATATAGTAGCTTAACATGATTCAGTGTAATAGAATAGTATTGATTAGATTAATATATGAACTTAAAAGAAAATTAAACCTTAAAGCAATCAACAAAATACAATAAGCAATTACAGGGTAGAGAGAGTGAAATGAAAAATCATTTTCTCCAATTCCAAAAAACTTCTCTACTATTTGGAGGGGAAACAAAACTCAAAAAGTTAACATCAAGAAACTTCCAGATCTCTTTAAGATTCCTTCCCCTCCCTAGAATTATCATACATTCAGATTCCCTTTATCACACTACTGGGATCTCCCATAGTGAGGGAGAATTCTGCATTGAACACAGTATGGAGGAATTCCAAATTATATGTATTGTAGAGCCTGGGCAGGCCCAAATAGTAAGGGGGTGTAGGGATATGAATTTCTCCTCTGAATCTCAGGATTATTTAGGCTAATCACAAGGACTAGTGCACCCAGGAATAGTAGGAAGAAAAGCCATCCTACAAATGGGAATTGTTTAAACTAGATAATGTACTGCTCTTTCATAGAGTGAGTCATGCTTGAAATTCTACTTCCTGTTTGGAAGAGAAACCTTCCTTTCTTTCTCCCTAGAAGTAAAAACACCAGGGGCCATGTGCTACCTCAGTTCCCTCCCCCACAGGCAGGAACATGGAAGCCTTCCTAGATTAGGGGGCTGGGGTTGGGGTGGGTATGTTCCCCTGCTGAAAAGAGGCTAGCACAGGCTCAACAACCCACATTGGGGGGGGTATAGTTTATACTTCATCCTACTCACAAAAAACAAAAGTACTAATAAATGGCTCTTGAACACTCGAGCAATAGCGCCCGCGGGGACTGCAGTATTTCATGGACAGCAGAAATGACAAGAAACCTTCAGGCAGTGTCTGGTCAAACATGGGAGGCAGTGGTGGCAGTGGCAGTAGCTCAAGGCAGTGGGAGCAGCAGCATGAGTGGCAACAGGATTAAAAATGTAGCTTACAAAATTTATCTAGGCTATTTTTTAAAAAATTGAGAAATTTTTTTTACAACTTCAGTGATTGTCAAAATGTGAGAATTAAAATTAATATACAATAACTCCAAATATTATATTTAATAATATTTATTAAAATCGCTAAAATAAAAGCTGGAGTAAAATGAAGTATGGACATAATACTAGTAAAATTTTGAAGAAGATGAAAACACTTTTAATAGGGAAGTAGTGAACTGGATGAAAGAAAACTTGATGGAGGTAAGTATAGTTAAGTTGAACCTTGAAGGAAGGAAAAAATAGAATAGATGAAGCTGGGTTGACTAAATCCTTCCATAGTACATTGGAAGCTAAAGGCACTGGGATGAGAAAGTATAGGCAACATGGCAAATGGTGAGTGCACATTTCGCAGAAGCCACTGTTTTGATCTGGGTGCATCCATGTTGTTTTATATTTGCTCGCCATTCTGAACACAGTGTTCATGATGCTGAGTTCGAACTCTGAGCATTTGCTGAGTAGCAGTAGGACATTGTTGTTCATTTTGCCCATGGTGTGTTTGCCAAGCACTCCATTCCATCTTTCATGGTCCTGGCCAATGCGGGCTTTGAAGTCTCCCAGTAGTATCAGCTTGTCATTTGTGGGCACTGAGTACAGGACGGCACTCAGGTCAGAGTAGAACTCCTCGATGGTCTCCTCTGTACTGGTCAGTGTTGGGGCATATGCACTGATGATTGTGGCTTACCGGTCTTTGCTGAGAGGCAAACGGATCTTCATGAGCCTATTGCTGATGCCCACAGGCAAGTCTGGCAGCTGTTTGAGCAAACTGGTCTTGATGGCCAGGCCAACACCGTGGATTCTGTCTTCATTTGAGGCTCTACCTTTCCAGAAGAAGGTGTATCCAGTGGTGAGTTCACTGAGTGATCCCTCTTCTGGTAAGCATGTTTCGCTTAGGGCTGCGATGTCGATGTTATATCACGCCAGTTCTTTACTGATTAGAGCTGTTCTTCTCTCAGGTCTTGGGGTATTCTCTCTGTCAAGTAATGTTCTGATGTTCCATGCTCCTAGCAGTAATTTCTTTGTATTTTGTTTCTTTTGATTTGGACCGCTTAAAGGGATGACCCACCAGCCGCGGTGTGGTGACCAGGTGTTTGTGGGGCAGGCAATGTTTGGGACACCTTTTCTAGTCCCCTCCCTTGATTAGGATGAACAGTGCTGTCCTAGAGAGGGCTGCTCAGTCGCCCAGGATGCTGCCGAATGTCCCTGCTGCCCTACAGGCCTGAGCAACCATTGGTCCGTGGGCTGCCTACGTGCAGGATCGGGACTACAACTGCCAGTGGTCATCTCCACCTGTTGCGTCGCCACTCCCCCATCGCCGCAGGTCTTAAAGAGGGTGAACAGGGTCAGGATAGATGAGTGTGCACAAAGATACTTGTGCATGAAAGAGATTTAAGTGGAAAAGTCAATGCACAGAGACAGTCCTACTCTCTCGGCATTGGAAGCCTGGGTCCAGTGGCACAAAAAATTGTTATATCTGGAGACTTCCTCACCTGCATTGGATGGCCGTGTTTTCTTTTGTGCTACAACACTCCCTAAGCACTCCATAGTGCTTTGCTGTGTCGCCATCTCAGCCTTTGAACCTTCTTATTGGTTTCTTCCGTCTGTTCCACCGAAGCAGTGGCATCTCATTGACTACATCATTATATGCTGGCGAGACATCCAGGATGTAAAGATCACCAGAGCCATGAGAGGAGCTGAATGCTGGACAGACCACTGATTGGTTAGAGTGACTCTTCAAATGCGCATTGCACCTCACCATCCAAAATGCGCCCAGACAGTTCCCGCAATTTACAACTTGAGTCGGCTTAGAAATCCATCTTATTTGCAAACATTCCAGTCCTGCCTGGATGACAAGATGTCTGCCAAGGGACCACTCACTGGAAGCTCAACCAAGAAATGGAACCAGTTCAGAGACGCAATGAAGGAAACATCAAAGGCAGTCCTAGGCCCCAAACAACGCAACCACCAGGACTGGTTCGATGAAAACAACACTGCTATTGAAGACCTATTGAGCAAAAAGAACAAAGCCTTTATGGAGTGGCAAATAACCCAAACTCTGCTCCTAAAAAGGACAGATTCAAGGTGCAGCATGAGATCAAGAAGATGCAAGATCAGATGGTGGGAAAAAAAGGCAGAAGAAATCCAGCGCTTTGCTGATATGAAAAACTACAAACAATTTTTCAGTGCCCTCAAGACTGTCTATGGGCCATTAAAACCCACCACCACTCCCTTGCTATCCTCTGACGGTGACACTCTCATAAACGATAAAAATGGCATGAGCAACAGGTGGAAAGAAACTTCAGTCAGCTTCTCAACCGACCCTCTTCAGTCAACCAAAGTGCCCTTGACCAGATCCCCCAAAACTGCATCATTGAACAACTTGATGTCCCTCCTCAAATAGAGGAAGTCCAAAAAGCCATTAAATAAATGAGTACAGGCAAGGCACCCAGTAAAGACGGGATCCCAACCGAAGTGTACAAGGCCTTAAATGGAAAGGCATTCCACATAGTGCTGACCAGCATATGGGAAGAGGAAGACATGCCCCCAGAACTCAGAGATGCCTCCATCATAGCTCTATACAAGAACAAAGGCACACGAGCAGCCTGTGACAACTACAGCAGCATCTCACTACTCTCCACTGCTGGAAAGATCCTCGCCCGTGTTATACTCAACAGACTCCTGTCATCTGTTTCAAAGCAGAATCTGCCTTAATCACAATGTGGCTTCTGACCAGATCACTGCACCATCGACATGGTCTTCACAGTGAGGCAAATGCAGGAAATGAGCAGAACCTGAGTCTCTACATTGTCTTCATAGACCTGATGAAGGCGTTCGACACAGTGAACAGGGATGCATTGTGGGTGATCCTCAGCAAGCTCGGTTGCCCAGGAAAATTTGTCAAACTGATCCAGCTCTTTCATGTCGACATGACAGGGGAAGTCCTATCTGGTGGAGAGACTTCCAATCACTTCAACATCTCCAATGGCATGAAACAAGGCTGTGTCCTCGCTCTGGTACTATTCAACCTATATTTCACCCAAATATTACAACATGCTGTTATGGATCTAGACCTGGGCGTCTACATCAAATAACGACTAGATGGCTCACTATTCGACCTTCACCGCCTGACTGCAAAAACAAAGACAACAGAGAGACTCATCCTGGAAGCTCTCTTTGCAGATGACTGTGCTCTCATGGCCCACCAAGAAAATCATCTCCAAACCATTGTGGACAGGTTCTCTACCGCAACAAAACTGTTTGGCCTGACTATCAGCCTCAGCAAAACAGAGGTGCTGTTCCAACCTGCACCAGGGAGGCCTATGAACCTGCCATGCATTACAATCAATAGCACGCAGCTTTCCAATATCAACACTTTCAATTATCTGGGCAGCACCATCGTCAACGACGGGTCCCTAGACCACGAGATCAATGCCAGGATCCAAAAGGCCAGCCAGGCACTTGGGCGGCTGCACTGCAAAGTCCTCCAACACAGCAGTGTAAGCACCGCGACGAAGCTCAAAGTGTACAACGCAGTGGTCCTCAGCTCGCTCCTGTACGGTTGTGAGACATGGACACTGTACCGGAAGCACATGAAGCAGTTGGAGCAATTCCACCAACGCTCCCTCCTGTCAGTCATGAGGATCCGATGGCAGGACCGAACCACCAATCAGGAAGTCCTCGACAGAGCCAACTCCACCAGCATCGAAGTCCTGGTCCTCCAAACCCAGCTACGATGGTCTGGACACGTCATCCGCATGGACCCACAGTGAATACCAAGACAGGTATTCTATGGTGAACTGTCAGCTGGACTCAGGAAACAAGGCTGACCAAAGAAAAGATTCAAGGATCAGCTAAAGTCCAACTTGAAGTGGGCTGGCATCACACCAAAGCAACTAGAACTCGCTGCCTCTGACAGAAGCAGCTGGCGAACCCACATTCACCATGCCGCCGCCACCTTTGAAGATGAGCGGCGTCGACGTCTTGCTGCTCCGTGTGAACGCCGAAACCAGGCCACAGCCACACCTCCTGTAACAACTGGCATCCCATGCTCCATGTGCCACAAACTGTGTGCCTCAGCCTTTGGACTCCAAAGCCACATGAGGGTACACCGTAGATGAAACTGCACAAAGACAATAGTCATTCTCAATCACCGAGAGACTACCACTACTACATTTCCCAGAATATCCAAAACATAAATAGTTTGATATTTTATTAAACAAATAAGTTGAGGATAGGTGGAAATGCCTAGGGGCAACAAAATGGAGGATATATATGTAATATATAGAATTGACTTTTAAGAATGTTGAACAGGAATCATCCTAGGGGGAGTATGGATTTATAGAGGCATATTTGTCAATGATATTTGTGGGGACATAAGAAAAAAATTAACCATAATACTTATAGGATCATAAAAATAGAAAAATAAGAGAAGACCAAGGACAGAGTTTGGGGAATTATACAGTTAAATGGCAGAAGGAGGTTGAGGAGAAAGAAAAGAAGATTTTGATATAAAATTTTAAGAGATTTTTTTTTTAAACATGAATAAACCACTTAATAGAACCCAAGGAAGGAGAGAGCATTAAAAAAGAACATATCCTCCATAGGTTCAGATAATAGAGAAGTTCTAGTGGTAGAGCAAAATAACTCATGATTTAGAAATAAGAAATTATTTTTTACTTTAGAACCTCACAACTAAATTAAAAAATGCTTAAGTATTAAATGCCTCCTCTTCAAAACATAATGAAATAAAATTCACATTTAATAAAGGGCTTTGAAAGCACAGATAAAAATCAATTGGAAACTAAATAATCTAATTCTAAAACATGAGTACATCAAAGAATAAATCATAAATAGGGTCAATTATTTCATTAAAGATAACAGTGATAATAAAATAATATTCCAAAATTTATTAGATGCATCCAAAGCTGTATTGACATGGTACAAGATTCAAGATACAAAGTGTACCTTTGTGTATGTCAGTAAAAGTGAGAACAAGTAGATCAGTGAACTGGGCATATAGCTAAAAATAAGTAGAAAAAGAACAATTTAAGAGTCTTCAATTAAACAACAAAATGGAAATCTTGAACACCAAAGGAGAGATGAATAAAACTGAAAGGAAGAAAACCAATGAACTAATAAAAAAACTAGGAGGTCATTTTACAATTTAAAAAATGCAGTAAAATAGATAACCCAGTTGCTAATTTGATTTTTAAAAAATAAAGAAGAAAAACAAATGACTAGTACCAAAAATGAAAAGTGTGAATATACCACCAATGCAGATAAAACTAAAGTAATTATTATCAACTATTTTGCCTAATTATATGCCAGTGAAGGTGACAAATATTTACCAAAATATAAATTTCTATGATTAAAACAAAAGGAAAGAGAATGCTTAGATAACTCTAATATAGAAAAATAAATAGAACAAGCCATACATAACTGAGTTCCTTAAAGGAAAAAAAAAAGCCAGGATCAAATGGATTAACAAGAAGTAAATTAAAAAGAGTCCTCCCAAATTCCTTACATAATACAAATATGCTTTTCCTAATTTTTTAAAATTTAAATGTATTCATGTATTTGTCTGTTGTATTAAAATTCACAGTTAAATTCCTCCCTCCCCTACCCCAATTAAAGAAGGCATTATTTGACAAAAAACAGGTATATGTATATATAAAATTGTATCTTAACTTATTTCTATTAATCAATTCTTTCCCTGGAGGTGGATATTTACAAAGCAACAGAAATAGTGACATATTATTGTGATGGAATACTCTTGTAGCATAAGAAATGATGAAAAGCATAATTTTATAAAAACATGGAAAGACCTACGTGAAATTTGAATTGTGAAAATAACAGAATCAACTGTTGCTTTCTATTTTGACTGGATTTCCCTGTCTTGTGATTTCTTGACTATATTGTTGCCTTTTTCCAGCTACCATTCTATCCTCATGACCAAATTTACTCAATGATTTCCTTCACACAATTCTATCCAGGTCAATTCAAGTATGGAGGTAGCTGTGCAACCCTAGAAAGGAAGGGAGTGTAAATTTCCTTTGCATACACCTATGGTTCCAAGATGCTATGACACATACAGCACCCATACCTTAGAAAAGCCATCATGGTAGGTGAGATAAATGAGAATGAGGGTAAACAACAGGTTTCAAAACTATTGATTTGTTAAAGAGATGTCTATCCCAAGGATGTGATGAGTTCTAGAATAATGGCCATATGAGAACTATTTGTTCCAGTGGTCATGAAGGCAGTTGATGCAGGCTCTGTAGAATGCTTGGTTAGATATTGAAGATGCCTAGGTCATGCACTGTATCATCTTGACTTTTGTCATGCCTCTGGGCTTTAATGACTGAAAGAGAGAGGAAAACTGATGACTTTTTGCAACTTTGCTCCACTTAAGTCAAATCCTTTCACAAATCCAGAGTCTGTGTGTATTTTTCCTACAGTAACTGAGAAATAAAAAAAAAAAAAACCAATATCCCTTAACCTATTCAACTATCTCCTATTTCTCTACTGATAATAACAAAATGGAAGAATATATGGCCAAACCAAAGTGTCTGTGAACCTTTAGAAACCTTTAGAACCTTTAGATTTAATCTTTATGTATCTTTATTCAGTGACCTCTAAATTAACATTCTCTACAAGACAGAAGGAACTAAACTACATATAGAGTTATATCATCACCATAATTGAGACCATAAGAAATGAAGAAGGTGTAATTAAATGTAAGGAATACTCATAGATTCTTGGTGGACATTCAAATATATGAGGAAATAATTAAAGTTCTTTTTAAGCTTAGAAAATTCAAGATTGCAGGTTATCAATGGAACTTTGGAAAGATACATGAGGTATATAAAACAGAATGGCATATATTATCAATAACAAGTTATGTATAAGAAATAATATAAAAACATTATTAAAGAGATACATGACTGGAAAAAGAAGATATTGATCATCTATCAATAATGAGACAATAAATACCCAGTCTGAGTTTTACACTGATACCATTGAGATATAACAAGAACCTATGGTATTCTTCCAACATCATGGGTAGGGTCTCTATGGAAGATTTATAACAAGAAACAAAAAGAATGCACATTATGAAAGGGCAAGATTAGCATTCTCATTATACTGGCAGATAGAATGGTTACAAATACATTTAAAGATTAAACTGTTCCATCATATTGAGTTACCAGTTCACATAGACCACCCACCACAGGTCTTTTTAAACATGTCGTTCATACTACACTTCAATTTTTAAAATCTCAAATCAGATTGTTCTATCAGGAAAGCAATATTCTTTTTGTACATCAGTCTTTTTTTAGGATACAGATTCCTAGACCTACATAAACTGATGCAGAGTGTAATAAGCAGAACAAGAACATTGTACATAGTAACAGCAATATTGTGGAATGACCAAATGTGATAGACTTAGCTACTCTCAGCAATACAATGATCCAGGACAATTCTGAGAGACTTATGGCAAAGAATGCTATCTACCTGCAAAGAAAGAACTGTTTGGAGCTAGAATGTAGATCACAGCATGCAATTTTTACCCTTAGTTTATTTGGGTTTTTGAATTGTGGTTTTATATGATTGTTTTCTTGCCAAAATGATCAGTAGGGCAATGCGTTTTACATGATAACATATGTAATAACACAAACTGGATTGCTTGCCAGCTCTGGAAGGGGTGGGGAGGGAAGGAATGGAGGGAGCAAAATGATTTAGATCTTAACTTCAGAAAATTTATGTGTAAATTTGTCATTAAATGTAATAGGTAAAGTAAAATATCTTTATAACAAAAAAGGATACAGTTTCCTAGCAAGCATGTTTGCAAAAGAAAAAAAATATATAAGCATTGACTGTACTATTCTGGAACACATTGGCTTATTTTAATATTTCAAAGATACATGACTTGTCCTCTCAACTAGACTGTTAGCTTACTAATGGTCAAGAGATGGTGTTAAGCTTTATTTATGTTTCTAACAATGCCATAGTCCAATGTTATACATATAATAGATTTTTTTAATTATCTTGATTAGATGTAAGAATTCTGTTGAAAAGAACACTGGAGTTGGAGTCAAGAGAATTGCATCTATTTCCAACTAGCTATGCCATTTTTATGTCTTCACTTTAAAGTCTCTGGATCCTATTTTTTTCTCTGTTCTAAAATTAGAATGTTACACTAAATGCTCTCTAAATCTTCCTCCCACTTGATAATTCTTGGAATTAACAGGAACCTTTTAAGTATTCATGACTAGCATATAGGAATACTGAAAATCAGGGAAAGATCTGTGAGGACTGGATAATTTCTTGGATGATGTATTTGGTTTTTATTAGTTTCACTTGTAAACTGGGGAAAGAGAAATTTAAATTAATAGTAGATTTCTTCTAGATCTGAATGCTAAGATCCTAAATCCAAAAAAAAAATTCAGAGAGATCAATTTGTATTTGTATTGGTCCCTGAGAACTATTCCAATGGGTTGAAGGAAATTAATAAATAACCTCCTTCCACCCCACCCCAATGTCCTCATGATCAAGAGGTCAGGGAAGTATGATCCATTGTATAGTGAAGAGGACAAATCCACTGTGTTGTGTGAAGGCCAACCAGAATATAAGATTGGTGTGTTTTAAGGAAGAATAAGATATGAACACATGTAGGTAATTATAGTGTTGAAGTCCCCTTTACCTGACTCTGAGGCAGAGGCAGAGTTTAATATGTCTTCTTTTAAGATATTTCCCCATATCTGGAAATAGAAGTTTAGGACCATTTCAGCACTGAAAGTCAGGCTATTCATGTGAATGATGACCTCGAGGGAAGCCTTTTGTGTTGAACATCTGATGATTCATGTCTAATGTACCAGACACTTTATGCTGTGTTGGGAAAATATATGGGAGGTATTCTGTTACTTCTTTTGATTCATGACCTTCATTTATGACTTATTATTCAGAGATATCCAATGTGTGAAAAAGCAAATAGTTTTATATGGAGTGATAGATTATTTGCCTTCGGCGAGAAGGAAAACAGGAAAAAAAGGTACAAGATAGTGGAGAAAAAGTATTTTCTTGCCATTGAACTTTGGAACTGGATATAAACTGAAGGGGTGGTGTCTTGGGTTCTTTAGCTAAATGAATTGTCAGGAGAGTTGACTTCTGATTTTGCCCTTTCATGCAGCCAATATATTCATGTGATACTCAGTACAGTGAAGCAATATAAAAGAAGGCATACTACCTGAGAAATGAAGAGTTAAAAACAGGCACATGAAAACCACTGAAAGTCAAGGAAACATAAAAGCATATACACATCTAGTATTGAAGAAACAACAGATGTGATTGTGATGAGATAGAGCTAATTAGAAAAATGTTTCAGGAATATGCCAACATTTTGAACTAACATAGGATTTCAGTTTCATTTTGTAAAAAGGAATTCTTTAATTTATTTAATTTAATGAGGGACCTGGTTAGAGGTCCTTTTACCATAGAGATGTGTAGGGATTAACCAGCCCACAGTAATAGGAAGTAGGAACTGGGGCGCCCCTTGCTGAGTCACTGTGAGTGGCAGGCTGTCAGTTGCTGACAGGAGAGTCAGTTGCTGACATTTAGGGCTGGCAATTGTGGGGAAGTTGGCTGCTGGGTGTGAGTTGGTCGTTGGGGGTTGGTTGCTGGTAGTGTGGGTTGGTGTTTAGTTGCTAGAATATAAAGGAGGGTCTGAGCTTACTGAGAGGGCTTTTGACTTTAGTCTTTAAAGGTATTTTTGCCTCTGGAATCTCTAAAGAGCAAGAAGTCTGTCTTATAGACAAGGATCTGCTGTCAGTTGACTACTGACAGTTTAGGCTGCTATAGAAAACTGATTGAAGGAGTGAGTGGTAGCTGTCTATTATTTTAGGGAGTTAGGGAATTAGTGAATAATTTATAGATAGTATAGGTTAGATAGGTCTGGTGTTTGCCCAGTAAAAAGAAGTTGTCCTCAGAAGACAGTTAGAGGTAGTTATTAGAGATTTTAGGTAGTATTAGGAATTTTAAGTATGTTTACAGGGTATAAGATTAATAATCTCTCTTTCCTCTTTTCTATCTTTCCCTCCTTTACTATATTCTTTTACTATTTCTATTTTAATTAAACTAAATTGTTTATTTTTTTAAAATGCTAAAAGTTTTCTCTTTTCTGGCTTAAAGGGAGAATATTAATTTACAACTCTACTATATTCTCATTAAAACTTAAATTTTTTAAAGCTATTTTTCTATTTTATCAAAACCTGTATTTTAGGGGGCAACTGGGTGGATCAGTGGATTGAGAGCCAGGCCTACAGATGGAAGGTTCTAGGTTCAAATTTGGTCTCAGACACTTCCCAGCTGTGTCCCTGTATTGACTCCAAGACAGAAGGTAAGGGTTTTAAAAAACAAACAAGAAAACCTGTATTTTAACAATACAATTTAAAGAACTAGTTGGATTGTTTTTTGAAAGATATCTAAATCTTAAGGGAAGTGTTTATTGAAGTTATGGAGAGAATAGATGAACTTAAAGGGGGTACACACAAATCTACCTTTCTACCTACCCATCAATCTATGTTAATTTCTGTATGAAAATTTCAGAATCACTAACCAATTCTGTCATTTAAGTTAAAAAAGAGTTGGAAAAATTGTATCACCTATCTTAATGTCATCTTTTTTCTTACCTTTGTTTTCTGGAAACCATTAGAGAATTGGTTTAAATGTATTCCATTTTTCTACTTAGGCTCATAACAAATTTGTTAAAACAATAGATTCATTAGAATTTATTGCATTTTGAATTACAGACAGAAAGCACAGCTAAAAGAGATTTAGAACTAAAAGTGACTATTACAAATGAGGAAACTGAGATTCAGGGATGTGACAGAGTTAGTGATGAAGAAAAAAAATGGAGCCTAGTTTTGACTCAAAAACCAGGATTCTTTCTGCTATACCATACTGCCCCTCTAATAAAAAATAATATGTCTTCTCAGTTCAGTATAGTTGAAATTCCTTTACTTTTGATGATTGACTTTTAAAAAAAAACATTACCTTCTGCCTTAGAATCAGTTCTGTGTATTGATTCCAAGGCAGAAGAGTGGTAACAGCTAGGCAATAGGGCTTAAGTGACTTGCTCAGGGTCACACAGCAAGGGTGTGTCTGAGGCCAGATTTGATCCTAGGACCTCCCATCTCTAGTCCTGGCTCTCAATCCACTGAGCCACCCAACTGCCCCCTAATGATTAACTATTGAAATCAGCTTAGATATTGGATACTCAATGCCTTCAATCAAAAGAATACATATAATTAGTTCGTAGAAATATGATTTTTAGTGTTAGAAGGAACCAGACATATTTTATTTCTGAATAAGAATTATCCTTACTACTAGTACATTATATACTAGGTATCCAACAAGTGGTTATCCAACCTTGGCATAAAAATTGTAATGAGAACAAATGAATGATCCCCATTCCATTATTTCTTTTTGATGGACTCAATTCTATTTTTTCAAATAATAGAAAACTATCAAATTATAACTTATGAGTACATTGAAAAGCTTCTATATTCACCAAAAGATATCAATAGTAGTAATTTTGTTGTTGTTCTTGTTTTAGCAAAGGACCTGAAACAAAGTAGGTATGTGTCAGTTGTGGAATAGCTAAATAGATTGTGTTGTATGAATGAAATGGCTTATTTTTGTTGTTCAATTATTTTTGTCATGTTGACTCTGTGACTCCATTTGGAGTTTTCTTGGTAAATATGCTAGTGGTTTGTCACTTCCTTCTTCAGCTCATTTAACAGATAAGGAAACTGAGGCAAAGTGGGTTAGATGACTTGCCCCAGATCACACAGTCAGTATCTGAAGCCATATAGAAAGTCAGATGTTCCTGGCTCCCAGCTTAGCCCTCAATCCACTGTGTCCAGTGTATTATTACTGTACTGTAGGAAACATGAAACAAAGATTCACAAAAGGCTTATAAGAACTGACACAAAGTAAGAAAATCAAATCCATGAAATAAACAAATAAAAACACAATATACATAATCCCTGCAACAATATTATGGAAACATCATAAAAAAAACTTATAGCAGTAGAATAATCCCTTTTCAATTCAATTGAACATATGTAACTGAATTAATGCAGCATTCACTAATGTTGCAAAATTATGTTGCTCAAATTGGGCCCAAAGGAAGAAATGTTATAGTGAGGACTATGTTTTTTTGTATGAGTTGGACCAACTATATGACTGCTGGACCTTTCTAAAGCACAAATTCTGCTATTTTGTTAGTTTTATTTCCTGAAATTAGGGCATTCAAGGCTAATGAAGTGAAAATATGGGGTAGGGAAAATGGTATAAAAATATTGCGAAATGAACTTCATTTTGATTTGGACTCATTTAGTAAAGAAAATACATGTACAAATTTCACCCTCAACCCCAGGTTTGTGTGAATGAATATATTTGTGTTTGTGTGTCTCTATGTGTGTTTAAAATATAATGAAGAGATTTTAGTTTGGGATGAATTGAGGAGAAAGAGGTACATTTGTCCCTGGGAGTGAAGCCTGGTATTGATTTGCTGAAAATATTTGAAGATGCCTAGAGTTTTCTTTTTAAAAAGTGGCATCAAGGAACTTGAGTCTCAAGGACCCATGCTTAAGGAGCTAGTAAGTATCTAAAGTCATGTCTGAACTCTAATCTTACTGATTCCAGGCACAGAACTCTATCCACTAAGCAATATAGCTTTCATTGCTAATGCATATTGATGAAAAGAATATTAAACAAATAAAATTTCAGGAAACAGATTTTACTTATACATATTTAGATTATCATTTTATGCAATATACCCTCCAATTCCAAATGAATAAAAAGGTAGAAATAGAAAAAGGTCACATCATGAAAAACAAATTAGAAGCAAATAGATGATATCTTTCACAACTGTGAAGAAAACAAAACAACTCACCAACTGCGGAGAGACAGATACAATAATACAGATAGAATAATAAAATATATTGGTTGGTTTAAAAAAAAGTGAACAAGGCAACCCATGATTTCTATATTAAATGTCTCCAATAAAATTCTGTCATCTAGCCCATTAAGTCAGGTTATGACAATAAATTATGGTATTTGGATCTAATTGACTAGTACTGTACTAAAAGATAAAATAAATTTGATCAAAAAGGAGAAGCATAAAGATTTAATGAACAGATATGAAATGGTAACTGATGCAAAGTTTGGCAGAACCAGTAAAACTTCACATTATATTACCATGTTATTCATTTGTTGTACACACAACCATCATTATATTTGAAGTAGGAACCACACATTACTACATTAATATAAATAGAAAGCAAAGCAAAATATTCAGGATGAAATTCTGCAAATCTATTATAACTAATTAGGGCCAAGGAAGAGATCTGAAAAGGCATTTCTTCCAGAATCTTGGTAGATTAAGCTGTTATGCATGTGGAATTATGGGCATAATTTCTGACTTTTTAAAAATGCTGTAGAGCTTTCATTCCCGACCATTTTTTATCTATTACAAGTAATGATTTTCTGGGAGGTGGTAAGGAGAAGGATTTATTGGAAGATGTAGATAACATAAAAACAAAATAAATAATTTTTTAAAAAATCTTTAGTCCAAAACATACAGAGAATTTTTAGAAATATTTAAAATGAAGAGCCACCTACCCTAATGACCAATAGAAACAAAAATACAATTTTCAAAGGATGAAAGTTAGTGTAATCAATAACATCTGAAAAATTCAGAATAAATAATATTGAGATAAATCAAAATGAAAATAATTCACAAAATAATTAATAAATGTGGCAAAATGAGATGGCACATTGTTGGAAACAATCAAGTTAGGAATTGTGTCAAATGTTTTAGGAAATAGTGTTGAATTAAAATTATGAATAAAGAAGAAAGAAAATATTACTTAATAACTCAGACAAGTTGATTGAAGGTTATCTAATATCATTATACCATTTACAAAGTTATTTGTAGCCAAAAAATAAAACGTATTTTCAAAAATATTCATGCCAAAAGTATTCATGATAACCCCAAATATCTCACTGAAATATGTACCCAATACTTTAGGAATAAAGGAACAAAATGTAGTATGTAAATTTAATGAAAGATTAACCTGCTCCAAAGAATTATGAAAATGAAGAATTTAGAGAAAGCTGGTAAAAACTGCATAAAATGATGCAGGGGCAAAACAGCAGTGACAAAATTGCTTTACAGGAAATGAATTCCACAATATAAATAAAGTCAACAATATAAGAGAAGATGTAAGTGCAAAGAGATAAAAACCTAATAGAAGACTGGCTCCAAGATATTTAGGAAATATATGTATCCTCTTAGTTCACAAGTAGAAACTATAGACATGGAAAGACATATTAGTCACTATCACTCCTTTAGACTTTATGGCTTAACTATTTTGGGGAATGTGTTTTGGAAAGTGAGATAATGGATATGTTTGTTATAAAATGTCTGTTTTGTGAAAACAAAATGTATTAACTAAAGAAAGCAAAAGCAGAAACATTAAAAAAAACCCTTTGACATTATCTTTATCTCAACTTCCAGCATGATGTAAGTTTTTACACTAAAAAAATTATCTTTTTTTATTTGGTTTTGTATCCAAAGCATGTAATATATTGCTTAACACATAGGAGGCTCTTAATAAAAAATGTGTTTTCTTCTTTTTATTTTGATGAATAGATCTCTGATATCCAATAATCTAAAATGCTAGACATTTTAATTTCACAATTTCTCATAGATGTCTCTTCCTCCCCCTTCCTCCCACTCTATTCAATTATACTATGTTTGTGGGTAAATTACTCTTGGTGATAAGCCTATATTGTTTGCCCTTTTAGAATATCATAAACCAAACTCTCTGTACCTTTTACATGGTGGCTGCTACATCTTGTGTGATTCTGACTGTGGAAACTTGGAATTTGAATTTTTTCTTTCTGTTTGCTTATCATATTTTTAACCTGGTATTCCAGATTTGGGGTATGACTTAACTAGTTCTTTTTATTGTGGGTTTTCTTTTTGAAGGTGACAGCTGGATATTTCTATTTTCATATTTCTCTATGGTTTTAACAGTTCCAATCAGATTTATTTCATGATTTCTCAACATAAAATGTAGGCTTTTTTGTTTTAATTTTTTTGGTCATGATTTTCAAATATTCCAATGATTTAAAAACAAACAAACAGACAAACAAACTTACCTTCCATCTTAGAATCAATACCAAATTTTAGTTCCAAGACTTGTAAGAGCTAAACAGTGAAAAGATTAAAAAATTTGCCCAGGGTCAAACAGCTGGAAGTGTTTGAAGCCAGATTTGATCCCAATCCCTCCCATATCTAGTCCTGGTTCTCAATTCACTAAATTATATAGCTGCCTTCCTAATCTAGGAATTTAAAATTTTCTTCCCTTAATTTTTTCCCAGCTCTCTGTCTCTGTCTGTCTGACTTTGTCTCTGTGTCTGTCTATCTGTCTGTCTCTCCATATATAGTTGCTTGAATAAGATATTTTATCTCTTCAGCAAATTTTAATTCTCTTTTAAAATTTTTCTCCAATGCTCTCATTTTCAATTGTTCTCCCTCGTAGTGTTCTTATTTGCAAAATCATTTTCATTTCTAATATTTTAGAGGCATACTTTACTTTTAAAGAAATTTTTGTTTATTTTTTCATGCTTTTTGTTAAGGCTTTGTAGGTAGATGATTTGGTGTCATCATCTCACCATCTTGTTCTGGGTTTTTGTCTTTGACATCCATGCTATCATAATACTTTCTTCCTTTATTTATTCTTCTGGACCTTCTTTCTAAATTAGAACTTTGTTCCAAGTAATATGCACTTCTAATACTTATGTTTTTGGTTCATTTTGTAGTCTCTTAAGCTCTGCTTCTGCCTTTTTTTTTCCTTTTTCTCAAAAACCTCAGAGTAGAACACAGAGATTTCTCTGCATACAAAGTTTTCTTATCATGACTGAAGCCTGATTGCTATACTCATTCTTTTTTTTTTTAATCCTTACATCTTGGAATCAATACTGTGCATTGGTTCCAAGGTAGAAGAGTGGTAAGGGCTAGGCAATGGGGGTTAAATGACTTGCCCAGGGTCACACAGCTGGGAAGTATCTGAGGCCAGGTTTGAACCTCCTATCTCTAGGCCTGGCTTCCAATCCACTGAGCTACCACACTGCCCCCATATTCAATCTTAATTTGAACTTTCCAAGTTTCTGTTTCAGGTTTGCATCTGTTTAAAAAAATCATTGGCTGATTATCATATTTAATCATTTTTTATCTCCCAATGCCTAGCATAGTAATTATTAATATAACCCCTCTTCATATTTTAAAATAGTATATGTTTAAAAAAATGTGTTTTGTGGCCAAGAAGCCCATCCTTCCATGTCAAATCTATTGATAGAAATTTTCTACATTTTACCTTAAGGATTTTTATAGGATTGAATTAAATATTTCATTCAAACTAAAGTGATGAGAAATTCCTAAAAGAGACACTGTCTTTTATATCATCCTTCAGTACCTTTGTTGAAAGCAGAAGTCATGGTATGACCCATGATTCTGATTCAGTGAGACAAAGAATTTTAAGTACTTCAGTAACCAAAATGGATCTGCCTTCTTCTGAATTACACTTCATAGCAAATGGCACTTGGGGATAAGTTTCTGTATAGTGGCATCATAGTAAGATTAAGAATAAAAGTGTACTGACTGGAAACATTGAGGGCTTGGCCTAAAATACTTCATGGAAGTCCAAGTCTTGGTCCATAATATAAGTGGGTGATGAGATAGGAAGGGGTGATACTTAAGAAAACATATCTTGTGAATACTTTTTGAGGTAGTTACTACTATTCTGGTAGGTGATTTATCTGTGAATTTTCCAGGCATATGGCAATGTCTTTCCATTTCCATACCTTGCTTTATTCTAATTTAGTCACTTAGCTACTGCTTCACTGATTCCTTATTTATTGAAATAACTATAGCTTTCATGATGTTAAATATAATCCCTTTACACCTTTGTAAACATGAGTTTCTGGGGCCAAAAAATAAAATTGCTCTGTGCATAACAAATTGAGAGAGCCTCAGAAATTTACATTCCTACTTTGAAATTGTCCAGCTATATAACTTAAAATGAGATAATATTAATAATAACTAGAATTTATATAGCATTTTGAGATTTATAAAATACATCTTTATCAATATTCTCATTTTATCCTTAGAGCTCTCTTATAAGTAGGTACTATTATTATACCCATTTTAGAGATGAGAAAACTGAAAGACAGGGGTTTTGTATATTGCCCAGCCATAGAACAAGAATATGTGTCTGCTGGCAGATTTGAACTTTTCTAGACCTCATATGCAGTACTTCATCTATTGAGTTATCTAGCAGCTCCTAAGATAGAAATATATCAAACCATTACCTCTGTAATTTGATATGTCATTAACCAGAAATCTCTCTTAACGAGCACATCTGTACCATGCATTATAATAAAAGTATGTTTAATTCTAGTCCTTTAGGACAGCATTATCACTGTTGAACCTTCTGAATGGAAGTGAATTGAACTTCTCTCCTCTGTAGCCAATTAGAGAAGTGGGAAAGCCAGAGAAAGAATAAAAATTGTAGTTGCATTTTTCAGATCTCTAGAAGCATTGGATATGATGAGGTATATCTTAGAATGAAATGAAATCTCTATTTTTCCAGGAGGATCTTGTGATATAAAAATATAAAGTGAAAGAACATTTCAATTACTTTAAGACAACATAAAACTCCCACAGCATATTCGATAGAGTATAGAATCTAATGTCAGGAAGACCTGAGTTCAAATCATTCCTCTTACACTTATGTGGCTGACCAAGGGCAAGACATTTTACCTCTTTTAAACAAAATGTTCCTCATAGGTAAATTGTGAGCAAGGGGATTTGACTAGATAATTTATCTAAGTCTTTTCCAGTACTAAATCTGTAACAATATGCAAAAAAAAAAAAAAAATATATATATATATATATATATACTTATAAAGGGTATACAGATGGGGACAATTTCATTCCCTTTTGAGGTTATTCAATCTGTAAAATCAAAGTTCACAGTTCTCTTGTTGGGCTCCCATTTTAAAACATAATTATGACCTGGTTTTAAGTTGAAGGTCAGTGATATTTAATAAATATTTCCCCAGTCAGAAAGAGTTAACTGATCTATTCATCAGAAAATCAGTGATTAAAAGACACGAATAAGGAAATTATATTTTTATAAAGTGTACTATAAACAATGAAGTAATATCATTGCTAAATATTTATGCAAAAAAATGGTATAGCATCTAGATTTCTAAATGAAAAATTAAAGGAGCTCAAGGAGGAAATAGAGTAATGTTTTTAAAAAATAAAAAGGAAAAGGGAGGGATCTACCCCCCCAAAGGAGGTCTGGGACTTTCAGTATGGAGAGAGAGAGGGAATGTGAGGAGAAACCCCCTTCCACAAAGTGGAGTACAGGGGAGATAGCAGCTGTAATGTGTTGGCTCAGAGAGAAGAGAGGGGGTTTGAAGAATTTCCCCCTTCTGCCTTCCCTCGTTAGCTAAAGCTGCTCTCCCCCAATTAATTCTTGTCCCTCTTAACACCCCTCCACTACTCAAAACCAAAAGGTCTCTCCTTGATTCGTTCACTCACACTCAGCTTGGGGAACAGATAACTTTTAATGTTAACTCAAGCAGATAATCCAAAAGGAATAACAGGCAGGAAAGAATGGGAAAAATAAAGTGGGAAAAGGGGGTCCCTATCTCTATCTAAACCCTTTTCCTCCCTCCATGAGTTTGGGTAGAACTCAAGCCTTGGCAGCCTGAGCCCCCCTGAGAGAAAGTCAGATTAACTCACCCCTAGCCAACAGGAGCTGAGGTAAAGTCTGCTCAGGTTTTTCTTCAGGTCTCTTCAATTGGGAAGTGTTGGGGGAAAATATTTCCAGTTACCAGCAGGAAAACTGGGTAACCCTCAGAAAAAAGTTTTTATCTACCTTCTCTCTTTGAGGTCTCAAGATGGAGAGACCCTCACTGCTCTCCAGCCAGAGTCTTCTCTCCACTGGAAATTCACTCCTGGGCCCCCTCCCCCATTGAGGTGATCAATTTCATATACTCTTCAGTCTGGCACTTTTTCTCTAGTGCCAGCCTCTATCACATAAGACTATACAAGTTTGGGCTCTCAAGCTTTCCATTTAAGAACTAGATAAATTGAAACAAAAAATTAGATAAGAAAGAAGGGAAGTTAATGAAAAACTTGAAAAATTAGAGTCAATAGATACCTGGAGAAAACTGAATAGGGATATAAAGGAATATAACTTCTCTGCAGTGTGAACTTTAAAATTACTCCACCCTACTTAGACATACTTTAGGGGAAGATAAAGTTGTAATCTCCTGATTGAACAATGTAGGTACTTAGTTCTCATCTTATAGTGAAGCTAGAACTTTAAGCTAAGTCTATTTCCCCCTTCTGCCTTCCCTCGTTAGCTAAAGCTGCTCTCCCCCAATTAATTCTTGTCCCTCTTAACACCCCTCCACTACTCAAAACCAAAAGGTCTTAATACAAAAAGATGTTAAGTAACTGTAGAGGTTAAATTAATCACAAAAAGGTCAAGTAACTAAAAAAAGGTGAACTTAACCAAGAAGTGTTAAGTAACTCAAAAGATATAATCAAAGAAGATGAGAACTAAAATTATGGTCAGTCCTGGAGAAAGCCAGTGATTGGTAGATGTGAAAATTTAGAGGAGGAGACACAAGGGTGAAAGGTCTATATATTTGGGATTTTTCATCTCTCAGAACACTCTCTTTCCCTTATTGGCAGTGGAGAGTTAGCTGAGAGCAGCATGCTGAGCCTTCTGGCATCTTAGCAGGGCTACAAGCTATTTGTCAGGTTCAGTGGTGAGTTTCTGGCTGAGTTTCCTCCTTTACTTTTCCAACTTTATCCCCTTAGAAGTCTCTAATGTTCTTCAGAGACTTAGAGGCAAGAATTTTAAACTCCCCTTGGCACAAGCCAGGAAGGAGGAATCCTATATCCTCTTTCCTCCTTCTCCTTAAATTCCTTCCCTCTATTAAATTACAATAAGTTTCCAGCCTGACTTGGGTATTTTATTTGGGATTTTCCCAGGTGACCAATTAAATCTAGATTTTAAGTCACAACCCTAAAATTATCTTGACAGTCATACATGGTAGATATACAAAGATCAACCATTTATTAGGGCATAGAAATATTGTGAACAAATGCAAAAAAACCCAAAAATAATGAATTCAACTTTTCCATATCATAATGAGATAAAATTATACTTAAAAAGGGTCTATGGAAAGGCAAATTGAAAATTAATTGGAAACCAAATAATCTAAATATTCAAAACTGGAGAGTTAAAGAAAAAAATCATAGAAACATTTTTGGACATCATTAAGAAGAATTATAATGAGAACACATCAAATCAAAACCCTTTAGATACAGACAAAGCAGTACCTAGGGGAAAATTTATATCCCTATGTGCTTATAGCAACAAAATTAAGAGGGAGATCAATGAATTTGGCTTGCAACTTTAAAAAATTAGAAAAAAAAGAACACATTTAAAATACCCACATAAAAACTAAATTGGAAATCCTAAAAATTAAATGAAAAATTAATAAAATTGAAAGTAAAATAACTATCAAACAAATAAATAAGAACAGGAGCTGGTACTTTGAAAAAACAAATAAAATAGATGAAGTACTACTTATTCTAATTAAAAAAAGAAAGAAGAGAATCAAATTAACAGTATTAAAGATGAAAAGGGTGATCTTACCTCTAATGAAGAGGGAATTAATGTAATTATTAAGAATTATTTTGCCCAACTATATGGCAATAAATATGACAATCTACATGAAATGGATGGATATTTTCAAAAATATAAATTGCCTAGGTTAACAAAAGATGCTTAAATAATCCCATTTCAGAAAAAGAAACTGAACAAGTCATCAAGGAATTTCATAAGAAAAAATGCCCAGGGCCAGATGGATTCACAATTAAATTTTATCAAACATTTAAAGAACAACAAATTCCAATACTATACAAATTATTTCACAAAGTAATCAAAGAAGCAATTTAACCAAATTATTTTTATGACATAAATATGATATTGATTCCAAAGCCAAGTGGACCAAAAACAGAGAAAGAAAACTACAGCCCAAACTCCTTAATGAACATAGATGCAATATAAATAAAATACTAGCAAAAAGAATACAGCAAATTATCACAAGAATTATTCATTATGACCATGTCGGATTTATACCAGGAATACAAGAATGGTTTAATATTAGAAAAACCATCCACATAATTGACCATAGTAATAATCAAACCAACTGCAAACACGATTCACAATACATGCAGAAAAAGCCTTTGACAAAATATAACACCCATTCCAATGGAAAATACTAGAAAGTATAGGAATAGAAGGGCCATTTCCCAAAATAGTAAAGAATATATATTTAACACTGTCAGCAAGCATCATCTGCAATTCAGGCAAATTAATAGCCTTACAAGTAAGATCAGTAGTGAAACAAGGATGCCAATTATCACCTCTATTATTTAATATTGTACTAGAAATGCTAGTGGTAGCAAATAGAGAAGAGAAAGAAATTGAAGGGATCAAAGTAGGCAATGAGGAAACTAAACTATCACTCTTTGCAGATGATGTGATGATATATTTAAAGAATCCTAGAAAATCAACTAAAAGGCTAGTAGAAAATAATTAACAATTTTAGCAAAGTTGCAGGGTACAAGATAAATCCACATAAATCATCAACATTTCTTCATATTTCCTACAAAATTCAACAGGAGTTAGAAAGAAAATCCCCTTTTAAAATTGTTCTAGACAAAATAAAATATTTAGGAATCTAACTGCCAAGACAAACAAAGCAATTATATGAACACAACTACAAAACACTTTTCACACAATTAAAACTAGATCTAAATAATTGGAAAACCTTAATTCCTCCTGGGTAGGATGAGCTAATACAATAAAAATGGAAATCCTACCCAAATTGATCTATTTATTCAGTGCCATATCTATCAAACTACCAAAAATTTTTTTTATAGAATTAGAAAAATATAACAAAGTTCATTTGGAAGAACAAAAATCAAGAATCTCAAGGGAAATAATGAAAAAAAAATTGAAGGAATGGGACCTAGCAGTACCAGATCTTAAGTACTATAATACAGTGGTCCTCAAAACAATATGGTACTGGCTAAGAGAAAGAAGGGTGGACCAATGGAATAAACCAGGGGTAAATTACCTCAGCAAGCTAGTGTTCAATAAACATAAAGATCCCAGATTTGGGAATGAAAACTCACTATTTGACAAAAACTGCTGGTAAAATTGGAAAACTATGAGAAATATTGGGTTTAGATGGACATCTTATACCCTATACCAAGATAAATTCAAAATGGGTAAATGATTTAAATAAGAAGAATGAAATCATAAATAAATTAGGTGAACATAGAATAGTATACAAGTCAGATCTGTGGGAAAGGAAAGACTTTAAGACCAAGCAAGAGATAGAGAATGTTACAAAATGTAAAAAGAATGACTGCATCAAATTACAAAAGATTTTCTACAAAACACACACACACACACACACACACACAAACCAATACAACCAAAATTAGAAGTAAAGCAATAAATTGGGGGAAAATTTATAATAAAACTCTCTGGAAAAAGGTTTAATTTTCTGAATATATAAGGAACTAAGTCAAATTTACAAAAAATCAAGCCATTCCCCAATTGAGAAATGATCCAGGGACATGAATAGACCATTGTCACATGATGAAATCAAAACTATCAATAAGCATATGAAAACATGTTCTAAATCCCTCAATTAGGGAAATAAAAATTAGAATAATATTGACATACCTCCTCACAACTAGCAGACTGGTCACTATGGCAGCAAAGGAAAGTGATAAATATGGGAGGGTATGTGACAAAATTGGGACACTAATACACTGCTGATGGAGCAGTGAATTGGTCAAAACATTCTGGAAGGCAGCTTAGAATTATGAGCAAAGGCCTTTAAAATAATGTCTGACCTTTGATACAGTCTTACCACTGCTAGGTTTGTACCCCAAAGAGATAATAAGGAGAAATACTTGTACAAAAATATTTATGCCTGTGCTCTTTACCCTGGCAGAAAATTGGAAAATAAGGTTTTGTCTATTGATTGGGGATTGACTGAACAAATTGTGGTATCTGTTGATGATGGAATATTATTGTGCTGAAAGAAATAATGAACTGGAGGATTTCCATGTCAACTGAATAGACCTACAGAATTGGTGCAGAGCAAAATGAGCAGAACCAGGAGAACGTTGTACACAGAGACTGATACATTATGGCACAATCAAATGTAACAGACTTTTCTATTAGCAGCAAAGCTCAGGACAATTAAGAGGAAATCATGAAAAAGAATGCTATCCACATCCAGAGAAAGAACTATGGGAGCAGAAACACAGAAGAAAAACATATGATCAATCATGTGGTTCGATGGGGATATGATTGGGGCTTTCCTTTAAAATTTCACTGTATTGCAAATATGAGAAACATGGAAATTGGTTTTGAACAATGATACATGTATAACCCAGTGGAATTGCTTATCAACTCCAAGAGTGGGGAGGGAAATGAGGTAGCAAAAATCATGAATCATGTAACTATGGAAAAATATTCTAAATGTAAAAAAAGGAAAAAAAAACAAAACTGAGAAAACCCTAAAAATCTCATTTAATCATAAAATTTAGAACTGATATTAATAAATAATGAAATTTTGAAGAAAAAAAAAGAAAAGAAAATCAGTAAGTTGAAGCATGTAATTCATTCTTGACAAATCCTAAGAAGAAACACTCATCAATAATTTTGACAAGAACACTGAACTATACCATTGGAACTATAGAAAAGTTAAACCAGGTCTCTGAGGTGGTATTTCTAAGCTGGTCCTCATTATAGACTTTTTATGGTTGTTTGGTTGAGCAAGAGAAATAGGTATGATTATGTGGTAAAATGATGTTTCTTTGAAATGTTTGATTATATTCTCACTGATTAATAGTGATTCCCTGACACATAGTTATTTAATGACTGACTCCTTAAAAGTAACTTCTAGGTCCTCTTCTTTTTTCTCTGGAAGGCCTATAGCAAATGTATAGTGATACCACCACAAGATTACCTCACTCCATTTTCCTTGAAAACTTAAATGTATTAACATAGTCATTCTTTCCCCAAAAATATTAAAATGGGCTAACCTTTTATTAGCATAGCTATGGAGAGAAAAGACTGGAAATTACTGTGGAAAAAGAGAAGGAAAACCATCTCCTGAGAACCAAAGTATAAGAGAATTTTGCTCCTTTCAGGTCAAAGCAGACAAAGTACTGTCTAAAGTGTGAAAAAGAAGACATACTAATAGATGGCTGGTTAAATTCATCTTCAATTATTCATTTGGAAATCAGTAGGAGAACAAAGTTGTAGAAATCTGAAAATGTCATAAAGTAGTGCTATTGAATGACTTTCTAGCAGTGACACAAGGTCATGAGAAACACTAACTGGGGAACCCACAGAAACCAGAACATCAGTCTCTAATTTTAACCACTGGATCATGCACCTTTTTCCTCTAGTTATGCTTCCCATCCTTTGGGAAATAAAAAGCCTTATAGCTAAACAAATCCAATTGCCTGTTACCATAACCTTATCTTTTAAAAGGCATTAGCTTAGTACCAAGTGGCAGTGGGTGTGAATTATTCAATGCCTATATCCATTCTAACTTTAAGGGTTCTTTTTAAAAAAAGAAACTAGGTATCAAGACTGTTAATAATTGATAAAGTATTTGTAAACCCTTAGAAAATGAACAGTCAAGGGACACATTAATAAAACATCTGTAAAAATCTCAGTCTGTGGCCTGATTTTCATCATGCCCTACTCTAGCAGAGTAAAAGGTACTGGCCCAGGTATATTGTGAGCAACTTTGCACATCATATATAACAAGGTGAGCTAGAGGGCACTGACTTTCAGTGTGAACTCAAAACATCTTTCACACAATTCACACTTCTCATACTTGTGAAAAGCGCAAAGCAATTCCCCAAGTAAAGGGGGAAAGTCCTTGGTCTTAACTTTTCTGCTAGGTCACTAAATAAAAATTAAAAAGGGACCTTTTGGCACATCTATCTGCAAATCAAAACATTCAGGTTCCTTTGGGAATCTGATGAGTTAGACATTTGGGATAAGCCAATGAAGATTTTTCACCTTGAGGTCATCATTCAAATCTAGCTACAGCTAAAGGGGAATCTTCAGGTCAATTGCAGATCACCACACTGAAGAAGGTAAGTAAGCTATTCTTCCTTTTCCTAGATAGTACAAAGGGGAAAAGTGCATTCTACTGATAAAGCAACTTTTTCCTTAGGAGGCAGAAAACATTACAAAATATTCAGAATCATCCATAAGTTAAGGGTCCTTGGGCATAACCAGTGTAGTCTAGGCTTTTAAAGCTGTTTAGGGTTAGCAATCAGGAATCAGAGGACTACAGAATCATAGAATTCAGTGCTGGAAGAGACATTAGAGATCAGCTAGTCCAATTTTACACACCAATGTCACAGATTAAAAGTCCAGTGGAAACCATAAATCAGTAAGGAAAAACCACTTGCCAGGGGACTTTAGATGAGATAATAAAAAGAGAGGTCAGACAATTGTAGTTCAATGAATAGGCAAAGATTGAATCATCTTCATTTAGATTATCAATTTCCTGCAGTAATATTTGGTGGAACTTTAGTGAGTGGTTGGGAGGGGAAGATGAAAGGGAATACATGAATGAAAGAATGCATAAATGAAAATTTTTAAATGTTTACAATATTCAAAGTACTACATTAAATTCTGGGAATATAAGTATAAAAGTAGCTTAAACCCTGCTCTCAATGGGGCTCACATTCTATCAAGGGGGACCAAGATAGCAACTACAAATCAGAAATAAAGATCCTGAGTGGAGTCAGACCTATCCTATACTTAAGTAAAATAGTTCTGTGCACTAAGTGAAAGATGAATTGGAGTGAGAAGAGACCCCTGAGAGACCCAGACCTATTAGAAGGGTACTGATGGGCAGCTAGATGACTCCATAGATACAGAGCCAGGACTAGAGATGGGAGATCCTCATTTAAAATCTGGCCTTAGAGACTTCTTAGCCATGTGACCTTGGCCAAGACACTTAACCCCAATTGTCTAGCCCTTAATATTCTTCTGCCTTTAAACTGATGCTAAGCATTGATTCTAAGACAGAAGGTGTTTAAAAAAGAGCAGATTGTTAATTTCAATGTCATTTTCAGTGATTAACCCATATCTGTCTCTCCTTTGTACTATTTAACATTGTTAATGTTATGAGAGCTTTACTTTCCAGATCTTAAGTCTCTGTGCCTGTTGAAAAGAAAGGGATGGCAGGATCTGCGGAGGTAATTGTCAGGTTACAATTCCACTCAAGACTAAAGTTTTGAAGGTCAGGCTAGAAACAGGGCTGTTTTTCTGGGGGAAATTGTGTTGTTCTCCAGGCTTATGGAACTTCCTGGCCTGTTTGTGGCAACTGATCATTAGATGGTGTTATTTCATTATTGCTAATAAGTGTTTGTTGATTGCCTACTGAAAGCACCTTGGTGCAATTCAAAGAATATAGGAGATCTGATTTAGATTTGACTCTGACCTTCCTTAGCTATGTGATCATAGGCAACTAACTACATTTCTTTGAGATTCAAATTCCTCATCTATAAAACAATCATACTGATTCATGAAATTTTCAGTTCATAAAGTTATTATAAAACTTATAAATCTTCAAATCATATAAATGTGAGATAATAATGTTGTTAATGTGTGCAGGGCACTGGGCTAGGCATACGAATAAAAAAAAATCGAGAGACCTGATCCTTCCCTTCAATAATTTTTATAGACTTTATAGAAGAAATGTGGTACTATGTATATTGAAATTTGCAAAATAAATGACATTTTAGAAGGGTAGGGAGAAGCAAGGGACCAGCTACTTCATTCCTGTCAAGAAAGCAAGTTATAAGTCTGATCAAGCTACTTTAAATATTTTAAGTAAAGTTTCTAGGGTTATTTGCATAAAAAGTGGTATGTTGGTAATTGAATAGAGTTTATATGAATTTTTGACTGAATTTCAGGAATGGAAGCTGAAGTGGGAATGGGGAAAACATATAGAAAAGAAAAACCCATTACCTAAAAGATTCTAAGACTGACCTACTAATTATATATCAATCATAAATATTTGATGTTTCCAGAATTGCACATGTAGTGTTTGAGGCTAGATGTGAACTTGGGTCTTCTCAACTCCAGCCAGTGTTCTATCCACTATCCCATTGTCATGAAGGTACCTGGAATGTCTTGTTTTCATCTTTGTGCCTATAGTGCCCAGCAAAGATCTGTCCACGCTAAAGAGAAAATGAATATTGGTTCAATTGACTAATTAAATAAGTCATAGTTAAGGACAGAATATATGGTGTCCAAAAAACCTGCTACTGACAGTCCCTAATAGGAGAGCTCAAAAGAGGGATTTATATGGGCCTGCAAGGTGCCATAAGGCATAGTTAAAGAGAAGAGTTATGAGCACTGTTATAAAAATGAGTTGGTCTCAATTTTTTTTGCACTTAAAGGATAATGGGAGTTAACCTAAACTCTCATTAGGCTTCAATTCACAATTCTCTCAGTTCCCAGGTGCTAATAGAGGCTCTTAGATGTTCACAACTGTTGAAAAAATTCTTGATTATTTTTTTTTCTACATTGGAATTTATTCATCCTGGTAGGGACTAAACTTTTGCTTTGGAACCCTGTTGAATCCTTTCAAGGAAGCAGGAGATTCAAAAGAGGGGAAAGTAATAGATCAATTCAAAGACCTCCTTGGGGGTTAAGATTTCAGAAGACCCCAGTGCAGTGACTTCAAACCTCCAAAGGAGTCTCAGAAATATCCCCTTTCTTGAAAGAGATCTAGGCATAAAAAACAGGCAGGAAATGAAAATTAGTTAGCTTTCTATGATTGAGGGAGAGGAAGGAGGGTTTTGATACTTAAATAAATAACATTAACTTTTAAAAACAATGAAATTAGTATTCATTGGAAAACATGTAATCTATGTGTACCTTCTCTGGTCCTGACTCAGGTCTCTATATGAAATGTGTTTGACAGGGACAAAGAGTAAGTTTCTATACTTCTTTATTGTATTTTCAAAAGTAAACTTCCAATTTTCCACCCTCATAATAGGAAATTAATTATTGCATAATTTATAAGGGCATATATTAAGAGATACGTATTGACATCATGAGTGAGGCAGCACATACACACACCACACACATATACATACACATATTTATACATACACAGACACATAGATACATGCACATAGACTGCTTTCTTTTAAGGATTGACGGGAGATTGAGAAATGAGACTTTGCTGATTCAATCTTCAGATCTCCTTGGACTACTTGTCTTCTTTTGTGGCAAATGTGAAAATTGCCCTGAAGAAGAACTTCAACATCTGGGAAATAAATCGTGGAATTCAAGTGTTACAGGCCACTTCCTAATCATATGATCCTGGGCTAGACACAACTCCAGTTGGTATTCTTTACCACTCTTCTGCCTTGGAACAAATACTTAGTATTGATTCTAAAATGGAAGTTAAGGATTTTTTAAAACAGTGTTAAAAGGGATGAGGTTAGAGGTATACAACCTATCAAGGAATCTTCTCTGCCATTCATACTCCTGTGGGATCAGTGGACATAGAAAGCAATTCATTTTTCTTCCATTTTGGCCAGACTTCTTGAGGAATTCAGAAGGTATAAAAATATTGAGTGTTTTGGTAGTACTCGGGAAAATGTTGATTAGAGACATGATGAATAGTTCTTAAACCTGGCATGGTATAATAGAGATACATTGACTCTGGAGTCAGATGACCTAGCTTCAAATACTACCTATGGCACCAGCTGCATGACTTTGGACAAGTCACTCTTCTTACTTGGTTTTCATTTTCCTCATTTATTAAAAGGAGAGTCTAGAGGACTAATTAACTATTTGTGTGCCATCAATCAATTTAGGATCCTATGAATAATATGCTTATGGAAAGTAAAAATATAGATACCTTAAGCAAATCCAGTTTTGGAGGAAATCCAGGATACCATTCTGTAAAGGCAGACAGATAATATGAAACACTGGCCAGTTTATGAGAAAATGTCTGAAAATGACAATGCCATGGCTGTAAAGGCTACAACTTCAAGAAAAATCCTGGAGACCAGGTAGGAGAGCTCACTAGTCAATGCTGGGTAAGAAACAAACCATTTGTACATTTTAACTAATATTCTTACTATCTAGGTGCTAAACATATATTTAAGAAGTTCAAGTACCATTAGTCCTTCTGAATTTTGACACCTCACTTTAAGTTCTGGTCACTTCTCCAATAATGTTGTTACTGAACAAAGTTCAAGGAAAGAAATTTGGAGGGACTTTGCATAATGAATCCTAGGTTTTCTCTTTATGAATCTTCATTACTGTGTGTGTGTGTGTGTGTATGTGTGTGTGTGTGTGTGTGTGTGCGGGTGTGTGTGTGTGCATGTCTGCAGGTGTGGTAGTGTGTGTACTGGGGAGAGAGGGAGGAGATTATTCAGCAGGATCCATGACAGCATGATTTGTGTTTCAAGATACTCTAGTGACCATGACTGCAAAAACAAAGACAACAGAGAGACTCATCCTGGAAGCTCTCTTTGCAGATGACTGTGCTCTCATGGCCCACCAAGAAAATCATCTCCAAACCATTGTGGACAGGTTCTCTACCGCAACAAAACTGTTTGGCCTGACTATCAGCCTCAGCAAAACAGAGGTGCTGTTCCAACGTGCACCAGGGAGGCCAACAAACCAGCCGTGCATTCCAATCGATGGCACACAGCTTTCTAACGTCAACACCTTCAAGTACCTGGGCAGCACCATCGCCAACGACGGGTCCCTAGACCACGAGATTCATGCCAGGATCCAAAAGGCCAGCCAGGCACTCGGGCGGCTGCGCTGCAAAGTCCTCCAACACAGAGGTGTAAGCACTGCGACGAAGCTCAAAGTGTATAACGCAGTGGTCCTCAGCTCGCTCCTGTACGGTTGTGAGACATGGACACTGTACCGGAAGCACATGAAACAGCTGGGGCAATTCCACCAATGCTCTCTCCGGTCAATCATGAGGATCCCATGGCAGGACCGAATCACCAACCAGGAAGTCCTCGACAGAGCCAACTCCACCAGCATCGAAGTCCTGATCCTCAAAACCCAGCTACGATGGTCTGGACACGTCATCCGCATGGACCCACAGCGAATACCAAGACAGGTATTCTAGGGTGAACTGTCAGCTGGACTCAGGAAACAAGGCCGACCAAAGAAAAGATTCAAGGATCAGCTAAAGCCCAACTTGAAGTGGGCTGGCATGACACCAAAGCAACTAGAACTCGCTGCCTCTGACAGAAGCAGCTGGAGAATCCACATTCACCATGCCGCCACCTTTGAAGATGAGCGACGTCGACTTCTTGCCGCTGCGTGTGAACGCCGACACCAGGCCACAACTGCACCTCCCGTAACAACTGGCGTCCCATGTCCTGTGTGCCACAAACTGTGCGCCTCAGCCTTTGGACTCCAAAGCCACATGAGGGTACATCAATAGATGATAATGCACAAAGACAATTGTCATTCTCAGCTTCCAAGAGACTATTACTAAATGTCATAGACAATATTATGTTCTGGGGACATAGATACAAAATTCAGAGAGTCCCTGACTTCCAGAAACTTACAGTCTAATAGGAGAAGACAGCACATATAGCCAAGTGGTGACCAGGGGAAGATATTTCATAGGAATGAGGAGTGGAATTTTCATTTGCTAGAGGAAATGGAACTATTTATTTGATTATAATTCTCAAAGGGAGTCATGGAGACATGTATAGTAATAGGAGAAGGGTGAAAAATATCCATCATGCCTGGCATTGTCTCAATATAGACTGGCTCTCACCAGTCACAAGCCCAGGAGAGTCCATTCCTTGATATGGAACAAATGAGTGTGGTAGAGTGGGGGTAGAGTATGAGCCAAAGCATCAAATAGCAAAAGCCTGGATTCTCAGTATAAAGCAAAAAAAATATTATATATATATACATATATATGCATATATATGAATCAATGAGAGCAGATCTAAATAAGAAGATTCAGGAGATTGTGCAATTCTAATTGTATAGGAATGTTGTTAGATAAGAAGCTGCTTAAAACTACATACTTAAAGTTACATATGATGAGGCAAAGCACCCTTGCTGCCTATGTGACCAGTAACAAGTCCCTTAACTTCTCTGATTAGGTTTTCTCATCTCTAAAATGTGGAAGTTAGACTTCAGGACTTTTAAGAACCTCTCCAGTTCAATAACTACGATCCTACATTCAAGATGACTACATCCTTTCCATTTTATTACAGAGGGAAAGCTGTTGAGGACACTTCCCCCCCCCCCCACACACACACACACATACACAGAATCAGTGGCATTAAAGATTCCATCAGCTATCTATCTGACAAGAAGAGATTTAATTAAGTCTCATTACCTGTCTCTTCCCCACATGAGATAAACAAAGCAGGGAGTCTCAAAAAAATAATTAATTCAAAAGTGAAGAACAGACTCTAATTTAAACAAAATGAGAGAGAGAAAGAGGAGAGAGGAGAGGAGATAGAAGGAGAGAGAGACAGAGACAGAGACAGCGACAGAGACAGACAGAGACAGAGACAGAGAGAGACAGAGACTGAGAGAGAGAGAGAGAGAGAGAGAGAGAGAGAGAGAGAGAGAGAGAGGTAAAAAGCTGGTTAGTGCTATGAGTACTTCCTTAATTTGGCTTTGAGAACTGTCTTATGTTCAAGTAGCAATAATAGTGACCTCACCTTTACTAATAGAATTATCTGCAAATATGCTTCCTAAATTTCACAATGTAAATGACGCTGCATTGGAAACCATAAAGTCAAGGAATTTTGTACCCACTCTAAACTCTGAGTTTCTACTACAGGGATTAAAGGGTAAAGACCACAAGACTTTGATTCACAAGAACTGGGTTCGAATTTTAACACATTTATTATGTATATCACCTAGACAAGTCAATTAGGCTCTTTATATATCAGTTTCCTCACCTCTAAATATATAAAGTTAGAATGAATAATTCTAAGATAACTTCTAGCTTTAAACACTATGCTCCAAAGAGTCTCTTGAAAAGTGAGCCATTGAATTATATTGGCTGTGAGGCCTGGCACAGACAAATAGATTATATGAGGGGTGAATTGTAACCCATATTAGACAGGCAGGAGTTGTTCAGGATAGACACTCTTTTGAGAGGAGAGTAGGTAAACTATGAATAGGACCTAGAAATATATAATATGGCAAAATCTGAAGAGGTAAGTGAAATATCAGAAGAGTCTAAGGGATAAGTAGAAATACAGGTTATTAATATTAGTGGGTCCACTAGTTAAAATGCAATCAAAGGAAATGAAATTTTGAAATAGGAATCTAGCAGCTACAAAAACTGCAGGTACCAGAGGAGCTGTGTAATAAAATCTCATATTAATATAGTACTTTCAGGGTTATAAAGTACTTTCCTTATATTAAAATTATATATTGTTTTTATCCCCATTCTCTAGATTAGTAACCTGAGTTCCAAGGAGGTAAAATGTCTTACATATGGTTTTACAACTGATAAATGTTGATTGGCATTCATAACCAGGGTTCCAGGCTCCATGTTCAGCACTTTTTCAAAACATTATACCACATTATATTTCAAAATTATATAGATATTACATATATTATACCACATTATGTTTCAAAACATTATACCACAGTTCTGGTAAAGATTGGGAGGCAGTGGTTCAGGCACAATGGAAGAAGGCAGGGACCAAGATCTTGGAACTAGAATGGAATACTGGCCACATAAAAAAGAAAGATTCCAGTTAGAAACTATGTGTGAAGTCAGGGTGGGATCATGGCTAGGCCTCATTCGATGCTGAACCCTTTGATCTATGACTTTAAAAATCATTATTATATCTTTTCAGCTAAGAAAGAATTAGTCATAGAAATTAAAATGAAATATGTTAGTCAATAGACATTTAAGTATCTACTATGTGCCAGACACTGTTCTAGGCCCTAGGTATACAAAGAAAAGGAAAGACCTATCCTCAAGAAACTGAAAATCTAACACATTAAAAAAAAAAAAAGCTGAAAGGGTCAGGGCTCATGATGAAATCCTGCAGCAAGGTGGAACATTATAAGATAGCTTCTTTCAGTGTCCTTCTTAAGTAAAGGATCCCAGAAGAACTCTGCCCTCTCTTCTCCAGTAAGGGGAATGAGGGACTCTACAAGCATAGGGTATTGGGGGTTGACAGTTTCTGTATTGATGTGACCTTTAGGATGATGATGTTTTTCTAGAGTCTAGGATGAATTCTAGGAAATAATGAGATGGCTGACTAAGTGGGAGATATGGGGTGAGGAGAAAACAGTCCTAGAAGGAAGAATATAAGAATAGAGAGATAACTTTGTCTTTATAGATTGTCAATTCATAAAGTTTCAGTGGGGCAAACATTTTCAGGTATTTTCTGGTAGCATTAATTAACTTGCATTAATCCATGAACATTCTTGTACTGAAGTAGTACATTTGGGAAATGACTTGAATTTAAGGATAAGAAGTACATTCTCTGATCATGAAATGTAAGTAACAAAATTGTCTAGTTCAATTTATGACTTCAAATTAACAAAGGCAGAGTGGTATAGTGAAAAACATGCTGAACTTTCCAAATGAAATTTGAATCATGGGACCTGAGTTCAAATTTGCGCTCTTAATATATATATTACATTAGATGGCTCAAAATCCCTTCACCTTAGTTTCTTCATCTATAAAAGAAAGAGTTGAGCTATATTAATAAAATGATAGATTTAGACCTAGAAGGTCTAGGACTTAAAGACCATCTAGTTAGCATAAACCCTACACTTTACAAATACTAGTTCTGGTCTAGTGTGTAATGAGAAGCTGTTACCCTAAAATCTATGATCCCCAGTAAAACTACAATTCCCACAACCCCAATCAATTCCTATTGTCATGTGCTGACATAGACAGGATATAAATTGGGTGGAGGTCCATCTCCCTTTCTATCTTGTCTTCTTGTCTTGGTTTTGGTGGAGAAGGCTTTTTGAGCAGGTAGAAAAACTTAGTGATGTGGTTCTATTTTGACCAACATCACAAAATAGATAGTAGTAGAGCCAAAACTCTGAAAAAGGCTTCATTTCTCAAATACATAGAGAAATGAGTTAAATTTATAAAAATACAAAGCATTCCCCAAATGATAGTCAAAGGATCTGAATATGCAATTCTCATATGAAGACATATGAAGAAAAGGTCAGAATCACTACTGATTAGAAAAAATGAAAATTAAAATGATTCTGAGGTGCCACTTGATACCCATCAGATTGACTAATATGACAAAATAAAAGAAGGTGATGAATGTTGTAGGGGATGTGGAAAAACCAGGATACTACTATACTGCTGGTGGAGCTGTGAACTGATATAAACCTTCTAGAGAGCTATCTGATACCACACCCAAAAACCCATTAAAACATTCATACCCTTTTATTTAGCAATACCATTGATAGATCTGTATCTGAAAGATTATAGATGGAAAAAGTACCTACTTGAATAAAAATATTGACAGCAATTTTTTCTGTGGTGGCAAAGAAATGAAAACTGAAGTGATGTCCATCAACTGGGGAATACATGAACAAGTGTGGTATATGATTATAATGAAGTACTATTTTGCCATAAGAAATGACAAACAAGACGCCCACAAAAAACCTAGATGTATATGAAGTGATGCAAAGTGAAATGAGTACAACCAGGAGAACATTGTATATAGTAACAGCAATAATGTATGATTATGACAACTATATCAACAAAGCAAAGATCCAAGATAACTCCAATGGACTCATGACAAAAAATTATATCCACCACCACAGAAGTAATACATGAAGTTTAAATATTGTAAGGAATTAAACTTAAGGGTGTGACAAAATATGAGAATTCTAAGATAACACCATGTTTGCCAATTAAAAAGTATTATAGCTCAAGTCAAATTGACTTGCAGTAGCTTTATTTACAAAGAGGAGGAAACAGTGAAAGTAGAGAAATGTAAATGAGGGTAGAGTAAGAACTCTAGCCTATCACCCTAAATGTTGCTCTCGTCCCCAGTCAAAGCTCCAAAGGAGAAGATCCAGGAGCAGTCTTACCAGAAGAATTCTGAGAGCCAGAGTCCCACGTCGAATTTCCAAATCATAGCTCCAGGCCAGAGTCCCAGACCAAGATCCTTTAAGCTGAAAATTCAGGCCAAAGACCCCCTATGACAGGAAATTCAGGACTTTACTAGTCCTTTTTCCAAGTCACTTCCTGTCCCTTTCTCCACTTTACAGGAGCCAATTGCAGTCTTTTTATTTCCTTTTAAATATTATTTTATTTGGTCATTTTCAAACATTATTCATTATAACCAAAGATCATTTTCTTTTCCTCCACCTCCCACCACCCCTCCCATTGGCAATGCGTGATTCCTCCGAGTATCACATGTGTCCTCTATCCAAACTCATTTCCATGTTATTGGTTTGCATTAGGGTGTTCATTTAGAGTCTTTTTTCTTCAATCATATCCCCTCAACCCCTATAGTCAAGCTGTTGTCCTTTCCTTGGTGTTTTTACTCCCACAGTTTGTCCTCTGCTTGTGGATAGTGTTTTTTCTCCTAGATCCCTGCAGATTGTTCAGCGACATTGCATTGACACTAATGAAGAAGTCCAATATGTTCGATTGTACCACAGTGTATCAGTCTCTGTGTACAATGTTTTCCTGGTTCTGCTCCTTTCGCTCTGCATCACTTCCTGGAGGTTGTTCCAGTCTCCATGGAATTCCTCCATTTTATTATTCCTTTTTGCACAATAGTATTCCATCACCAACATATACCACAATTTGTTCAGCCATTCCCCAATTGAAGGGCATCCCCTCGTTTTCCAATCTTTGGCCACCACAAAGAGTGCAGCTATGAATATTCTTGTACAAGTCTTTTTCTTTATTATCTCTTTGGGGTAAAAACCCAGCAGTGCTATGGCTGGATCAAAGGGCAAACAGTCTTTTATTGCCCTTTGGGCATAGTTCCAAATTGCAATCCAGAATGGTTGAATCAATTGACAACTAAACCAGAAATACATTAATGTCCCTACTTTGCCACACCCCCTCCAGCATTCATTACTTTACTTTGCTGTCATGTTAACCAATCTGCTAGGTGTGAGGTGATACCTCAGAGTTGTTTTGATTTGCATCTCTCTGATTATCAGAGATTTAGAGCACTTTTTCATGTGCTTATTAATGGTTTTGATTTCCAAATTGCAGTCTTTAAATTTGCTTAGCACTGCCCAGGGGTGGTCAGTTGCTTTTGGGGTTGACACACACTTTTAGCAAATGGCTTGTGGACCTCCCTATTTAGTGTTAAGTAGGGGGGTTTTCAGTTTTTGTTGATTAATTTAAAAATAGGCAAGGGATAGTTAATCCTATCTTCACATGTAGGTTGAAACATACCATTGTTTTCTTTATTTCCTCCATGATTTATTTTTATCTATGCTAAGCAATATTTGTTTTGTTTCACATTATGTTGAACATGTAAATATGCTTTATATGTTAATATATGTACCATCTATATCATATTCCTGCCTTCTTGGGGATGGGGTGGATTTGGAGGGAGAGAACATGAATTAAAAATTTTCAGAAATTGAATATTAAAAAGTGTAGTGCCATTTAATCTGGAAAAAATATTATATTAAAAAAAGAAAATAACTAATGACATGGAAGAAAAATAGTGCCCAAGTGAAAGAAAAGGCTGAGTTCTTCCATCTACTCACAGATGATAATTACAGAGAGTGAGATTATGATTTGAATATCTACCTAGTAGAAAGTGGCC